>NC_141694.1:1612662626-1613262626 GCF_964263255.1 Lissotriton vulgaris | reverse complement strand
AACTCTTTCTCTCACTCTCTCTTTCTTTATTTCTTTCTCTTTCTCTCATTCTTTATCTCTTTATCTCTTTATCTCTCTCTTTATCTCTCTCTTTATCTCTTTCTCTCTCTCGCGCTCTTTCTTTATTTCTTTCTTTTTCGCTTTATCTCTTTTTCTCTCTCTTTATCTCTTTCGCTCGCTCTCTCTTTCTTTATTTCTTTCTCTTTCTCTCATTCTTTCTCTCTTTCTCTCTCTCTTTATCTCTTTCTCTCTCTCTCTCCCTCCCTGCCTGCCTACCCGCGAGCAAAGGATGGAATTCATAGCTCCAGCAAGCATCCTTGGTGTTCACTCACAGCAGCAATGATTTGTGGGGTTGGTGGTTATCTTAACATAAAACAATTAATTAACCACAGACTATACTGTATTAAATCACAACAACTCATATGCGCAATCTGCAGAGACATGATCAAAGATCACCCACCCCATCTCATTTCAACGATGAATACTAAATAATACTCAATTACTGTATGTTCTCTGAGGTTCATGCCACCCGCTCTCTTTGCCTGACTCTGCTTCTCAAGTCCACCTTCCTTTCTCGGGAAACTACAAACAAGCATTTACAATGCAATGGTTTTGCCTTTGTTAAAGTTAGAGCTATTGGCATTGCTCTTGACATTATTTTTATTTATGTTTTTTTAACATAAATAATGGCATTGTCATTTACAATGCCACTAGCTTTATCTCTCGCAAATGACACACACAAACACACACAGAGCCCCCCCCACACACACACCCACACAGATCCCCCCACACACACAGCCACACAGAGCCCCCCACACACACAGCCACACAAAGTCCCCCACACACACAGCCACACAAAGCTTCCTACACACACAGCCACACAGAGCCCTCCACACACACCCACACAGCACAAGCAGGCAACAGGGGCACATGGAGGCACAAGCAGGCAACAGGGGCACACGGAGGCACAAGCAGGCAACAGGGGCACACGGAGGCACAAGCAGGCAACAGGGGCACACGGAGGCACAAGCAGGCAACAAGGGCACACGGAGGCACAAGCAGGCAACAGGGGCACACGGAGGCACAAGCAGGCAACGGGGGCACACGGAGGCACAAGCAGGCAATAGGGGCACACGGAGGCACAAGCAGGCAACAGGCGCACACGGAGGCACAAGCAGGCAACAGGGGCACACGGAGGCACAAGCAGGCAACAGGGGCACGAAAACGGAGGCACAAGCAGGCAACAGGGGCACACGGAGGCACAAGCAGGCAACAGGGGCACACAGAGGCACAAGCAGGCCACAGGGGCACACAGAGGCACAAGCAGGCACACAGAGGCACAAGCAGGCAACAGGGGCACACAGAGGCACAAGCAGGCAACAGGGGCACACGGAGGCACAAGCAGGCAACAGGGGCACACGGAGGCACAAGCATGCAACAGGGGCACAAGCAGGCAACAGGGGCACGAAAACTGAGGCACAAGCAGGCGACAGGGGCACACGGAGGCACAAGCAGGCAACAGGGGCACACTGAGGCACAAGCAGGCAACAGGGGCACACGGAGGCACAAGCAGGCAACAGGGGCACACGGAGGCACAAGCAGGCAACAGGGTCATGAAAACAAGCACAAGCAGGCAAAAGGGTCACAAGCATGAATTGTAATTTAGACGGGGCTGAAGTGGAGAACGGTCAGTTCGGGAAGTAGTGCGGCTGGTGCAGTGGTACCAGGCCGAAAGGTGAGAGGGGCTGTCTGCACCCCAGTTTGGACAGTTTCCACTACCTAACAGGGATTGGTGGGAGGGGGGCGTACTTCTTGCTTGCTTTAGGGCTGTTACTTCGGGGACGCAGTGCACGCTGCTGCCTGCTGCCGCCGGGACACGACAACAGGCAGGGAGAGGACAGGCTAGGAGAGAGCAGGGAGGGGACAGGCTGGGAGAGGGCAGGGAGGGGACAGGCTGGGAGAGGGCAGGCTGGGAGAGGGCAGGGAGGGGACAGTCTGGGAGAGGGCAGGTTGGGAGAGGGCAGGCTGGAAGTGGACAGGCTGGAAGTTTAAAGGCTGGGAAAGGACAGGCTGGGAAAGGACAGGCTGGAAGTGGACAGGCTGGGAGAGGACAGGCTGGGAGAGGACAGGCTGGGAAAGGGCAGGGACCATAAAATACATAGATATAAAATCATTTAAGATCCCCCGTCTTGTAACCATGTAACAGACAGACATAGAAAGTAAAAAAATATAAAACATTTATTAATCTTCGTAGTCCCGCTCCTCTCAGAATTCATTATATACAATAGAATAAAATACACTCCTTCGAGTAATACAGTAATTCACACGAAAATGAGCACACCACTAGGGTCCAGAACAAGGAAAATAACAACAAAAATGAGAATACAGCCTGCATGCCTCATCTTCCAACACACTGCTAGGCGCTGCATTCCATAACACGTTTTTTGAGGGGGCCGTTTTATATAGCACAAACTCCACCTGAGGGTATTCGAGGCTTTACACGAGCACCAGTTATGTTACACAAGGATACATTCATTTTTGTTAGGCACGGGGAGAATAAGTGATTTGCCCAGAATCACAGGATGTTGAGCCAGCGCTGAGACTCGAACCTGGTTCCCTGGCTCCAAAGTCAGCAGCTCTGGCAGTTATGCCACATCCTCTCCCACATTAACTGCAGCTCGGTGGTCTCCATACACAACATGGACATTGGAAACACTAACCACAGCGGATCACAACTGTTGTAAAGCAGCCTCTGAAATTTTAAATAAAGTAAATCAATCTTCATTATTTCAAGTCGATGCACCTCAGGAACGCATTGGGCCGAACCATGGGACGGACAAAAAGGGGAGGGGGGGGGGGGGGGGTCAATGAAGGAAGGAAGGAAAAGAGAAAATAAACAGGGTTAAAGGGGGCAAAGTTATGAGTTGGACAAAATCCTCCCAACCACACAACCTGCACCGTGTAGCATGCGACCCATGAGGGAAGCGTTTCAGCGCCCCATATAAGCGCTATATAAATGCTGCAATACAATATGAGTCAACCGCCTGACCTGAGTGTGAAACACAGCAGCCACTGCCCACGTGTGAACGGACACTAGTGACAACGCCGAGATAAGGAAAGCAGAGTCAACCACACGAACAAGACCGGCAAAACCCCGCAGTGAGCAGAGTGCAGTGACTGAACTTAACAGTGAGTGTCAGTGGAAAACACACGCAGCTTTGGGTGTGAACGAACAGCAGTGACAACCCTGAGTGTGAGGGGACCGTAGAGGCAGCCGGTGACAGCCCTGGGGTGGAAAGAAAGTAAAAAGATGTCATGGGTGTAAGTAGAAAGAAGGCAATTTCCATTGTGTGGGCAGAACAGTGACTGTGGTGAGAGCCGAGTCAGAGTAGACACCCTTGAAAGAACTGAGACGGCACCAAGCAGTGATGGCACCTGTGGGCAGACAAACAGCAGTGACGGCCCATGGGTGAGCACGTCAAGTACCAAGATTCAGCATAGAGAAAACACACAAGCTCTAGTGACAGCAGAAACTGGTGCCAGCTCAAGCAGTGACATCCCTGATTGACAGAGTTGTGACGACCCCTGTGATATGACCGTCAGGGAGACCACCTCACTCTACGTCATCACGGACACGGTTTCCAGTCATGAACTTTTCACCCTCAAATACCAGGCATCAGTTCTGAACAACTCATTTCTTCAATTGAAGCAAATCTGGACTGTAACTCCCAGAATACATTACGATGTCATGACAGCAGATGAATGTAAACAGTGACTGCCATGACATGGAATGAGGCGGACACCCTATGACAGTAGCGCCTACAGTGACTGAGCAGAGGAGCGACAGCCCCGGGGTTGGATAGGCAGAGGCGTAGATATTGATGGTGCAGCAGGTGCAGTGACACCAGGGCCAGAGTCGCGAGGGGCCACTGAACCCTGATTATTTATATTTTACTACCCAAACAGCAGGGTCTCCTGTTCCTTCCGGTGGGCATCCGGGCAGCAGAGACGATATTAAGTGAGCAGGGGGTCGCCAAACTGGCGTTGCTATCACTGAGAGCAGCAGGTGCAGTGACACCGAGGCCCATGGGCGTGACTGCCCCACTTAATCCCAATTAAAGTGTTTTTTATAACTACCAAACCAGAGGACGGGACCCCATCCCCCCTTACTTGCTTTAGGGTCCCTGGCACCCTAGGTGCGCCCCTGGAGTGAGAGCACACAGTAGACAAACTCACGCTGTTGTTGGGCCAGGCACACGCAGAGGGCCAGCTGGAAGGCCAGGGCGCGCCCCAGGATGCACTTCATGGTGAGAGGTGCAAGTGCCAACACTTCTCTCTTTTCTTCCCTCTTCTCGCAGCTGTGTTACGGCCACTTCTCTTCCTCTGACGTCCCTGCTGTCAGGGATAGAAGAGGGAAAGGTTTGCATTTTATAACCCCATTACCCAGACCAATCCACGGCGGGTCGAAGTAACATAAGCAAGAAAGGCATCTTCTCCTCGGCTTAGCTGCAGCTCAGAAGGCAAATGCTTTGAAGGCTAAGCAACCCATACGTGAAACAGGCTCCAGTGACGAACGGTAACAAAGGCCAGCGGAGGTTTAGAAAAGGACTCTTAATCCATCTTTGATTCCACGACACTCGCATGCACTTATAAAGGAGCTTAAAGTAACACCGCGAGTAAAACTGTGCATCTAAAAAAAACATACGATTTTGTCAGCAATATGGCCCAGCCTATTGAAACAGGCAGCTGCACCAATTGTGGAATTGCTGTCCCCAAGTAAAGCAGGCTCGTACTACATCAGTTTTTAACGTGAAACCGAAACAAGTGCGCCCACTACCTCACGAGCTCTGCAGTAACTGTCATATTCCAGACACGCCCTGACGAAAGACAGGCCTCCAAAGTAGTAAAATGCCAAAGAATGCTAAGTAGCCGGTTGCGCGTATTAAGATTCAGACGCCGGTGGGGTACCCGCAAAAGGTATACTGCCGCCCCACTCTCCTGCACCCGGCAGTCAGACTAAATAGTCCAACTGCAAATAAACCTAAACAAAACGCCCACTTAACCTTCTAAAAAGGCCAGCATAGTTCCCATTAACAGAGACGAACCTAAGGGCCAAAAGACCAATCGCACTTGGGTGTTTTCATGCCGCCTGCAGCGCGTGATAACTCGTTCCACTAGCAACCAGGTCTGGTCAGAAGAGAAAAGGGGTAGAGCTGCAGGCATTGGTTTAAACTGCCGTTTTAGAGAATCATTTACATGCTGAGAATCTCACATTGGAGTGAAAAGATTGTAGGGCGTCAGATCTTGAAAGATCTTTGGCGTAGGTGTAGAGATGGTAAAACGCGAGGCCATGCATGTTAAAATAAACTTTGATTTAAAAACACTGCTTTATATTATTCGTGTGATGAAATACTATTTCCGCAAATGCCAAAATCTCTGAACAGAGATTTTAATAAAAATGACGGAATGTAATTACCATATTGATTTGCACTTCACTCCGATCTGAGGCGGGCTGGGCTGTCGGGAGGGCGGTGTGACCTGCGGCAGGCAGCGTCGAGAGCCTGATTGCACGGCCTGAGAGCTGGAGGGATGCTGTGAATCAGCTAGAGCGGCAGGTTGGAGAGGCACTTCTCCGGTCTCCCCGCGGGCGCCGCCATAGTGCTTGCCGTCTTCCTCTCCTTCTTCCCCGGGCTGCGGGGGGCGGGCACTTCCGGCCGGCCGCGCTAGGATTGGCCGGCCGGCCAGTCACGGGGCAGGAGAGACGCAGAAGTGCCGGCAATGCCGGACCAGACACGGGGGCGTTCCCGGCGTCGCGTGACGTCGGCAAAAGCCAAAGAATGTCGGGAACGCCCCCGTGTCTGGTCCGGCATTGACGGACAGGCCCCTCGTCCAATGGCAAGGCTCCGTTTACGGAGCCAGCCAATCAATGACGAGGGCCGAGCTAAAGCACACTACAGTTCTCATCAGGTTTTCGCCTGCGCCGAAAAAGATGCGCAGAGCGCATCTTTTTGGCGTGGCAAAACCTAAAAAGCAGAGCGCCTTTGGCCCCCACCCTGGCTCGGCCAGCCCTTCTGCCAGGCTTCACTTTGCACCCGGCCCCCACTCGCCTTCTGACGTCGATCTCTTGACAGCACCATGGAGATTGCAATCGGCCTATTGATGAGTTCATTAGCGGTTTTGATGGAAGACGGCGTGGGAGGAAATGTAAATGACATTGCTACCACAAAGTCACATGTTTTCGGGTAGGGACAGGTCTTCATCATCCAACCAGCAGCCTACATTATCCTGTAGAAGACTCGCACTGAAACCAGGTCTTATCTTATAAGGAGGCCCATTGAAAATCTGTCTTCGTTGTTTTTGTCACTGTTGTGTTTGGGTCCAGTGCGTCCTGCCAGGTGTGCGTGCCCCGGGCAGGTAGGTGGATGTACTCCACCCCCCCCTTCCCACCCCTGCCCCCCGTCGCATTTTTACAGGACTGTTGGAGCCCCTCTGGGTGGAGCAGGGTGGGCGCAGACATGTCCTGCCTCGCGCTTGCTGCTCTTTAGGGAAGACCACATGAATTAGTTGCACTACAGTAACAAGTGCTCCTCTCTGGTCCCTCATGTACAAAAACTTGCATGCTAGACCCAAGCCGGATTTGAGCGTTCATTGGCAATCACACCCCAACGCAAGGTCATTTGTAAAACTCTTAAAGTAGATTTTTTAAGATGCCTCAGTTTTGTGAGAATTGCAGAATACACAAAACTAAATTGGGAACGAGTATCCATCATATCCAAGATTTTACATAAACTACGAACTAACAACGTGCAAGATGATTTCGTACATTTAATTGAGTTAGATGTGCCTGGTTATGTTTTGGAAGATCTTTCCGGACCCATTAGCGGTTGCCCCACATCTACGATGTTCGTCCCACATTTCCTAATTCTGTCTCTTTAGTAGTATTTAAAACTTACCGTCAGCGTACAAAACCTAGGGTTTTGCCAATATGCCCACCGTAGGATCCTCCTGCCCCTTAAACAGGAGCTATGTGGGTTCCCATATTGTTAACTTTTCTGCAGTCTTATAGGTTCATGCCCAGGTGTAAGCTATGTTTGGATTTTTCCTGTTCCTTCAAATTGTGACATGTCCTTGTCTGCCTAGAGTGATGCCTTGACATGATCTGCTTTTCTGCCCCGCCTCGGCACAGCTTATGAGCTCATCAGGCTCGTCTGGAACTTCTAGTTGTGTGACCTGGGATCTGGCAGGAGCTTCTGTGGACTCCCCATGCAACATCTTGGTCCTAGTTGGTGTCTGCCTTATTTACCTCTTATAAATGTATGCTTACTCAAATGTCTCTTTACATGAACAGCCCTGGACATTATTGGGGTCATTAGGATGGCGGGCGGACTTTGTCCACCCGCCATCCTGTCGTGAAATGGGACCGCCCGCCATAAGTGCGGGGGTCCCATGGGGTCCATTAGGATGCACCCGCCGTAGTGGCGGGCGCATCCTGCATTCCTGAAATTGTGGCGGGCGGTGCACTCAGCACCACCCGCCACAATGCCAGGAAGGCATGCTGTGCACTTCCATGCACAACATGGCATGCACCGCGCGGTGCCTGCCTTGTGCATGGAACTGCAGGGGGTACCATAGGTACCCCCCATGTGCAGCCCCCACCCCCCAGAGTCCCTGGGGGCCCGCAACGGGCCCCCAATGGCAGAAACCGCCTGCCAACGCCCCCACGGAAAGGCACATCTCCGCATTCATGCTAATATGGATGGCGGTGTCTCCCAGACACCGCCACCATGTTAGCTGCTTTTCTGCCCGGTCGACTCTGCGACTGGGCAGAAAACCGAAGGACGGTCTTTACATCCGCCGGGGTCTCCGCCGCCATGGTAATGTGGCGGGGGGAATTTGGGAGCGGGTGGTGGTTTTTAGCGGGCGGATTCCCACCGCCAAATCGGCGGTGGCGATCCGCCCGCTATACAAATGAGCCCCTATGTCTTTAAATGTTCTACCTTTTTCTGTTCTAGCCATTGTCTCATGTTTAAGATGCACACTGTCACAATTTTTAAAGAAAGGTAACGGAAATCTCCTGAAGGCCACAAGTTTACAAGGCAGATTTTAGACCTGAGCCGTGTTCCCTTTTTATCAACATGCCAGATAGTCTGTACCCAAAAGTCTTTTGCATTTCATTTAATCTTCAATAAGTTATTATTGATTTTGTTTCCATTCCAGACACTAAATGAAATAGTGCGAAAAGAGTTGCCCCTTCCCTCCCTTATCTTGTGTGGCATGTTCTGTCTTACTGCAGGATTCAAACAGTCATATAATGGGCCACTGTTAACTCTGAGATGACCCCACTAAAGTCATAGTCAAGGTTGGCATCCGGGTCATATTCTCTGTCTTATGCAGCACAGTTTCATGCTCTAGTATCAACTCAATAGCTGTGTATCAGAAATATCCACCCTCACTTCCCCGTCCAACTCCCAATAATGCCCTGATAATAAGCATGTTTGACTGTTGCAACAGCCTCAGCCAGCTTCCCACAATACACCGACTCACCCATCGAGGAAGTGATGTACTTTAGAAAATAAATATCTACCTGCTAAGGCATGCATCCACATTTCCTTCATCTCATCAAACCGGTGAGCCATCTGCAAAACACATGATCAAGATCCAACCTCTATCCTGGTCTTTATGGCATTCCAGTTGCCTTATTTTCAAACCTCTGCCAAACTCTCACCCACTTTATCCCTTCACATACCCTATATGAAACCTACCGCCATCTCCTCATAATTACCTGTATTTTATTGCATACTTGATCTGTCTTTTTGCTTGTCTCCTTTGTTGGCAGACTTGGGCAACTGAAATGTTTCTTACTTCCCAACTTTCAATGTCTTCTCAAAGCAATTTTGAACCAACTTAAAAATGAACGCGGATGGCATTAAAATACCCATGTCCTGCCACACCTTCTCCCGATGTTCACTGATACTATACCCACTTGTATATTCTGGACAGTATTAAGGGGGTCATTATGATTGCGTTTTTTCCGCATCCTCGGGGCCGGCGGAAGGCACCGCCGGCCCAGAGGATGCGGAAAAACCGCAGCGTACTGACCAAAGACCCACCGCCACATTAGGATGGCTGGTGGGTCCTGGTTTCCGTCCGCAGCTTTTCCGCCGCGGTCGGCTTACAACCACGGCGGAAAAGCTCTAATATGGTGACGGTGTCTTCCAGACAGCGTCCACCATATTAGGATGGCCTGTAAATTATGCTTTTCCGCGGCGGGTTTTCCCCCGTGGAAAAGCATACGGAACTTCACTGCGGGGGCCCGTTGCGGGCCCCCTAGGTGAAGGGGGTGGGGGGTGCACATGGGGGGTACCTATGGTACCCCCCTGCATTTGCATGCAGAAAGCGGCAGGCACCGCGCGGTGCCTGCCTCTTACTGCATGCAAATGCAATGCGTGCATTTTTAACATTGCGGCGGGTGCAGCTTGAAGCTCCACCCGCCGCAATGTTAAAAATAGAGCATGTGACCGCAACCCTTGCGGTCACATCCTAATAGCACAGAAGGGAACTCTGCATGCCATGCGGAGGTTCCCTCCTGCTCTGGGGTCGCGGACGGACGCAAGTCCGTCCGCGATCCTAATGACCCCCTAAGTGTATATAATGTTATGGTCTATAACTGACCCATCAGTGGCCATCATCAACTCTAAATGTTATCCACCCATACCATTATGGTCCTCATGTATGAAACTAAACAGAATGAATGTGTAGGTGAGTGTCCCTGTTGTGTAAATAAACACACATACAGAAGTAGCAACGCCTGCCCAAATACACATTGCTATCCAATTGCCTTGTATTTACAGGGTCAGTGTATTTTGATGATGCTTTTAGTTGTCAAGATCAGACGCTTTGCTATCAAGGATCAGCGGGACAAGAAACTGGAGTCCTCTATGCCATGATTAGTTTGTGACAGGAAGATTTGATATCTCTTGACCATGGGATTCCTTTATCCAGCTCAACTGATCGAAATGTTTACTCAGACCGAGTCTTTACCAAAGTGTTTAATGCTCGATGTCAAGTCAGCAGACCTATTCCAGGTTAGAAGGCACAATTGTAGGGATGCATTTGTTTGGTTCCCTGGTTAGAATGACCCAGTACTCCTTACCTCTCATTTATATCTGTGAAACAAACCTAGCTCATTTCTCCCATCAAGTATATTGCTGATACTCCTAATGTGTTTTTGAATACACGTTTCCCCCCCTAAATGTTCACTTTCCCAGGTAAAAGAAACTACATTGTACATGACCTTACTTTTAAAAGTTTTTTTGTGATTTGCATGTAATATTTTTGATTGATTTTGCTGAGCAGGAATGCAAATCTAACAACCCGCAGGAAAAAAGCATCAGAAGGCTTTTTTCAAGCCAATTTTCACAGCACGTCCTCCAACCAAGACCTCACACCCCAGTGGTATTGCCTCCTCTTAACCCTTTCCTCTCCCCCACCGAGCCAGAGCCACACCAGGTTTGGCAGTTGATATTGTGCTTTGATCAATGCAGATGGCTAATATTGGGAGAATAAGGATATTGTTTTTTAGACCTTGCTGGAGCAAATTGGTAAAAGGGAGGTTCAAAAAAGAACATTTTAGAGGATCTTCAAACCCTTAGACATGTTGGACAAGCTATTTCTCGGAATCCTGCATTGAGGAAAAGCAGCAACACTGGAACTCAACTGCAATTAAGTCCTTGGGTTTAGGATCTATAATGTATGAAATCGTCTCCATTTATAGCAAGTGGCACATATTTTAAGCAATTTATTAGTGACTGTTGTTATGTTTATTATTTAATTGCTGGTGTCACTTGCGTCCCATCAGAAAGCGTTTTTGAAAACAGTGGCCTCCATTTCAACTGCAGGAGGAAGGGCCTGGTCATTGGTTAGCTACATTGGATTGCTTCTGTCCATCAAAGAGCAATCCCAAGTCCCTTATGCACACTGTCTCATTGGTGGTGCTCTTTTTTTGGACTGTTCCGAAACACGGGCAGTGTGCTGCCCCCTCCCACGTTTGCTGCGACCACAATATGATTTTCCATTTTCAGACTTTTGCATGCCAAACTATATATAGTGTCTTTGAGATCGTTCCCTGGAGTACTTTTGAGGTTTAAGGTCACAGTTAAGCAATGCATCACATTAGGTAGAAGGTCCATTTCAATTATGTTTACCATGCTCTGGCCTGTCCAAGATTTAAAATTCGATCATGAACTCTGGATTGGATATGCGCATACCAGCTGTCCTGAGCCTTTGGTTTGGAGAAGCTTCTGAAATAACGTTATCCAGCTAGCTCTCCTTGATCAGTAGGTGCAATGCACAATGCATCATTTGATAATAGTTCTATTGCATCACCACAAAGTCTAATTTGACTTATTCATGAGAATACAAGGGAATGGGAGCTGTCCACTGTTCTTGATCAAAGGGACCCTGTTTCACTGTGTTCTTTTCTCACAAGTCAGATTGAAGCTCAGAAGTTTCTCCTAAAATTTAAAAACACATACCCAGGTTATTCCCAGGAAACGAGTTAATAGTGTAACCTTTTGTAACCATCTTGATAACATAGTTAGAATGTCGGGACTCGCACCTGAATCATTGTTTATTTCCATGTCTACCTTCAAATTTACTAGTAGTTATGAGAAACAAGGGTACCCCATTAGTCAAACCTGGGGTGAAAGTATTGTTAAAGAAAAACAATGGTTTTGGGTGGCCTAAGAAGGTCCTAGTAAGGAAAGGTATAATTTTGGGAAATGAATTAATCTTGGGAGACGGTTTTGTAAGGTAAGGTAACAAACATATAAAAGACTTTATTAATAAAGTCTTTTATATGTTTGTTACCTTACCTTACAAAACCGTCTCCCAAGATTAATTCATTTACCAAAATTATACCTTTCCTTACTAGGACCTTCTTAGGCCACCCAAAACCATTGTTTTTCTTTAACAATACCTTCAAATTTACATCAATAACCCCAGAACCCATTTGTTGAGTTTGGTCACTTGCACTCATATAGAATTCTTTGACACCCTGAAAAAACAACCAATTTTGTTCCTGAAAATGAAATTTCTACTTGACTGCTCTTTTCGTGGTCCTGAGAACCCGAACGTGGCTGGTGCCAGACTCACCTGTTCGTGAGAAAAGGGATGCGCATCTCTTCTTTGCAGTAACACACCTGCCAACAGCCACTCCTTTGCCCTTGGCATGGGTCGTCTCCACCTATGATGATGTTTGCTTTGGAAAAAAAATATTTCTGTATAAACACTACTTCGCCCTTCATTTTTTGCCGCGGCATAACAGTCTGAGAGGTGGATGCCACATCACTTCCATTTCAAATGAAATCTCAATTTTCTGTTGTGATATAATCACTAGCGCGTTATAAACCCGCAAATAAAATAAATAAATAAATCAGCAACACTTCTAAAGCCTGCTGTAAAATGTAAATACCTGTAATATATAATGTACCCAAATGGCTTGTACTTTATTGAGCTTTTCCAGCAAACGTTTAACCAAACCATGAAGTCGTCAAAATAGCATATATATGGATTGTAAACAAGGATGCTATAGTTTGGAAATGTATTTAAATATAACACTTCCGCATATAACCGTGAGAGTAAGGACCTGTATTTGTTGCAACCATATAATGTTTACTTTCAAACAATCCTGCATCAAACATGCAGAATTCTGATTTGTAAACTTCAGATGCATTCTTAAAATTAGGTGCCTATATCTCAAAATGTTCTAAACCTTTGTGCTTTGGTACCTTTTTGCACAGTCTTTGACAATGACCCTAAGTGAGTATTGGTGACGCAAATGTGTCCGATTGATTCTTCGGGGACAGATGTGCTTTGAAGACTGTGCCCCTTCTGTGTGGCCCTCTTCAGGCTCCTCCATGGAATGTGCCTGGAAATACATCACTTGTCATCAGCACCACGCCGCGGGTAGTTGGGGCGGCCAAGCTCCTCTTACACTTTATGTTATTAATAGAGGGGAGGTGATGAATGGCCGAAAATTGGTTTTCACTTTGAGAACTCTTTGGTATACATGCAAACAGTGAAGCACAACAGTCAGACGTAAGCAGAATGAAAGGCTAATGACCAGTCGTAGACCGGAAGTGAGCGTGGTTTCTTGTATCACCCCAACTTGCATAGTAAAGAAAAGAGTATCAACTGAACTGCAAAAGCCTTGGTAGAGCTCCAGGGGAAATGCCCCTAAATGGAGACAGACACATTTTGGAAGTTTGATGTAGAGCTCATAGTATGGGTAACAACAAGAAGTTGTAGTTGGATAACTATGATTACAAATGAAAAGTATGAGGCACAATAATGCATTTGATTTGAAAACCATTTCCAGCGTTGCTAATTATGAATAACCTGAATTAGCCTCATCTCAGAGCACCCCTCCCCACCTGATTCAATAGCAAAGAAACCACTGAGTTTTACCTGCGCCAAAAATTCTCTTGTGGAATGGCACTGTTGTGGGTGCTTCAAAAATCCTGGGCTCGAAGATTGCATTTAAAGTTGTGTAAATAAGTTCCAGACTAAAGTGTGTTTGTGCCTGTCTAATCTCGCATAACGCCCAGTATTTTGCTACGCTGTATAGTTGAGATTGTCTTTCGGCAACAAAGTCCTATTGTGGGAGCTCAAGCACAACGTGAATGACCGGAGCGCGAATGGCTATTGTTTGCATCATGCGCTAATTTGCTCTTTTTTATTGCAAAATGCAATGTTGTGTTCAAAATAGATGCAGGGACACATTTCGTTCTGAAAAAAAGCCCAAACTGCTTGTTTGGAACTTAAAACTTGCCTTTGTAACTTATGGTTTCCTCCAGCTACATGTTCAGTGCTACCCTGTCTCAGTAGAGTTGAACTATCAGCGCCAGGACACCCCCGGGTAACTGCACGCTCTATAAATATAATTAACATAACATAATTTTTCAGTAATTTCATTCGATTTCCACAGTGAAAACCATGCAAATTTAGGGGTCCATTAGGATGGTGGACGGATCGCCACCGCCATGCAGGCGCTGGCAATCCGTCCGCCATCCTTGCCCGTCCGCCACCTTTCTTCCCCCCGCCATATTACAATGGCGGGGGGACCGTGGCGGAGGGGAGACCGTCCACCGCTTTTCCGCCGCGGTCGCCTTGCGACCGAGGCGAAAAAGGCCTGATATAGTGGCGGTGTCTATCAGACACCGCCAGCCATATTAGGGTGGCCTGGGAGGAATGCCTTTCCGTGGCGGCAATGCCGCCATGAAAAGGCATACGGTTCCTTCTTTGGGGGCCCTTTGTGGGCCCCCAGGGTGAAGGGATGGGGGTGGGGGGTGCACATGGGGGGTACCTATGGTACCCCCTGCGTTTCACAGCACAACATGTTAGGCACCACGCAGTGCCTGTCATGTTGTGCTGTGAAACACACAACAAGCATTTTTCACATTGCGGCGGCCAGTGCTTTAAGCACCCGCCACTGTGGTGGGTGCATCCTAATTGGGGGCACGGTTCCTCCGCCCTTGTGGCGGACGGTACTGGCCCCCGACAGGATGGCGGCCGGACTTTGTCCATCCGCCATCCTAATGGACCCCATTGTCCATGTTTTGTAGAAGGCAAAGGGAATGATACATGTTTTGTCGACTACTGCGCTTGGCGCATTTAGTTGCGGGGATAATGCTTTTGGAAATAAGATGGTTGCTTGCTCTTTGAAGTGCTGCCAATAACGGTGTACAGAGAGTTGTCTCAGCCGGAAATAGAGTGCAGTGTATGGACCAAGTAACCTTATACATAGTGAAGCAACACCATGTCCCAGATGCAGCTGCGTAAGCGCGCACGCTCTGCCGTGTATTGGTTGGGTCTCTGGCACTCAACATCCACACAAGAGCTTACGGAGTCACGAGAGTCTTGGACCATCAATCCCTCATGCAGCTGTAACACAACACCACACTTCACTCTTTCACGTGGTTAAGAAGTGGGAAAATCCTCCATGTTCCTTGGGCCACAGTAATGCGATACGGTGGCCAATAATACTTGTCCTGCCTTCAGTGAGATATTTAGGGGTCCTGTGTCCTAAGTGGGTCAAGGTCACACAGTGCGGCAGTGAGCCACCTGTCACTAGGGTACGGTGTTACTACCAAGAGGCTATTCATCAGGAGGCAGCAACAGAATAACAGGGTACACCACTGGACGTGCCTTGGTGAATCGTCATGCGCTACGTATTCATTGTAAATAAACCTCGGGCAAAGTTTATTTTGGCTCATTTTGTCATTCCCCTAGCATGCTTTTATTCGAGGTACAGTGTAACAAAATAACACACAGGGGCAGTTTTTGGAGATGTTTTTGCAAATGCAACAAACTGCAAATTTCACTACCACTGCAAGACCCAGAGGTGTTAGAATGTGGCTACAAGCTCTGATCACTTCAAAAAAATATGTTTTACTGAAACAAATGTCCAAGCGTCAGACACATGCATCTGTTTCACATAATATTGCATTAACTACGAACGAGGAAGATGGAATCGAAATAAGAAACATTATTCAATGTACTTGTTTGTGTTACTTTCAGGCACAATTGGCCTAGTAATATCGACTTGGGGATATTCTGAGAACTTCTTATTAAACCGAACTGAATACTTATATTTTTCTTATTTTTTGAGTTCTTATTAGAACCCCTGGTCAAGAAATGGCAACGTGCTTGTTAAAATGTTTTGCAGACACGTATGTGTGGCTTTTCTGCACCTTTCATTGGGGTCCAACAATGGGCTATGAACCGCCAAGTGGAATTCTGATGCTATTTTCAAACGTGGCATTTCACATTTTTCAGGGTTTTTTTGGGCACTTTATTGTGAGTATCAGAAATCCTTCACCCATTCCACTGTATTTCGAATTAGTGATAATGCATACATATATGTCATATTTTTATATTTTTATAGTGTGAATCAAGCCAAAATAAAATGCAGCAGAGCCTTTGGTAAAATGGGTTGGATTAAGACTGTCTCTTCAGCAAGCACAAATGTACTTTTGAGTGCATGGTAATTAAAAATGTGAAAAATGCACACACAGTTATTTCCCTTTGGGCGCTGCAAGTTTCCATCTACAGATGCAAAGTTCTAGATACAAGAATAGCTTTGCTCATGTGTTCTTTCAAAGAATAATGTTCGTATTGTGTGATGTGTATCAATGCCAATGTATCCCAGGTGCACAGGCAGGAACTGTGGGTGGGCAGTCCCCTCCGGGATACCACCACTAAGTACCCTAGTACCCATAGGGAGGGACCGTCCACCGCATCACCCAGGTGCCTGCGTTCATCAGTCTAGACCAAACCTGTAGAGCTATGCACATGGAGCAAAAGAGGCTACCAGATAGTGCTGCCTAAGCAAATCACAACCGCTGAGATACTTCCTTTAACCTACATAGAAAAGAAATGAAAACCCTTACTCCAGAATTACACAGATCATCAGCCCAGCAGCCTGACATTAGAATCAACCAAAACACTAGGCACTGCAAGGGGGTAAAGATTTTGTAATTATGGGAACCCTCAGAGCACCATATCACTACTATCTTGAAAAGCCTGATTTAGTGAGAAGTTTCTAGAGGGAAACATCTTCAAAGAAGGTTTACTTGAACATATTTTTGTTACTGGAATGTGGTGTAGGTGTTATGTGCTCCTTTCTATATGCCAGTCTGTGTGAAGCTGCACTGCGATATCACAAAGTGTGGTAGCGACTTCCCATTATAGGTGGGACACTGGTGTTTTTGGGGAGCACACTAGGTCACCAACCTCAACTTGAAGACGTGTTTGCTTATGAAGACTTATAGAGCTTTTGAAAAGTAGCTGAAAAGGCAGGGTAACTTTTTGTTCAGTGAACATTCCCTTCTTAAAGAATTGCTAATTCGAAGGGGCCTTGGAGTGCATTGTAGTTAACCTGCCTGCTTTATTGCCATTGTTCAAGACTGAGTTTAAAACGACATGATAACTTTTCCTTCCAGGGCCTTGAAAAGGAGCCATTGTCAGGAAACTGCAGCCAGCAAAGGAAGGCAGTGGGTCATTTCCCATCTATTCACCACGAGGTTTTATTTTTATATTTTCATCTCCTCTTTTGAAACCCTGCCAAGATTATTGAGCCAAGAGGTTTGGAAATGGCTCTTCTCCTGGAGAAGCTACTTCTGTCTGGTGACCAAAGTATTGTTTCCCCCAGCGGTTGAGTCAAGCGTGGAATAGAAGAGGTTTGATAGCCTTTTTGGTGACTGCAGATGTCACACTTTATTATTAGAAATTTGCTCAAATGAATGAATGGTACAGGCTCCAAAGGAAGCGTCTATTGGTCAACGCGGACTCGACTACGGCTGTTACTCATATGGCATGCAGCCAAGATCAGGAACGCGAGTTTCATCAGACGCATTGTTGAAGCAAGTGCTTATCCACTTCTCAGGCATCTTTAGGAGGTGAGACAAACAGATCCAATTAACACGTGCCAACTGCTATTAAAAACCGACAGCAGGATCACAGCTTTCAGAGCCAGTTTAGAAAGAAAAGAAATGGAGTCGGCTATGCATAAAATGATGCCCACATTTGTGTGCATGATCCACCAAAACCAGAGTTCAAAAGATTAAACATGAAACATAAGGCATGCATTTGGGCATGCATAAGCATGCAATCTGGAAGTTAGCTTGTATAAATGATGATCAGTGGGATTGACAACATGCAAATATGTCTGCCGACTAGGAAATTGGCCATCTATGTTGACATCTTGCATGCACAGTGAGTAATTGCAGAACATTCTTTGATAAACTTGTAGTAAGTAAACATTATGCCCAAAAGAAGAACTACCACACTTGTAGTATGTTGAGTCAAATACACCTATCCGATCACACACAGGTTTCATTTAGTCTGTGGTTGAATTATACCTCAGGCAGAGCATAGTGCCATAGGTTCGAATGAATCCCAATGGGGAGAAGTAGAAGAGAGGCTTTACGAAAAGGATATGTCCATCCAAACTTCGGCGTCCCCTCCGTTATGGCGGAAGAGCGTGCTTCCCACCCTTGCCAGCAGCTGCAATGACAAATAAAAAGATAATGCCATTCTTTTATTATCATTGTAGTTTTCTTCCCAGAGGTGAATCTTGTGGGCGGGTCCATAGTCACCCAGCACTACAGCAAGCACAGAGGGGGGGGGGGCATTACTGTCAGTAAGCATGACTGTTTGACCCGGCTGTCTAAGGATGGCCAAACCCACATGCGCACTGACATCGCTCCAACCCAACCTGCATTGCGGGATGGGGAGACCAGCAGGTTCATGCTCCCAGTCTCCGAATGGAGCAGAAAACCAGCCTGCTCAAGCCAATTCCTGTGCTTCTCTCACCAGCATGAGAGAAGCGCTGGGATTGGCGTAGGGGAGTCTGGGAGCCTCAGTCTGTGCACAGCAGTCAGCAGAAAAGTGTCGAATGGCAGTCAGGTAGGCTCTTTTTTCGTTTTTGTCCTCCACGCTGCCCCAACACTTTCACCCGAAACCAGGTGCTACAACGTCTGAATGTCATTCGTGGATGATGATTATGATGAGCTGTAAAGAGCATCTCTAATTACACTTCTTCAGACATGCCTTGTTAATCCTGCTGTCTCCCAGTCCCACTGAAGAGATGGGATATTTATCTGAGAAGCTCTCACCCTCAGTGGTTATCTCATCAGATGTAAGACTGGCGACAGTCTCACCTCTTTGCTTCTTTATTTCTCATGTAAAGCGCTTTGATAACTTCGGGTCAAGCCAGCGCTATATAAAACTCTTTAAATAAATAAATATATTAAGACAATGGTTGATCCAGCAAAAGGCTAGCACTGGGTTCTGGGTCGATGTTGTGCATAATGCCTGGTGTATTTCTTTCCAAATATGCAACATACAGAGAAGGATCCTTTATGTGAATAGAAGTATCCACTAAAAAGTAATGAATAAGGTAGCATGATTAACATTTGTGGCCACCATGAAAGTGCATTTTTAAACAGTGCCTTTCAGCATAGCCCTGATGCAAGCATCTGACCAAGCGATGGGGCTGAAACATGTTGACCTGTGTGCTAATGGAAATATCCACCCTTACCATAACATTTTAATCACCTGAAATGAATAAAGATAGTGGCTTTGTGACTATTCGTTCAATTTTAGAGTCCAGGATATTTTGCTAAGAATGAGACCTTCATTAGCAGACTCTCCTAATCTAAGGATCAGCACAGTCAGGAACAAAGTATAAGGTTGCAACACCAGCTTGATTTCAAGTAGACAGGGGTGAGAGCATCTAGCAATAGGGATAGTTACCCCTGTTGTACTAGCTGGGTGGCTGTGCATTAATGTTGGAAAGTATGCCATTGATGACATTGAGGTGACTCCAGTCTAGGATTAGGGGCAGCAGTTTAGACTCGCCAAAGGTACCTTTTCCAATTTTTTGGTGATGTGTGATGCATGTATGACAGTGGATTTGCAAGTTAAATCACATTCTATTAAGTGGTTGTTTTTAGGATGTTAGAAGACCCAACTCCTTAAACCCAAAAATAGATGTTTGCATGTGATCAGCTACTTGCCACAATGAGTTGTAGCTGCTGTTGCAACAAATGCATAACACACTGAATGGTAGATTCTGAATCTTTGTATTTTGATGTTTTGTACTAGTGAATTTGATTGAACGAGCACCCTTGATTTACAAATGAAAAACATCATGTGATGGCATTATGGCTACTGGGATGTTAATGAAAGACTAGGCCAAAATCAGAAAAGTCAGGCAATTGTTTATTTTGCATGTATGCTCTTTCTTGGAAGTGCAAGTCTTGTAGCATTACCCTCTCCTCCTTTTTTTGTAGCAGAGTTCACATGGCCAAAGTATAGTCTCTCAACACTGCAAAGGCAGCCACTCCTGGGTGTTGATGGTTCCCAGAATATGGGCTGATGTGCAGTGGAAGCTGATCCAGGGCAGTAGTAGCTGGGCGAGGAGGTGGGGGTTAGAAAAAAAAATAAACGTCACTTACTTGCCGGCTGGCCGGTGCCTCTCCTCCGCCCTCTCCTTCTGTGTGAACCGGAAGCAGAAAGCACCCAGACTCCCCTAAGCCAATCACGACACAGCTGTCACCATGACATCAGCATTATGAATGGTCTGATTGTTCTGCTCCCAGGCTGTGCATTATAGTAGCCCAGTGGAGAACATGCTAAGTGCGCATGACTGTTTGGCCGGCCCAAGACGCCTTACCGGAGGAGCCGCCCCTGCTGATGTGGTACAGTATTGTGTAACACATAAGAAGTTCAAATCAGATATGCACATGACTACTGGGAATGATCCGGGCACATAAAGCAGGACTTTAAGACTCTAAATTATGCCATGAGTGTACGTGCACTGTATAACACCTCTGTGGGAGTGACGTAACTGGGCACTAAAAGGGTGTTGGGGAAATAGGGGTAGAGAGATTAGGCATTGTCACCTGCTAAAAAGGATATGATTTAGTGTATAGAAACATCCCACCAACATGTCTGATTGAAAATTGTTTTAGGGCATGCTCCATATACAATTGAATATTGTGGCATGTAAGTGACACTAAGTCCAGTAAGTGGAGACATGAACATTGCGCACACATTAATGTTTGACGATGTTTCTTCAGCAGCTGCATTATATAAAAGTCATCTTTTTGTGCCAGCAAAGTTGTCATGTACATTCACCATGTTCATCGCGATTGACTTGTACGTTGACTGGGAGCCTGCTGTGGAGATTAAGGAATTTTATTCAGTGGATTTTGATGACTGAAATGTCATGTGTGCCATCTTTGCATCACATGCACATTAGGAATGATGAAAAGCATAAAATGTTTGTGTCATATGTTGCCTGTCCAACATGGAGTGTAACAAGTTGGCACACTGATGCCTGCGGGGACACCAAGGACTGGCTGGGTGTGTGATTTCCACTGTGATGCAAACGGTGTAAACATTAAACCCCGTGGAGGACTCGAGGCAGTCGAAATGTCGGCCACCCCCTTGCAATTTTATCTTCTAATATCCAATGCACCGGATTTGTTTACAAACTGACAGCTGCCTGAAGATGAGCCTTTAAGAGACAAACTGTTGTGTGAATCTGATGTCTCTGGTTTATGTACTTTAAGTTGTTAATGAGTACATTCCATAAATACAGTTTTTTTTCTGCAGCCTTTAATGTAAAGTTTTCATTTCTTTGAATTGAATAATTTTTTTCAATCTTTTGGAAACAATATTTAAAAAAGCTTGATTGTAATTTTCTTTCAAGATCAAATCAATATTATTTTGATCCGTTGTAGCAGGCCTCTAAAAAGAGTGGGGCCAATAGGTCGGTGCCTACTTTGCCTATTTGGTAATCCGGAGTGTGAAACTCTTCATGGGAGTCATCCTCCCAATAACAGACCTTGGGAAGCAATATATTTCATCAGAGCTTCGCCTGCCATACCGAAGTTTGTGATTTTTTTCTGCTATACTCTATCTCATTCATTTCTGTTTACCAAGACCAGTCCTGACATTGATCCAACTGTCACAGGATTGCTCAATGAATAACTGTGCACCCATTGAGTGTATCCAAATATTCACTCCCAGCCGAGATCTAAGGCTTCATAAATTCAGCAGTCATTAACAAGGTTCAGAAATGGTCCATCTACACTTTTGTACACACCCCATGATATTTTTCTTTTGTAAAGCAAGGGAGCTCGTGCAATTGAATTCACTAGTACTGAACACCTAAATTCAAAGATGCAGGCAACTTCCTTTCTGTTGTGGCAGCAGCTACCAGTTTGTGGTAACCCACTGTGGCAAGCAGCTGATCAAATGCAAACATCTATTTCTGGGTTTAAGGAGGTGTTTCCTCTAAGATGCAGTGCTCCATAACAGGGCTTTCCTAGTTTATCTGTAGGGCTTCTTTGATTTTCACAGCAGGCACTTCTAAATGGGAATGAGGGGAAGGAAGCTTTTCCTTGTACAAATACAGGCTACTAATACAGCAGGCTGTTTGTTATTGGTATTACAGGAAGCACAAGGCACAGTAGGTTTATAATGCCACTTCCAGGCTGTTCTTTGGTTAGCACACCGCAGAGCAGTGTTTCATATGTATGGGGTGAAAAGGTGAATTCCAGGGTAGGTTATTAGCTGTTCATTAATCTGTTTAATCAACCAAAATGATGTCCTGAATACACGAGACCATGTTTCAGAAAGAGTTGTTGCTAACACTCATGGTACCTAGAGGGGCATGCTTAACCCCTTCACTGCGGCGGCTATTCTGCCTCAGTGCTAAGGGGGCGGGCGGAAATGCGGCGGGCGCATGCTGGTGACGGAACCGCTCCGTCACCAGCGTCGGTTGCGCTGTGCTTATGACGGAGCGGATCCGTCATGGCCCCCCCCCCCCGCTCAATAGAACGCTCAGCGCAGGCGCGGAATTCGCGCCGCGCAGGAGGGTCGGGCAGGCCATGATGGAACCGCTCCGTCATCAGCACAGCGCTACCGCAGCTGATGACGGAGCGGTTCCGTCATCAGCATGCAACGGGTTAAAGTACGTGGTGTTGAGTTCTATCACAGAGGCAATGTTCGATCCCATAGGAGCTAGGCATGAGGTTTGCACCATATGAGTTAACCATTCTTCTTGTAATTCCTACCAGATAACAGAAGCAATGGCAGCAGTCCTGCAGCACTGCAATGAAGACGACCCCCTAGGTGGTAGATAAGATAATAAGAAGTTTGACCATTGAACTTTAGACCCCTCCCCCCCACCCCAGATGGTAGTTTTGGTCATGCCCATGTGCCTCTTACAACGAAGACCTCCCCTGACATGGTAGTTGTGGTCATGCGACACCTGCCCAATGAATACCATCCCTATGCGATATTTCTGGTAAAGAGGTATCTGGCCAATTGCAGGGCTCATTTGAATACAGTCAGTAAGTGTTAGAGCTGGCATCCTTGTTGTGATTTCCTGCTAAACTTTTGCCTTCAGACCTCCTGTTTTTGTTGACTTCGTTTTTGCTGGCCTTAGGACTCTGTGCACTTCACCACTGCTAACCAGTGTGAAAGTGCTTGTGCGCTCTCCCTAAAATATGGTAGAATTTGTTTTTACCAAATTGACATATTTAAAATCTGCCTGTAACTCCCTAGAAAGTGGCACTATCTTTGCCAGAGGCATGTAAATTAAATGTTACAAGTGGGCCTGCAGCACTGATTGCGCCACTCACTTAAGTAGCCCTTAAATGTGTTTTATTGTCAATTCAACCTTGCAAAATAAACCTTTTGATAATCTATGTGTATTGCGCAGGCCAATGTTTTTGTTTTAGAAACTTAAAGTTACTGTACTAATCATTGTCAATGACTTTTGTATCAATTTAGCATGCTGTACAGGTAGTGTGACTGCCTGACACACTGCAACTGATAATCGTCTGTATTTACAGTAACTCTTGTCACTTGCAACCTGAGCGCACAGCTCTAAAATTCTATCGAAAGATACGTTTCAAAGCTTTAAACACCTGAATTCAATTTTTAATAAAGCAATAAATATAAAATATAGACTGCTGGTGTACAATTATGGTGAAATGTTCATGCTCTTGTATTTGGCAGTATACTAAAGTACACTTCCAATAAACAAATTGGCCTATTTAACAAAATCACACATTTTTTTAATTGAAGTCTTTGGTGTTTTCCTTCTAAAATGTTGCCCAAAGCATTTCCAGAACTCTGTCCTGTCTTCGGGGGCCACTGTAAAACATATACCAAATATGAATAAGGGGTAAGAAATATAACTAATTCTCATGTTGGTGCTTTGACCAGTCAGCTTTTAACATTGTCATACATAAACAATTGTATATGTTCGTGTGACAGAACCTGAACCCTTCTTGAAGATTCCGAAAAAATATA
This sequence comes from Lissotriton vulgaris, assembly GCF_964263255.1. NCBI lineage: Eukaryota > Metazoa > Chordata > Amphibia > Caudata > Salamandridae > Lissotriton > Lissotriton vulgaris. The sequence continues at coordinate 1,613,238,731 of NC_141694.1, read as the reverse complement.
TAGTTGCAGACTTAAGTAGTTTAAGTCTGCAACTATATATTTTTATGCCAATGTGAAAAGCTGCTGGTCCAGTATACTGCCAAATACGAGAGCATGAAAATGTCAATATAATTGTACATCAACAGTGGTGTATCGTATATGAATTCCTTTATTAAAAATTGAATTCAGATGTTTGAGGCTTGGAAACATCTTTCGATAGAATTTTAGAGCTGTATGCTCAGGTTACAAGTGACAAGTGTAGTTTGAAACACAGACAAAAATGCGAACAGGACAGGTAAGAGAGGTTCAGAGTAGTTTTTAGGTGGTGTGGGTTCGGGGTAGTTTTTAGGGAGTGGGGGGTTTGGTGTAGCTTTTAGTGGGTTGGGGTGTTCGAGGTAGTTTTTAGGTGCATGGGAGGGGTTGAGGGTAGTTCTTAGGGTACTTTATAGGGACGGGGAGAGGTTTGGGGTCGTTTTTAATGGGTGGCGGGTTAGGGGTAGTTTTTAGGGGGTGGGAGGTGTTTGGAGTAGTTCTTAGGTGGTGTTGGGAGTAGTTAGTAGGGCATGTGGGGGTTCAGAGTAGTTTTTAGGGGATGGGGGTTCGGAGTCGTTTTTAGGGGGCTAGGGTTTTTTGGTAGTTTTTAGGAGGTTGGGGTGTGTTTAGGGCTCAGCTGGAGACAGAGCAGTGTGGTAACCTTAGCCACAGATAGGTTTTACCATGCATGCCTTTAAAAATCTGTGGTAAAGGAATGCATGGTAAAGCAATTTGTGGTTAAGATGCGTTGTAGAGACAGCGTTGTAAAGGTAGGCGGGGTAGAGGAAGTCGTTGTTGCAACATACAACCATATCAAACCATAATTTTTCAATTATTCCAGTCTCTTAGTTGATAAAAGTGGAGTTCTCTATTCATATTTTCTTTTCTTTGATCAGAAGAACTCCTAATTATAACTATTTTCTGGGGGTTGTGACAACTCTTTTATTTCTAGTCCTCCAATGTCCCTTTTAGGATTGACAAAATTAGTTGTAAATTTTCACAAATCATCTAGGTCAATGCCAAAAATCCCTTCCTTTTGGGTTATCAGGACCTCCACCAGTTTTTGAAATGTAGAAAAATCAAATTAAAAACATATTTGTAAAAACAGCTTCTTGAATTAGGTCTGTGTTGTGTTTCCTCTCAAATGTAATTCTCTAATGTTCAGGGGCGTAACAGAGGCCCCCCGCAGTGCGGGGTGGCCCCAAGGTGCAGGCGGCCCCCTCAGCACAGTACTCAGGCCTGAGAGCATAATGGATGTAGAATGAATATTTTCTGCTAGAAAATGAAACAAATTTAAAGTCATGTGCATTATATACAATGCTTAAATGGGTAAAGCCCATTGTAGCTTCAACAACCCAACTCCTACTGTACCCACATCAGTTATCATGGTCCCAACATGGACAGACAATCTGCCAAGCTAAATTTAATTGAAAAAAACCAGAACAAATTGATTAAGGTGAGTGTCAGTCGCATTTGACATTCCTCAGACCTTTACCTGAGAGCAATCCGATGCCTAGCAGTAGTCAGGGCGTGTCTAAAATGTATATTTTCAAGGGGACAATGCCCACATGATCTTAAAACCAGGACTATTCCCTTCCCACCCTTGGAGCACAGGCTTCTGACGACTGTCCATTGTAACCATGTCTGCATCGTTACGAGTGTGTAGTCCCCATTTCAAGCATATACACCTATTAGTTTACCACAGGTTACCTTAATGGCTGGCAGTCATCTCGCAATATATACATAATGAAAATACTCTGTGAAGTCGAAATAAGGTAACTTGCAGCCGCTGTGCTAAATACCAAAATAAGTAAACAACTTAGCAAATAAAATCTCTTCTGAAGTGTCCAAGGCTTTACGTATGATGAAGAAGTGTGGGGTCTCTAAAAAGGGGCCTTTGTCTATATAATTGAGGGTGTGGCTGAAATATGCAAGCAATATTTCTGTAATTACCATTGTGTGCCGAATGCCCTGTTTTTTTTGTGCTCCTCTTGGCTTTCAGTTCCTGCAGTGGTTATATAACACAACAACTGACATGCAACTGAAGCTAGCCAGTTACCATTGCTCTGAGCGTTCTATAGAGAGGCCAAGAATTGGATGACGATGTGTTCTGAACACCTTTTTGATCCACTGACAGGCACTTTTGAGAGCTGCCTTCAACCTCAACTCCAGAGTCAGTAATTGTGGCCCAATATAAAACTTTAAGGCAACTCTGTTTAAAGTCGAAACTATGCAAGATTAATATAGTACACGAAGAAAAAACATATCATCTTAGAAATAGCTAACACTCTTGTGGAATGCAACATTAAGTAAAACATGTGAAATATAAACAAGAACTGGATTACTGACATGTATTGCTTTAACTTTTTTACATTCATTGTTTAGAAATCATTCAGCGTTTTGCCAGTAAAGTTGGGAACGTGACCACGGAAGGCCTCTACAATACAAAGTACCCAGCTGTCACTCTGAGGGCCGGGCTGGGTCAGAGGATATAAATAAAGGGGCAGATGGTCGCTTGTGGCCATTGTTGACACTGTAACTGTGTGTGCATGTTTCATGTCGCATCCTGCTGTGAGGCCAACTTGCATGCCTAGGCTTACACCTCCTGCTATAGAGACCTTTTTCATGTCTGTTTTAGTTACTACTGGGTCTGAGACCTGGCGAAACCCGGCCCACTTAAAGCCCTGGATGGCAGCTGCAGCTCATGCAGGTAAGAACGGTGGGGCCGGGTGGGGTGTGATTTCGACAGACGGCGACGAGGGAAAATTAAATAAAAAAAATAATGTTTCCTACTCCTAGTCAGTTAAAATCCTCCCCACCTGGCCCCAGCGCTCTTACCTGCACGAGCCGGGGCTGCTGGATGGGTTCATTTTCGCCATAAATTGCAACAAAGCAACCATTTCCTCTAGAGTTGTTGCTCATTTTTATGACGTCATAAGTGTGAGAGGTTGAATAGATCCGCTGGCATTACAGAATATGGGGCCTGCAAGTTTCAGACAGATCTCCTGGGGCATAACACATGCCCCCCCCAGCCCCCGCGGAGCAGGGTGGGCCCCTGAGTGCAGGGGGCCCCCACCAGGACCGGACTGACTACCAGGTGTTTTGGAATGCTGCCGAGCTGGGGGCTGATTCCACTGTGGTGGGGGCTGATTTTGTTGCTTTAGACCGGCGTGTGCTGCAAAATAATTAAAGCAAAACGAATTTCGTTCAGTACACACAGGTCCCCATCAACGAAATCAGCCCCCAGCTCAGTAGCATTCCAAAACGCCTGGTAGCCAGTCTGGCCCTGGCCCCCACAGCACAGTACTCAGGCCTGAGAGCTGCAGATTAAATCTGGAGTGGGGCCCCTCAATGTACCTTGCAGCAGGCCCCCTCAACTTTCGTTACACCACTGCTAATGTTACCTCTCTTTGTCCGTGATTCCATGAAATCACCAAATGCTCAGGGTGAGTAATGTGTGCTGGCGTTCTTGTTTGCTGTTCTTTCACGGCTTAACCATTTGCTTGAAAAGTATAGGAAACTGTTCGTATTATTTTTGCCACTTTCATAAGGGGGCATTATATCCTATTTTTTTCGTTGTTTAACCTTGACTCGTCTTCACGCAAAATCGATTGTTTGCTTCCAACGATTCTATCTTGCCACATTGTTGACAGTCTTTCTGAATGTAAAAAGGAATTACGCTGCCTTCTCTCTTTGCTTATATTAAGAATTGCACTGCCATAGCTCCATTGCTAAAAGCTGTGCACTGCCCTAAATCATTAAGCATTCCACCTTGCAACATTGCTGCCAGTCATAAAAATGTTAATCGCACTGCTGTTTCCTTTCGGTTTTGCCAAATGAAAGTTTGTATTCTATTAAGGATCTGAAATGATGGTTGAGCTCCATATTTCCACTTCTTTTCTGACTTTTATCTTTCATCCGCAATTTCGTTCATGACCTTCTTTGTTGTTGCCCTTGTTTTCCTTGGTTTCCTCTATTTGAACGCGCTTAAAGTGCAGGTTGTTTTACAAAGACCAAAGAAATCAAGTGCCCATTTCTGTCAGCAGTCCTCACAATTGCCACAAAACAACTTAATTACCAAGGATGACGATGCTGTGTGTGGGTTGTTCCAATTAATTGATATCTGGCTACCATTGAACGCTTTTTGGCTCAACACCCTTGCTCACTGAGGCGCAATTTAAAACCATTTTTCTGTTTTGCAACTGTGACGTGTAGTAACTACAGGTGTAAACAGACTTTGGACCGGCCTTCAACAAAACACATAGAATTAATATCGGCTTTTTTTCAGCTAATTAAGGAACTGAGTAAAGAAACTTATAATTGAAATTTATTATAACATCGTGAGTTAATCTCAATGCTCCTCAACATACCACAATTTATGCAAAATAATTTAAGATAATTTTAAATCATTTTAAATATGTATACTGTGTATGTTAAAATCCATTTGTCAACTGTGCATTTCCCATTACACATATTATTTGCTTGAGCCAATTTTAGAGCGTGATTGGAGAACTTGGAACTAAAATTAAAATGTTTCCGACACTGGAATTCAAATACAAATATAATTCATTGATTCTGACCTATTTCAAAATTTGTGTCACCGGAATACTTATACTGATATCGTGCTCCCACACACTACAGTCAAACTTTCATTTGCATAGCAAAACTCATAACATTGGCAGAATACATGCACTTAAGTTGCTTTGAAATGTCATGGAGCCCCTGTAGGCCTATGAACTCATCTGTTTCAAATAACCTAGCCCCTATTCCTATAGTACGTGTGTTTGTTGAAGTATTACATTTCCCAGTGTAAAGTGCACCATGATTCCAAGTAAGTGGATTTAAACCTGTACATATCTATAGATTTTCATTAGCAACCTTTTCAATCGTTTTGGTTACATGAGGAGTGCTAGACTATTGCTCCAAATAATATATTATCAAACTATAGGTTTGTGTATAGATCCTCCTCTGCATTGAGGCCCCCTGGGAACTTGGTGTCTAGTTCCATTATATAACGGGACTCAAGTCTCCTCAATTGCTTCTCTCTATTACCTCCCCTGATATTTGGGGCCACTGCATCAATTACGCAGTATATCAGTCCATTTGCTTGTCCTTCACGGATTTCTTCGGAGTGGTGGTCTACTAGGTAAGTTCTGCCTCAATTTTGTATGGCCCGTAAGTGCGGGAGTATTCGCTTCTGAACTGTTAAGATGGTATTTCCTCAGGGAGAAAATGACAAGTGAAAAGCACAACAATCAATTAAAAAGTACAAAATTTTGTTTATTATTAAGTATATATACTCAGAATAAAAACATAAAATTTCTGATATATAATAAAATGAGACCTATTCTAAGGCATCAACGCAATACAACAATACAAATGACATCATTAATTCTTAATTCCTAAAACAGTGGCGGACATTACTAGTCCTCTTCTCGACGCGCGTTTCGGCGTTTACACTGGAACGCCTTCTTCAGGAGCCACATACACAATCTGAAAAACATATACAGCAATTCAAATTCTCTTTCCAGGTGAGTTATATTAGCTTTTCAATCAGTACCTCAATACAAGTGCATGCAAACGTATAATACAAACAGCTTTACATATCGCAAACTCCCTACTCGTGTAGCCAACTATAAAGCTACACAAGGTACAAACTCTACGATGTTACATTTGAGCAGTAGTGTAGTATATATATATAAGAAAATGGGCCTTATATGATAGTTAGACCCTTACCCCGATTGCATATATGACTTCAGGAGCTTGGTTGGCTAGAGTACTATTGCTATTGGTGAACAATAGGGAAAATTATATATATAAGGGTGTATTATCTTAACTAAGCAGAGATCTAGAAATTTCCTAAGCTTAGTTCCTTTCAATCTTGTGGTTATATAGAAGTTAACATATGCAATTACATTACCAAAAACCACAGTACTGTATGCAATTCCAAATGATAAAAGGAACATAGAATGATGACCTGTTTTCAATGTCAGTGATTGAAAGCCGATTTAATAGACAGAAAAATAATATATGATGTTTTTCAATTGTTTCACTTATAAACTCAAATTCATTATTATTAACACAATATTATGTCTGATTGTAAATACATCGAATCTTACCTAAATTTAGATTGGTTGGTACATCTAATTCATTATTTAAAAAAAGGGCCGCCAATCGATCCTCGTACTATGGATCACAGAAACATAGACAAAGACCGGATTATTTCACTCGAATATTGAGTGAGTGAGACCGCTAGATTATTAAGCACAATGCCAGCATGCTTACCTAAGTCGGCAGTTGTTTATATTTACCGGAACGGGGCAGCAGCTGTTGGTATAGCGCTCTTTTCTGTGAAGGGTCTGTTTTAAACTGCGAATGTAGAAGTAAGAAGAACCCACATTTACTTTTGTGCTGCTATTATTAATAACGGTTGTAGGTTGCAAAACGATTAATTCACCAAAAACTTCTAATTGGACAGGGAGCTTTTTGGAGCTATTTTTATATCTAAAATAAGTTCGAATCTTTTAACATGCAGATAGTGGACTTACATGAATAGTATTAGATAGAATCTATAATGCTCAGATGGCCAGGAACAGCAGTCGGTATATCGTTGTGCTTTTCACTTGTCGTTTTCTCCCTGATGATATTACATTTGGTGCCTCTTTTTACATTGTCTAATTTTCCCTGTCAAACATATTCAGTTGCTTAAACAGGGGGTCCTTGTTATTCACACCAAGATGGTATTTCCAACATAAGACAACCCACACGGGCATTCCAATAAATATACTGCAAATTCTGTTTTGCATGTATAGTTGCCCCTGATGTTTCTGGTGTGGGATGATAAACGCGATTTGTATTGTGATGTATTTTCGACACATTGGCAAGCTTTGCATTTCTTACATTTTAAGCAGTGAGAGCACAGCAGAGGGGGCATAGAGAGAGTAGCAGAGAAGAGCAGGGAGCACAGGACAAGAGTGCCAAATATAGCACCAAAGGGAGATGCAGGTAGAGTACTATAGAGGGGAGAAAGGGAGAGCACAGGTGGAGGGGGGTGGGGCAAGCACAGCAGAGGGGAACTGAGCAACCACTGCAGAGGGGGACTGAGCAAGCACTGCAGAGGGGGACTGAGCAAGCACTGCAGAGGGGGACCGAGCAAGCACAGCAGAGGGGGACTGAGCAACCACTGCAGAGGGGGACCGAGCAAGCACAGCAGAGGGGGACTGAGCAACCACTGCAGAGGGGGACCGAGCAAGCACTGCAGAGGGGGACTGAGCAAGCACTGCAGAGGGGGACCGAGCAAGCACAGCAGAGGGGGACTGAGCAACCACTGCAGAGGGGGACCGAGCAAGCACTGCAGAGGGGGACTGAGCAAGCACTGCAGAGGGGGACTGAGCAAGCACTGCAGAGGGGGACCGAGCAAGCACAGCAGAGGGGGACTGAGCAACCACTGCAGAGGGGGACCGAGCAAGCACAGCAGAGGGGGACTGAGCAACCACTGCAGAGGGGGACCGAGCAAGCACTGCAGAGGGGGACTGAGCAAGCACTGCAGAGGGGGACTGAGCAAGCACTGCAGAGGGGGACCGAGCAAGCACAGCAGAGGGGGACCGAGCAACCACTGCAGAGGGGGACTGAGCAAGCACTGCAGAGGGGGACTGAGCAAGCACAGCAGAGAGGGACTGAGCAAACGCTGCAGAGGGGGACTGAGCAAGCACAGCAGAGGGGGACTGAGCAAGCACTGCTGAGGGGGACTGAGCAAGCACTGCTGAGGGGGACTGAGCAAGCACTGCAGAGGGGGACTGAGCAAGCACAGCAGAGGGGGACTGAGCAAGCACTGCAGAGGGGGACCGAGCAAGCACAGCAGAGGGGGACTGAGCAAGCACTGCAGAGGGGGACCGAGCAACCACTGCAGAGGGGGACCGAGCAAGCACTGCAGAGGGGGACTGAGCAAGCACTGCAGAGGGGGACCGAGCAAGCACAGCAGAGGGGGACTGAGCAACCACTGCAGAGGGGGGCTGAGCAAGCACTGCAGAGGGGGACTGAGCAAGCACAGCAGATGGGGACTGAGCAAGCGCTAGAGAGGGGAACCGAGCAACCACAGCAGAGGGGGGGGGGGCTGAGCACAATGCCAAGGGTTGAAAGGAGGAAGGTGGGAGAATAACGTTTAACTAGGCAAAGTACAAACTATACCAGGTCACACTGTCGGTGCAGTGAATCTGATCGTTACCAGGCTTGTGCAAGGACAGGTGGGCACATGGGTGGTGGAAAGCACTGGAGACGAGCTTACTGTGACATTCCTAGCTATCGCTATCGCTGCTGGTGAGAGGGGTTGAGTTTTGCGACATGGCTGATGTAGGTTCCTGAAGAAGTATGCGAGACAAAGCTGTTGTTGCTGGTAGAGCCGGACACTAAGGCGCTGGAGCAGTGTCTGATGTGTGAGCCGTGACCAGTGGTGCTGCTGGACCACAGACTAGTGGGGGCTGAAACTGACTGGTTGAGCAGCGGGCGCACTCCCAGTGGCTGCAGGTGGCAAGAGGCCAATAGCGTGCCAAGGAATGAGCCATCATGTGGATACTCAGGTGACATCCCGTGACTGAGCAGGTGCCGCCCCATGGCAAGCCTGCCATCCGCAGCCTCGTGCCAGCTGCCCTTGGCATTGCGGGAGGTACACATGCGTGAGGTTTCAGCTCTGGCACAGTTCCTTGGCCGACAGCATCACCTGTTAGAAGCACAGCCAAACCCTTAAAGACCAATAAAGCCGTCCGCCTCTCTTTGCACCATGCAGTGAGCATCTTTGCTGAGCCTCGGCGTCCACCCGCTGTTCTTTCACTGCTTCTGGGAGTACACTGTGTTATTGCCATAGTACAGCGTCCTCACAGCACTTACAACTTTCATGGCGACACATAGTAAAGTGGAAACGCATCAGGTACTCCAGGTTACCCCAGGCCAGGAGTTACCAGCACATCCTGGAGTGTTGCCTTTGATACATGCGGGCTGCGCTCCCCTTTCAAGTCAGTACCAAATTATAACGCACATATCAGGATTCTGAGAGCGCGTGAGCTCAGGAGAGTACAGGCTGAGATGTCTGGTGCATACTATTTCTACATTGATAACCCCGTCTGGTCCCTGAGAGCGGCCTATTTACTTATCGCCAGAGGTAATGGCTGATACGAATACCTTTTCATAAAGCACTTCATACCACACGTCTGCCACTTCAAAGCTCTGTACATGACACATGTGAATATTTCCCAAGTTTGCCAGCCTTGGAGGGATGCATGGATGAGTCGCCCTTGCAGTGAGCCCAACTTGTGTTCAGCTCACTGAGCTGTGCAGCTGGCTGGCGCAGTGAAATGTTTTTGCCTGACCAGTGTTGTCAACAGAACAGAAAGCCTTCTTATAAAACATGCCCCGCCATGGACTGTTGTCATCGCTGGTGGTTATCAGGTGATCGGCAGTGGAGGCCTCCAGCAAGCCAAAACATTAACAAGCACTGGCGCCTCTCTCCTCGGCACATGAATGCTGTCTTTCAAGTCAACATATAAATATAGATCTTAGTACCGACGGTGTACACTCTATGTTGGGACACGCGTTAACAAAGATAAAAAGACATTTATTCAAAATTACATTCTCAAAATAAAAAGGATACCACTATATTGATTGTGGAGAAAATGTATACCGTGGTAAGACCACACGGAGAGGTCAGTACTCTACAAGCCAGCCAGCCACACCCAGAGCAGTGGTGGGCGCCAGCTATGAGGCCTGGGGGTGGGGAGGGGGGATAAAAATAAAGGGCAGGAGAAAAAGAAAAACGAAAAAAACCCCACCTGGCAGCACACCTATTCCTTCTTCTTTCCTGCAGCATGGGCCCTTCACCAACCTGGCGCTGCTCCCATGCTGTGATAGCAGCGCCAGGATTGGATGGAGCAGGCTGGCTGGACGCTCCTTCAAGCCCTTAGGCCTGTGCTTGATCTCCTCCCAGCTGTCTTAGACAGCTAGGTGGAGAGTTTCAAAGTGCGCATTAAACTGTGGCTGGCGCAAGAAGGCCGGCCAAAGTGACATGCGCATTTTGGAGCATCCAGCCAGCCTCTGCTCCTGTCCTCTCTGGACTCGGGATGCTGCAGTGGGGTGCTTGCGCGCAACGGAAAAATAAAATGTCAATGAAATATTTTCATTGCTATTTAATTTTTCCTTTTAGGCTCGCAGTGGGCAGGGTGTGGCGCTCCCACGCCCAAATTAAGAAATCGCAGCATTTCTTCCAGATTGTTGATTTGCATTTACAATTTTTTTCCGTACTGCTGTTCTTGTGAGGTTTTAATATTATTAATATTTTTTTCAACAACACGCATTTTCCCCAAATTTTAATCTATCAGCAGGCAATAGGTATCGTGTGTTTTAGTTTCATTTTTATCAATCCCAAAATATGTATTTTACGATGTATAAAAATACATTTAATTCATCCTAAATGTATGTGTTATTTGAAAAAATGTCCACTGCTCTGAATAAGTCATATTTGAAACCTCAGAAAGGAGACTGCATTTGTTTTCTTCATTTTTAGAAGTACTTACTTTTAGCATTACTGCTCTAAATATTGTACACATGGCGGATGCAAAATAGGACAGTCCAAACCCACCTGTTCCATTCAGAACACACTGTGAGTCCAGCCAAAGCTGGGCCATTCGAGACGACAGAAACCCCCGCAACAGTGGATCAAACGACTCAAAAACAAGCTCAAGAATGGCTACTTCCTTAGATGTGGCTTCCTAAGGTTTTTGATCTATCTCACGGATGCTTCAATGAACACACAGAAATCAGAAATAGAACCACTAACCTTGGGTAAAAAAGGCATAATGTGCATTGGAATAATTACGGAACTGGCTGATGAAAATAATACATAAAGTAGGGGAGGACACAACCCCGACTCATTATGTCCTGATTTCCCACCATGTTCTTTATAAAGACTTTAGGAGACTTTCAGATTGCCAGACTGGTATTTGAATAAAGCGGCGTAAGCGACCACACGAAATTCAAAGTGGTCTTGAGGGCTAAACATTTCTTTCTATGTAACGCCCTATCTCAATCTACTGCTACATATTTCACACCAAGTTCTGATCATGAATACCGTGGCACCTGCTAAAACATGATTGTACTTGACGAAGTACTCCCCTTTCAGTGTTCAATGATGTCTTCCACTCACCCCCTCAATAGAAATATTTTAGTCTACAGTATACTGTAATTTACCAGTTGATTAACCGCATGCGCGCTAGCGGGTTTTCCCGCTGCGCGCTGAAGATTCGAAATTCGCGGTTTACGTGACAAAGCCAGCTCGTCATGCGCGCAGCGCAGGTAACGCCCATGACGAGCTGGCTTTGTCATCCGCATCGAAGGGGTTAAAGGTATGAGACAGCAAAAACTTTCTAAATGGGTCTTGGGAATATCCATTCCACCTTCTTACGATTCCCAGAATTGGCATGTGTGAACCTTCTAAGACATTTAGAGTCAAATTTTGTAGCAACAACATTATCCTCCTTGCCCCTGGTGGCCATCTTCCTGATTATGTATGCAAATACTCCCAAACAAGATTAACCAGCTAACTTCTTGTCTGTAACACTGCCACTTTTCACAATAGGGGTTGTGTTCATCAGCTGGTTGACTATTTATTTATTTCAAGAGTTTTATATACCTTAAAAGCCTTGCTTAGCCTGTCTGCACCTCCACCCAGAAACAGTTGACCAAACACATAATCCCTAATATGCATTTAGGGAGCTGTAGAAAGTGAGTCTTATCATTTTTGGTCTGACTGTCAAATCTAACATCATGTCACAGCTAAAATGTTCAGACCGAAAAATCATAGCAACGAGTTAGACCTTCTCATTGCTATAACGTAATGGTTCTAAAATAGTAGCAATTTCCATGAATTCCCTTTTGGCTGAAAGTATACATTTACCAAAATTGTCACAAGAACTCAGAAGAAAGTCCACTCTGTCACTCTGACCAATACTGAAGCCAACTCGCCCCTTATCGGAGTAGAAAAATGAATATGTAAAGTCGGGATTAAGAATGCCCACATGGAGGGTCTGCATTTATTCATCAACAACCACAAACGATTCTGAGCCAAGCATATAAATATAATGTATTATATGCATTTCTTGGAGCATAATCACTGAGCAGCCTACAAGTCACAGATTTTAAGCGGGCGGGCTGGCTTAGAAATTTTTCTTCCCTGATTATTAGACTGAGTGAATTAAGTTGTATCAGTTAGTTACATAATTATAAGCCTGCAAACCTGTGGCAGGTGGTCGTGTGGTTAAAATGAATTTATTATTGTAAATACAGCTATAAGTCGGCACTTTTTGATTGTCGGATAAATGTTGTTTCTCTGTCTTATAATTTGCCAACAGCGTTTCGCATACGTTTTCCACCCATGTCACATGAATGAATTAGGAAAATTGTGCATATAATTGCAACGGCCCAGCCTATTGTATCGCCAAATGTAAAAAGTTGTTTAGTTCCCTAATTGTTTAATTTCGTTTTTCTGACTTGTATAAAATGTTGCATTAAAATGTAACTAAGCGCCAAATATGAAATGCTAGAGTGGAACTAGGCGCTCATGTCCAGTGCTTAATTTGTAAAAAAATAAATGCCATGGCCCTCCACAGGAGACCACTGAGGCTTGCACCAAACATTGTCCCTGTCATGCTGCCAATGATAGTAACAACACAACTACTAACCATTACACTCCTACAAGTGTGACAGTTCAGACTTTTCCAGGCCCCCAAAGCTATAAGAATGGCTTGGGCCGCAGGTAATAGTCATTTGTAATATATATTGAATTATTAATTAACTGTTGTTGACGTCATCTCTAAATTAGGCACACAGTACTAACTTGTGGCAGACTGTCACAAGCCCCGGTGTTGTAAATTAAGTGCTGCTGCCAAGCACCGGAGACCACCTGCTCAAATTAAGCACTGCTCGTGTCCATGAAGAAGACAGTATATTGGCTGCAGGCGATATCGTTGTGCTCCTCCTCAGCTTCCTCCCGTAGTCAGAAGTTTTCAACTCTGCCAACATTCAGCCCAGGGGAAGAACACTTCAATTAAACACCAAACAACTCTTGTTAGAAATCTGTACCCTTTCCTTCCGAATTGATTTATGCTGTTCTTGCTCCCTTCACATTACCAGCGTGATGTGGAGGGCAGGCCAGGCTGTACAGGGTGAGCTGGATTCAGATATTTCAGAGCACAGGTTAAAGTGAAATCTGCAGCCGTGTAAGTGTTCAAATGTTATGCCAATAGTAGGTACAACCTACTGTAGGTTGCTTTGTGCTGTAGGAGCCAAGTCTATCTGAACATTGTGCTACAATATGTTTTTTTTAATTGAGGTGGTTGTTTTTAAATTTAAACTTCAGAAATATATTTTCTGTTTAATATATTTAAATAATTATATATTTAATTAATAATAAGTTAATAGTGCTGTAGCAATTTTTATTTTGTTGTACATATAAAATAGATAGACATAATTATTTTATGTTAATATTTGACATAAATGTATATGTAATCATTGTCTTACGTTTTAAAAATGTATCGTTTTTCCTATACTTTAACATACCCTATAGTAACATTAAGTTTTAATTAAAGAGGCAGGCTTTATTAAAATATTTAAAAATAAAATAATACATGTTTATGTTTCAGACATTTTTAACATTAATTTTTTTTTTGTATTTTTAACTAGTTTAAATTATTTAATTTTATTTAATACCCCAGTTGTGAACTGGAGAACATTTATTACTGTTTGGGGTCCTTTTTGGCTGTAGTAACTTTAAAAGTTTAGTTTATGATTGGGAATGGACTTTTTCTGTCATGGGTAGGTGCTCGTCCCTCTCCAAACTCCTCCCATTTAGAAGTGTGTCCCTTTTTACAGCCACCCTCTTTCCCTCCCACATTTACTACTAAATAAACTTATATGTGTAAGGATCTCCCCTTAGAAAAGCTAAGAGAGGTGGGGGTACAGATTTTCACTTGTAGTTTTGTGATTGAATTTTGTAGTAATTAGTAGTACTGCAGTACTATTTAATGTACTACAAAATACAGTTTGTGAACCAGGCCCTAAGTGCAATACATTATAGGAAAAAAATAGTTGGGCGTTAAATTCCGCTCTGCTGGCCGAGTTCGTGGAGTTTTGGCCACTCCGTGTTTCGCTTATAACTCGAAGTTCCAGCCAAACTGCCAACCGTCACATGGCGGAGTTTTTTCTTGCAAGTGGCTCACCACTAGTAAGTTGGCAAGCGAGAACTGGCGTTCCCTAGCATGATTTTTGATAGCTGGGAGATTTTCTTAACGCGGGCAGTTGTGACCCTTCGTGGTGAGAATGCTGCTGCTCAAGTTAAAAGTCTACTCTAGCGACCGCAAAGAAGCAGCACCCTATAGCAGGCCGGGTGGTGCCATTCGGGCTGATTATGCAGTGCTGAACAAGCTCCCGGTGCTGAAAATCTGAGCAAGAAGCGCAATGTGCCGATTTCTGTCCATTCGCAGAACTCTGTGGAAACTTGTGGAGTTTTCATGTAATTATTCAGAATTCCACAGAATGTAACTCTGAGTTTTGCTCAACCCTAGAAAAAAAATGAAAGCTCATTAACCATTTATTCCCAACAGCCATCATAAACACATTCGGAATGCTCAAACTAGTTGAGCACTGCCAGATGAGCACTTTTTAAAGACCAGTGCTCATCTAAACCTAAATGAGTTTGTTGAAAATATGAATGATATTATGTAGTTGAGAATTGAGAGAGTATTTCTTTGATTAGACAGTCCGTCTCAATCAAGACTTAACTGGTCAGACTCCATTAATGCTCATATTCATTGCGTTTTATTTGAAGTTGAGCAGTTGGATGTGCATGCAAACTTCTCTATTCATGATCTTTTAGGTTTGGAGTCTGTACAGTTGAAGAATAGTTCAATGCTCCTGGTTGAATGCCCCTTGGTGAGAGCTGGGACGCAGAGGGTGAGCACTACTTCATCAGGAAAACCCAGAAGAGTAAACCTCCTAATTCCGCAATAGTATTGCTTGTGTCACAATTGGTAGCTTGGCCTGAGCACAAATGGTGCAGATAACTCCACAATGTTCCACTCAGATGGAAATCTTACTTCACAATTTCCAGGAAGAGGTTTAAACCTTACTAAGCGTTCTTATGGCCGAATTGACAAATAACCTTTTCTTTCCAAAGGTAGCTATAATACTGCTCCTGCACTTGCTTATGTCTTCAACTCTTGCTTCTTCACAGGCTCTATATCAAAAATGGATGGAGATTTGATTGAACCCTCTTTCAACAAAAAAACACTATCTTAACACTCTGAAGGAAGCTTATTCTAAGCCAATTTCGCTCCTTCCATCCGTTGCCGATATTGATTAGAAGTAAATGGCCTGAGCCATTTCTACATATTCTAAAGACTGTTATATTTTGATCAGATGGGCTTTAGGCCTGGCCTGTGGACAGAGTCAGCTCTGATTGCTGTGGTAATTAACCTCAGATGTGGTCCTGGTGATAATCTACCCACCTGCCTTGGTTTCCTCGATCTTTCTACCGCTATGGATTCTATTGACCACTCCATCTTGCGCAGGACTGGCAACCAATGGTTGAAAGCCTCCCTTTCTGATAGAACCTAATCCTAATCCTTCCTACAAGTTGAGTGCAGAGTTACCCGGGGCTTCTCCATCTCTTCAATATACTTTATGTTGTTCATCACCCACTGGCATCAGCGATAAATGCCTTTGGTTTCAAAACAACTTCTTATGCTGACAACACCCAAGTTATATTTAACCCATTTACTGCGGCCCCGATTTTCCCACAGTGCGGCACTTCTGCAAAACGGGCGGGGCCGCGTCGGCCATTGGCCGATGGCAGCACTGGGGAGGTAGTGCTGCCGTCGGCCAAGGGCAACAAGGAATGGGTTAAATGTGATAAATCCTTTATTGCCAGTCCGAGCCTGGACTAATGCCCGCCTCTCTGTTATCTTCATTTGACAAATGTCAGCTCCTTTCAAGCTTAATTCCTCCAAAACAGAAGGAATGATGCTTGGATGGGAATATGCCTGTGTGTGGGATCTAGGGCCCGCGTTTATGGGCAAGATTCCTCCACTATCTCAGAAGGGAAAGATCCTGGAATGTTGGTTAGACAAGGAACTCAATCCGATTCCCCGGATTAACGCAGTAGTCTCATCTTGCTATTTTCAGATGGGCATCCTGGAAAAGGTTCTCCTCAGCCCTCTCCATCATAGAATCAGTGCGATGAATGCTTTAATCATTTCCAGACTTGACTACATTAACACGTTATTTGGCTTTGCTGCCTCCATTGATCTTCACCTTTAGGAAATTCGACATTCTTTGGCTAACCTCAACACTGTTGAATTAAATGCCACCTTGCATTTCACCAAGCATTAAACTCTCCTCTACTTTTTTAATTTTTTGGAGGGACAGAATTCACTTCTTAGCACCATGAATCTTCTGGACCTTCACTTACCCTTTATAAATGTCCATTCGCCCATTCATTACGGTAGCTATTCATATAAAAAGTTCCTTTGGGGGCTGTTCCACACTCACTATATTGACTGTACCCAAGGAAGTACGGAAGTTCAGACTGTCTGATCAGCATTCCCTTTCAGTTATTGTTCCCAAGTCTATTGTAATCCCCATGTATGTCATTTGAGTTTCATGTCCATGGAGGCGGGGAGAGGGGTATGAGTGTTAGACATATTGGGCACTTTTTCAATCCCAGTTGTAATATAGGCAAATTTACCTCCTTCTTGTCCACACGTAACCTAAAAAGTAGAAATAGAGGACTCATTCTCTTCCTCACCATTTAGTCACACAGAATATTATAATGAAGGATCCTCGTGGTCAAAAAGTTGTGGTAGCGGGTGCCTCCAACCATCACCACTGGGTATGATTGGGCAGTTCTCATTTGCAAGGGGCCTCCATATTCAAATGAGGTCCCATCATGTGTTCCAATCCACTAATAACTCCGAATCAGAATTTCTGGTCAGTTATTGTGGAGGGCACTGAGATTCTGTTTTATTGGAGTTCATGAGACATGGGCATGGGTAGATCAAAGGGGTTGGGTGTGGCTAGATAAATAGGGGGCACAGAAGAAATCTACCTAGTATAAAACACTGCATGGACTCACTCCACCAAGGGTTGACATTTTCAACCAGTGGCCCAGTTTATTTGGAAGTTGACAGATGTGTGTGAAACCTGTCCACTATGCACTTTGTCACACCTGTCCTTGCAGCGAAGGATTAGTTGATGACATCCATCTACACACAAGAGTTTAACACTCAGTAGAAGCATTTATCTAACGGCCTAATTACGAGTTCGCAGTCCGACCAACGTATTCCGAGTTTGGCAGTCGCACCGCCACTGGACCGCTGCAACCACCAGGATCCATGATCCTGTGGCGGTGTTTTAGCAGTCAGAGGCCACAATATGCTGGCGGTGCCGCAAGTCTATTACGAGTTGCCTCACTTCGACCCTATCCTCGGCAGTGAGCCTGTCATGGAAAGGGTAGCGGTGAGGCAATTCACCCCCTGTCACCTCCATGCAGGGAGGTGCATGCAAGGGGCCACATGTTGTGCCCCCCTGTATGTTTGCACCCCCAGCTCCTGCACAGGAAGAAATGCACAACATGGTGCATTTCTCCCTGTGCAGGAAAGTGCTGCGGGGCTTCCACAACGCTGCCTTTCTATGGCTCTCCTTTGAGCCTGTGGGACCGCCAAATCAGTACTGCCCGCCAGGAATGAACTTGTGATCCGGTGAGCAGTCTGACTACTGTTTTTCCAGTCTTGCAGCCAGGCGCTGGCGTGGCGGCCCCCCCTGTGTGACTGCCAAACTCATAATCCAGCCCTAAATGTACCATAATGAGGGTCCTTTGCTAAGTACGGCATTGTCCTGCGTATGGTGACCTCACAGAAGCATTTGGGACCCAGGGTGGGGCAAACGCTGTTTGTCCAGATTGGTAAAAGTGGTTTCCAACTTTCCATTTCAATATCATATCATATCTTATGTAAACGTGGGATTGCAAAGTGTATGAAGACTAAGGTCATCATTAAATTCATAGGGATCCTTTTCCCTGTACGCTACAGAAAACAAAATGTGACTTTGTTATATGATGTCTATAAAATTATTCTGTTTTCCTTTGTTTATTACAGTCTGCTCAGACAAGAAGCCGGAGATCGACTGCGACAAGCAGGTTGACAATCTGTACCTGAAGGCCCTGGAAGGCTTCATTGCTGTGGTCACCCAGGATGGGGACATGATCTTTTTGTCAGAGAACATCCAGAAGTACATGGGGCTCACACAGGTAGTGTATGAATTCGAATAGACCATACGTCTTGATTTAAAATCTCCATCACACTACCCCTACAGGTGTAGAAATGTATATATGAAACCAGGCTAATACGTTAGGAGGATGTGGTGCTGGCCCACCTACTTTTGAAGACTGAAACGCCTCCGCGGCTACCAACAGGTGATTGCTGAGCGCCCTGAAAAGCATTAACTATAAATCATTCTGTACAACTATCCTCATTTAGGGCAAATATTGCCCTGTAAGATGATGCGCTGGTTAACTGTTTTGATAGGGAACGAAGTGTTTTCTCATTTATGATAAAGACTAGGTTTTAGTCTTAGATGGGACTATATTTAATTATCACAAGATCTTTTCTAGATCTCCAATTAAAAAGCTAAACACTGGCTGCACTGGCTGACGACAAAGTGAATTTTACCTTTTGCCCTCTAAGTTTAAATTCGGAGCGTGGCCAATGACTGGCAGTATTTTGTGAATTAATTTAGAGGTCTCGCCCCTGCTTCTCGAGTATCAAAGTATCTTTCACCCCCACTATTTGGCACTATAGGAAAAATACTTGTTTTGTCCCCTGATTTAATGGGTATGGAACTCTAGGTTTTGTAGAGCTTATTAGAAAATATCTTAGATTTGAAATGGAGTCTATTTTCAGGCATTCAGGTGGCATTACACCCACCTTTACCACCTGGCACCAAGAAATGTGAATGATTCGAAATAGGCATGGTGTGATAATACAACGTCCTTATCTTCTAACTATTTACTAATAGACAACATCTGCCTCATTACATTGCTTTGAAATGCATCTGGAAAAGTTATTATTCATGGTCACTCAGCATGAGTTAGAAAGACTTGAGCTCTTGGCTAGTATCATTGGTTGTGCTGAAGATCAGTGATAGAGAAGCATGTTTGGATTTGTTGCAAAAGTTGTCATCTCGGGTGAGACTCAAGTAAAGACGGAAATTGAGTTTAGACCATCTGTAATTGCGTTGAAGATTCAAAGAAGGCACACGGCTCCTAGAAGAAGACTGAAAGTTTTCGAGCAGCTCCATTGGGTCTCCTATCACCATGAAATAGTAAGACCTGTTTCTTGACTGTGGTCATTGTATGCACCTGGTTTTGTTATCTTGATGCAGGCGTTGAGATCCTTCTTCGCAATGCCGGATGGGGAATGACTGGAGTGGAACATTTTGAAGATACTTGTAGTATAAGGATGGCTTTGTCAATTAACCAGCATTTTTAAAGTTTTGTTTCTGATTCTCAGACTTATAACAATTTTGCCTGCCACCTACAATAGCATTATGCATTTAGCCCAGGAGTAATTTCATACATTTTGAAAAATCTTTCATGTTATTTTTGTGTTTTTCATAATCAGGTCGAGCTAACTGGACACAGCATCTTTGACTTTACCCATCCATGCGATCATGATGAAATCCGAGAGAACCTCAGCCTGAAAACCAGTAAGACATACATCCGGATGCAGTCTTTACACGTTGTATTATACTATATCACTCACAAAACGCATCTCTATGCGGGTTTCTAAATATGTCACAACTGACCACATTCAGCACAAATGCACAATGCCAGTGAATTCACTTCTCATTGTGTCCATGGTTATCCCACCTACTGTCTTGCTCTAAAGCTGACTATTGCATACATCTGAGTAGCATTACTTTTTTGTGGTGAATGAGCAAGTTGTGTACCTTGTAGTTTCAAATTTCACTTTATTTATGGATGTGAACTGGTATAGCACAAACCTTGCTCCAAAGCACAGGAGTGCTGCAGAGTAGTGCTGTGGGTGGACAGCATACATGTTCGGTAAGATCCTAAGCATGCATTCCCTTACTTTCAAGCTTTTGCAGTACAGGCTTACGGGTGCAGAAAATAAGACTTTGCAGTTTTACATAGAGCCTATTCCCTGTCATTCCTGTACTCTTGTGGCACCCAAATTGCTCAGCAATCTGGGCACCATTTCTCATCTAGAGCTTTTATTTGGTAATCACATTTGCTTCTCACAGCAATTCATAACAAACAATGGGTACAATCACCAAATGTGTGTGCACCATATACACTATCACGTATAGAACATCCATACTACCATAACTGACTACAAGAGCCAGAGGGGATGTATTTAATTTGTTTTAAGCGTGGTACTCTAATAAACAAAGGGGAATTGAACATTGTGAAGCCAGTTAAATAAACTTATGCGAACACCATATGCTAGGAGTCCTATCGAATGCATGCCACATTTTGTATGGTAAATGTAAAGAGTGAAATTTATAAACATTTTTTGACTCAGATGCAGGTTTTGGAAAGAAAAACAAAGATGCAAGCACAGAGCGTGACTTCTTCATGAGGATGAAATGCACGGTGACCAACAGAGGCCGGACTGTCAATCTGAAGTCTGCCACTTGGAAGGTACTGGTGCTGAGCGATGCATTGAGAGCCTACATGTGACTTTGTTTTTCATCAACTGTACTGAACTTTTGCCTGATTCCACTTGCCACTAGGTATTGCACTGCACAGGACAAATCAAAGTGTCCAACATTTGCCAGCCTAACACAATCTGCGGGCCCAAGGACCCTCTGCTGAACTGTCTTGTTATGATGTGTGAGCCCATCCAACACCCATCCAACATTGACATCCCGCTGGATAGCAAGACATTCCTGAGCCGACACAGCATGGACATGAAGTTCACGTACTGCGATGACCGGTAAGACACAATTGTTCAGTAATGCCGTATATATACTTTCCATTACAATATGACTCCAGGATAGAAGCCTCTATGTAATGATCTGTAGAAAGTCTGAACCCAGCAGCTAGAGGCGACCTGAATGAAGGGCTAAAATTAGAAAGTGGACATTGATGTGCTCATTGCGATCCATTCTCGGCCACGCCATGATTTTGTGACTCAGACGTTGCAAATCTGTGTGAGATCCTAGCTCCTGATCACTGATGTTTGGCATTAGGCCATTCAGGAGAACCAAGTGGCCACCTCAATCAAGAATGTTTATGTATGTGGAATAGGTGCTTGTACTCCCTACCCTGGTAGTGAGTTCTACAGTGATGGACCTGCCATGAGTTCCCAGCCAGCCCCACACCTACTTGGACTACCAAGTGCATTGACCCCCTTGAATGCTTGCTCCATTCCCTTTTATTTTGCCATGTTGAAATGGTAAAACAGTGATACACTATGGACAATACCATTCTATGATGGTTGCCTGGTTTAGAGACAGTGGATACACGGAATGAGGAAAGATACTCCACACTGCTGATGAGATAAGCAGCAATAAGCAGCTTATTGGCACTATCTCGTGAACTGTAGTATTCTCTAGATAATGTAGAGAAAAGGAAATAAATGAAATGGAGCATATAAAAGGAGAAAATGGTAAACTAAAGAACTGGTCCAGCGGTCCTTGCACTGAAGCATTGAGAGAAATGGCATCATTCATGGGTCAGTCATAGGGTAATGGGGCCAGTGGCTGAAGTGAGCTTACCAATTGCTCCAGGCTGTATGGACGAAAGGAGAGAGTAAATTACGTTCATATAGAGCTGACCCAAATCCCCTCTTTGTATGTATTTGCATGAATATATCACTACAAGGACATGGAAGATAACTAAGCCTCTCAAGCATGCCAAAGAAATTAAAGGAAGAATAATTATAGTGCAAATCTTATGCCCCTTGGTTTTGTTGTAGGAAGAATCAATATCAAACTCCTTGCGTACTGAGATAATCTTGGAGGTTTCCTGTAACAAAATACATGTCTGAAGTCTTTATAGTGGTTTAAAATCCACTCATAATGGCCTTTTGGCTTTAACGTGTGCACTTCATCATAAATAAACCAAGCCTACTGCATTTGGCATAACTTTTCATAATAAAGAGATCCGACCTACAGCATCTGATATCTCATTTTCCAATTTACCCATCATGCTTTGAAAATCTACGCCTGCCATTTGCAATGTGCCTGTTTGTTCCCATTGTGGAAACACAATGGAGGAGGATTGTGAATACGCACTGACATTTTCGGTGTTGACTGTTGACTTGATTTTGTATGAACAGTGACTCCCTCAAACCACTCTTTACTATCCTTTTCTAGCCTTAACCCTGACTAACAGATGTGGAAATGTCGAACTGAAGAACTGATGGGCAGATTTTTCTGGGGGCGTTATTGAATTCTTGCAAATAAAATCCTCATTGTTTGAGATTTGATGTCATTTTAAGGCAACGATTCCAAGTGAGGAGGAGATCCTTTACTAGGAAGTAAAAGGAGGGGATGCGGCTGAATTGAGATTCTGCCCACGAAGGTAAACCTCATCTTCCTGTTTCCGCATTTCCCATTCTGATCGTGCACCCTCCACCTCCCCATGGAGGTTTCACAACGTATATCATGGTGAAATATCCGCGTGGTCAACCAACCAAAAATAGGGAATTGCCACTGGATTGAAGCTTAGGAAAATACTGCTTGTTGTAATTAATACCTCTTCGTTTTGGACTGAATAAAAGAAAAAGCCAAACCCCACTTATTATGGAAATGTGTGCCTTTTTCAGACTAAAAAATATTTTTGCTTTTGATAATTTTTTGGGGTTTAGTGAAGACCCAGCAGGTTCCCCAATAATGAAGTTATGCAAAAGCCATGACGAAGCAAAACGAGTGTTAGCTAAGCAAAAAGACAGGGAGCTAATGCCAGGCTTATTGGCTTTATCAATGCTTGTTTGCATCTTATTGCTACTGCTGTCCTTCTGTAGCATGAAATATAGATAGACCCTACTGTTGCCAGCCTCACGTATTCAGCTACGTCTGTAAGCACAGGTTTATGTATTTTGAAATTAAGTTTTTTTGTTTTTTTAAAGCCATCTTTTTACAAAATGTCTTCCTTTTCAAGTCTCCTTTAAAAATGGAGTGCAATGATCGCTGCCCTGCACTTTTTAGACTGGTTCATTTGTGAGTGACATTTGAAGTGCAGATTTCGGTGTAGAAAGCACTACAAATGTTTGTGAATATTCACAAAGTTATGACTGCTGTCCACGTCATTCACGTTGTATGTCCCCGAAACACCTGAACCTGCACTACTAAGTGAAACTAACCAACGCAGAAGTCCTGCGTACTTTTCCGTAGTTCCTCATTCACAGATGAAACATTTACATGCATATTTTATGTGTTTTACCCTCTGGATTGTTGTTAAATCATGCATAGGTGGTGTTGGGCTTGAGTCCCTTCCCCAGAAAGAAGTGCTGCGGCCCACATCTGCACCCACCTGAACAAGTGAAGCATTGACTACCCCTTTATTTCTCTGTCGGGTGCTCGTGGGTGCAGCATCCTGCAACGAGTGCTGCTTGATGGGATAAACTCCATTAAAGATCTGTGCTTGTCCCTTGAAGAAGCCAGGCTATAGAAGGCAGGTGTGGAGGACTCAGTGGCAGAAGCCAGCACCCACGTGGCACAGGGGGCCCTGCTAGAGGGACTGACTTCTATCAAAAGACACCACCATTGGAGTGATTAATTGATGGATTGGATTGGAATGGAATTAATTGGATTGATTTGATTTGGAGTAGCCACTAGGTGGTAAACCAAGGCTGCTAGCTTCTTTCGCCTTATGGAAGTGTCGGCCCTGCTACCTGCACTCCACCAACTTTGAAGTATCTCACTTTATGTCATTAC
This sequence comes from Lissotriton vulgaris, assembly GCF_964263255.1. Taxonomy (NCBI): domain Eukaryota; kingdom Metazoa; phylum Chordata; class Amphibia; order Caudata; family Salamandridae; genus Lissotriton; species Lissotriton vulgaris. The sequence goes on along the minus strand of NC_141694.1, from coordinate 1,613,214,716 downwards.
ACTTCTGTGTCATAGCGACATATATGCATGCATGCGCGCTCACAGACGCAGATATTGTCAATCAGGGTTTAGGTGATCTTCATATTTTGGCCACACTGCAAGTTCAGACTGTTTACTTTCACTTTAGGGTTTCCCCTTGGCTCATGTGCCAGATTAGAATCTTGTTTTCGGCATAAATCCTCAATGTACCCAAACTGCAGCCCTGAGAGCCCCTATCAATCACATAGGGTTCTTCAGGAATGTCCTGTGTAAACAGCTCTTAACGTTCTCGAATCTGAGATGCAGGCATTGAGGGAAATCATTTTTTCTCAAGGATATATTGTTTATAGTACGAATGCTGCATTGTTTTCGAGTATGCTGAACTAACAACATGTATGGAAAGTACATGCTTTGAAAAGCACTCGAGTGGGAAAATTCTAATTCAGGACTCACGCGAGCAGCCACATAAAGGGGCCTTACCGAGAATAGGGAGGCCCGGCGCCCACTCACTTCCTGTCAGCTCGAGCCCCGCCCCGTGTCCCCACTGCCTATCTACTCAGTGCACAATAACCACAATATGTACATCTACAATGAAATGAATAGAAAAAGGGACATTTTAAATGGCCACGCTTTGCATAGAAAATCATAACCAACGAACTATTAATTATCACAGTTGGCCTTATACAAATAGGGCAGAAGATGTGGCCTAATCATCAGGGCTGTAAGTAGTTGTGTGGGTGAGTGAATGGCTGTGTAAGTGACTATGGATGAGTGGCTGGATATGTAAGTGACTTTGGGTGAGTGAGTGGCTGTATATGTGGGTATGTGAGTGGTTCTATAAGTCTATGAATGGGTATGCGACGGTGTTGGTGTGTGCAGAGGCGCAACTAGAGCCAAATTTCGGGGGGGGGGGGGGGGGGGGTAGGAAAAAATTTCGGGGGGGGGGGCTGAACCTTTAATCAGTAGGCAGAGTGGAGCTGCAGGGCCTCTTAGAAGGGGTGAAACAACTGCAAGGCCTAATTAACATTCAAATGGTCTTTTAAAGATCTGTGAAACGTTCGGGTGCGGTTCTGTGTGTGCCCGGGATCTGTCTCATCCCGGGCTGCCATACATGACGGGGGGGGGCTGAAGCCCGGTGAGTCCAATGGGTGTTGCGCGCCAGGGTGTGTGTGTATATGTGAGGTTGCTTAGGGGTACAACCACAAACATGAACTGTGCGTGCATTTGCTAGGGCTGGGATCTGTGTGTGTGCCTTTGTTTGTCAAAGCCACAGATCTTCATTGTGCTCATGCTTTTTTGTACTTTTTACTTTTTTTTTCGGGATTCTGTATTTGGGAGTACAACAGTCTACCAGGATTGACCAGAATCTTCTTGATCCAAAACATCCCCTTAACTCATCTGCAGTTCACACCCTTGAAACTGTATTTAGAAGGAGGTATGCAGTGCTTCTATAGTTTATACATCACCTTTTCCAACGAGACCTCAGTGGAGTGGTGTGGCTCACTGGTTAGAGGCGGCAAACCCGGAAGCAGGAGTCGGCCCGGGACCAGGGTTCAATTCCCGACGCGGCAGGGTGGTGGACCAGGGTCCGCAGACTCGATAATTCTCACCCCTTTGCCTACTCTAACCAGGGGTCCCACTCGGCAACTCTGAGCATTAGCTTGCCTAATCTCCACAACGGCCCCATCAACGCTGGGGATGCCTGGCTCCACCTTGGGGGCTCCCAGTAGGGACCATCCCACAGGGAAAGCCAGGACGGGTTCCCCAGCGGTATACAGTGCCAGGATACTGTGGTAGTAATTGTGCTTGTTACAAAACAGCTTATAACATAACATAACATGTAGCAGCATATTATTATATCTAAAAGATAGCTATGTATCTGGAACTCTAGTGTATGCGCAAGGCTATGCTGATGTTAACCTCGACTGGAACTACCTGTTTTGTAGAGTCACTGACATCTACGCAGAGAACTTCGACCAGTTTAGCAGTGCTGCTGTTCAGAGCCTGAGAATAGGTGGCCCATTCTGCAGAGGCTGAACCATGGTGAAGATTTACATTCAAGTCTCTCATCCTTTCTAGTTGAGGTGCTGGATATTGAGGTCGGTCTGAATCATTGCCGGACAAGGGAGTGTCCAAAATGTAGCTCTTTCAAATGATTCTTTCCAGGTGAAGATGAAGTCCAGACTGCATCCATACACCTGTGATGGGTCATGAACAAACTTAGTGAACTCCATGAACCCTACAATTTGCATGAAGTGAAATGAGTTTGTAGGATAACCGAGCCACATGTTAAAATCCACACGCTCGAAAGCAGAGCAAGTCTAGTAATACGGTTTTTATAGGTTGTGGCAAGGTCAGCATATGTATACACCCCCATGTCCAGGAAGACTGTGCGTGAGAGTAAAGTACACAGATTTCTATTTCTGGTTCAGTGACAAAATGTGTACTAAATAACACACACCTTTACTCCATTGAGGGAAACACCCAAAAGCCAAGTTTGGAATATTTTCACTCTCCTCTCCCCTCTTTTCCTTAACTCTTCTTGCCCAAGCAATGCCAAGTGTATCTTCAAGATCATCTGTTTGAGGCTAAATAGATACCTGAAAGGAGCAATGTTAAGTAATACAAGGTAGAGAGGGTGAACGAGTTAATTGTGCACACTCTAGAAGAGTGCACAATACAACCTGGTTCAAGGGCACTAGCTCTCCATGCTCTCCAACCTTCTCTGTAAGCCTCAACCAAACACCCTTCGGTCCTCTTTGTAAAACTCACCCTTGGTGCTATATCTCCAAGCTACCTCCCCTTTGTGCTAGTCTTCAGCGCCTACGGTGGAGCGTCCATCATGAGCAGCTCTCCATCTCTTTGTAGAAGGTGTCTGCTGATATACATCATATCCGTGATCTCTACATTGTAGGGTTCCTTTGGAAATTGATCCCTTTGTGAACATCTTGAACTAGAGCAGTAGCATGAGTGATCCTGCTACTGGTCTGTCCTATACAGGGCATGGCATTGCATAGGCAATCACTTATGATGCACGAAAGTATATGAAGTGGCAATGTAAATGTCTAAAGCTGTCCAATGAAAGAAACACGTAATATAGCATTCTGACTGCAGTTTGGTTGTTGTAGGGGTCACCACTGTGCCTGTACTGATGACAATAAGGTTTGCATTTACCACTTTAATGATCATATTCATTGATCCCCCATGAGTATCTCAGCACAGAACTAAAGTTCTTCCTCACTAGCTTGCAGTTACAATGCAAAACAACCCCCTTTACAACCAGAGTGAACCCCGCTCCACGACTGCTGTTCTTAGTGACTCGAAGATTGTGGTGGACTCAGTCCCCTTCCCAGTGGCCAGTTTTCCTTATCCGTATCGTTGTTCCATGACATTTTGGACCATAAGCAGAGTCCGTAGCTGAATTTATGTGATCCGCAGAGTGGGACTACAGTGTTGTAGTTCAAGAGTTCATGCGAAGCCGAGCACCACTCACACTCCAGTAAATAGCTTAGTGTGCTGAGATCTGTGCACAAGCCATAGTTCGCGGGTTCTAGCCTTGAGTGACAGGGCTAATTCAATGTTTCGTTCATTTAAGGTTTATAAATTCAGAATAGTTCTGTTCCGCACAGAAACACTTCCTATTAACATTACTAGGTTGTGGTTGTTCACACTATATCAAAATAAGCTGTTATGTCTATATGGCTTTACAATGTTTAGATTTAATGCTTCACCACAAGTATAGTTTTTACTGTCAGAAAAGCATTTATATATGTTCTCTAATAATCAAATTGTTTCTAACCACTAGTGGAAAGCTCTAATAAGTAAGCATTACAAAGCATCAGAAAGGAGGCTGCGGAGTCAGTTTTTATTCAACATTTTTGCACAGAAAACCACGAAGCTTAGTCTCTCCTGTTCCAGCCAATAGGTGACATATGATGCTCATTCCTGTCTCCAGATAGAGGGAATCATTTTGAGTGATAGTTTGCTTACTATTCCCCACTGTCAGTTCAGTAAGGAGATTAGCGAACACCGCTGGATCATTAATAATGAGCTTATATCACAGAGCTCCGAAATTTGAGTCCTTAACAACATGTTAACCTATAGGTTTTGTTTGGTACTGAGTCAGTGGGAACGTTGTTCAGCCTTTCACGTCCTGAGCACAACGTGTTTCCCCTTGTAAATGCAGCATTAAAGAATAACAACAACATATCCGGAAGAGTATCATTGACGTGCGGGTTTTGAAAGGTTCTACTTCCGGGGGTCAGGGAGGAGGTGGGAGAGTCAATTATTGAAGGCTTTCTCGTACCTTCTTTTCAGTAGTCTGTGGGGTCCGATAGAATAAAAACACCCTTAAGAACGACGTAGTAGCGCTCTTTAGACGTGAAGTGACAGAAGAGATGAGACGTGTATAAAACAATTAAAAACTTTAAAATGAAGGCAATAAAGGCACAAATACAAATAATGACTAATGGGTGAAAACACTCAATCTGCTCCCCAGGCATAGAGAAAGCGAGTGCAAGTGTTCATGGTGATAATTTGCACTTTGTGTTATGGTAAAACAAGGAGGTCAGAGTAGACCGAAGTGAATGCAGTAAATTCCTAAAGAGGAAGTGGCGCAGACAAGGTAAGCGCGAGATGTCTTTGCGGAAGCGGCGGGTCTCGAGTTCAGAAGTTGAAGTGTGAGTGCGAGGACAGTGGTTGAGGAGGGATGACAAAGGCGCTGTGGCGTGAGGTCAAGGGCGCTCGAGTGAGGCAGACCTCATATATATACTGTAGGTTAACCGCTGGCAGACTGAGCGGTGATAAAATCTTTGTGAAAGAACACTTATGGAAACCTATTTAAATCAATTAAATATATGAACCCAAACACATTACGCACCTTAATCCTCAGCTATAGAGAACCAAATAACAGTATTGTCTCACGGTTTCTTTTTTCCCTGGTGAATACCCTCTTTGGACGCAGCCACTGCAGGCTGCAATAGTGCCTCTTGCAAAAAACCGTGTACTTATCACATGCACTAAATTCTGTTGACGGACGAGCCAGAGAATCTGCAACAGAGAAACACAAAGAATTGGTTCACCGACCACTCTGTGCATGTCTGGGGTTCTCTGCAGGTGCCACACTATATTGAGCCTGGATCTGAGTCCCCAGGAGGGTGGGAGGGGCATCCTCATCTTACCTTTGGGTGGGGCCAGGGCTCCCCTCCCCCCACACAGAACAGTGTAATCTGAAATCACGCCCTCTGTGAGATGTCTCTTGAAGACTCCGTGGGACCCCAAAGCCCCCTAATAAAGGTCCGCCTTTAGGGTGAAATAATTGTGCACCAACTTCTAGGCGCTGGCTGGTCAGCCACCCTCCATTGCCGTCTTGGCAGTGTGCCTGCATCTGTAATATCTTGAAACGCTCCTGCAAAGGCTTGCTTCAGCTTGCATGGAGATACACAGAGGGAGGAAAGACCCCCGTATATTGTGACAGTGATGGGTTTGGACCTGCACAGTGGGCAAACATGAGGGGCAACACAAGCATCTGCTGAACTTTCAGCAGTAAGGAAGTATTCTAAAACTGCTTAAACTGGTGCAAATCCTCATTGCACCTACAGGAAATTCTATAGTATACGCCTAGTCGTGTTGAAACATTGGGCTAGGTTCCATGCTGTTGCTTCCTACGAAGACATCACTGCCACATGGCAGGACGAGAAAAACGATGAACAATGAATAAATAATACAATCCATGTTTTAATCTATCTTCAGACAGCTTTGGCAGGCTACTGAAGAACGCCTTTAATACATGCACATACATATAGATAAAGAGGGGGCTGGGGGCCAGCTCCCTTCAGCCATTGGCTTGTTTGGGCCAGCCTCCTTCTGGTGTTGCTTGTTTTGGTTATCTTTCACATGTTGTATCAGCCCAGAGCTGTATTGTGCAGCTATATATTTTGCAAAAATGATTTTCTATAGGTGATTGTTGAAAAAGAAGTTCATTTCACCTTCATCTAAGAGGGCCACGGTGCCAGTGTAATGACAGAGTAAACCGGCTTGTATTCAGTGAGGGTCACTCGTGGTTTAATGCGCCCCTTTCCAAAGCTACTGCAATGGCGTCACTTACATGCAGTTAAGTTACCAGCAATGCATGTTCATTGAACAGCAACACAAATTACAGAAACGTTGAAAAAATGGGATCATTGCTGAGCATAACAGCACCTCTTTCTGTTATCATTGCCTTTGTTTTAGTAATATTGTCTTGAAATGTAAATCTTGTTCGACTGCATTACACTGAAAAATGAAGAAATTAAATGGAACACATGAAGGTTTTGTATCTCCAACTCACTATTACACAGCACCGTGTGATGCTTTGCATGACCTATCCGTGGTGCAAAGCATCATCACATGCCACTATGGTGCAGCATGATGCTTTCTACCACTTATCTCTGTGGTGATTTGCATATACAGTAACAACTAGAAAGACTGACCACAGAGCAAGAAGGATCTCTTTTCACACATTCACATTTTGACAAGCTCTTATTTATTTAATTTATTTAAAAGTGCTTTTAATAAATTTGTTTAGATCAATGCATTACTTTAAAATTATTTTAAGTGCCTCAAGTTAGTCAAATAAGGCGTAAATGCGTGACCATTTAAATCACATACTTCTGACTTTGAAGGGACCTCTAGTAACAACCTGTTGTGCTGCACTCTTTGTGTTTAAGATACACACAGAAGAGTAATAACCAATCTGCAGCACTTCCATCATTAGTGTAGAGCACTGTCTGCTTACGTACCCTGGGTGCACCTTTTGTTAATAAGTGTTTCCTTCATTAGTGTAGAGCACTGTGTGCTTATGGACTCTGGGGGCCCAACTTGTTAATACGTTCTTCCATCATTAGTGTAAAGCACAGTTTGCTTATGCCTTCTGGGGGTGCAACATTTGTGTTAGTGAGGGCTTCCATCATTAGTGTAGAGCACTGTCCATTTACACTCTCTGGGGACGCACCTTTTGTTAATAAGCGGTTCCATCACAAGTGTAGAGCACTGCCTGGTTATACACTCTGGGGGCGCACCTTTTGATAATAAGCGCTTCCATCACTAGTGTAGAGCACTGCCTGGTTATACACTCTGAGGGCGCACCTTTTGTTAATAAGCACTTCCATCATTAGAGTAGGGCACTGCCTGCTTACGTACACTGGGGCGCACCTTTTGTTAATAAGCACTTCCATCATTAGAGTAGGGCACTGTCTGCTTACGTACACTGGGGCGCACCTTTTGTTAATAAGCGGTTCCATCACAAGTGTAGAGCACTGCCTGGTTATACACTCTGGGGGCGCACCTTTTGATAATAAGCGCTTCCATCACTAGTGTAGAGCACTGCCTGGTTATACACTCTGAGGGCGCACCTTTTGTTAATAAGCACTTCCATCATTAGAGTAGGGCACTGCCTGCTTACGTACACTGGGGCGCACCTTTTGTTAATAAGCACTTCCATCATTAGTGTAGAGCAGTGTCCATTCACACACTCTGGGGGCACACCTTTTGTTAATAAGCGCTTCCATCACTAGTGTAGAGCACTGCCTGGTTATGCACTCTGGGGACACACATTTTGTTAATAAGCACTTCCATCATTAGTGTAGAGCACTGCCTACTTATACACTCTTGCACTCTTGGGGCACACCTTTTGTTAATAAACGCTTCCATCATTAGTGTAGAGCACTACCTGCTTCACACTAAGGGGGCGCACCTTTTGTTAATAAGCGCTTCCATCACTAGTGTAGAGCACTGCCTGCGTATACACTTTGGGGCGCACCTTTTGTTAATAAATGCTTCCATTACTAGTGTAGTGCACTGTCTGCTTTTGCACTCTGGGGGTGCTCCTTTATTAATATGAGCTTCCATCATTAGTGTAGAGAACTGCCTGCTTATGCACACTGGGGGCACACCTTTTGTTAATAAGCGGTTCCATCATTATTTTTATTTCTTATTTTATTTTTATTTGTGTTTTATAGAGTGCGAACTTGACCCGGAGCGCTTTGCAGGATTAGCAGGTTGTATACAAGAGATTTAGAAGGGGGGGGGGGAATATGTGGGACAAAAGCCTGTAAAAACATTTTACGAGAAAAAGGGGTCCCAGATCCCAGAGTGGGATGCCCAGAGGTGCCGGGTGGATAGCATCCGGATAATCCAAGGTGTAGCAGTAAACGGAAGATGATCAAAAACGCTGAGGTGATTGCACGCAAGAGTTAGGAGAGGGATTTGCCCATTAGGAAGGTTTTGGCCTCCTTTTTAAAGCGTGCCAGGGATGGAATTCTCCTAATGGCGGGCGGGAGTCAGTTCCATATTCTTGGTGCGGCCCCAGAAAAGGCCCGATTGTATGTTTTTTTTCTCGCAAGCATGCTGGTAGGACCAAGAGGTCTATGGCGGACTGGGAGTTTCTAGTTCCTCCGGATACCACGAGTTTCTGCGCAAGAAAGGCAGGGGAATTTGAGTATAGAGCATTCTGAGTGATACATGCCAGTTTAAGTTGGATTCTGCCCTCAAGAGGACAAGAGGAAACAAGTTCAGGGCTTTCAGGTGTGGTGAGATGTGGTTGAATTACCTTGAACCTGTTAGTAGTTTGGCGGCCGCGTTGAGGCAGGCTTTTAATGGAGCCAGGGAGATCTTGAGTAAACCCGAAAAGGTAGAGCATCTGTATTCCAGTCTATAGATGACCAGGGCCTGGACTCCCATTTTTAGGTCCGCAATGTCAAGGAAGGGTTTCAGTTTTCTTAGGTAGCTCAGGTGAAATCTAGCTGATTTGGCCATCAAGTTGATGTGGTCATGCATTTTCAAGCTGCAGTCTAGGGTTATTCCAAGGGATTTGGCGGAGTCCGCTATGGTCGGTGGGCAGTTTAAAGCTGTGATCACCATAATCCATTCCTGAATGTCAGGCCTGGTTTTGGGTGGGGAGATTAGGAGAAGTTCAGTTTTTTTTCATTGAGTTTGAGCTGGTTAGCAGTGAGCCATTGGACGGTCCACTTCAAGGCCTCATTCAGGGAAAGAATCTCCTCAGGAGAAGAGATTTTGATGTAGATCTGGGTGTCGTCAGCATACATTTGGCAGGCGATATTTGCATTGCGTAGTACTTCAGCTAGCGGTTCAAGGTAAAGATTGAAGAGGGTAGGGGACAGGGTTGATCCTCGGGTGACTCCAACCATGATTGGAGAGACAGGTTACTGTTGATTAGGAATCACTGTGAGTGTTTCTGGAGGAAGGACCTAAACCATTCCAGGACAGGGCCATCCAGTCCCATCCTGAGTTTGAGGTGTTCAAGGAGTTTTTCATGGTTGACCGTATCGAAAGCGGAGGATAAATCTAGGAGGATTAGTGTAGAGCACTGTCTGCTCACGCACACTGGGGGCGCACCTTTTGTTGATAAGCGCGTTCATTACTAGTGTAGCGCACTGCCTGCTTATACACTCTGGGGACTCACTTTTTGTTAATAAGCTCTTCCATCATTCGTGTAGAGCACTGCCTGCTTATACAATCTTGGGGTGCACCTTTTGTTAATAAGAGCTTCCATCACTAGTGTAGAGCACTGTCTGAATGCTGGGGGCACACCTTTTTTTAATAAGCATTTCCATCATTAGTGTAGAGCTCTGTCTGCTTACGCACACTGGGGGTGCACCTTTTGTTAATAAGCACTTTTATTACTAGTGTAGAACACTGCCTGCTTGCACAATATGGGGGCACACCTTTTGTTAGTAAGTGCTTCCATCACTAGTATAGAGCACTGCCTCATTTTGCACTATGGTGGTTCACCTTTTTTTAATAAGCGCTTCCATCATTAGTGTAGAGCACTGCCTGCTTCAGACTCTGGGGGTTCACACATTTTGCTAATATGCACTTCCATCCCTAGTGTAGAGCACTTCCTCATTTTGCACTCTGGGGGCACACCTTTTCTTAATAAGCGCTTCCATCACTAGTGTAGAGCACTACCTCATTATGCAGTCTGGGGGCGCACCTTTTGTTAATAAGCGCTTCCATCATTAGTGCAGAGTACTGCCTGCTTACACACTTTGGGGGTACACCTTTTGGGAATAAGCGCTTCCACCATTAGTGAAGAGCGCTGCCTGCTTCACACTCTGGGGGCGCACCTTTTGTTATTAAGTGCTTCCTTCACTAGTGTAGAGCACTGCCTGAACACTGAGGGCACACCTTTTGTTAGTAAGCACGTTCATAACTAGTGTAGAGCACTGCCTGCTTCACACTCTTGGGGCACCTTTTTTTAATACGCGTTAAAAGATCCTAAAATCAAAGTGCCAGTCCTTTGCATTCTTTGGTGAGTTTAGTGATTATATTGTCTTTTATTGTATTGTTCCAAAAAGTATTTCTGTGTCTGACCTTGTATGATTTGTCAAAATAATGCTGCAATTTTTAATTTTATACTAAAAGAAATTAATATAACTGAACAAAACAATGCACAAAACATAAGTATTCTCAATTTTAGAATCTTATCTTACCCTTTTAGCCTCTATTAATGCTATCAAGTACTACTCTCTTTCTGCTCACTACAAAAGGACTTAGCAATGAGTCTGACCTGAGGTGGGGGACCTTTAGTGACAGCATAAAGTAATGCGGTCTTTGTTCTGACTTTAGAGGGACAACTATTAACAACCAGAGGTACTGGATTTTTTTTAATGTTGTCAAAAGGACTTTCTGTAATATCCTAAGGTACTACACAACTTCTGCTTACTTTAGAGGGACATCTAGTAAGGACTTGTGGTACTGCTTCCACAGCAAGGTACCAACTGTTAAACATGTGCAAGAACTGGTCTCACATCACCTTCAACGTAGTGGAAACAGTCTTTAAGTGACCAAGCAACCTTTCCTCCAGGCCCTCGTCAGCAGCAGGTTGGACTACAGAAATGCCCTCTACGCAGGATTCTCGGCCAAACTCCTGAAACTACTTCAAAGCATTCAGAACGCATCTGCACGTCTGATCCTCGACATCCCTTGCTGCAGCCACATCACACCCCACCTGAGAGACCTGCACTGGCTCCCATCAACAAGAGGATAACCTTCAAGCTCCTCACCCATGCACACAAAGCACTCCATAACACCGGATCAGAGTACCTAAACAGACGACTCAGCTTCCACACCCCCACCCGCCAGCTTCGCTCCGCCGACCTCGCCTTCGCCACAGTCCCCCGCATCTTAAGAGCGACTTCCGGCAGCAGATCGTTCTCCCACCTCGCTACCAAGACTTGGAACACCCTCCCCATCCCCCTACGACAGACCGAAGACCTGCTGACCTTCAGAAGACTCCTCAAGACCTGGCTCTTCGAGCAGTAGCTGACCCCCGCCCACCAGCGCCTTGAGACCCCCACGGGTAAGTAGTGCGCTTTACAAATTTATTGATTGATTGATAGTCTTGTGGGCCTAACCCATTACTCCTTTTGTATCACTCAACAAGGTCCAGAACGTCACAACCAGAGCTTTGTACAGTCTCCCAGACGTACTCCACCTCATCATACCTTCAGGGTCATAGATACACTATTGACACTTGTATTTAAGATAGTAGATGGCATATGCCCCAGCTAAGTTTCTGACATCCTTTGACACTACACACTGACTCGGAGTCAAAGACCGTCTAACTATAAGCGTCTAGTCACTCCCAACTCAGCCTGTACCTACTTCAAGTTCCCATCCTTGTACCATCTAAGCCTTCTCATTGGAACTCTCTATTACCAGGATTTTAAGGAACCTCCTGTGTCCAGGGCTCCAAAATTAGTTTGAACGACATTGATTGCAGCGTGAAAGACACATGTGAGTGCTTGCCTCCTCGTCATACTGATGGAAGTGTCTGTGTTTCACATCTTTACCTTTAATTTGATGTAGATATCTAACCATATTAGATTTATATTTCTCTTAACCAGTGATATCCATACAGCGGGCACAAAAAATCACTAACATATCCCCGTTCTTTGTTAGCCACCTCCCACTAGTCTGTGATCAACAGTGTTTCTCTTGTAAAACCTTCTATCTTAATGTTACTGCTGCTAAATGAAATAATTCAAAGTGCATCTTGAGCAACTGGTAGCATTAGTATGAAGGAGCAGATTCATAAATCACTGATGAAGAAGGATGGAGAGATTTGTAAAGTTCAACAACATAGACACTGTCATTTACATATGAATACCGTTTATTGTAATGTACTGAACAGTAGAGTGATGGTGAAATTCTCAACAGGCACAAATAATTATTTAGTGGTGGTTCAAATCTGAGCATAAGTGATGGGACAGAAGTGGCAAGTTTTCTAAGCAGTGCCCCAATGGTGCCGGACACGCAAGTGCAAATCTGAAAAAGCATTCAAGAGGAATGGCTTATTGTGCAGTGACGCGATAAGAATTGAATTAGTACAAATTTATAGCTGCACTAATGATTTATGAGCAGTGGGGCAATCTAAATAGGCAGTTACAATTAATGAGCTGTATGGCAAATCAGAACATGCACTTGTGGATGACTGAGATATAGGGTAAAACTGCACAGGAATCACCATGCTAATTGTAATCCTTAGCATATGGTATGCTTCCTCGGCATGACAATGTATACTTCTGTGTAATGTGTGTACTGGAATCATGACTAAAACCTCGACCTGTTTTATACACTCTTAGGGGCACATGCATCAAAGGAAATTGCATTCGCAAACTGTGCGAATCGCAAAATTAGGCCGTTTGTGAATGCAATTCCCATTTTTTGGGATGCATTAACATTTTTGTAATTTTCGCAATTTAAGAAATCGCTAAATTGCGATTTCTTAAATTGCGATTGCATTTAAGGAATCTCAAATTGAGATTCCTTAAATGCAATGCATCAAACTCTAAAAATTTGTGAATTCGCAAATGAGGGGAGGAAATTGCCATGAAGTTGACCTTAATGGTAATTTGCGAAAACTTTGAAAAATGCACTAAAGTGCATTTTTCTAAGTTCCATTTTATACACACACATGCTCTTGGGGCATGTGAGTGTGCAAAATGTACTTCTAAGCAGATTTCAGGGGTGCAACAGGGTGTCCTTTGGACACCCCTGCACCCTTGAAATTGCATTCTTAATTTGCGAATTTCTAATAGTGAATTGCAAATTAAGAATGTCTTTCCATTCATTCCTATGGGCCTCTAGGCCCATAGGAATGGATGGGTAAGTATTCCTTAATTGCGATTATCGCAATTAAGGAATTTTAAGAAATCGCTATTTTTATAGCGATTTCTTGATGCATTGCAGTTTGCAATTCCTTAATTGCGATTCCTTATTTTTCGCAATTAAGGAATCGCAAAATGCAATATTGATGCATGTGCCCATTAGAACAATGGTGCCCCTTGCTGTAATGTGTGTGCTGCAATAATCTCTGCTGGAATAATGTACGTAATTGTTTCTATTTATATACATAGTTGACTTTCGAGGTAGACTGGTGCCTACCACTGGCAATACTTTGCCTTTTGATAACACGATTGGTATTATTGTTTGAGATCATACACGTAGCTTATAAGACTATTGTAACATGTCTGTATATATTCATGCATTCACTCTTTAATCCATTCATGTACTCGCAAAACAACCAAGTATAAATCAGTGTACTCCTTTATTCAATCATTTGTCCATCTGTGAACTCACCCTATACTTACAAACGACCACTTACTCATTAATCCATGCTAGGGCTCACTCATCCATCCCACCATTGACTCATTACCTAATTAACACCATCATCCTTCCCCTCAATCACACTTACACCCGCTGTTGAATGAAGAATCCCTACATCTGTTGTTGCTGCTGGTGTTTGCTTTGATATTTATTCTCTATTAGTCTTCTCGCTATTCTTTTGGTATATTTCCAGTATTGCAGAGTATACATTGTTGCAGGTTAATACCAGAGACATGTCATTTTTAGGTGTTGCTATAGACCGAACTCTGTAAATTTGTTTCCACCTATAATTTGACACCTGTAAGTATGTTCATCAAAAGATTTGAATGGAAAGTATTTGTCCTCAGTTTTGTTAAGTAATGATATACAATTGCTAAGGGAGGCATTTAATGAAGCGCATTATTGATTTACAATACTTTGAATGCATCCGCAGAGTAATTAAAAAGGTTTAAGAATGATTAAAACAGATTAATTCAAGCTATTTTAAGATTTTAATCCCAGATTAGTTTACCAAGAGTTTCATCAGTTGGGAGCATTGTCTGATTTTTGCATCATATATCTTGGTTCTTCTTTCCTAGGGCATTCCTGCCAACCATATTTTTTAACTATCAAACAAGTAGTAATAAAACGGAATAGTCTTCATATGTACAGCTGGCACGTTTTAAACATTCCATATAAGACCGGTCTAATGCTTCATAATACATGATGGGCTGTTAGCTCACCATTTCATATTTCTTCCTCCCCCAAATTGTATGGTGCACATTATAAGGGCTCATGAGAAGCAATTGGTCAACACAGCGGTAATGGTTGTTGAGTGGTTCAAGGACAGGCGTCCACTTGGGATTTTCTGTTGAAATTTCACAGATAAGGAAATATACTTCCAAGCTGCACTGAAGGCAGAACGTCTGGCACATATACAAGTGCATTAATCAAGGCATATCCACAATTCCATCACCCTAGATCATGTATTTTGATTCACTGTACAATCTAGTGTACAATAACAATCTGCAAGAGCAGGACAGGAGGTTTCTGTCTGGGAACCTCAACCAATTTCCATCCCAGTCAAGTGGAAGGTACACCTGAAACATAGAATTGAAATAGGAAACCAGCTCTGTGAGCAACTTGATGGTAGAAAGCCCTGTTGGAAGTGACGTCACTTGTGAACCTTTTGGTCTGAGGTGTTTGGTGATGAATTTAAACTTACCTTGAAGTAAGAAGAGCAAGTGTTAGTAAGAATGTATAGGGTCAACAGTCCTGACTTTGGAAAGGAAATTGTTTAAAGCTGGGATTTCTGCTCAGAAATGATCAACCTTTATTTTCTAGATTGCTGTTCATGTTCTTTTCTCTTTTAAATTTACTTCACATCTTTCATAGCCATGGCACGCTTTCAAATATCCAAATTAATTATCGGATAGTTTCTTTTGGGAGTGGTCTGATGCAGTAGTAGAGTCAGATCAAGTTATAATTACGAAGCCTTAGATTTTTGAGGTTCTTGGACTCGTGCCTCTTGTGTCGTAAGAATTGCTGAGGGTTCAAACAGGGCATCTGTATGTTTATAACATAGTTTGATTTTATTATGAATTTAAATGTTGGTCTTATTATTATAATGAAGTGTCATCAATATTTTACCAGGCTGATTGAATCATGTTGTGTAAAAAGTTTGTTTCCTGTTGAGTCAGAGAAATTAAAGCGATGACGCAAAAACACATCATCAGTGCCTCGTCGGAACATGTTGTCTTTAAATAAAAGAGTTACCTGTCTCCCCAGGAACCAGACGATTCTGGCAGGTACAAGGAGTATCAGGGAAAGACAGTCATTTAATGGTAAAGTTAGTAATACAAGATTCATGCAAGCGACTGAGATACTCTACTGGTAGAAGATTGACCATTGATGTTTGTCAAATCATCATCCCAAACATTACTTATATCAATTCTGACACTATTAAAAGGGCTTGATTACTTCAAGCACTTCACAGACAAACATAAAGATCTGAAGTTTTCAGAGCTACAGAAAGAATTTGATCTGCATGGTCATACAGGCTCACTCTTGAATGCTTTGTGATTTTAATACATGCAGTTTTTGCTGCCAATCATTATGAGGATTTTGTCTTGCCTACATTCTTTTTTACATGACCCCTAATGAGTTATGCATCGTAATTATGTATCTTAATCACATGCACACAATGAAAAACTAGGAAGTGCTGGTCAAGGAACTGGAGAGATGGCATTTTGGTCAGGGAATGAGAAATGATTTGGGTGACAGGTAACGGGTTACCCACTGCTTTTAAGATTTAAGATATTCAGTACATAACTAGTTGGAGCATTTCTCATGTACCAGCATCAGTATCATCTGCTTGCTTTCTCACATGGTGCAGATGAAATGATGCTAAGGTGAAGAAATGTAAATAAAAATCCTAAGCACAAAAAGAAATGAGACTTATGTTAAGGCCCTCTATAACTGAAAACACATTTTTTCATCACTGGGGAAACATCAATGAAACATACAAAGTCGGACTGGATGAGGAACACTTCTAGAGAATTTGAGGTTTTGTTTGATTACCTTTCCACAAGCTTAGTGTTTCTTCTCTTATTATTGAGCCCACTAGAGATTGTCGAGCAGCTTGTAATGATTTACCTTCAACTCACAGTGGACTAGCCCTTTAAATGTCATGAATATATCTTGTTTTTCCTTAAGTGGCATTTACAGAATTGTGATAGGATCTCTTCAGTAATTTTTATGGTTGAGTTTTCTTTATTGCATATATTATTTTGTTGATTAACTTTTTCACTGATGCATTGTGTTAATTAATTCCTCGTGAAAAATACTGAACTCATTCTGCTATCAGAGGATTTTGACCAAATCAGTGTACTCCCACAGGTACAGCAGATCAATAATGTGTGTCTTCTGCTATGTCCTACCCATTTAATTATTTGCCGATAATCCAGCTCAGGATAAAGTCCTGATATTAGCTAGCCCAAAAAATTGCAATGCCTTTCACAAAAGCACTACGAACCACAGTCCTTTTAAACATTATACTCAATATTCAGTCACATAGGGGCATATCCAATGCAAACATCTGCCTTTAGACAATGGAATCAGAACCCCTGCCTGCTCTAGCCTCACTATGCCCATGACATACAAGCAGGCCATGAAAATAATGCCTAGAGGGTACCCACTCGGTTCATGGAACTTGACCGTCATTTATGCATCATCATAAGATGTAACATCAACAGGCATTCTCCACCACATTCTATATGAATGTGTTTGAGTTGTGATACCACCATCTTTGCAGCTTGTTCTACTACGGTTATTTAAAACGTGCATCAGTTAATTGCGGACAGATTGCCACTGACATTCTTTTAGACTCTGACAACCTAAGTATGTTCTTTAATGCGCTGTTAAAAGTTTTACTCAGTGTCAAAATGAAACAAAGTTGAAAGGCAAGGAAGACCTTTCTAAACAGAGTTGATGTCACAATTGTTGACTTAACTGTTTGGCACAATTATTAGTGGATAGGAATCCACTAGGATGTGCCTATGCAGAATTCTCCATTGACGCCCAAAGATAGAATTAATTCTTTATTATTATACATTCCTCCCCACTGAGCCATTAAAGCTAGCTATGGTCTTCCCTGAACTGACTGATGCAATAGGATGCTACGGGGGAGTCCAGCCTTTGCTCGCATGTGCAGTTTGAGTAGGGGGCAATTTTAGCACTCTGAAAATATCCAGATACATAGTATTTCCAGAGTCCAGCCGGGGAAAGGAGGGAGATTCAACAACCTATCAGGCAAATTATAATTATGAAACTCCCCCTCCAGGAAACAGCAGCTCCTGCTCTGAAAGTCTAGGGGTGGCTTGCCATGTGAGGGGCGTTGCACATACTGTTCTTCCACAAAGCTTTAAAAGGGCCCTTGTATGAAAACTCTGCGTGAAACACAAACCCGCAGACAACATTGCCACCTAAAATGGAGTACCTAAAATTCAATGTTCGTAGCAAATCCAGATTGTATCGAAAACTGGCTAATTCTAGCAGACTACTGTGCTTATAGTACTAATATCCTTTTCCTTTTAATTTTTGAAGAATTACTGAATTGGTTGGATATCACCCAGAAGAACTGCTCGGCCGCTCAGCTTATGAATTCTATCATGCACTAGATTCGGAAACCATGACAAAAAGCCACCAGAATTGTAAGTCCTCTAATAGCGGCATTGTTGATTGATTTTTACTGTTAAAAAAGAGCAAATATATCTTGTTGACAGGACCGAAATCCTAACAGATTTTTTTCTTTTGTAGTAACTGATGCCTCTATGGGTGTGTGTGATTGTGTTTGTGTGTGTTTTTGTGTTTGTGTGTGTGTGTGTGTGTGTGTGTGTGTGTGTGTGTGTAGTAAAAAGTGTAATGTGTGTGTTAACTAAAAAGAGTAGTGGGTGGGTGTATGCGCGTGAACTGAAAAAGGTGACAAACTAAATATTCTAAAACAAGGACCTTACCTGTACTCATTTTACATTTGAGCATAGAACACGTGCATTGGACTATGAGATATGTTAAACTAGGTAATAACTAAAGGCAAAAACGTGTCCAGGCTAAGCAGTACTCGTTTCATTTTTAGATGCCACTCGATTTTTATGTCCTGAGTGAAAACCCCAGCCGATAAAGCCTCATTGCATTTTCTTTGGTACTCATACAGAAAAGACTGGTCATTGGTGACCACCATCGCCACCATCAGTGCACTGTAGCCCACTAGTGAAAATGTGGTGAAAATCCAAGCACACCAACTTGAGGCTTCCCTGTGACAGTGGTACCCTCTCTATCAGGATTAACAGTGATTTCACCCGCATTACTAAGTCTACGGTATTCCACCGCATATTGAGATGGGTGGAGGCATTTCCAAGTCTGTCGTGTGCCAGTTGCATTACTGAGAGTGTGATGATGCATCTTCTGTAGGCCCTACATGGATGGCTTCTATCAGGGTGAGGGTAGGATCTGCAAGGCCCAGTTGTCCAATGACACTGACTACTTGCATGCAACAGAGATTACCAACTTTACCTGGGTCTGTTTTATCACCGTAGCTCGATTGAATGAATCATTTTCCACACTCTAGGTTCCTCATACGCTCTACTGTAGAGTGCAAAATACCCCTACCCGACACATGAGCAGCATTTTATACAATTGAGGCCGTAGACTGAAACAGCTGTGTTTTCAGCTTTGCCCTCTGCCATAAACAAACTTTGGGATGGGATGCTGCTTTTGAAGTACTGATGTAGCCTCCAAGTCATCACCAGTTTTTACAAGAAAACACATTGAAAACGTCTGTTTCCAGTTAGAGTCTACGTGGGCCCAAATCAATGTGTTTGAGAGTTGATAAGAAGCAGAATGTGAAATTCCTTCAGTCACTGGATAGTGCTCAGGGCAAAATCTGGCACCTCCCACACCACCTCCTGAGAACATTCCTGGGAAGATGCCATATAAAGAAGGTCCTGTTGGAAGAAGAGTACAAGCTCCTAGCTCCTGCTGGAAGAAAAGCACTCACACAAGGACCCGAAGACTCCTTAATCCTGCTGGCACCTACGGACAGGAACTCCTCTGCAATGGTCAAGTGTTTGGTCTTCTGTTTACCCGATTCAGAGAAACAATGCAGAAGGAGTCCTTCTCCAAGATGGCCCAGCTGACTAAAGAGGACTTGGCCCAACAGGTGACCGGAGTGCCCTTAGGAGCTAGAGGCTGCAGGACTAAGCAGAGGAAGCTTCCCCATAATTTGCCAACTAAGTTTAAAGGTGAAACTGGGACAACCCACTTGGTGTATCCAACCTCTGTTCCACCATGGTCACCTGAAATTCTGCCTAGGTCTCCGTCCAGCATGAGCTGTTGTTTTTCCATAGTCCTTGACTTCTTTTCGCCATGAAACTTAGAAAAAAATCCATATCTCCAGCTCTCCTTAACTTATTTTTGATGATTTTGGTGTTTTTTTTTTTGTTGGTCATTATTCGCTTAGGTAACTTTCTAAGATCTTACTCTGTCTGCGTCCTTATCTTAAAAGATCCACCGTGCCCAGGGCACAATTTGCTTTTTCTTCTTATAACATGGCTGTCAAGACCAGTTAACAAATTACAAAAGATGCGAGTAGTAGTATTCATAGTACAAATCCCTGAAATCTAACTTTCAAAGAACCTACATCGGTCACCCCTCTTGTTCTAACCGCCTTACTAGTGGTGCCCAAAACATATATCTTTTCTTTACCAAATCTGTCATATTAAAAGAGTGTATTTAATAGACTTTGTCTAATCCGTAGTCATCGGTGGAAGGATACTTATCCATTTTCTACAGACTTCCCTACTAGCCAGATCAGCTAGCCAAGCTCATGTAAAATAGCAATTTTGCTCCATGTTTGTTGATTTTTGCCTGCTTCCCCAGTGTACCTTAAATACCAAGAGATAGGTGTAGTGTGCTAATCCATTGTGCTTTGCACGCATGGGTTTGCATCCCATCCTCGTCGCCAGTGTAGTGATGGCCACAACAACAGACACGGTTTGATTAGGAGTCAGTAGGTGTTTAGTCAAGTACCAACATAAAAGGACAAACAGCGACCCCAGCCACAGCAGATGGCCATAACAGGTGGCAGCTTCACTCTGCCCACCGGCGCTCGCCTTGGAGCGCTGGTCGCGGTGACATTCTAAGTGATGTTGTAAAAAAGGGTTCCAAAGACAACCAGTAACCAAAGACCCTTTTATGTTGCCCGGCGGTATCGCCTCTATGACCCACCAATGTTAATCAATGAAGAAGCAGGCGCTGGAGACTGGAAGGCAGGAAACGAGGATTTTATTCTCTCCGGAGGAGAACACATCAATTCAGACAGCAAGTATCGTCACGAGGTGCTCTAACCACATCTCTGAGGCCTGGCCTCTTATACTAGGGTTTATGACCTTTATTGCACATAACACATTCTCGCAATACGTTGATAGTTGAAAGAACATCCTCGGAATCTCCCCTTCAGGCCCGTTCCCACATACATTTACAGTTGGATTCCCCACCCCGGTCACAACAGGTGATGGTTGTCGCACAGCAGGGCATTCCGCCGATTCACGGAATGCATGGGGTTGATCGGATCTCATGGGGTGGGGGCTTTGATCGATTCGGGGGTCTTTTGATGGGGAGGGGAAGCTTCCTACTGTACGGGGTAATAAACAGTATCCGCAGGGCCAGGTGGCGGCCTGGGAACAAGGAAGATAAACGGGGACACAGGAAAAAGGGGTTTGCATCAAAAGGATCTGAGGCCATGAAAGGAATGAGGGGAGGTGTCGCGCTGGGAGCAGGATGGGATTCCGTGGTGAAGCTGCGCTGAGGGGGGTTTATGACCCAAGGCATGAGAGAGCGGGGGTTGTCAGTGTGTGGGGGGAATGCTTGCGAGGCTAAGAGAGAGAGAGAGACGCGCTGGCTATCAGCGAGGGGCAGGGAGGCCATGGTGTTCAAAATGGCTGCCGCTTACGCACACGAATGGGCTTGAAAAGGGGGCAAGATGGCGCCGATAATGTTCACCAAGTTTGTGTTAATTTTCCACAATGTCACCGCGAGCAGCTCCATTACATGCGGAGACGCCGGGGGGAAACAAGGTGGGAGATACCACAATAGGCTTACCTGAACTTCTGTACCAAGAATGTCCATGAAAGCCTTAGTCATGTCCTCCCAGAATTTCTGAACTCCTGAACATTCCACAAACATATCAATGTTGTCTGCTTTTTCTAGTTCACACTTCACGCACCTCACCACTACTCCTTTCCTCAATTTCGACAGCCTGAGTGGGGTCCAATATGCCCTGTGAAGGGAGACAAGATTGTTTCTCCTTAAATTGGTAGGCTTGACAGTGCCATAAAGAAGATTGAAAAATACTTGCCATAAAAAGTCTAACTGGAGCTCCGGCAGGTGTCTTTCCACAGCTTCTCCAGCAATCTGAAGTCTCCGTCCACCAAATCGATAATCAGTCAGGACCATCTAGAGAACTACTTGACTTTTGATGCCCCCTGATTTAAAGTTTCTTCCAAATCATTTGAAGCTCCTATCTCCATGTCTAATGTCTGGAACAAGCTTTTTACTTGGAGATTGTATTATATGACAGTTCACAGATCACATCCCACGGTATCAACCTACCCTCCTCCAGCAGTTGACTCCAAATGCCAGCATCATTTAACTATGTCTTTTTGTTAATTACATGTTTCTCTATTTTTCTAAATTTGTTTGGAAATTCTATTGTGTTGTGCTCTTAACTTTAAAATTGTTGGTACTGCTTTGAACTCTTCTTTGGGAATTGTCTGATGCTTGTGCCATATCTATCAACAGTTGAACAGAGATTCTCTCAGGGCCCTGTTTTAGCCTAATAGAGTAGGTTTGTTGAGGTGGTAGGGGTGTCGATTCTGCCAAATGAATAACCACATTTCTGACGTAGTCATTGGACAATAATGAGACATCACTTTGATGCTGGGCGCTCCAAGAACTCAGTTATGAAGCCAACACCGTTCTCAGCGTTGTTATCTATTACAGAAAAAAAGACCTGAAATCCAGTGGTTATGATAATTTACTAATTATTCAGCCTGAAACTTTTGAGTGAAGGAATACAAATTCAATTTCTGTCCAGAGGGGTCTAATTAACAAAAAATAATGGACTGGAATGCGGCTCAACCCATTGCCAGTGGCTGAGATTAATTCGAGCATGTCTTCCTTTAATTTATTGTTAGATGTAGTAGCACACCCAACAACTTAATTTGTCTCTTAATGTGCCACAGAGTGTCTCAAGAGGGAAACTTAAAGTCAACTGGAAAATTCAAGTCAAGTATGACTCAATCCAGATTAAAAAGTGAAGAACTAATGGCCATTTTATGTAATCAATCAGTGACACTTATAAAGCGCGCTACATACCCGTAGGGTCTCAAGGCGCTGGGGGGGGGGGGGGGAGGTGCCGCTACTGCTCGAACAGCCAGGTCTTCAGCTTCTTCCTGAAGGAGAGGTGGTCTTGGGTCAGGCGCAGGTCGGTCGGGAGGGAGTTCCAGGTCTTGGCGGCCAGGTAGGAGAAGGACCTTCCTCCTGTAGTCGCTCTTCGGATCCGGGGGACGGTGGCGAGGGCGTGGTTGGCTGATCGGAGGTGGCGTTTGGGAGCGTAGAAGTTGATCCGGCTGTTGAGGTAGCTCGGGCCTTGGTCGTGTAGGGCTTTGTGTGCGTGGGTGAGGAGGCGGAAGGTGATTCTTTTGTTGACGGGGAGCCAGTGAAGGTCTCTCAGATGTCCGGAGATGTGGCTGGTTCGTGGGATGTCGAGGATGAGTCTGGCTGAGGCGTTCTGGATCCGCTGGAGTCTCTTCTGGAGCTTGGCGGTGGTACCGGCGTAGAGGGCGTTGCCGTAGTCCAGTCGGCTGGTGACGAGGGCCTGGGTGATGGTCTTCCTGGTCTCGGTGGGGATCCACCAGAAGATCTTCCGTAGCATGCGTAGGATGTTGAAGCACGCCGAGGAGACGTTGTTGACTTGCCTGGTCATGGAGAGGGAGGAGTCCAGGATGAAGCCCAGGTTGCGTGCATGGTCTGTCGGTTTGGGTGCGGTGCCCAGGGCGGGAGGCCACCAGGAGTCGTCCCAGGCGGAGGGTGAGGGGCCCAGGATGAGGACCTCCGTCTTGTCCGAGTTCAGTTTCAGGCGGCTGGTCGTCATCCACTCGGCTACCTCTTTCATCCCTTCGTGCAGGTTGGCTCTGGCGGCGGTGGGGTCGTTGGTCAGGGAGAGGATCAGCTGGGTGTCGTCGGCGTAGGAGATTATGCTGAGGTGGTGTTTGCGTACGATGGCCGCGAGGGGGCTCATGTAGACGTTGAAGAGGGTGGGGCTCAGAGATGATCCTTGAGGGACGCCGCAGATGACTTCGGAGGCCTCTGACTTGAACGGTGGTAGGCGGACTCTCTGTGTTCTTCCGTTGAGGAAGGAGATGATCCATTCCAGCGCCTTGTCCTGGATTCCGATGTTGCTGAGGCGCCGTACTAGGGTGCGGTGGCAGACCGTGTCGAATGCCGCGGAGAGGTCTAGGAGGATGAGGGCCGCTGTTTCTCCATTGTCCATCAGGGCCCGGATGTCATCGGTGGCGGCGATGAGGGCGGTCTCGGTGCTGTGATTTGCTCGGAAGCCGGACTGTGAGGGGTCGAGGGATCCATTCGTCTCGAGGAAGGCGGCCATCTGCTTGTTGACGGTCTTCTCGATGACTTTGGCTGGAAACGGGAGGAGCGAGATGGGGCGGTAGTTCTTGAGGTCGGTGGGGTCCGCTGTTGGTTTCTTGAGTAGAGCGCTGAGTTCGGCGTGTTTCCAGCTCTCAGGGAAGATGGTGGTGTCGAAGGATGTGTTGATGATGTCTCGCAGGTGGGGTGCGATGACAGCGTCGGCCTTGTTGAAGACGTGGTGAGGGCAGGGGTCGGTCGGTGATCCGGAGTGGATGGAGTTCATCGTGCGGATGGTGTCTTCGGTGCTGATCGGGGTCCAGGCGTGGAGGGTGGTGGTGGGGGGTGGTAGGTCGGTCATGGTGTGCGTTGGTTGGTTGCAGAAGCTGTTGTGTATGTCCGCGATCTTGTTGTGGAAGTATGAAGCGAGGGAGTTGCAGAGGTCTTGCGATGGGGTGATGTCGTTGTTTCCTGCGCTGGGGTTGGAGAGCTCTTTCACGATGTTGAAGAGTTCCTTGCAGTTGTGTGCGTTGTTGTCCAACCGGTCCTTGAATGCTGTTTTCTTGGCGGCGCGGATCAGCTGGTGGTGTTTCCGGGTGGCAAGTTTGAAGGAGGTCCTGTTGTCCGGTGTCGGTTCCTTTCTCCAGACTTTCTCGAGGGCTCGGACGTTCTTCTTGGAGCTCTTGAGTTCGTCGGTGAACCATAGCGCCTTCTTGCTGCCGGGTCTGCTAGGCGGGGTCCTCAGTGGGGCGAGTTCGTCCGCGCAGTTGCTGATCCACTTCGTGAGGTTGTCGGCGGCCTGGCTGGGGTTCGCTGAGCTGGCAGGAGGGTGCTGGCTCAGGGAGGTGGCGAGCTGGTCTGCTGTGATCTTGTTCCAGCTTCTGCGGGCGGCCTGTTGTTGGTGGTGGTGGGTCGTCGTTCTCTTGAAGGTGAAGTGGACGCAGCTGTGGTCCGTCCATTGGAGCTCTGTGGCGTGGCTGAAGTCGATGTCTGTGCTGGAAGAGAAGACTGCGTCGAGAGTGTGTCCTGCGAGGTGGGTGGGGGTGGACACCAGTTGCTTGAGTCCCAAGTTGGCGAGGTTGTCGAGCAGGGTGCTGTTGTTGCGGTCGTTGTTGTTCTCTAGGTGGAAGTTGAGGTCTCCCAGGAGGATGTAGTCAGCGGAGGGGAGGGCATGCGGGCTGACGAAGTCGGCGATGTCCTCGCTGAATTGTGTGCGTGGTCCAGGGGGTCGGTAGATCAGGGTGCCTCTGAGGGTGGTGTTCGGGTTGGTGTGGATCTGGAAATGCAGGTGTTCGGCGCTGGTCAGGGTGTTGTCGGTGCTGGTCGTGAGACGGATGGTGTTCCTGTGGATGATGGCGATGCCTCCTCCCATCTGGTTGGCGTTTCGGTCCCTCCGGACGATCTTGTAGCCCTCTGGGATAGCGATGGCGATGTCGGGAGCTGAAGAGGCGTTCATCCAGGTCTCCGTGAGGAAGGCGACGTCAGGGGCTGTGGCGTCTAGGAGGTTCCAGAGTTCGATGGCGTGTCTGTGGACGGAGCGGGTGTTGAGCAGGATGCACTTGAGGTGGGTGCTGCTGGTGTTCGACTTGGCGGGTGCTGGTGCGAGGCAGGTCCGGATGCAGGAGAACTTGCAGGCGTGGCAGCTGAAAGGTCCGTGGGTACGTCTTGGAGTGGCTTGATGGCATTCCGGGAGTCGGCCGGTGTTGAGAGCGATGAGGGTGGCGGCTGAGTACGTCAGACGTGTCGGTCGGGGTCTTCGTGGGCCAGGGGTCCTGGCGCTGGTCGCGATCCGGTCGCGGACGGGCGCAGACGGGCTTACCTTTGGCGCGCCTTCGGCGCACAATCGGCGCGCCCGCTGCGCGTGACCGCTGCGCGTTCGCACGGTCGCCATTTAAAGGCGAAGTGCGCGGGTGGGCGGAGCAGCTGGGAGGCGGGAGCGGGGAGGGAACAGAAGAGAAAAGGGGCGGGGCTGATGGCGGTGGCGGGAAGCGGGAGCGGGGAGGGAGAGCGGAGGGCGGCGAGGTAGGCGGGCACACAGGAAGGAGACAGGCACAAATGCAAAACACGAAGAAAAAAATGGGGCACTGGGTACAGGCAACAATGCAGGTCAAAACAGAGGCAAAAACAGTTGACACACGATCTTACGGCAAACAAATAAAACAAGCACAAATTTCGGTCAGAAACCGGCAAAACAGAGGCAAAAACAGTTGACAAACGATCTTACGGCAAACAAATAAAACAAGCACAAATTTCGGTCAGAAACCGGCAAAACCAGAGGGGAGCGCTCAAGGCGGCAGCGAGGCCGGCGCTGAGGCAGAAGGCAGGCACAGGAGCACACGCAGCAGCTGGTGGCCGTGCGGCGCGGGGGTGTCCCACAAGTGGGTCACACTCACCTGCGTCGCACGGTCGCCATTTAAAGGCCAAGTGCGCGGGTGGGCGGAGCAGCTGGGAGGCGGGAGCGGGGAGGGAACAGAAGAGAAAAGGGGCGGGGCTGATGGCGGTGGCGGGAAGCGGGAGCGGGGAGGGAGAGCGGAGGGCGGCGAGGTATGTACACAGCATATTTGAGGACAAAGGACAAGCATTGTTTTATTTGAGTTCTAATACAAAACCTTTAACCAGTATAACTCTCAGAGACAGGCTGATGGAGTTAGATCACAAATCTTATATGCTGAATTCATGGGTAACAGTGACTTTGTTCCTCGTATTTATGGGTGTTTGTCAGAAACGTATTCAGGACTCAGTGCTAAGCTGTTTGACACCTCATCCTTACACTCCTAATTACTCAGTTCCTAATCATGTATTCCTTCTTTTCTACGTTATCTGAGTACATTGAGTCACAACATTTTCACATAATTATTTTGAATCTTGTAGAAGCAGGTTTATCAGACCTAGAAATGTGTGTTTGGTGACTAAGTGGCTGATTTGCTAATTGCCTGTGAAATCTGATTATGAAGTGTCTTGTCACTGCCTTTGCCTGAGGGAGTCTCTTCTGTGGTTTCCGGCCATTCTTTATGACTGAGGGAAAATCCAAATTGTGTAAAAGAGGAGTCTAGCGTTCCTTTCTCCTCTGTCGTTGGCATATTTTGGTGCTGTCTGTGAAGAGGTTATGGTTCTGTGGGAGTCTGTAGTTCTGTTGGTAAAACCATTTGTGAGGTCATATGGAGTTCACGGCGGGCATTTTGTAAATCCAGGTATTTTTTCTGTTCTAACAACTGAAAGGAGAGGCAGGCTCCATAAAAGTATGGCCACTGTTTAAACAGCAGAATCAAGTCTAGACAGCAACACCAGCTAATCCATGCCAAGGGCAATGTTGAGCAACTGGCCGACATTTCCAAATAGTCAAATTGGAAATTAAAATCTTGTAGTGAGTTTGGCATCTTCCATGCAGCGTAGCTGGTATCCAATGAGAGCACTCTACAGTGAAGGTAAATACATTATTAGATTGACATTGGGTGGTGCAAATGCAAAATCTATAATTCCTTTAGGTAGTGGGACTCAGAAAAAGCTGAAAAGATCATTAAAGTCTAAAGAAACACGAAAGCATCCACGTGCAGATAAATGCAACATGGATGTGTTCTGTTGTGTTCATAACTGTCTATTGCAAATGAAGATTGAATGCTTAGGGCAGCAATCAAACAGACTTGTTATATCCCCATAAAAGAGGCATATTCGGAAACCCTCATTCACTATGTCTCTAAATGTATGTTTGCAGTGATTTTCATCATCCATAAGTTGTTGGATTCGTTCCTGGCCCTTAACAATGAGAGCAGAGTTTTAATACATCTGGCTGTCATTTATGCTTCAGAACATCCACAGCTAAACTGGAACATTTGTAGTTTGCCAGGTAATAATATGAAGCCAAAACTTGCTGTTCCACCATAACAGAAGATACGTTTCAGCGTACTGCAAAGGGAAGGCACTGAAACACCACAACCAGATGCAAACACAGATGAGATAATTGATTCTCAGTTGCTGCCCCCTCCAGCCGCTGGAACAACCCCCTCAGTCAATTCCACCTCTCCCAATCAATGATGTAGTTTAGATCAAGACTCAAGACCCACTAGTCTAACCCCTTGATTCTCTGTCACCCCATTCTCCATTACACTATTTTCACTATTTTCAAAGATGCCTGAATGTCATATCTATGTTCAAACTTGCTTCACTTGTATGATGTATTTTAAAACTGCTTCTTCCTGGAATAATCTTTACATTCCTGACTATCCAGTCTCAGCCCCACATACGTTGAACTATGTAACCACTATGTAACCATACAAGTAAGTGTTACCCCTCTATATATATCCTCTACATGGATTTAACTTGCTATGAGTTACCTGAACTATTTAACTTCTGTTAACTCCAACCACTTGCTTGTGCATGGAAGAAATGTTGTTTTGCAGTGTGCATAAGATAAGCCAATTCAACGTAAACACCATCCACATTTAATATTTAGGTAATTTTTTTCCCCAAACATACCAACCCCATGCGGCAGGTTCAGAGCACTCTTTGATAGTACATAATTTGAAGAAAAAAAATGAGACTAGTGAATGATTTGACACCTGCATTGTTGGGGAAGTAGGGCTGTATTCATCTGAAACTGTTTCTGGCACTTCCTATTAGTTGATTAACCCTCTGTTTCGAAAGGTTTGTTGCCAGAGTACGGATCAGTTTTTTACACTCCCCTGACATCTGTAGGAGTGCTTCCGCTAAGCCAGATGGGGCTGGAAATGGAGTTAACAGCTCTATCTGGATTTCAAATTGTGGTGTTTGACATGCACCGAGTCTTGGGTCTCATGGACCGAGCGTTGGCGGACAAAAGTTGTGTAATATTCTATATGCAGATGATCTGCTCCTATTAAGCTTTACCCGAGTAGCTCTGCAAAGACTGCTTAATAGGCTCGCCGAGTACTCGGTTAACAACCAGTTGGAAATCAATCTCAAAAAGACCAAAGTTATACCCTTAGAACTACAAATATCTAAAAAGTGGAATTGGCGCCTTAATGGGTCCACCATTGATGAACATGTAACCTACACCCACTTAGGGTTTAAATTGGACTCAAGGGGCTCCTTTGTTGCACAAAAAAAGCCATTGCTGTAAAATCAGATTCGTTCAATTTTGCCTTTTCCCATTTGAGGAAAAGTCTGTGAGGGCACAATTTAATTGCTCTGATAACAGTGTTAAAATCAAAATGAATTCCGACTAGATCATACAGAGGTGCGATAATGCTGGGTGAACATGCTAATTTTCTGTAGAATTTTTTTGGGATAAAACAATCACTAGCCAGACATTTTCTTGGATAAAACACTCACCCATGTATTTCGCTTAAGAATAAACATGAGCAAGTGCAAGGGCTTTTTTCTTCTTTTTTCTCAGTGGCGAAAATAGTTTCCTCCAAGAGAAACCAGTTCCCATGTGCTCCACCAAATGTTTTCGGGTGTTCATACCTCCTTCCCACATTGGAAAGGGATTCACTCCTGTCCCCTTCACTGAAATAAATCAGAGACCTTTTCCAGGGTTCGAAAGGGTCAGACACTAGTTTGTAAATATCTTCAAACACTAAATTGGTGGTATTTCTCAAAGTCGCAGGCTATTCTTATCCTGTAACGCCAACGCAATACCTGACCCCCTCTCAGGCGTACTCATACATAAATGTTTCTGTGAGTAAATTTTCTTTAAATGCAAAATCAACATTTGAGAACAACAAAAAGCTAGATGTGCAGTTGGGAAAAAAAGCCTATGTGTGCTAGTAAGTCAAATCATTTTGAAGATTTGGCCAGCAGTATTTACACCCATTTGTAGGCTATTTACCCATCATACAAATTCTCCAGTGCCTAACATCTTAGTTACATCGTTAATCTATTAAATGCCATTATGGTTACAAATACATTGGAGAAACGTGCTACACTTTGTGATATCAGAAATATATTGTTTCCTAGTCTGCATTTAGAAATGACACTTGATTACAATTACAGTATCAAACATTGCCTGTTTTTGCTCAGAGGTAAGGGCGCTGCTACTGTTCTTGTGACACCGAAGAACATTGAGTTATTTTGATAAACAAGGTTAGAGCAGTAAAGTGCTCTCTTCTGTAGTCCAGCAGGCTCGTCATTATGGCAAGTATTGATAAATAGCTCATTAGTAGGACGGTGTAATTACATTTCAATGGCGGAGCAGAGGACAGAGTCGTCGGTGCGCTGCCATTAAAGCATTTCAATGGCTTTCAATGCACAAGTATTTCTTTCTCAAATCTCCATTTTCTTAAGCACAAGATGGATAATAGTGTTCAGTATTCAAGCTTCAATTCTCTGAAACACGGGCATTATGAGTTTGAACATCATTCCCTGTGGTTATATACATGTTTTGCTACAGTAAATACTTTGCCATGGACTTTTTTGGGCACGCCAGCCATAGGTTAGACCTCTAAATTTGCTGCCCTGCTGGTTACAGATTTGCATGCATTTTTTCTCATGGGTTTTACTGTCTTACATGAGTGAATCAATTGATGTACTATCGTGGTTTGCAAATTGGCAGCCGTGTCCCCATCTTCTAAATTAAAATGATTGTGAGAATTTGAATTGAATAACATTTTCCTACCTTGTACATAACTGAATATTGAGCATTGACCCAGAGTGTTGTGGTTTTGGTACGACTCCTAGTCGTTTCACTTTTCACCCACCTGGTGGGTGTATCTTAAATATTCATGAGCGAGTAAAGTAAATGGTGATGTGGTGTCACAATGATGTCATTGATGATGTAATCTATGATGTCATCCGTGGCATCGTGTCTGAGGTAAGGAGCCCCCTAAAAACTGTTTTGTTCTGTATACATGGCATTCGTGGTTTAATGAATGGAATGTGCCAACCTGTGGGGGTGGACTTTGTTTTTAAATGTAGCTAGTCCCACGTGCATTGCAGTTCAAGCACCTCACAATAGAAGGAATGGCACACAGGGCCGGACTGGGAACGCAATCAGCCCCTGCCAATTGAGTCTGGCTAGCCGCAGGGGTGGAGGGTGGGGAGGAAGGTGCGAGTGTAAAACACTGCAGCTGCTTTTGTTACAGGGGGCTGATATTGCAGCTATGCTACCAAACCGGCCCCCAGTAACAAAAATGGCCCCCAGGGATCCATAACCGGTCCCCACCCTGGCGGCCAACTGGGGAAGCGCCTGTTGCCCGCTACGGCCAGTCTGGCCCTGGTGACACATCAGGCAGTAACAGTATGAGGCGATAGAGTTACACTCCTCTGGGCTGATCTAAGATCTGCTTGACACTGTCTCAAATCCGTGGCTGAAAGAGATTCTGAATTAGCCACTAGTTGAAGCGGGCTGACCCAAACCCGATCCATAACTAGTGTAAGCAGTAGGTCTTGCAAACAGCTGGGTTGTCTTCCCAAACTTTACAACACTGGGCAGATTGAAATCAGATTGGGCATGTGCAGCCAGGTATGGGTGCTTGTTGATTTATGTACATGGTGCGGAGATGTCTGCAATCTGAACTTTAACTCTGACTGGCTGTTCCGAGTTACACATTTTCCCCTGCTGCCATGCCATATTGTTTTAATTTGGTTCTTTACTGTTTTGTGCAGATTGGTCAAGAAGGGAAAACATTATAAAGGGAGGGATCCAAAACCTGACTTTCCAAATTAAATACCTAATGGGAAATTAACAGTATGCAATTTTTTGACGTGTTCAGGCCCCAGGAAGATTGATAGATATCATCATCTTGTTTTGGGTTGAGAGACAAGGAAAGTGGCATTGTTGCCATTTCCAACTCACTGGTTGGATCAGGGCACATCATTGAGGGATGAAAGGGCTCCTCCGTCTCATGTCAAAAATATGTATTTAAATTGTAGATCTGACAAAAATGCCCATGGAAAATATGCAAATTCTGGACCACAAATTCAACCTGAGGGGGACAAAACTGCTTCAAATTAGTCTGTAAAAAATAGAAATTGGGAAGGGCAGAGTGGTGACATAACCGAGCACTGCTGAAGGCTGTCCCTCTTGCCTCCTGAACATGGCTACTGACTCTGCCTATCTGAAAGGAGGGGGAAGATAAGAGGAGTATCCCAGAGGGACTCGTCCTCCTAGTAAGGTATACCTCAAGAAAAAGAAAGCCCAACTGTATAAGGTGTGCTGCCCCCCTGCAGGGTGGAGAAAACACTTTAGGCTTTTTATGTAATCTTCACCCATCAGGGTGGCCCCTTGGTGGTATGCTTCATCAGAGGGTTCCTTCCGTTCTGCTGTTGAATGGGGCTTGCTGTAACCTGCGAGTTACACAGGAGCACTGAATGGTATGTTCTAAGTAAAGAAAAGAGTAGGAGTTTTTTTAAATATGTAGTGAAAGGTTAAAAATACCTGCCTGGTAGAAGAGCAATACTTTAATCAGTCCTCCAGACAGTATGGTTAAAATATAGGTGGAGAAGTAGAAAGTATGGGTTACAATGACCCTTTCTTTCTATAGGTCTACATGTTTCAAGCAAATCCCTGTGGCTTTTCCTCAGAACCAACGATCTATCTCCCTGAATCCACTCCTAAATCAGTAGATTTGACATAAAGTAACTGGGCAAACCCTGCATGCTAATAAAACATTAGCACCTACATGGTATTACTGCTTAACAGCCTGCTATATATAATAAGATAGTCAGCCTGCCAAGGAGAGGTCAAAAAACAGAATAAGAGGACGCTTCTGCTGGTTAAATAGATAAGGCGCGCTGTATAAAATCATCCTTAAAAAAACACCTCTAAGTGAAAGTCCATTTGGGCTCGAACTAGTTGCTTGCTGAGGTGAGCACATCTAATTAAAACAGTGATCCCTGTGATGTAAAACACACAAGCACAAAAGCACACTTAACAGAAACAAAGACACTACATACAAAAATAAAGCAACACTTTTGCTTTCATAGGGCCACCGGTAGCAAGGTGAGCCTGAAGTCACACTCTGAGATACAAATGGAAAAAGGTGAAAAAAACAAATGAATCTCAGCTGAGGCTCATGAGGAGGATCAGAAATTACAAACATATTAATACATTAAAGAATCTGCAAAAATACTTGAGAAAGGAACTTGTACCAGCCATCATGTGTTTTCTGCACATATCGTAAACATTATTCCTTTTGGTGAGGCCCACGTTGCATGTATTGAGTTTGAACACCCATCGCTGTCCTCTCTCAAAACTTGCTTTGCAATTGGCTGTATCAATATTATGCTCCAGGATCACCCACTGGTAGTCTGAAACTACATGTTTTTTCTTGATTTAATGAGTGGACATTTTGCTTGTCACTCGGCCGCACCTGAAATTACTGCTGTGCTTACCTTTTGTTTTTACCTTCTGGGTAATCATCCTGACAAAGTGTAGGGTACAGGGGGAGGGAATCAAGTACACTACTCTCTGTGTATTATAGTTACGGGTTCCGGTTTTATGGTATTTATTGTTTTGACATTTTTGTCTGTATTTATCCATATTTATTTGTTGCCAACTTTATCTGTATTTATCCATATTGATTATGGGTTTTGTGGAACAAAAAAGTTGAAACTGGTATATTTCCACATTTATTTAACCAATAAATATGTAGTCATGCTTGATGCCTGCTGGGTGTCAATGATAGAAACACGCGCAGAAGCTAAATCAATGCGCTTTTATTAAAATATGCACATTTCTGTATCAACCTTGTGTATAGCTACTGCTGTTTAAGCCTCTTTACTAAAATTCCTTTCTTTTTTAACCCCCTTACCTACCAATCTACACTGGCAGTCATGGCAAAGTGTATTTAGAATCAGTCAAAAAGCACCCAATTTCTGTTTTTATCCTCATCTACAAATAAATACCGGCCAGAAAATAAATGGTTTTCTGACTGTATTTATCTGCAAAAATCAGTAAAAACGGAAAACAGGGAGCCTTAATTACAATTAGTCAGAATTCTCAGTTCCCTTGTGTTGGTGGTGTTGAAAGTTACTGATTTGTTACTCTTTGTTAGTGACATACATTACGTCCATCATACGGGTAGTGGCTGACTGCTGGAGGTATTGTGCCCTGTGTCTGTCTGGTGTCAGTTGTAATTTTTTGGGGGCGTGTGTGTGCCAGCAAGTCCCTTGGACTTTTGCCTCATCTATGGGAAAACATGGGTGTTGGTAGATTGAGGGTACCACTATTTAGTATCCACCAGTGTTTATTATTAATTGTATTCGCTCTGTCAGAAGCTTTATAGAATGTGGTAATGTAAATAGGCCTGTCCCCCTTTTCCTTGTGTGGGACATGGTCCAACAAGGCATCTCTATTGTTGTTATGTGCCCTATTTATTGCCTGTGCCACTATTCTCAGTGGGCAATTTCTGACCCCAAGTTTGGTTGCTAAGTCCTCTGCTGGTACCTTGTAATCCCTTATGTCTGAACAGTTCCTCCTCAACCTGCAGTCATGGAATAATAGTAAGCAGATGTTTGCCATTGTTTTTTTATGGGTGGTTGTTTTGAGAGTGCCCTGTCCTGCTATTATGTTAAGGCCAAGGAATACCATTTCTGTGTTGCTAATGGTGTGTGTGAATTTCATTTTTAGCTGTCACTTCATTGCCTGCTCATATGACCTGGACATTGTCAATAAACCTGTTATCGAGTTTTATTTTGTTCAAGAAGGGATTCCCAGGGCTCAAGATTTTGTGCGTTTCTAATTTCTTTTTTATATATATATAGCGCAAGGTTAAAAATACCTTCTTGGTAGGAGAGCAATGCTTTCATCCGTCCTCCAGACGATATGATTAAAACATGAGGGAGAAGTAGAAAGTATGGTATACAATGCCCCTTCTTTTCTATAGGTCTACATGGTTCACACAAATCCCTGTGGCTTTTCCTCAGGACCAAGGATCTAACTCCCAGATTCCACCACTAAATCGGTAGATTTGAGACAAAGGGGGTCATTAGGATGACGAGCGGACTTAGTCCGCCCGCCATCCTATCAGGACTAGGGACCGCCTGCCATAAGGGCGGAGGTCCCGATGGTGGAATTAGGATGCGCCCGCCACAGTGGCGGGCACATCCCTCAGTTTTAACATTGTGGCAGGCGGTGCTCTCTGCATCGCCCGCCACAATGTCAAAAATGAATGTATGCATTTGCATACAAGAAGCGGCAGGCACAGCTCGGTGCCTGCTGCTTCTTGTATGCAAATGCTGGGGGGTACCACAGGTACCCCCCATGTGCAACCCCCTACTCACCTTCACTCTGAGTGAAGACCGCATGCCTTTCCGTGGCGGCATCGCCGCCACGGAAAGGCAACTCCTTTGGCCCATCATAATTTGTCTGCCGGTGTCAATTAGACACCGCCACCATATTATTCCTTTTCCGCCCTGGCCGACTGTCTTTCCGTCCACCGCGGTCCCCCCGCCATCCTAATATGCGGGGTGAATTTTGGTGATGATGTCGGGCAGATTGCCCCCGCCAGGCCGGCGGTGGCTACCAAAGTGTCTGTCCACACTCTGCATGCTAATGAAAAGTTAGCACCTACTTGGTGTTACTGTAGGTCGCAGTACACCCCGTTTCACAGCAGAACAGGAGGAACCCTATGATGAAGCATACAACCAAGGGGCACCCTGGTGGGTGAGGCCTATATAAAAAAAGCCTAGCACTTTTTCTCCATCCTGCAGGGGGTTAGCACACATTAAGCGGATGGGCTCTCTTTATTTTGAGGTATACTGACATTGCCTAGCGGACACTAGGGTAGATATAACTAGCTTTGTGTGGCGGCATAGCAGGTACAGCATGTGACTGAAGGCTGCTGCTGTGGCTGCAGGCCTTGGCCTATGGCATTGTGAGACACCGGGCCCACGCCTGGGTGTTCTGTTCATATTGGTGCAAGATCTAGGCTGTTCTGCATATGGTTGCTCCCTGTCTGACATGGCACAGTGAACAAACAAATGATCAGCTAGAACGTGGGCAAGATTAGGTACTAGCAGATAATATTAAATCAGGCAGTCTACCCGTCACTTGTTTTTCTCAATTGGAGCAATGATCTTTACAAATGCAATATATGTATATTGTCTGTATTTGTCAGATGTAATGGCACATTACCACAGTTGGGTCTGGCTTTGCCAACCCATTTGATATTTCTTGGTAGTGTGTAGTTTAAATGAAATTAATGAAAAAAATTATTTTCCATGCTTGTTTGGTTTCTCATTTACTAGTGTGCGCAAAGGGCCAAGTGGTCACCGGTCGATATCGCATGCTTGCAAAGCATGGCGGCTATGTGTGGGTGGAGACACAGGGGACCGTCATTTACAATACACGAAACTCGCAGCCACAGTGTATTGTCTGCGTCAACTACGTCCTAAGGTAAGGCACTACAAGAGGTACGCCTAATAAACAATTACAAAAAATATATGAATCGAGGAGGCAGCACAGTATCTTTAGAGGGGCTTCTGGTTTGACAGGAAGAAACCAACCAACAGAAGCAAATATTTCTGAATATCCAACACGCAGCAGATCTAAATAATGCCATGAACACTGCGTTTGCAAAGCTGCAGTAGTCCCTTGTTCCTAAAGTCTCATGACACAGCATCTAATCCTCTTTCAGCTTCTTTTGTAATTATCGCCATGGTCGCTGTGGCTCATTATAGGCCTAAGGGAAGCTGACCTGGAAACACTAGTTTAGGGGCATAGTGTGTGTTCTCAGACTGCTTTCAATTAAATCTCATCCGAACATGATACAATTATTTCGCAAATGTAATTGTGCATGACTTTCAGTCACAAATGGGCAGAAGTGCTGAAAATAATTTTATAATCACAGTGATTTTGGGAAAAATGAATCTGAAAATGCGAATGTTCAAAATGTTCTGCACATTTCGGTCACAGACGCTGAATAAACAGATATGAACTTAAACCTTTGTAAATTTTGGAACCATGAGTCAACGCTTTGAAATCCAGGTGTATGAAATTTGCTGAATTTGCTTTTGCCCATTTATGTCAAATTCTGCAAAAATTAGGCAAAACTCCTGAAATTCAAAACTGACATTTACCACTATATTTTTGTGTGAAAAGTGCACTTGGAAGAGGGGGCCCTACCTAAGAAGTCAGAGGTTTTTTTCTTCTTTTGTGTAGTGACTTACAGTGCACAGGGAGCCCTGACATCATTACACTAAAGTGACACTAAAAGAAGCCGAGGGACTCATTTTACTTTCACTGCATCAGTGCTCGGGTGGCACATCTCTGCAGCTGAGCACTTATAAGGATGGGGGGGTACCGTTGGGAAGAGGTGAATCTCCCCTTTCAAATGATACCTCTCCCCATTGGATACCTGCTTGGGAATCGCCGTAGAAGAGCGATCCGCAAGCATGAATCCACCTAGGTCTAGGGATTTTGGGGGAGCTGCCCCTAGGGGCTTGTGATCCCCCCACCCAAAACGGAGATCAGTCATTCTACCTCCTCTGGGGCCATTTGGGGTATTTACCATCGATCTGCCCTCCGTAGATATAGGGGGTTGAGGGCACCCCATTATGGGCATGGCTATGCAACTACCCCTAAAAACTATTATGACTGCCTTTCCGTCCTCCTTGGTGGGTAGATGGGGTGATTAACCCCCAATCTACCCTCCTCCCAGGGGGCAGAAAGTCCACTAGACAGCAGGAACAGCTGTTTTGAGTGTAAAATTTGATGAATTCATGTTGCGTTTTGGGTTTTGTCCTGTCAAGGGCACTAGGCTTACCCACACAAGTGAGGTACAGTTTTTATCGGAAGACATGTGGGAGCATAGAATAGTAGGATATTTGTTATTACCAATTGGATTGCTCTGCATTTGTTCCTTCCAAATGTAAGCCAGTGTGTAAAAAAGAAGACCTTTAAAAAATACTCTCTAAATCATATGCTAGTACAGGGACCCACAAATTCAGAGATGTACAAATAACCACTGCTTCTGAACTCTATATCTTGTGCCCATTTCAGAAATATGTAGGTTTTCTTGATACCCATTTTTCACTCTACGGATATCACCATTTGAATTGGTCTATACTCTGTCCACAATGATAAGCCATTGTGTGGTGCAGCTCAGTTGTTGGCTCTGGGTACCTTGAGTTATTGAAAAACCTACAAACCTTATATATCTCTGCACCCAGACGGGCCTAACGGACGTAATGGTGTAATGCTTTAGTACATTTGCCATTGTGGCAAAAAGTTACAGATGAAAATGTTGTCACAAATGGCGTTATTTTTGCTACTTATTTTGAATATTTCTTCATTCAACAGTTAGATTCTTTGGGAAAACCTTAAGGGATCTACACTTTCTGAATTTGGAATTTGTCTACTTTTCAGAAAAAACTTTGCTTTTCCGGATCACCCATGGGTTTCACTCTGGTTTCTGCCACAAACTCAAACTAGCACAAAAAATATAGGAAACATGAGCTACCTCTTTGAAAAATGACAAAACTGTGGTAAAAAAATGTTGTTTCTTTATTTAGCTTTGCTTGTGCCTGAAAGCTGGAAAGATGGTGACTTTAGCACAGAAAAACGTTCTATGATGCCATTTTTAGAGAAAAATAGACCCTTTTATCCACTTTTCTACTTTTACCCAAAAACTCAAAATGTAGCTTTATTTTGCCTTTATCTCTGTCTTCACCAGGGGAATCCACAGACCCTGGGTACTTTCAGAATCCACAGGATGCTGGAAAAAAGGGCACAATTTTGGCATGGATATCTTGTTTGTAAAAAACGTTTTAGAGCCCTATTTGCAAACTACCCCAAATTGTCACAAAAGGGCTCAGCACTGGGGGGAAAGGTCCAGCAGCTAAGTGGTTAAGGAAGAATTTAGTCGTTGCCTGAAGACCTCATTGTTCTCAGCCGATTAACCTACACAGTGGCTGGATACCCTCAGAATGGGGAATTTTATCTCTGGAAAGGTTGGATTAAATTTAGAACCTGTCAACAAAGTGTGGCGTTGAATAAATTGACATGATGCACATGCAGCTGTCCCAGAGACGGGCTTGTGGTATTGTTTTTTTTTACCATAGTTCTGACGAAAGGGGCAGCGTCATGAATGCCAGGCTGGGATGAGTGCATTACTGAGGTTTCGGATTGGATTTAAAGTCCTCTGCCTAGTCACTTTTGCATCAGTTGTGCATGAGCAAACACAGTTGATAAATATTTTTAAATCAGTATACCAAGAACTCTTTGGCTCATCTGGTAGTAAGGTGAAATGTCACATTATTAACTTGTATCATCAAGCACAACTATCAAATTCCACCTAGAAATGTTGAGTGTACTGTGTATGCCCCTTTAATTTACACCAAGCCATGTTGTGAATCTATACTGCCCTCCAGTGGGTAGATCTGAGAACACCTACATGAAGAGATAACAATAAACCTTCACATGCCTATGAATCCCCACTTCCCGCTAAAATGCACCCCAATGTTAGAGGTGGGTGCAAGGAGAGCCGAGCCCGAAGCAAACCAATGATCTGGCTCAGATCTTACAACCCATTCACAAGCGGAGCCCTGAGCATGTTTGCAATTAAAGTCACACAACAAACATAACATAAATATGATAAAGCTGCTTCAAAATTCAAGAAAGTGTATTTACGTAATGTGAAGCTTTGACAATATAAATAACATTATAGCATTACATCGAGAAGTACTTATTAAAAGTGATCATTTTTAAACATGGGCCATTAGTGCACTAAAAGGCAAGACTGTTGTCATGTATCTTATGTTATGTTAATAAAACTTATTAAGCGCACGAATACCCGGAGGTGTCTTGGCGCTAAGACTCAACGTAAGCCCAGAGATTTCAGGATCCTAGTTTTGGAATAGCCATGTTTTAAGGCCCTTTCTAAACGAGGCAAGTGAATTTGCAGCTCTGATCTCCACAGGAAGCATATTACATAGTTTTGCCGTAACCAATGCTTCGGCCTCCCCAACTAGAGGTATAAATCCTAAGAACCATCATAAGCCAGGCACCAGTAGAGCGTAGCTGTCTGCCAGGATGATACCTGGAAAAGATGTTTTTCAAAAACACCAGTCCCGTATTATTCAAGGCCCTGTAGACTAAACAAAGTGTCTTGAACTTGATACGATGTGCCACAGGGAGCCAGTGAAGTTTACGGGCTTTCTTTAGAGACTTATTCATACTTAGGCAGATTTAGTAGGAGCCTTGCAGCTGCATTGTGCACCATCTGCAGGTTTTTCTAAGGTGGCTTCTGCATATTCAGATAAAGTCTGTTACAATAATCTAACTTTGATAGTACCAGTGCAGTCAACACCGTCCTCCTGGAATCGAAGGGGATATAGGGAAGAACCTTCTTCAGTTTCCTAATTAAATAAAAGGCGGCCGAAACAGTAGCATTTGTTTACTGAGAGAACGTTAGTTTGTTGTCAATCAGAACCCCAAGATTTTTTGCCTTTTCTGCTGGTTTTGATAAATCTCCCATCTAGACAGGCCACCAGAGGCAGTCCTATCTTGGCTGGAGATTACCAAAAATCACTATGTAGGTTTTTAATCGAATTGAGATTGAGACAATGCTTGCCCATCCAGCTGCTAATTTCCATCATACAGTTTTGAAAATTGCAACGCAGGGGGTGCTTGATCTTTATATGCGGCTACCACGATCTGTGTGTCATCAGCATACTTTGTTAAATTGAAGCCAGAATGCTGGATCAGGGGAGCCAATTCTGACACGTAGATGTTAAACAGGGATGGGCTAAGCAACGAACCCAGTGAAACACCACAAGGTAGTGCATAAGGGGTGGATTTAAACTGGTCCAGGGTCACTGTTTGTCTTCTTTCCTTGAGAAAAGACGATAGTAAGGACAGTGCCAAACCCTTATCCCCTAGTTTTTCCAAACGGAGTAACAGTAAACTATGGTCAACAGTATCAAAAGTTGCCGACAAATCAAGGAGGATCAGGGCAACTGCACCTCCTATATCCATCACGGTCCTAATCTCCTCTATAGCCTTGATCGAGGAAGCCTCAGTACTATGCTCTGGGCGGAGCCAAATTGGGCGGCACCCTGTTTCCCTTACTCTCAAGTGTGACCCGAGTGTTATATGTAAAGCCCAGCTCAGAGAAAAAAGTATGGCAGAACAAGCGTAGGGTTTTTCAGCAACCAGACATTAATTTTTTGGGCATCCTGTTTCCCTGCCTTTCAAGTAAACCCCCCTTTGTTGCATGTAATCCCAGCAGACCTGTCAAAGCAGGATTTTACATTGAATCAGGATTTGATACTGTAATGTCAAAAAGGATGCTCCCAGCCCCAATATGCATATTCTGTTAGCTTCAGAGGAGTAATCTCCGCCCCTTCAAGTCAGCCTATTTTGTGCTCTTTGGAGGCACTTCACAACATTTTTACACTTATGCAAATGCTAATTACTGGCTGGCAGAGTGGAAGAGCAACCAGGAGCTTCAGGTAGGGATAAGACTACTTTCTAAAAGTTACCTTTTCTTAATATATATTAAAAATCTGACTACACCATTTAATTGCATTTCTAATAATTGCAAAAAATATTTGTTTCTTATTGTTATAACTAGTCACGTTCCTGAGCTACAGTATCAGTATTTATCGTCTGTACTCTGGTTTTCAAAATAGAACAGCTAGGACCACTACAATGAAAAGTAGCTTTTCAGTGCTAGTCATTGTAAGGACATATTAATATTAACCTTCTACATGGCTAAAAATTAGCGGCGTAGAGGACAGTTGCGTACAATTGATTTTAACGACAGACACTACCAGAGCTGAATGAGCATCTAATCCTCACTAGTTTAATATAGTACAAGGCATGACTGGCAGCATCATATATGATTAATGTGCACTGGAGTTAACTCCTGGAGACTGCACATCTGCTGGAGCTCATTGGGCTTCTACCAGAGCTAATTAGGCATTTGGCCCCAGGGAGTCTATAAAGTGCTTCCAGATAATGTATTGATGTTAGAACTGAGTGGACAGCTAACCCTCGCCAGGTCAGTGGGATGAGGGACTGCAAGTCTACCAGAGCTACTTAATCCGTCTCTCATTAGCTCAACTACCTGAATAATACTGAAGAGAATGCATTGACTTCTACAGATGATAAAATAACTACAGTTTTTAAATTGAAATTCCTTAATATAACAACAGAAAGAAACCATTCTTCCAGGGCAGTTTGATCACAGCCCCCACGCAGCAAAAAGTACTATGCACAATATGGAAGATGGGGCTTTCAATATGTTATGCTATGTTAAGAAGATTTGTCCAGCGCATGACTGACCCTTCGCTACCCAGGTAATATGTTGCAAGATGGAAAAGCAGAGAGGACGTAAAATAAGGTTGGGAATAGGCAGGTTTTTATAGCCTTTCTAAAGAGCTAGATGGTTTTGAATACCTCTGATAGACACAGGGAAAGAATTCCATAGTCTGGATGTCAATGCCTTAAAAGAGCGACCCCCGGCTCTTGCTCGTAGGACTCTGGGTGCAAGCTAAATACTAATCGGCCGAGCAAAATGTACGCTGCAGTAGATACGGTGCCAGCAGATCAGATGAGACAGGAGGCACATGTTGGGTCAGAATTTTGTGAGCAAAGCTCAATGTCTTAAACTGGATTCTTTTATCAACAGGCAGCCAGTGTAGCTAAGGCATACGCTTTGACGCTGAGCAGAATTTTGGGAGAGCAAAAAGAGTGCGTTCTTTTGCATTTTGTACCCTTTGTAGGCACTGGATCCCAGATTTATTGGCGCCTAGGTAAAGGGAATTACAATAATCCAGCCTAGATAAAATCGTAGCTTGGATAATGGTCTGGTGAGTTTGCGAGTCAAAAAACCCTACAAGAGGCTTGTGTCGCACAGAATCCCAAAACAAACCCCGCGTTCACTTTTGTTTGGGCTTCGAAGGACAACCTTCTATCCACCCATACTCCCAAATTTTGCACTGCCTCCTTAGGCAGGAGTGCAGGCCTTAACGCATCTGGCTCCCATTGCTCTGACCTCAAATTACTGCTTCTCCCTAGCAGTAGAATTTCAGATTTACCGGCGTTTAACTGCAGACAGTTTGCTGTCATCCAATCTGCAAGAGCCAGCATGTCCTCCTGAAATTTAAAGAGGGTATTTTTGCATTTTTTGGAAAAGGAAATAACCAGTTGGTTGTCACCAGTGTAAGACACTAATGACAGTCCTTTGTGTTTTTCTACCACTGTGAGGGATTGCAGATAGATATTAAAGAGCGTAGGGCTCAATATGGATCCCTGCGGAACTCCGTACTCCATACTCCTTTGAACAATGGGGTTGTACAGTGACCTGGAATGTTGTACCATCCAGAAAAGATGTGAACCAGGCCAAGGCAGCACCCCCAATATCTATCACCTGCAAGCGGTGCAGTAAGATCTCATGAGATACCGTATCAAAAGCGGTGCTGAGGTCAAGGAGGATTAAACCGTGGAGTTACCTTAATCCAAAGTGCTTCGAAGTTGCTCCGTCACTTGCAACAGGGCGAATTTGGTACTGGGGTGTGATCTGAAACCTTTTTGTGTGGAGTCCAATATCCCATTGGACTCTACAAATTCTGTGAGGAAGGAGTTCACATGGGATTCCGTGGCTTTGGCCAAGAAAGGGAGCCGAGATATGAGGCGATAGTTTTCTGGCTTCGATGACTCCAGAGAAGGTTTGTTTAATAACAGTGTTACTTTGGCATTCTTACATGCAAGTGATACAGACGCCGAGATCAGGGATAAGTTAATCAGCTCACTACAACTGATAGAAGCTGTTTTTGAAATTTACGGAGTTGGACCGGTTTCATAGGGTCTGCTGGGGAGCTTGATTTTATTTTATTGCAGAGACACTCAACCTCGGAAAGGGATAGTAGAGGGAAGTAGAGCAATGTTCTTTCATCCCTGTTTCCGTTGTTCCTTAACCCTCCCATACAATCCATGTTGGCATTTACAGTTGGAAAATTATTATAGATCTTCTCCACCTCGTTCATGAAGTCCTGGCCAACTCATCACACTGATT
This sequence comes from Lissotriton vulgaris, assembly GCF_964263255.1. Lineage (NCBI taxonomy): Eukaryota > Metazoa > Chordata > Amphibia > Caudata > Salamandridae > Lissotriton > Lissotriton vulgaris. The sequence goes on along the minus strand of NC_141694.1, from coordinate 1,613,170,953 downwards.
AGTAGAGATAATGGGCGATTTGGTTGCAGAATTCGATCTCTTCATAACCTTGAGAAGGGAGAAGATTGTTTTTGAGGGATTATTGGTCTCTTTAATTTTGAATTCAATGTACTTGGCCCAGGCCTTCCGAATCAGCGTGTGATAGGGATTAATCAAGAAGCAAATGCGAAGCCAAATAAATGGTTATCCACTGTGGCGGTCAGGCAATATGGTGATTGCCCTCTCCAAGAATCTGATTAACCTGGCCAATAGCATTGGGTCTGTGCACTGTAAGCAAGTTGACATTGCAGCCTCCAAGGTCCTTTTTCCGAGCCGGATAAAACACGGGCGTAGGAATTGTCATCTAAGGGTCATCATACACGGGCATATGCAGATATAACGAGGAACAGACTCGGGATACTGTGCACATCCTCTGCAACATGTGCACAACTGCGAGAATCTCCAAGATGCAGTTGTTTTCAAAGGTAGAATTTGAAACCTAAAGGGAATATATTTTATTTGTAAGTATTGTTTCATGTGCAGAACTAGGGAAGACTGTGGGATAGGTCTCTGGAGTAACAGCAAGAGTAGGTCAGCTCTAGCCAACTTAACCAACTCAGTGCTTTTAGTGTAAGAGTTATCTCTGTTTGCTTGTTTAACTTGTAGTTTGAATTGCCCATATTCTATCGGTCTGTCCCAGAAATCATTTAACTGCAGTTCATTTAGGAGAGTTGTCAGGTTTATAATACCATTATTTCTGTGAATTTTTGACTTGGCTTGGTACTATTTTCATATGCATGTTTTTAAAGAGCCTACTGGTGCATTTCTCATGTGATACAAATACTTAAAAAATTGAGGAACAGCAGATGCGGAGAGGTTGATCATTCCAAACTCCAACTGAAGTTGGCTAACAGGCGTGCACTTGGGTAAACCAAAGACCTTCCAAATCGCCTCTGATTGTATTTGTACCAAGTTTAGGGGCACTTTGGTGCCCGATATTGGAGCACCATAAATAATGCCTGGTTCCAATTTAGCTCTGAGACTTTACAGCACACTCTTTCTAGTAGGGTTCCTACTCCTATTGCTTATTGGCCTTAATTGATGTTGCAGCAGCTGTGCTCGGTATTTCATTCCAAGATAATGATAAGTTTCAGTCGTCTGGATCTTTTGGTTACCCAGATGCCAGACAAAGCTAGATTTCACAGAACCAAATTTCATTAACATTGTCTTTGTCAAATTCAATTTCAAATAATGTATTGAATTGTACTCAAGAAGACCATCAAGTGCCCTTTGTAGCCTGATTTGTGTTACATCTAACAGTGCAGTACCATCAGCATAATGGAGCAAAGGAAGATGTCACCAATAGTTTCTTGGGGAATTCAGAAACCTGGATATCCAAAGGCTTTCAGAAGCGCTATCGAACAAAACCTACAAAAGCATCGCTAACTTCCAAGGAAATCCCAAATTTAAGAAAGCTGTGTGTTTACATCGACTCCATAGGATTTACAACTTTCTTTGTCAATCTGTCGAAAATGTTAACTTTTCAATGTTTCTGCATTGTAATAGTTGATAGGGTAACTGGGAAAACATGGCCTGATATAAGAAATACAAGTTCCAACAGAACAGTATCAAAGACCTCTAGATATATTTCAAAGGAAACGGAATTGTTATTCTAGTGTTATATGGAATCTGAGATAAAATGCTTCAGTTGTGCATGCTTTTTGTTATACCGAGGGTTAGGAATAATTTTAGACTGAGTGATAATTTCGTAAAACCTTTTTTAACAATTCAGTGTCTTTATATTTTAAATGTTTTACCTTATTTTTATCTGTTTTTTTATATTTTCACAGTGAAATTGAAAAGACAGACATTGTTTTCTCCATGGACCAGACAGAATCTCTGTTCAAACCACGCCCAGTGGCCTTGGGTTCCTTCTTTGACAGTGCAGTGCCAGACAAGAGTGACTTCTTGTTCACTAAACTGAAGGAAGAACCTGAGGAGCTAGCACAGCTGGCGCCCACACCTGGCGATGCCATCATCTCTCTTGATTTTGGTTAGTACCATCCTCTGACAGATGTGCCTAGTGTGTGTGCTCTAGTTGTGTGTGGAGCAGTAGGTCACAGAAGAATCCTCTTCTGAGAATGCCTTATACGAATATGATCTCCAATAGCTAGGACATCACTGCATCACTTTTGCTTTAAAGGAAATGAATGAGATATTACAACATATGGTGTGGAGTTTCCAGGCAGCACTGAAACCTCTCTAATCACTGATTCGCGAAAAAAAAAACTTTGTACATATACACCTATACACTCAAATGTTTGACTTTAGTTTTGCAAATTTTTTCAATGCTCAAAGAATTCTGGGTGTACTCCTGAAAAGCTTGGGCAGTGGCAGGTTTTCAGAAGTAATCACAAGCATAAGCAGTTAAGGATGCATAATCAGATATACTGCCACATGCATCAACATTTGGATTTGTGATTCCTAAATAGAGATTTTTAAGGAATAGCTATTTGGGAATCCAAAATGCTTATGTATGTAGGAATCACAAAATAAATTGCAATTCCTTAAAATTACCTATTAGTGGTTCGCAAATTGCGAATCGCTATTAGGTAATGTTACTCCATTCATTCCAATGGGCCTATAGGAATGAATGGCAATGAATTCGCAAATTGCGATTACCAAATTGGTTATCGCAAATTGCTAATTCAATTCCAAGGGTGCCAGGGGGCCTAAGGCCCTCATGATGCACCCCACTCAAAAAGGTAAGTGTGCACATGTGGCGCACACACATGCCCCAAGGGCATGTGTGTGCGCCACATGTCAATTTGAAAAATGCACTTTTCTTCATTTTTCAAAGAGTGCCCAAATTACCATCAACTTGAAGTTTCCTAAATGCACAGTTTGTATTTAGGAAAAGCTTGATGCATCACCTTTAGGGAATCCTAAATTGTGATTCCCTAAATGCATTTGCAATTACCTAATGTGTGAATGGAAATGGGTTTATGCATCAGAAATGGTCATTTTCCGTTCGCTAACGGGCCAATTCTGCAAATCGGCCCATTTGTGACTGTAAAAAAGCTTGACGCATGTGGCCCATAATGTACAATTGCACATGTTTAAAAGCTTACCAAAACTGCATATGCTAACTTTTTGGTTTTTCCTGTGAAATCTCTCCCCCTGCTCCCCCAGTATTTTTGGAGGACACCTCCTTATTCTTAGCATGTATAGAGTTTTACTCCTTCCTTTGAGAGGAGTAATTCTCTAACCATATCCGTGGCAGGAATGATCCCTGGAAAGGGTTTGTAAATATTTACAAACTTACAGGTTTGTGGCTGTGCTAAATTTCCAAGCGTTTACTCCACTTTCCACCCCTCGAACACATTTAGTCCCACTTGAAATTACAACAATAATAATTTTAGTCATTTGTATACTTAAGAAGAACTTAGGTACACACTTGGCGTTGTGTATCAAGCCCAATTAGTCTGGCTGCCACTATTCTTTCCCATTGAAAAACATTACGTGCACTTGTAAAATCTTATTATTGATTCATCAAATCATGAATGGTGGGATTTAGAGCCTTGCAGAAGGGATTTACTCACACAGATTCTTCACCAATTTGGTGCAAATTCTATGTGAGCAAATTCTCCTTATGTTTGTTTTGTTTGCCCTATGTTGGCAGGGTATGCCCAGACATGGGTCCCTTGCTCACTTTGCCTCTGAATTCAAGCTAGCCTGGCTGAGGAGGGGTGTTACCCTGAAACCGGTCCCAGGATGCTTGTTTTCGGTTCAGGGAACACCTGGCTTGGCTTTTCAGGCTGAACAGTCCCCATGAGGAACAGGGTCAAGACTGATTTGTATATGGCTGGGTCTCTGACCTGGGGTGGCAAAGTGAGCTAAAGAATGATGGTGGATTTAACCCAGATCTGTGACTGGGGGTAAGTGTCTGAAAAGTTTCAGTGCTCCGTCCATTATCTCCTTGTGTTTGCCAAATTCTGTACTAAGCAAACATTTGTGTGTTGTAGGGAGTGTTGCCAACATAGATTGGTGAACTCCTACAAGCTTGAAAATTGCTGGTAACTCAACAATTTGCAAGTAATTACTAAACTAAACATGCGTGTAAGTTTCCTACTGGTGGGAAGGCATAAACGAGTTTTAAGGTGGGATTATTAAGTGAGCACTTTTAGATTTTATGTGGTTTCAGGGGAAGGACGTTTGCCACATAAAAAGTACATTTTCAGGTATTAGAGAAATGGACCCCTGCTACATACCTGGGCAGGTGAAAGCTGCCAGGAATCTGAAACAGTTCTCTATGAATTACTAGTGAATTTCTGAAAAGTTGAAAATTAGCTTAAATGTTCAATGGAAAGTCAGTTCAGCGCAACTTTACATATTTAGTCGCAGTGGTGGTGTATGTATAGCTGAGTCTTTTCATAGGAATCTGACTAAAGAAATGAATCCTAATGTTGTAATTAACTGTGCAGGTGCACACACTTTTGAGGAGCCATCAACTTACAGCACAGCTGGGCGAACTCCGAACAGCCAGTGGCCGCCTGAAGTTCAGAACCACAGTCCCCAAACAGAAGCTTTGAACATTCCTTCATTCCAGTCACCAAAGGTTGCCCCTGGGAGCTGTACTCCAAGCGCAAGTAGCAGCAGCAGCTGCTCTACGGTGAGAAATACCCTACACTAAAGATTGGCACTTTAATACATTATTACACAATGCAATAAGACATCTTTATGTTTCAGTATAGATTCTAGACCAAACCATTGTGGAAACTCTAGTATAAGGGTTTTCAGAGCCCAGTACATGTATCCCAATTGGCAATGGGCCTCACTTAGAAACAGAGCCATTTGACTGCCTAGTTCTTGCAATTGGTTGTCCGTTAGTGGTACTTCAGATATACTGCTGCCTACAGCTGCATTTGTATAGACTAGGCCCTCCATAAGGTTCTAAATAACAGTGATCCCTGAACAAAGTCTATTCATTAATTGCAGTTTGTGGATTAGAATTATGGTTAATAATATGGAGAAATTTGTAACTGGTATATCTATATTGCCTTTGCAATATATAACATGAGATATCAGTTTGTTTTTTTACATTAGATGATCACTAAGGGCTGTCTTTGACCCCTTTCTTCCTTTCATAATTTTGATCCAGTACACCCAAATCACGATGGAAAGTCCTACTTATATGTTTTTAAATTTTGTTTAAAATGCTAGGATAGAAATTCGACGCTCGAAAAACCACCTATTATGAATCACAGAAATATTGGATATAAGAATTAAATCTCAAAGAAATTCAAATGTGAAACACACTATTATGGAATACAAGCTACAAAGAGAATCCCAAAACAACAGGAGCCTGTTAATGGCGAGCAAACACCACTTGTTGCTGTTGTTTCTTTCAAACTATCAGTCATTTACAGGAAGAGTGAAAAGCAGAGTCAACATTACAAACTCTGGAATAAAACAAAAGAGCATGGTTGTAATATTCATTTCCTAAAGAAAAAGGACACCGACTTCGGGCACACAGGGCTTTTATAAAAATTCTAAATTGTATTGAAATTTCTTAAGTCATGAATATCAGAAGAGGAAGTGACACGACCTTAACAGTGTCTATAGGTGTGGTTGTCCTTCAAAGTCTATGTAAACCGTGTGTACTTGCAGTCAGAGAGCACCAGCAGATTAGAAATATCTTGTCTCATAAACCCCTGTGAATCATCCTATTCGTTTTTGTGTATAACAGAGAACTTGTCAGTGACCACTTGGTTCAATAAAACACCCTCAACACATCCATGGGGTTGTCTTCATTCTGGGTGAGAACTGTACAAGCACAAGACACTTGTCTCTCACTCATTTCAGGGAAGATTCCTGGTGTGGATTTGTAGAGTTTTGCAGTGGGGATGAGAGCTCCAAGGGGTAATTACATATCTAAAGAGTGCTATGTAAATGTTCCAACTCGCTCATAGTCAATGGCTCTGCCTATTCACAAATATATTATAAATGGCCAGAGTGTGCTTTTATGTGTGGTCCAAGAGGCCACATCCTAATCATAGTGTATCCCAGCCTTTTGGTCTGGTCACATGGGTAACCTTTCAGGACTTCAGAAGTACTAATGGGTTAACCAAAGGATCTGTTTATTAAGACTTTGAGTTGACCCCTGTAACATGTGTTCCAGGTTTGTACTCAAAGCTTTAAATCATAAACATATACTTCTTACACTATGAAAAAAAAAATTGCAGTACACAAATAATGTATCTGTGTCTAATTGTTAAATAGACCATTACTCTGCCTCAAGAACCTTACAATAAATTACTTTGTTTTACAAATTCTGCACTTCTGGGTGGCCGCAGAATGTTTTTGACCGCTTTTCATTTAATGTCTTTCAGACAATTTTCTCCTATTTTCCTCAAAAGTTAGCCCTCACTACTATGCCATTTCTGCCTATGTAAGTAGACTTGCTCTTAAGTGCTAATCAGACCCAGAGAGCATCATAGGAGTTTTACACAGATAACTAGGAGATGTATATGGTCATAGAAAATCAACCAGGTGGAAGTATTATATGGTAAATTCAGAAAATATTGTTACAAAAGGTATTATGGCAAATGGGAGCTGACCAGCTAGATATAGAGCCGTGTCTATGTGCCATGCAAATCATTTAACATATCTACAATGAACAAAGAACAATAGGGTGGATAATTAACTGATACCAGTATGCACACATTCTAGTCAACCAAACTGTGCTGCAATGAATTTACCTTATTAGACTTCGGGGAATTAAAACCATGGGCTTGTGAGATACAAAATAAATTTCCTTTCAGAAGGAGTAGCCTAAATCACAAATTTTGCCATCACAAAAAGTATTTAGTAATGGACACACCTTTGATTGTTCATTCGTCAAAAATGATGGCGGTTGCACAGTTAGTAGGAGCCTCCACTCAAGCAGTACTCTAATTAGACACACATTCCTTAGCAAACAGCTTACAACATTGACCTCTATCCTCGAGATCTCAGTAAGACTATCTGTTTCCAGGAAGCAGTGGTTGAGTGACGCCAGTTAGGAAAAGCCCTTTCATGACCAGAACATGTTGCTTAGGTCAGTGGTGTGCTGCTTGTTCTCTCTCACTGTAGTATCTCAAAACCCTCTAGAAGATTCTAGCCCTTTTACCCATTTGAATGTATTCTACCCAGCTTTACTTAATAGCTCACAGCTTCAGCTTTGATTGGTTGAATATGTTCATAGACACATTTTAAAGTATCTCTGTATTATTGTTATTGTTATTGTTATTTTTGATTTGTAGCGCGCTCAATCACCTACAGGCCTCTAAGCGCTCGGGAATCGATGGTAAACAACAACTTTGACAGTACAGAGGGCATCCACTAGCCTACGTGGCTCACAGGGCTCTCCTGAACAACAGCGTTTTCAGCCCCTTTCTGAAACGTAGGAGGTTTCCTTCCTTTCGTAGTGGCTCAGGTAGTGTGTTCCATAAATGCGGAACCAGCACCGAAAAGGCTCTACCGCCCTTGGTGGCAAGTTTGTACCGAGGGCAGACTAATAGCTGAGAGTCTGAGGACCTAAGAGCTCTCTTTGGGCTATACATTGCCAGGCGATCTTTGATGTAAGCAGGTGCCATGCCATAGATGGCTTTATGGGCGATGCACAGATTTTTAAATTCCACTTTCTCCTTAATAGGGAGCCAGTGGAGGCTTTGTAGCAGGGGGGATGCTTTAGTGTGTCTTGGCTGTCTGAAGATAAGACGAGCGGCATCATTCATCACCATCTGTAGCCTATTTATCAAGGTTTTTGGTAGGCCAAGGTAGAGGGCATTTCCATAATCTATGCGTGAAATCACAGTAGCTGCGACGATGGAACGTAGCATAGATTGGGAAATGATAGGCACTAATTTCCGTAGCTGTCGGATGATATTAGTACAGCTGCCCACCACTGAAGAGATTTGGCTGACCATAGAGAGGTCACAATCCAGTTTGATCCCCAGGCTCTTCACGTTCAAACTGGGTTTTGGGGCTGGACCTAACTCTGCGGGCCAATAGAGGTCACACCACGGTGAGATGGTAGATGAAATAACCAAGACCTCAGTCTTGTCTGGATTGATTTTTAGGAGGTTTCCTGTCATCCACTGGACCGTGTGTCTCAAGATATTCTGAGTGTGGAGTTGGGCGGTGTTTGTATTGTCAACACTCAGCAGCAGCTGCGTGTCGTCTGCGTAGTTATATACTGTGCAGCCCATACTCGCCAGGGAGGCAATCAGAGGCTGCAGATATAGGTTAAACAGCAGTGGGGATAGGGCCGAGCCCTGAGGTACCCCACATTCTATTTCTCCCACTGCGGAGATTTCTTCTCCGAGTTGTATTCTTTGTGTCCTTCCTGACAGAAAGGACTGCAACCACTCGAAAGCCCGGCCTTTGATGCCAAAGTCACTCAGCCTTTCCAGTAGCAGCGCATGACTGACGGTATCGAACGCTGCTGAAAGGTCTAATAAAATCAGGGCGCTCGGTTTTTTACCGTCAGCCAAGCCTCTCAATTCATCCAGCACCGAGAGCATCACCAACTCGGTGCTGTGGTGTGCTCAGAACCCTGCTTGTCGTTCGTGAAGCAGGGAGTGGGACTCCAAGTACATGGACAAAGATTTTAATACATGTTGCTCCAGTACTTTATTACACACAAAAAACATTATTTTGCAACTGTTCTGAGGCGAGCACCACCGTTTACAGTGCTGATAGAATGGGCGTAGATCAGCATCAGATGTGGACGTTGTATTAACAGTTTTATAGACAGAAAATGCACAACCCTTGTAGGTTATAGCTGCTTGATGCTAAATACAGGGTCAGCTAAAGCCTACAGAGCCCCAAGAAAAATTTGAGAACACAGCAATATTACCAAATGCATTTTGAGAAAAACACACAGGTATGTTAAGCTAATTTGTTAATGTATATATTTAAGTATTAACTGGTGGCAGTGCATGATGCGTTTAATACAACTGAAACCAATGATATATTTATTCTTTATTTTTGGTGGTTTATAAATAAGGGTTCCAGTTTCCCGTTTTTTCTGATGTTTACAGATAAATGCAGACAAAAAACAAAGTGTTTCCTGGCTGTATTTGTTTTTAAAAGCGGGAAAATACTGAAAATGATGCTTCTGGTGAGAGACTGTCCATGCTGTATTTCATGAATTCCAGGCATAAGCTGAGCAGATAGACAGCATGGAGAGTTGAAAAAAAAAGAATGTGATTAAAAAAATACAGGCATATGTTAAGATGCATTTGTAGTATAGCGCTATTATGTACCTTCGAATGTAGTGTTTCGTTATACGTGGCTTCGTAATTTGCTAAAACGTGAAGGCATCCATGTATGAGTGCACATCCAAGAGTTAAATAAACGTGGAAATATACCATTTTACAGCTCCATTTATTCTCAAAACGCAAAATAAATGTGGATAAATACCAATAAGATCGCCAAAAATAAATATGGATAGAATCAGAGGGAAATGTTAAAAAAAATAAATACCATAAAAACGCAGCCCTATTTATAAAGTACCTGTTTTTCACCTATTTTTATTTTTTTGCTTTGGGAAGTGTTATTTGACGTGAGTGTTCTAGCTGATTGAGAGCGCTAACATCTTCCTCTTGGCTGCAATTTTTTGTGGTCAACCTGGAAAGGAAAGTGTAGAAAGTAGGCATGTTGTAGTTTAGTGACATTTAGGGATTAGGTAAGAGACTTAGATTAGAACTTGGGCCTTTTTGTCTGTCAATGCATAGGTTCAAGTTAGGAATACTTTAGAAATAGTTGAACAAACTCTTGTTAAAGAAAGCAAGCCTTGCCAGCCCACTAACAGTACAGCTTTTGAAACTCAAGATAATCACTAAGTTGGGGCAATTATATCAAAACATTGCATAAAATGTTGCTTTGTGTATCTTAACCAGAAACCTTAAACTATCCTTCCTGATAATCTTGGTGTCTGCTCCAACTGAGCTTTGTCGGCACTCTTCTTTCCCCATCTTCAAGCGAAATTCAGTAGACATTTCTTTCACATATCGTTATTCGAGACATTTCCTCCTGTCCAAGACTTGGGGTTACGAATGAATTTTCAGGTCCAGGCTGTCATGCCTTTCCTTGGACAAGTGTTCTTCTCTAGAACTTTGTTTAACCCCTTCGATGCTCATGACGGAACGGTACCATCATGAGCATCGGTTGAGCTGTGCTCATGACGGAACCGTTCCGTCATGACCACGCCCGTTTTCATTAGGGGTCAGCACAGGCTGTAAATCTGCACAGCACGGATAAGGTTAAACCTTTGTGAATTTTCTGTTCTGATTTACATATGTTAAGTGTGTCTCTGCTTTCGTTTCCTACCACATACTCTGTACAGTGGCCCTCTTTCATGAGTCTAAATCATGTGCTAAAAAAGCAAAAATACAAATATTATTGGATCCAGAAAATGACAGCCAGTTGGAGAAAGGTTTCTGTGCACTTCCTCTTCGACAAAATAGTGTATGAGGCAATGCATGCATTGAGGCATATTGGAATAAGGCCTACATACCTAATGCTATGTTTTGTAGAAACCTTTGACTTTTGGTAATCATGCCGCATGTTTGATATAATGCCGTATAACACTGTTTAACACCAGATTTTCTCTTAGGCTAAATTTGACTAATATCTACATAACAATGTATTTGTACAGCTATGCTGTCTCTGTCTCAAAGAGTCTGGTTGGAGTCCTTGTTCCAAAAGGCATGTCTAGAAGTATTTTGTTTGTCACAATTCATCATCTAGATTGTGTTCCTTGTTCATCCTCTGTTTCGCTCTTATATTTCTAAGGGTGTAGTCTTAATAATCATATTGTGGTTGTTATTCCTGAAGAAGCACATTGACTCATTTGGGTAGCTCTAAAGTCCAGCCTTGTTCTGTTGTTTGTGTTTTCACTTCTAGCCAAGCAGTCCAGCCGATTATTACACAGCCTTAGAGGAAGATCTTAAGGTCGAGCTTATCGAGAAGCTGTTCGCTATGGAAACTGATCCAAAGTGCCAGCGTAACACCACTAAGGTGAGCTCGAGAGATCACAGAAGCTCAGCTTATCAGCTGGAAATAGGGTTTTCGTTGATCACAGAGATATTGACAATAGAACAGTTTGATGGTCTTTGTTTCTCAATGCAGGTGTCTTGCATAGAAAAACCTTGGCTGATGTAATCTGAATTAGGCGACAGAAATGGAAAAGATTGGAATGAGCAGAATTGTGCTAAAACCGAGAACTCATGGGCCAGATGTATGAAAGCTTTTTTGATAGGCCTCATACAGTGCTGATAAAAGTAAGAATTTGTCATAAGGGTGCAGTGTGCTGCCATGGAGGATCAGGATGCTGTACTATCCGTATGTCATCGCATTGTGTTGAATTTTTTTTCAGGGGATAATAAAGCAGCAAACATTTGTCGGCTACTCATAGAAAACTGCAAGTTCTTTCAATGTGTATAGTGATTCATTCACTACCATTTCAGGGTTGTTACGTTTAATACCTCAAGATTTTGACTGGCATCAGCTGAGGGCACAATGGCTACTTTCACTTTGTTGCATCCTCTTGATGGTGCATGAATTGACCATCTATAATCTTTAACCATGTGTCATTTTGAAATGCTGGCATCATTGCCACCCTTTCGAGAGTCAAAAGCACCTGAGTTTTGATGCATTGGATTCTGACCGCACGCCTGGTGCATAACCCAGGTCAAATCCTCCGTCTCCGGGATCATGGTTACCTCCCCGTGGTTATTGTGTACGAAGGTCACCTAGATAGCCTCCACAATTGGCTGCTCTTTGCCCCTAAATCACTGGCGCGTTCACTTATAGCTGAAACCTTTACTCTCATTCTGCTTTTGTATGGGTAAAATCTCCATCCAACTCTCCAATCCAGAATGCACTGCTTAACGTAAGATGTGTGTAAGGTACTCAAACATACTCTAAATTCCCAGAGGAAATTAAATCATCAAATTAATCACTTGTCAAAACCCTTCTTCACTAACAAAGAATGCATTGGGCTGTTATTCTTCCATTGTAAAGGTGCAGTTGAACCTCCACCGTTCATTTGGTTCGCGCTTTCCGCCTTTCCCTTGTCCTGTGCTTGCTTCCCTCAGCTGAACCGCCTGTGATGAAGCTTCTGCCTTGTTGAGACCCTGTGTAATGCCTTCCCCGTCTTTACTTATTGGTTTGAACGGGCCCTATTTATTATAAGCCTGGGTTCGTTCAAATAAACCAACTTTTCAGATTGGCACGGCATTCCATTCTATGAAACTGTAATCCTTTCTTATGTCTCATTCTCCTCTCTCTCGTGAAAGACTACTTTTTGCGGTGTGTGCTACTGCAGTAGTGAATCCATACAACTGAATTGCAGATCATTATTTTCAAGCAGTCACCATGGTTAGACTATTGATGCCCAAAGAATGGGGAAAAAATACATAAAATTGATTCAAGATTGACAATCTTAAATATGAAAGAATGCAGTATAAAAGGTCAATACGCATTTTTTTTTTAAATCAAGTATGTCTTGCACAACTATTAATGTTTTACAGGATGCCGGATCACCTAACAAAAAATATATCCATTTATCGTTTTTCAAAGAAAAAAATAACCATTTGCCTTCCTTAGACTGTCTTTTATTACCCTGGTTCGAGTTCTCTCTAAACCTGTGGTACCTTTTCCTCGGGCTGGATCTGCTTAGCGCTAAGACACCCTCTGGTAATACGCGCATTATAAGACTACCTCATTCATTCATCTATTAACTTTGCCAATGGTTAATATAAAAACCTTTGATCAAGCCAGCTGCATAGTTTTACAGGTGCATACCATACTTGCACACACCTACAAATTGACGCAGGCATTCTTTTTAGGTCTCAGCTGAGACGGCGCATGCCATACCACACAATAGTACACTAAACAATAATAGGCCACACCATACTATACAATGACAGACCATATCATTAAAAGTTAGGCCATACAATACCACACCATACTATACAATATTAGGACATACCATACCATATACCATACCAACCAAGTTGGATCCGTAACTAAAAAGAAAACAAAATGTAAATCATACCATGCAATACCACACTGTACAACATAACTATAAAAACATTGGCAAAACCAATATAGCTCCATAAAGGCAAGACCCACTGGCTTTGGGTATGCTTGCTCTGCTTAGTTACAGAACCGAGCTGGATAGGTAACTAAAATGAAAAAGAAAGTGTGAAAGGTTTTTTAAAGAGCGTAGGGAAAGCAACAGATGGTCAGAAGTAACTGGAGAGATGAAGCAACAGGCAAGCAAGTAATGAAACAATTGGTGAAAAGAGGCGCGGGTGGAAGTAGTAACATGGAGGGTGGGATATAAAAGCACCGGGCGAGAGCAACTTTGTGCGAGTAGGGAAGAAAGCCCACGGGTGAGAAAGCAACAGGGGAAGACACAAGAGAGAGTGCAACATGGAGGGAGCTGGGTGAAGCTCACTGACAACAGAGAGCAGCATTGAGTGCCGGGAGAGAAGTACACGAGCGAGAGAGCCCTAAAAACATGCACTGGTATGAAGTGATTAACAGAAAAGAGATAAGTAGTGCTTGAAGAGCAAGCATTGAAGCATAGCATTCAAGAAATCAAAATTGGTGGTAAAGAGGCAATTCTCCATTGGAGCAACAAACACAAGAGTGACAAACTGGAAAATGAATAAGAAGCAGGAAAGTGAAAGGAACAAGAAAGCCAACTAATGGTAAGCAATGGGTGGCTCCAAGCCCCTGTATGTTCTTGGTAAGTCTGCACTGTGTCTTGCAACAGAAAGCGCATTACCTTGCAGTAGGCAAGATCTAAAAAATGCTTGCACAAAAGTCCAAAGATATAAATAATTTTGATTGGTAGAGCAGTTACAACAATTATCGTCAGGAACATCATATTTTATTTCCTGAAAAAAGTGTGTGCCTCCTTTAAACAATTAGCGTACAACTAAGAGACGGGGATTGCGCCAAACGCCAGTAGGAATGTGGGGCAAGAAAGTAGGGAAAGCCTACGGTGTACGCATAAAACGGAGAAATTAGAAAACTACAACCAGAGATACATTTAAGATGCAATCCAGACACAAACATGGCGGCATTATTTGTCAGAATTTGCTGGAATGATTGTACAGCTCAGTTTTAGGTACCAAAGGGAAGGAAACAATATTTGATGGGTTTTTTTGTTACATGTTCCTGCTCCCTGCACCATTATCTCTTCCCACGATTGCATTGCTAATGCTTTGTGAAAGAACACATAATATTAGTTTGCCCTGTTTCACGGCATCTTAAGAAATCGGGTGTTTGAAGGAAACCTTTTATGAACTGCTGTTCAAACTGAAATAGAAGACTTTTATTTTTAACCATTTTTAATTTTGGAAATGCAGTAGTGCGATCAGTATTTCTTGGCTTTTCACATGCAAGAGACGAAGATAATTTTATTTAGAGCCATTCTTCTAAGTTAGTGATGAACAATGATGCAAACTCATGTTTCTCAGTTTTGCCAGTAGCATCGTTGCATTAAACATGCACTCTTGTACCTTCACTTTTATTCCAGTACCATTTTAGCGTTATTGTTTTGCTGCTGTTTCCATTTTATTTCTTTAAAAAAACTAATTTCAGTATATCTTTTTAAATGAAAAGGCTCGAGAGTTTTCCCAGAAGTCTTACTCTGAAAGCACAGAATGAGGCTGGCCTCACAAATACCAACCTTATCCATTGACCTTTTATCTCCCTTTTCGTGCAGCCTGAATTTAATGAACTTGATCTGGAAACTCTGGCCCCCTACATTCCTATGGATGGAGAGGACTTTCAGCTGAACCCCATTTGCCAAGAGGAGCATCCTCTCTCTGAGAAGGGACAGAGCAACCCGCAGTGCATCAGGAGTGTGGCTGCCTTCTTCCAGCCCAGTGCTCCTCCACCACAGAATCGTTACATGCCGGACAGATATTGCCAGCAGATGCAAAAGGCGAGTGCAAGCCCCTGTATCGATCCTGGGCCACCGCTACATTTTAACAGTGAAACAAAATCAGCGCTGTCACCTTACTGCGCACTAGACAGAAACCCAATGTCTTCAGCGGGCGGACAGTCCAAGGCACAATGGCCGCCTGATCTCCCAGCACACTGCATGCCTCCAAAATGGCGGATGATGGATCAGTATGGTGGATCATTGAATAACTCGCCATCAGGACCACCGATGCCGGCACACATGTCATTATTCAAACAGAGGTAAGAATCTTTCCTTTGTTAAAAAGACCACTTCGCTTATAGTGCTAGTAGGGGTAAAAAATAAATATACATTGTACTCGCCTATAATGTTTGATGTAATGGAGGGAAGTTAGGTGATATAAAATGCATTGCTGCTTGTGTGAAGAGGCATGAATGTTTAGAAAGATTAGGATATTTTTCATATCTGTATAAGTATATGGTCCTACATGGCCATCAAGTATTCTGGAGTCATCATAAACTACAAGGGGAGAGGTAGAGTGGTTTATAAATGTCTCCAGAACCCCATGATGGAATTACAGGAACATATTCCACATGTTATAACTTATGTATTTGTTTGGTACAAATTGCATGAAAAGAGCATTTGTTTCATACAGGAAAATGATTAGTGAAGCAAAATACTGCACTATACTTTCGAACTGCCGGTAGTAAATGTAAATTACTTTTAAATGTGTAGAACAGAGGGTTATTGGCAACATGCATTTCTTTATTAAAAAACACTTATGGCCGGGATACCCGTCACCCCCTCCCAACACAATCCCCAAGAATGGGAAGACGGACACGGTTCTTGAACTTTTTGGAAGGCGGGAGGGAGTTACCCTCCCGGCCGTATTTATTAAAATATGAAACAAAATTAAAACATTAAAATAACAGTTTCATATCATGTACAATTTCATTTACACATTACGATGTTTATTGGCTAACCTTAACATATCTCTAATACAAAGGTTCTCCTAGCCGATTCTAAAACATCCTGTAAATACATTTCTCAAAATTCAAATTGTACATCCTAACATTACAGGCCAACGGCAAGGTCGTAACCGGTGTCAGATCCCTAATACCAGAACTCCCCCCCTTACTTGTGAGGGGCGGGCGCACAGAGGACTGTACCTCTGTGCCAACTTCCAATTTCCCTTGTCTTAGCGGGGGCCCCATATTTACTCGACGTCATCTTGGTGGTCGTCCGAGGACTCGTGTGAGGTGTCTAGAAGGTAGCGTAGACCCCCCCTCCCACCCCACACTGCTTACCACATCCGCCGTCGCGGATGTCCTGGCCCCGGGAAATTCCCAGGAGGGGCCCGTAGCCCCTCCTCCCCAGGGAGGGGCCTATGACCGCCTTCCCTTTCGGCGGCCCCATCCTTAGAGGGTACCGCCTCCCCGTGTGAGGGGCCAATGGCCGCCTCCCCCGGGCGCTCCCATCCATAATGGGTGGCGCCCCACCTCTAGGGATCTTCCAATTACTGCTCACCGATCATGACCTTACCGCCACAGGCCGGATAGTTGACCCGCTATCCGAACCCCCCCACAAAACTCCTACTAAAGGTCATGGCTACACAAACTCGTTAACCAAGCTATGAAGTCTCCTATGAGTAAGACATTTCCTTCCCGGGACAAATGGACCCCATCCTCCAGATACATATGGTCCCCCTGGATACATCCATGTGGAATACAATGCAATTTTCCTGTACGAAACAACCTCCCCAGTTTGTTATTAACCTTCTTTACTGACTGATTCAGGGCTGACTCAGAGAGGGCCCCCCGCCACACCTTCCGAGGAATCATGTGTGACCATGCAATCGTGCACCCCGGAACCCTTCTCGCCAACCAACTTACTGTGGATAAAATTAACTCGAGAAGTACTCGTCGACCAATGGTCACCAAATCATTGCCCCCAAGATGCACTATGATTACAGATGGCGGTGACCTCGTCCGCCCTAACAGTCCCTCCATAAAACTTTGAAACTGGTCAATACAGAGCCCGCCCCTTCCGTGGAAGGTCACCCTGTACCCGTATTCCCCAGCCACGTGAATCATGTCACCTGCTTTGAATACGTCTGCGGCGCGCCTCACGTATGAGTGGCCAACGACCCACACCACTCTTCCCTCAGCCGGTGATCTTTGACCGCTGGTCCCCAGGTGTCGGGTCAACTGCACAGTCCGCCCCGCAAAGCCTGCTCGCGAAACTGTAAACCAAACAGAAAACAAGAAGTGTGAGTGCATGACATTAGCTTCACAACATGTGCAACTGCACATACCTTTTATAACAATTCGAGGACCAACGCCCCAACTGTTTCACCTTTTCAACACTCAGACCCCTGGCTGTGGCCTCTGTAGCAGCCCCTATCCGGAAGGAATGGGTCCCAAAATCGCTCGGGTTCAAGCCCGCTGCCGCGATTGCCATTGTTAACACCCGCTGAAACTGAAACCTAGTCAGTGGGGTGGCGTCGGCGTGCCTCAGCAAGGTTCCCCCCCATGATGCCGCCTTCTGCGCTAAATACTCCTCCACGCATTTTACCGGGCACATGGGAGACCCCGGAATCCGCTGGACTACCACACTGTCCCCGATCGCTCCCTGATCGGTCTTGGACCTGGCTATTGAGACTACCATCGTCTCACCCTTAATTTGAATGTGTTCTCGACACAGACCTCCCCCCGTATCCTGCTTATTCCTCGCTACCAGCTCGCTTACCCGCATAGCCCCATGGAATGCTAATGCGAAAGCGGCCCGGAACAGCACAGTCTCTGATTAAGATGAACATGTCGCAGGGAGTACGGCCATTAACAGGGACAACCTTGCTAGACCTATCGGGTGCCTCGCATCCACTCTACGACCCTCAAGGCGTTGCCACCCACGCAGTGCCTTCCTTACGAGGAAGGACGATGTGGGGTCCTGGATGCCATGAGCCTGCGCCATGAAGGCAATGGCGGCCCTGTGCCTATTGGCTGTTGCCAGTGACCGGCCTGCCTGATGTAGTGATACCAGAAATTTCAGGACATACTCCTTCTGCCCCCAATGCCCCCCCCTAGCTGAACCCAAAAATGACCAATAGGAACAGAACGCTCCTTCATATGCCTTCCTTGTCCTGGGTGCTAGACTCTCTCCCACGAGGTTTTGTAATCCGGGGCACCGAGAGACCAGAGAGATTCGGGAAATGGTGCCGCCACCAAGTCCGCTGAGGGCAGACAACCCCGGAAGGCCTGCATATGGGAACGAGAGAGTGCATCAGCTGCCTGGTTCAGTACCCCCGGCACGTGTCTTGCCCTAAAGTGGACGTTTAGTCTCATACATAGCAGGACAATTTCTTTCAGCAATCTCAAAATCCATTTGCAGCGTGCTGCCTGATTATTGATACATTCAACAACGGTCATATTATCAGACCAGAACACCACAGAGCGATCACGAAACCCCTCTGGCCATGTTTTCAAGGCCACCAGAATGGGGAACAGCTCAAGAAACCCAATGTTACCTGTGAGCTCACTATCGTGCCACCACGCCGGCCATGTTCGTGCCGACCATTGATCACCAAAGATGGCGCCAAAACCCACACTTCCTGCCGAGTCGGTCCACAACCCCAGCTCCTCGGAGGAAGCTGGCGGTTTGTTCCACACGACGCGACCGTTGAAATCCGCCAGAAATGCCAGCCATATGCGCATATCCTGGCGAACCTCTGCTGACAGTCTTGTGCGGTGGTGCCCTTCCTTGAGGCCAACCATGGCCTGTGCGATAGAGCGGGAAAAGGGGCGAGCCATCGGTATCACTCTAAGGGCAAAGTTAAGCTGACCCACAGTTTGTTGCAACTGATGGAGAGTTACTTTTCTCTCGCCGAGGCACATTTCAAGCGAGGCCTTAAATTTCATTACCTTCTCCTTGGGCAAACGGAAGCACCCCTCTACAGAATCGAGCTCAATTCCCAAAAACTCTAGTGAAGTAGATGGCCCCACTGTCTTGCCTGGTGCCAGTGGCACGCCAACTTTTCATGAGATTACAGAATTCCCTCAAAGCCTGTGCACATTCCGTGTCCCCGGCTGCCCCCAGAAACAGAAAATCATCAAGGTAATGCATAACCTGCGTGAAGCCCGTGGCTCTGGTGAACGCCCATTGCAAAAAAGTACTGAACTTCTCAAAATACGCACAAGAGATGGAGCAACCCATCGGCATACATTTATCCATGTAGTAGCGTCCTTGAAACACAAAACCTAAGAGGCACTGATCCTGTGGGTGTACCGGGAGCAACCGGAACGCTGACTCGATATCTGATTTAGCCATCAGCGCTCCGGGCCCCAGGCGATTCAACATGGCGACGGCCTCATCAAAGGATGCATACCGCACCGAACAAACTCCCGGGTCAATCGCATCGTTCACCGAAAGACCCCTAGGAGCGGATAAATTATGGATTAACCGAAACTCACCTGGGTCCTTCTTGGGGACTACTCCCAACGGTGAACAAACAAAGTTAACAACTGGCGGGTTCCCATATGGTCCCGCAACCCGACCTCGGGCCACCTCCTTTGCAATCTTTGCCTGTACCACCGCCGTGTTTTGTTGAACCGATAGTTGGTATTTACACTGTGCTTCCCCCCGAAAATCCCCCGCCGGGATGTGGAAACCATATGAGAAACCGTCTCGCAACACCCCGGCGGAGACATGATCAGGGTATTCGTTCAGCCAAGGTATCAATGCCATGATGTCAACGGGAGTAGGTAACGGTGCCCCTCGGTCGATATTAGACCTGTTTGGCCCCTCCTCTACCTCCTGTATCACCATTCTTGGCTCTGCACAAACTCTCGGGTGTGAAGACTGTCCGCACCCTGCACACTCATGCCTGAACTTGCATGTCCCTTGTGGCCTAGTGCACTTGCCTCTGTTAAAGCTCCAACAGACCCCTTTTCTACCCGAGTTCCCATTATTTTTTGTGTGCTGATCACCGTTGGCGCCCGCCCGAAAGGGCGCCGCCAAATAATGGCGGGAAGGCTCCGCCCCATTCCCGCCAAGAAAAGACGACTTCGTCGTGTTCGGCATAACCTGCTTCTGCCAGGAAATGGAGTCGAAACAATCCCACGTCAGGGATGAGTCGTGCTCCTTGGCCTTACGAAATTTGTTATCATAACCCATCCATTGATTGCCTTCATACGTTTCATAAAATTCCATAATACGTGTCTGGTAACAGGCTAATTCCGACAACACTTCAGGCCTACGTTCCCCCATGATTGCAGTGAACATTCCAAACGCCCTGGCCCAATTAGCAATCGTTTCATCTACTCTGAAACCCGCCATTTTGGCATGCCATACACTCGGATGCAACAACTCTTTCTGATTTTTAACGTGCTCTATCTCATAGTGATCGGTCAACAGTGAAAACATGTTCACATATTTATCCGCCCAAATCCTTTCTTATACATCCATCGGGATATGTTGGACCACCTTTTCCCTCCTTGAGGGTAACGATCCCTCCCCCGCCATTGGCAACGGCTGCTTACCCGAACCAGTAGCTGGATCTGTTGTCGCTGCTGTTCCAACGCTAAACGCCGGTTTTTCCGAGGGAACCTGCGGGGAAACAAGAGGACAAGGTGCCTTTGCAGCATCTCTCGATTGCCGCAACTGCTTCATTATTAACCTGGCCTCCTCGGCCGTGCCTCCCGGTGCCACAGCACCCTCGTTGTTCTTGCCTAACCACGCCGCCAACTGGGCGGCCAGCTCGGGAGGCATATCCCCCTCGTTAACAGGTGTAACTACCACAGGGATCGGCTGTCCCGTGTTCGGGATCGGAACTGGGGCCTCCACCGAACTGACCGGGCTCGCCGGAGGTGACTCGGGAACCGGGGCCTCCCCCCCTGCCGCCCTATTCCTGGCCCTTTTACCTCTCCCGGCAGGGACTACTCCCGGCAATGCTGGTCCGATGACTTTCTTCGGTCTACCCGTACCATTCATTGCCGCCATCTGCTTCTTCATGTTCGCCATGTCCTTCACCAGCATGCGAAGCATTTGTTCGGTCCCAACCTTTTTTCCGACCTTCTTGCCAGGCATCGTTTCACGGATATCCGACTCGAGGTCCTGGATCCAAAGCTTCGGAATCACTGAAAGGAGAAACACAAAATTACAAGTTCTCAAAATTGGCTCCTTGATCCGTCTCGGGCTCACGTGCAACGAGGAGGTGCAGCTTCCAAGCACAGGAACAAGAGGATGCTTCCTTGGATTGTTGCTCCTTTTATTCTTCCTCGGGAGGGCGTGGTCCCTCCTCCAACCGCCTACGGGGCGTGTCCAACGGTGTAGGTGTCTAGGACAACCCCTCTTGGGCGGGAAAAAGCGCGCCCCGGCTACGCCACTTCGGGCATACCAGCCGAGACACGCCTCCCGCCCAAAATGGTTTCCCGGGGGGATCGGGGCACCCAACCATACGTTCGGGGGGACCGAGTGGTCGCCCCTTTCCATTCTATCTGTAGAAGACGTCGGAAATCTTTGAAGCTACTACCAGCAAGGTAACACTAACACGGGCCCGGATTGCAGTTAGAATGTTCAAAATCCATGAATAGGCTCATGGCTAAATAATGTGCAGTGGTTAAGAGCAGAGATTTCTTTTTAAGCTACTCCTGCAATGTGCAGCTAACCGTAGGCCTTGGTTGCAGTTATGCATCTCAGATTTGCTTAGCTTTCATGGAACGTTTACTAAATAAACACATCGCAGTGGTGATCCTTTGTGATTGGTTGAGGCTGTCATCATCTAAATGCAACGTTCATGCGTAGAAACTAATCAGCCTGAGAGAAGCTAATCCAGCTGAGGCTAGCCCTCCCCCACTTTTTTTCCCCAGGGATGATGTCATAACCGGATAGAAACCGTAAAAAATAAAAAGGAACAAAACTTTATTTCTTTTGTTAAGTACAACCAGTTGGGCTCCCTACGCTGGGTGAAACAGTCAAACGGATTGTAGTATGATTTCACCTTCTCATTGGTGGACCCAGGCTTTCAATGATTAGTGTATGGTGAGGTAATAGGTCATTACTTCGCAATATTTCACCTCTGTGGTCATTACATCACAGTTATCACATCACGTGAGTTTTTTACTTAACAGTACTTTAAACAGGGGGCACCTTTACTTTGTAGGTGCGTTGATAAGTATACGTCTTCACCAATACACGCACATAAATATATATTTATATATATATATATTTATAAATAGACATGCATAAATATGTACACATAACCATATCCATAAATGTATATTTTATATTTGTATACATGTATATGTGCATAAAAATACATAGTTATATTTTACATATATGTATGCACTTATTTGTATATATGTATATATATATATATATATATATATATATATATATATATATGTGTATATATATATATATATATATTCAGTTATATATTTGATTAAAATTAATAAATATTAAACTAGAATTAATTTAATGTTAAATATGATTTATTATTACTGAGAAATACATTGTATTATATTTAACTAGAGTTATTTTTTTAAACATTTTATCATTACAATCATATCCCTGAACCATAAAAGTCTGTTCTGTACCCATACAATACCCACCCATGAACCCTTCAAACCTCTTAGAACCGCTACACACTGCCCACCCACGAAACCTAAAAAACCCTTTCTTAACAAATTGACTACCCACCCCTGAACCCTCTACTACCTGTATTAACTACCCATCCTTAAACCTCTTAATACCTCTATGCACTCCCCACTACTAAAGCCTAAGAAACCCAAACTGGTCTTATACACTACCCATCGCTGAACCCTAAAACCCCTTACTACCCATACACATGACTACTCCTGAACCATAAGCGCCCTTATTACTACAATACACTAACCAGCCCTGAACCCCAAAACGCCTTACTATCCCTACACTCTATCCATCCTTAAACCCTAAAAACGTCCTGATCCCTAAAAACACTTTACTACCCTTGTACACTACCCACCTCTGAAGCCTAAAAAACCCTTACTCCCTCATGCACTACCCTACCCATCTTTGAAACCTAAAATTCCATTACCACCCACAAAAACAAACCTTAAATAGAAAATATAAAATACCTGTATGTTTACTATCTTTTATAAATGTATTTAAAACATTTGATTAATTTATACCTATAACGAATATCCACCTTTTTATACACTAATTTGTTAAATTAATATACCATTTTTAAATAAAAAATATTTATTGATTATATTACTTAAATTAATATGTATAATAATTAAAAAATACATTTAAATCCTCCTTTCCTCATCATTATATATGTATAAATAGTTATGGTACAACACAACAACATCTGCCTATATCCACACATGACACACGCACCCCAATGTATAGAATTTCAATCATGTTTCTTTAATCTCCAACAAAAAACATTGTTAACATTTCGGCAGCCAAGCCTGCTTTCTCACGAGTAATTTTATAATGGAATGGTCAAATAATCCCCAAACATGTTAAATCACAAGGTTATTTTATATGAATGCATCTGATCTATAATCCCATTTTTACAATGGGTGTACTATTTATCAGTAAACTAGCCTCTAGAGTGACACATGTCCCTTGCTGATGTATGTGTATGGTAGTGCTTTGTGACAGTTAAAGATGTTCATTGATACTTGACTCCACAGTGATGGCTTAGCATAGTTCTGCTTTATGACATACTGACCAGTTTCCTTTGAGGGAGAAGATGAAGTGCAACATCCAGAGCTGCTGACTCGGGAGCCCGGATCCGGGTTTGAGTCTTGGCCTCGGCTCAACATTCTGGGCAAATCACGTAATCTCCCAGTGCCCATGGACAGCGCCTGGATACCCTCATGGGTCATAAGCTGCGCTATATAAATCTACACATTTAAATTTAATGTAGACACCTCTTTTTTGTGATGAATGACTGTAGTAGTAAAGTGTAAATAAATTCAACTGTTCACTAAGAGTTTTCTCTATCTGATGGCTCTCAGACTCATCTCCTGCTCACACCTTTTTCCAGGATGAAGAATAATTTTACTAGTAGTTTGTGACCCAGTGGCCTGTCCTCTAAGGTCTCTCTACTGGTAGTATGTTGTAGTGGTTTGTGTAAATCTGACATTTGCACTAAGATCTCTTTCCAGGTTCACAAAAGGTGTTGTGGTTTGCAATAAACTAGCCTACACAGTTAGACATTTTACTTTGAACATTAGTGTGTAGAGTAGTGCTTCAGGGCAAAAATATCTAGAGCAGTAGGCTGGCTCCTAAGCTTACCTTTTCTACTGGGTGCAAGGGCGCTGACACCTTTGTTACAAATATATTCCACCCAGTGTATACCCCTTGTAATCTATGGGGTGGAAAGTGGGGAAATAGTAACCCAAAGATATTTTGAAGAGAGAAAAATCACTTCTGCAGAAGAATCTTTACAAATCCTGTATCAACTCCACTGTTTATTAGTCACTAGGAGCTGGGCCTAACTTCAGTGACTGTATTTGCACTCACCCACTGCTCCTCTGGTTATCTATTAGGCGTGCAGATGAGGCCTCACTCACAAGGAGCATAATTGCAGATTGTTTGGCTTCTGACTAAGGCCTCTCCATCCCCTGGTTGGAGTTTGTGAAAAGGACATTGGAAGGAATTGGCCTAATGAATATTTCTTCGGACATGGCCCCATGTGCTATCCCAGGCAGGAAGCAAGCACAAGCTTTACTGATAGAGCAATGACAATCTGAGAGGATAAATGTGGAAGCCCAGAAACCTACAGCCACTGATTTAGTTGAATCTAGACAATAGGTATATGGGAGGGAAAATAGAGTAGTTTACGCAAGTGATTAAGTATTAGCAAATTATGAGGTGCTTAACCAAATAAGCAGAAGTGAGGTCAGAACACCTGCCATACCATTAGCACATGAGGAGACAAGTAAAGGGGATTTCTAAACAACAACTACAGTGGTGAAAGAGGCTGGTGTTAAAGAACATGTCACTGCTAAGGTTCTTGTTATGAGTATGTCTATAAAATAATATGGTAAGAATACTAAGCGTCATTACGCCAGCTTTTAAGGGCCGGTACAAAGTTGACATCTGGAGTGAAGAATAACACTAGGAAGCTGGAGTTCCCACACTATTTGTGCATGAATTTACATAATTTCAGCCACTGGTATCCTATGCCTTATTATGGAATGGCTCATTTCTACCCAAATCCAAATTAAGAGGCCGCTTGTAATGAGGGCCCAAGACATTGTTTGAGGCCAAAGGTTACTGGGTACGGGCATGAACCTGTAAACGGGAGGTGTACATCAGAACAAACCTCCCGCCCCCACCCTGGAAGATTGTTGATAGAAAAATAGAAAGAAAATATAGCAAAGGGAAAAGAATGTAATTGAATAGGTATGCAGCATTAAGTCAATAAACTAGGCTTCCTGTGGGTTCTAGAAGTTGAGAAATGTTAAGTGATCCTAAGGTACATATATATCAAGGTAAGTGTGTAATGATTTTACCGCACATTACTGATTACTCATGAAGAAATCTTTTTCCCACTGGCAGGTCCTTGGAAAGCTTAGGACAACGAGGCAAAGATGTAAGCCCTGAAATGACTGCCTTTTCTAACAATTTAAAAAGGAAGCGGCAACTGGAATATGGGGATCCACCATTCCAGCAATTCTGTGTGGTAATTATCTTGTCTTTTGTTTCAGTCTATATTTTACCTTCAACTACCTTGTCTGTACAAAATAACAATACATTGCTTGCTCATGTCAGCAATTCTCACTTCTGCTGCAATATTGGGCTCTCACATGTCATACAAACTACGAATGGTTCAAATAAAAACGCAAATGTAAAACTCATATAGGAAATCACAAGAAACACTGCAATGTCCATAACTAATAGTGTTATTACGCCCGCTGGCCTATACATGTTGCATACATACTGAGCTTAGAAAAGTTAAAGGCATTATATCTCGCCTTATGTCTTTGCTAAAGTGTACAGGGACACATAGGACGTAGATTTGTTTCCTTGACGATGGGTCTGGAGATGATGTCTGGCTGTATTTAGCTGAGAGTGAAAGTAGGCCTTAGGCCTCTGGTGCTGTACTGCAACAAGCATCCCGTCGCCTTGCGCTCGGACTGCAACTCACCACTGGATATGTGAGGGCACCACTGCATGTATACCGGTCACCCCAGGGGTCCACTTGGGAGGGTTTGTGGAAACCAGCTGGAAACTGGGTCCTCACACACGAAGAACTTCTGCAACCCAAATCCTTCTGATCCTGGATCTATTCCCGCACTGGTTGAAAATAGCCTTATCATTATTGTTATATTATGGAGAAAGATGCTGTTTGTGTTAAGCACTCAGTGCTAAGCATCTTTTGTGGCCTGCACTCCATCTCAGACTTCCACTTTTCTGAGGCTCCTTAGTAGAGGGCTTAATCGATTTGGTCGATGGTAATAGTTATTATCCACAGCTCTTATAAAGGTATAGTAATTATAAGCAAAATGCTCGTGAAATATAAAGGTGCTACTGCTCAACGTTTATAGATTTCCTTCGTTAAGATGGGAACACAGAGGGAGGTATCTAGACATGCTGTTCAGTCCTTCACCTTCTTGGCCAACTTACATTTTCTTACACTCTGAAACAGTTATCGCAGTTATTAGAACTGATTCATTTGTATTATTTTTTAAACAATCTTTATTGGGTTTTTAAAAGGATATACAAACAATCACCAGGTAGTTGGTTCAATTAATAAAGCATCATACGTCGTTCTCACCCACAGATGCCTGGCATATATGAACTAATCAAACGCTTGCATGCCGCGCACCGGATGACCCTATAGTAGATATCGTTTGTGGCATTAGATCAAAGCACAATTTTTATTAGCTGTATGACACAACATTTGGAGGCTGAATTACATCCTTTGTGAGTTCTATTGATATTTTGCCCTAATAGACAATTTAGAGCCTTGAAGTAGATCTTTTGTTTAATAGATACCTTTCCCACCTCCCCTAGATCTTTACCACAATTTGTAAAGGCAATATCATATAAATTAGACACTGCTTAATTAAAACCTAAATGCTTAAATATTGTAACTAAAATTGTTTTCCAGGGAGGCTCATCAGACTGCAGCGCTTCTCAATTATTATGGAAAAGGATGAAGTCTCTGAAACCGGAACAGCCTTCTTTGATGACGCAAAGGAAGTCCCTCAGTACAAGTGTCCTTACTGGTGAGCTCCTGCAGCAACAGAAATATTTCAAGGATTATATCTGTGCCTTGTATAGCAAATACTAACTTCCGACTTAATGTATGCAACACAGTGTTTCATTTTACCATCTATAACCAACAATAACCACTAGACTGACCACTAACCTTGGGTCTTGGAGTAGCGTGCTACTCGCCGTAAGGAGCTTCAACACCTTGTCGGTAGTAAGCGCTATATAAATCCAATTACAAATGCAACCTTTTTGAATGATATGTAGTTTCTTTTCAGGATGTGTTTTCTGTCATGTCAGCAAACCTATAGGAAGAGGATGGTGAGAACGTTTATTTCAAAATCAAATGAAGTGCAATGGGGGCAGTTGTGCAGATCTTTGCATCCTAAAGGAGCTCTGCCGAACACAAACTATTTTTATATAAATCAAGTTGCATTCGTACACTAGTAGAACATAAGCTCTCAACTACTGACTCGTCTGTGGACCTGTTGTACCCAATATTGCCAGCACCGTTTCTTCCCTGAGGTAAGTTGTCACCAGAGGGGACAGGGACGCCGGTGGAGAGCCAGAGGAAGAGTGGAGTTGCCACCTCTAGACTTTACCTTACCTGTGACTTTCTGGCTGCCTAAGAGATTCCCTTGTTAAAGCGGGGAGGTGCTAGGACTGCCATTAGAACTGCCCTGGCCTGGTAAGCTGCCTCCTCCTACTTGTGTGAGCTACTCTCTGTTCCCTGTGGCAGCAGTAACAAATAAAACGATCAGCACCCACTATTTTCAATTAGCTTCAACAATACATCAAAATTAAAATCAGCTATTGCAATGCTGATCAATTCCCAACAGGTATTCCAAATCACATTTGATAAATCACAATCAAATTCATGGGGATGTGTTTGTTAATTCTGAAAGTCTTTATTCTTTACAAAAATTGATCCTCGAAAAGTAGCCAACACGTTTCGTCCCGTCTTGGGACTTCTTCAGGGCTTATTTTTAGTTGGCTAATTTCCTTATTTCTGATGCATGTTATCTTCTCTATAGTTCAAGTTAAAATATGTTGGTCTTAGTAGTATACATATTAGTCACCGATCCTTGTTTACAATCTGATTAATCAAAAATGTGTTCTGGCCCATGTCAGCCACCACACCGAGTCAGTCTTCACGTGCAGTACCTTCGGAGTGTGGGAACTGCACGTGAAGACTGACTATGCATGTTTATTAACAAACTATTAATGCGGTGGCCGACCTAGGCCAGAACACCTTTTTGCACTAATATTCAGAAAATGTTTTAAATAAATGGGCAAACATTTATTTGGAGGATAAATTATGTTATGAAGTAACTACAGTGGTGTGCTGCAGCACTTAACTTTAGTTAACCTGCTAACAAATGCTTGCCCTTTGATTGAACATTTTTTAGACCTCCTACACAATACCTTATCCACCCAGACCCCCTACGCCACCCTGCTGGCATCAGTGCAGCCCTCGGTCACACCACGGACCATACTTTGTGGCCCCTGAGCAAACGTTTGCGAGTAACTATGCACTAAGGTAACTACATGGTGCAAAAACACTCTGGCACAAGTAACCTGTAAACTGGGCCTTGGCTGCTGTTTGTTCATAATTTACTTGTGAGTGAAACTTCTTGGGGAATATTGCACCTGTTTTGCAACGATTAATACTTCTGGCATACTACTTTGCATATACATGCTGATCTCCCACATGAGGGAATCTTCACTCGTCTTCTCGTTTTCACTATTGTTTGCACCCACGTTAAAACCAGCTCCTGAGTCTGAATGACTGTTTGGAGTTTTGCAGGTCCACAAAGCAGCACAGTCATTATGTCTCTCTTTAACTGGCTTAAAAGGGATGCTGCAAAGGGAAGGGAGGAAGTTGCAAACATAAATGGCAGCTACCCAAGACTTGCAAAAGATAGTTGTTAGGCAAAAGGAAATTAAATTAAAATGTATGATGGCTTCAGGCAGAAAATGCCCAACAGTTTTGCAGTGCATGCACACTTTAACCAGCATTCTCCTTAGCGAGTTATGAGTATTGGGTCATGACTCGGGCCCATACATTTTGACTTCAACAAGTTTTTTTTGTTTACGTTCCTCTTCCCAGGTATGTTGTAAAGTTTATATTTCAATTTTCAGTATACTAAAGACTCCCGTCTCTGATTTGAGAGTTGCATCTCAATGTATGCACAGGTTACATGGCAGCATAGAAGGAAAAGGGCTTAGCAATCCCAAAAGTTAATATATTCAACTATGTTTTACTTGTTTGGCGGAACTAATAACATGTAATGCCATCTCCAAGGTATGGCATCATTAATTGGACCAACGTGACTCTAAGCAATTTGTTGGAACTACCAAAGGAAGAAGCAAAAATAGCTTGATGAAAAATGGTCTATGTGCGCCATATTAATGTCCTGCAACAATTTGTGTAAGGTCCATACGGCCTAAAATGATTTATTTTGGATTTGTAGCATCTGTGTATGCGCTGGTCCAGTCCACTAAGTTCCCAAAGTAAAGTCGGATATTTACACCAATTGTGAACTTTACATTTATGCTAGAAATTCTGATACATTTTTGAAGACACTACCCTGCAGCCTCTAAAGACTACCGAACTGCTCAAAATGTAGATACACCTAAAGAATTGAGTGTTTAAGTATAGATTCCCAGTCCTTTTGAGAGTGTGATACAACCTGCAACATTTTTGAGAATGCCAATAAACGTGCAAGCATGTGAGTGTCACCATTTTCTGCGTGTGTTCTCGTCATAGAAAGGCTTCTTCCAGACCCTTGTGAGAAGAACAAAATCACATACACAGTTCTGCCATGGTGAGAGAATATTTGGTGTGAGTAAACCTTTTTGTGAGGCCAACCATTTTTTTTATTTTGCCCTAAAAAATGCGGAAGTTACGCTTGGGTGGACAAATATGTTTCAAAATATGGCGTATATATCCATTAGTTATGCATAGGATAACTACATTGACTACAATGTCTGTCAGTGTTAATGTATCGTAGCTTTGCAATGCGCCATCGACTTGTGAACACACAAAGTCAAAGGCCTGGTACAGCCAGGTAGCATTTTCTGTTTCTTATAAAACTTTTTGTGTTGAATTTATCCAGTCTCCCAAAATCTATATAAAGAATCTGACCTAGTGTGTCCAAGAGGAAAAGTCTTCATGCAAGAGGATTATCCAAGGACAGCTAACCTGGACTGAGTCACTTTTTAGGTTCAGTCTATCGTTGCAGCGCATGCGTTACTCACTCTGCAAGGCATGCTGTAGTAGGGTATAGTGTAGAAGTGGAGTGGAAGCCACACCCATATTTTTCATTGGCTGGTGGCATTGTGCTTGGTGAATGTTGGCTTCCGATTGATAGTGAGGCTTCTTAGTCCTTCCTTGTTACCGCCCTGTCTCCGTTTCTGACTGATCATCAGGACTGGATCTTTTACTTGCGGCATTGCACTGCCTCCTTCAATAGTTGGTAGGAACTATTTTTTTTCATTCGGCTAAACAATCGGCAGCTTGTTGTGACAGTCACTTGGCTGAAGAAACAATGTCTTGCCGCCTCCCATTGGCCTAGTCCCTCTGGACAACCAACGAACCCATCCGGCACAGAAAGGGCCTGATCTTGCCTCATACGAGCCCAGGCAGAGCTCACAAGGCCTTTCATTATTTCAAAGACAATGAAAGCAACAAAATTACTTAACAATAGCAACAGTTATTCAAGCGCCTGGAGGCGCCACTTTCAGGTGTGCGCTACATATCCATTATTACGGCTGTATGACTAGCGGACTCGTTTTTTGACACACCCTTCTGTTCCCCACTGAGCGTTCATCGTGCAACGAGAGCCGGGTTAATATACAGGAAAGTACCTGTGGATATGCTGCAAGGAGACGAGGTGGTACATCTGGAGTTCAGTCACAAAACATCATCTCTGAATAGTTTTTGTCGAACCCCAGGCTTGTCACTAACAGTTTCCAGAAGTAAGGCATGCTCGCCCTCATTTATACCAACTACTTTATCCTGATTGTCTGCAGTGATTTTAGTTTGCTGGTGTGGGGATAAGGTAGTAAATGTATCTTGGAATTCTGAAACCTGCATACATATAGGAAGTGTACTCCTTTAAATTATCTAATTCTTCAAAAATCTGAACATTTGCAAAAATTGAAGGTGGACTCTACTTTGTAACAATTGTGCCCAGTGCAGTTAATGTTTATATTTGGGTAAAGTAAAATGTAATTGCAAGATGATTGCTCTACAAATCCCTTTTTATAATCAAATGTCTGTTTATATTTTAGATGAGTATGCCTGTGACAGACAGAGAAGACTAGGTCAAATGCAGGAGCAACAGCACACTCCTGGAAATCAAACAAGTTGTCAGAAAGCAGCATTCTCCAATTCACCCTTCAACACAAACTGTCCAGACTTTCACGTTTCACCATCACACAAAATGAATGGTACGTTTTGCCCTAAGTTTTGGTCTTTCCCAGAAAAGAATTGTAAAGAAACAACAAAATACAATACTGCGATTTGAAAATATGCTTGTTGCTTGGCATTCTTGTTGGGTGCAGTGATTAGGTCATTTTCCTTGTATCGCGCCAACATTGCTGTATCTCCGTTACCTCCTTCCCAGGCACTTTTAAAAGTGCATTGCTCTACTGTTTCTGCCATGCTTGGAATTACGGAGGCAATGCAGGTCATTTCAATACAGTTCACTTCAATAGGGTAACACTTTGTAGGTAATAGATTTTATTTTTTAAGAATTTCTAGATCTTCACAAATGTGTTGCATCCGTTTTACATTATGATTAAGGGTGTCTGGCCTCCGATGCAGTTGCATTCAGATAAACGCGCTACTGCAATTTCTGCCTGCACTGGGATTTCCTACTGCCCAATGTGGGGTTGGTGTTCCTTTTTATGCCTTATGCAGTGTGATCTTGTAAAGCAAACTCCTCTTTCTGGATTTCATCATATATGGCCTAGTGTACAAGAAAGTATATTGCATTCTACACAAGATACAAGTAATATTATTAGTAGTCCTCGTCTGGTTTTGCTTTCCAGTACTCGATCACCAGTTGCAGTTTTTCAGGGTTCTTCACTGCGACTAAATATTCTGCTAGTCAGCTGTTGCGATTCGTTTTACTTTGTGACTGTATCATTGAACATTTGTTCATCGTATTCTACTGACAGGGTCACGAAGTGTGATTCTGGGTTTTACTTGCTGCTGTGGTAATTGTGTGTCTCAGTTAATAGTGTGTGTGTGTGTGAGAGAGAGAGAGAGAGAGAGAGAAAGAAAGAGAGAGAGAAAGAGAGAGAGAGAGAGAGAGAGAAGGTCTTCTCGCTCAGTAAGTGATGTAGTGGAGTCATTTTCCAGATTTGTAGGAATTTTAATTGAAAAGATTTTCTGTTGCGTTACTGGAAAGGTCTTAGGTTATTGACTGTTGGATACTTGTGTTCCTCAGATATTCCTGTGGGCTTTCAGTTGCTCTTCACAGAATATACTCAAAACAATGGTTCACCTGGAATTCATGTTTATGAACTTTGTAGATAGGCAAATAAACATAATCTAAGCATACAATAAAGTAGTAAAATAACTAATACACTACATCCTTATGGGTGCTTTTAATAAAACCAGAAATGTTCAGTAAAAGTATAGTATAGCAAACCTAGTAAAAGTAATTTCTAGACCACATAGAAATTGTGCTAATGTCACATGGAGAGCAAAATAAGCGGACACGCCCACAAATGAATGCTGTGTCCTAAGTTGAAAAAACTAATGGAAGTAAACAAGTGATACATTTATGTGCAGCCAACAGCTTTAAGTATTTATTTGTACATGCACACATATGCAAATCAATGAAAATGACTAATTCTTCCAAGCCAGTGATAATTAGTGTGCTTTGGTGTCAACAGCATTTCGAACTGTATAGAAATGCCAAAACTCTTTCAAAGCTCCCATATGGCCACCCATAAGTCTAGAGTGTATTAGTGGGTTTACCACATTAATTGTATGCTTAGAAAGTATTTCTTTGCCTGTCTACAAAGTTTGTATACATGAATTCCAGGTGAACCATTGTTTTGAATATATACTGAATGCCCAGATTCTACTGGCTAAGGGCTGCTCCTGTCACATAAACTTATATTATTTACAGAATAGCAGTACATAGTTTTTGTCCTACTGTGTACAGAAGTGGCATGTTTAGATATGATGTTGTGAGGCCCTTGTTTTGTTCCATGTTATTTTACATAATTTTGTTTTCCTCGTAGGCCATGGTGGCTCCTATAGTTCTACTGCTCCTTATTCACGAGTGTAGCGACTCTTCTTACTTCTTGTTTGAAGCTGATTTCCTTGGGTTGTAACTTCCCGTCTAAGACTGTTAGGTGTCACAACTTATTGTCTCCCAGGACAGGTCTGTTTGACCTCGACAGATTTTATTTTGTCTGTGTGGTCTGGTTCTGTTGTTGCTATGGATTGCATGCTTCGGGATTTCTGACAACTTCTCCTTTGTTTGGTGCGTTGATCAGACTGTGGTCTGTTCACTTTCCAACAGATAACACAATCTGTCTATGGTTTCTTTGCACCTCTCCTTATTTTGTGGACCTAGTGAGTTGTTTTTCTTAATTTGTTTATTTGGCATTGTGTTAATTAAAGCGTATCTTAATTCCCTGCCTCACTCCGGAGTGGGACATGCTGTAAGGTCCACTGCATTTAATCCTCTCTTCATATTGTTTCCCCTCACATCTTAGCTCTTTTTCAGTTGATGTGTTAAGATTCTAGTTTCCTATTGTTCATTTGCTCTTTAGTGTTTTATGTTTTTCTGCTGTAAGAATAACAGATGCATAAGGACATTTAGCTGACCAGGGAAGAGAGGCTGGTTAGTACCTTATGCCAAATGTTCAGATGGTCTCTTTCTGCCTTTTTGTGCTGACCGTAAGAGTTGCCTAGTGTTTGACTTTTTATTTAAGGAATATAAAAGTCTGTGGGTTTCTTGTTAGTTTTATATTTTTATTGGATTTATAATGCCTTTGTATATTGACTGCATGGGCATTTCATTTTGGGCTTTAAAGATATCCATTGTGTTTGCAATCACATTTCCAGAATGGTTTCTCAGCTTGTTAGTTATTCTTCCTATGAGGCCCTGATAGCAAGTTGGAGCAAAGGAAGGTGCTATATTTACCATATGTGGTAAATCTTATGACCCCAGGTTTGGGTGTTTACCAGTTGTGGTGAAACCTCCATTCTCTCTTTTGAACAACATATGAGACCTAACATACATAATCGTTTTTTAACACGCCAAATTCCTTATGTTTTGACTTTTTCCAGGCTTTTTACTCAACAAATTCTGCACAACAGTACACACACAAACTCCTGGCCAATAGGCAGATAAAACCCTGTGAAAATGCAACTTCTAATCAATAAACAAACAAATGCTGTGATGAATTATGTCTGGATTAAAAAAACACTGAGCCACTTAATAGTGTATCAACATTACATCAGTTATTTCTATGCAAGCACTAAATTTGTCCTTTGGAACAATGGGCCAGATGTACGTACATTGGATTTGGTAAAAGTAGTCTCAATTTGCACAGTAACTTTAAGCACATCCAATGGTATTTTACAAACCAACCAATGTACTAGCAGGTCGGTTCACAAAATACTGGATAGCATGCGTCGCAATTCGACCTACCTCATGAATATTAATAAGGGTTGCGAGCCACTACTATTTACTGCCATCAAAGGGATGGTGGCCTGCTGAGGTCAGTAGCCCAACATCTCTGTGATTGCTTTTAAATCAAGCACTTTTTAATGAAGCCTCTTTTTCTGAAAGAAAGACAAAATACATTTACAAAAGAAAAAACTGAAAAGTTTGTAAAACAATTTTTTAAGATTTGGCATGATCCCATCAACCACTAACTACTCCTAAGAAATGTTTTAGGACAATTCACAAAGGGAAACGAATCCCCAGGGCATCCCTTCCCCGTTGCAAATGAGTAACCACCTCATTTGAGGTGACAGTAAAATATTAATATTTTGCAACTTCATTTCAGTCACAAAATATTAATATGTACCAAAAGGAATCACTGTTTGAAAGGAGACACTCTGAATAAATAAAATTACTAGAGGTGGGATGGGGAACCACGAGTCTGTGTCAGTACTGCCTATAATTTTTACCATTTAGTCTCTCTTTTCTTTATCAGGAAAGAGAAGCAATACTACTCATACTAAGCATGCTTTAATGAAATATTAATCGTAATGCTGTGATTGTACTATTTTTAACGAATGGTTTATGTTTTTAGATTCAAAAATGTATTTATTGTTTTAAAATCGCGAATGCCCTTGATTAGTCTTCAATTAGAAAAAATGAACTGTGGAAAAAATGGGCGCGGAATTGGATATTGGTCTCTGTTTTTATAATGTATGTACATCTTTTATGGCTCTTGTTTTAACAGATATAAAGATATTTGACTTGACATGGCCCTTTCAATTAGTGATTCCTTATGATTTCCTAAATCATTTTAGCAATTTAGTAACATGTTCCACTTACAAGACTAATAAGGAATGGAATGCCCTTCCGCTCCCTCTCAGAAGTCCTCCTCCTTGCTTGAGTTCAGGAAACTGCTCAAAACTTGGCTTTTTAGAAACTAGTTCTTTTGACTCCGTTTTCCTTGGAGACCCTGAGCGCCTAGACACTTCTGGGTTGTAGTGAGCATAATAAATTGTTTTAATATAACAGAATTGCTAAACAGGTTCAGTACATTGGAAACATCACTTTTTCTAGTTGTTAACCTTGTGATTTACCAAGTTACAGGGTTTGTGACATGAAAATGCATTAGTACATGTAGGAATATATGTGTAACATAAGTACATTATCAGATCTAAATAGCTAGTAATACAATTGCAATTTATAACATTTAATATCAAATTAGGGTCATATTGGGGCCAAACATGTGGCACATAATGCTTGCACAGTACTATATGTACATTACCTGTACTGAAAATAAGACTTTTAAAATGTAATTTTGGTATTTCTTGGCCACAGTGCATTTGCTCTGTAGAATGTTTGTGAAGACGTTTTTGTGTATTTCTTGATGTCTATTTTAAAATGTGTGTGTTAGATTATAATAAAAGTGTTTTATTTCAAAGAGAACCAACATAAAAATGTGTTTTTCATGCTAACCTTTTTTCATTGTAGACGTGACAAGTCGCCTGCTGGGCCCATCTTTTGAACAATTTTTGCTCCCTGAGTTGACCAGATATGACTGTGAGGTTAATGTCCCTGTCCTTGGCAGCTCTACACTTCTGCAAGGAGGAGACTTGCTCAGAGCTCTTGACCAAGCTACCTGAACGTGCCTGCAAAAGAGCAACGCCTGTTACTGTTCAAACTACACCAAGTTTGAAATATATTTTTGCAAGTAGAATATGTACTGATACACTTTTGCAAGCTGTACTTACCAGTTGAACGCGTCCACAATACCACATAGTGGCCTTCTGAAATTACTCACTTTATTCATATTGAAAAAAACATATTTGTTTTATCTACTGTATTTTTTCTTTATTTTAATTAAAAAAAAGCTATTGAGAAATTTTATATGATTTATGTGCTTGCCCCATTGTTGCTTTTCACATTCTGAAGAAATATTAATATTGATGTCAGCAAAATTTGTGGTGCGTGTGCTTAGGAGGAAGACGCTGGCTTCATGACTGAAAATACTTGTTTTATAGCCAAAAGTTGAAAAACTAACATTATTGAAAGCTCACCACACATTTTACTGGGCAGCTGCTGTCATATACTCAGTATCACTCTTCACCTTTCATGTTTTCATTGTCTTTGATAGGCCCAATATTGTTGATGTATTTTTTTGTACCACACTGGCCTCCTCCACTTTGCGCATTTCCTTGCATCTGTTGCAAAAATGTGAATGGTGAACCACAACATATGTGGCCACCTTTGAAAGTTGCACACTGTAGTATTTTCTGTCTTTGTCTGGGTGACTCTTTTGATATTTGAAACATATGGAGCCTTTTCAATTTATATTAAGGATAGGATATGCACTGATCTTATATTGGTACTTTCTTATATCAAGATCGTGGCATATTGAAGTCCTGGTAACCTGTACTCTTTTAAAGAGCTATTTGATAACTTCTGTTAGTATTTGGTTTGTGTATCCTATATTATAGAGTTCTATTTCCAAAGGCCAGTACTAGCTTTGCTAACTGTCAACGGTGAGGGGTTTTACTGCATTGTTCCTTCACGTAAACAACACATTATTCATGATGCTAAATCGGTGGGGTATTCTCTGTTCAAAATGCCTGTTCTGTTTTGCACTTTGACAAAAATATGACAATTAGGTGTATCATAGTTAGCTTGTTCTCAGCTTACTTCCCTCTTGAGCAATGGGAACACATGTATGCAAACCACATATTGAACTCATCATGTAGCTGACATTGCGTTGATAGACTTCACCTTAGGGAAATATCTTTGTACAATTATCAGTTTCCGTGTATTTCCTATGTACTCTGTTGTCAATTGGATGTTCCTTGTTAACTTTGTATGTTGCAGCTATTTTGTTGCTAGCTCTTCAGGTGCAAATATATAGCGTATATAATTTATTACAATATTTTAGAAACAAAAACTTAATTTTTAAAACCCAAAAGTAAAATCTATTTAGGATCAGATAGAGTAATGGAAATTATGAAATTATATGGTCAATGTTACTAATTCAGATTGTATTTTTTTTATTGTATAAGCCTTGAAATGAGGTGGAAAGGTCAGGACAGAAGGATCACTGTCAATAAATCCTCTCTTGTGAGGACCTAGTACGAAAAAGGTCATGATGTATAATCGAATTCAATGTCCCTTTTTGGAAGGGAGTTTCTGTTTGTGGATGCACCCTTTCTTGTCCTTCTACAGAATCATTACTCTTCTTGGACATACGTCATGGCGTCCAGTGAGTATGTCTTTGTAATGTATCTAGCCGTCTTGTAGCAGTAGATTTTTTTAGGGCTTAATATTCTCTAGGGCTTAAAAGGCTTGTTTATGTCTGGAATGTCATTAAGCTTTTCGAGGATACGGAGGCTGTGCTGGTGGCCAAAGAATAAGTGTCAGGCTCCTGATTTTCGTAAAGATGAGCTGCCAAACCAATGTTTTAAAACTGAAAATGGAGCAGAGAAATATCTAGTGACAGATACATTCTCGAAAAGCCTACCAAGATGACATTTACAGCCTGGATTACTAAAAACTCTTCATTGGACAAATTCCAATATCATGCCTGCTATCCTGAACTCCTTTAGGAGTTTCAAAATCTCAGCTATAAGCCTTATATCTATTCCATAAATATCATTACCTAGGTTAGATTCTGCCAGGGCATTAGTGATGGAGCGTGCACTATTTAAGCAGTGCAGCAAAGAAGATATTGCACTCTGAGAAAAAACAGCTGGAGGTATTTGTCACCAATCGCACCTGATGCCCAGGTTGTGAAAGTAGACTTAGCAATCAGCTATTGTTCAGCTAGTTTGATTCCATTAATATAGAGCTGAAGAACTGCTAAAATGCCTATACTATAAATCCATAGTGCATTCACAATATTGAAGAATTAGAAATAAATATGTGGTGAACCTTAAGGTATTTTGTACCGAAAAGTGTTCATGTATTTGGAACAGACCCTGGGTAAGTGAAAAAATGGTGTGATGCTTGGTACAACGGCCATAGTAGACTTGGAGTGGTCGATGTTGGCTTGTGCACTTGAAGGGTTAATGACACTAGTTCTCTGACTTCTTTGTTTCTGTTTGTTTAGTTTCAGTACTAAGGGTGCTATACCTTTTTCGGTTTACTAAACTATCTGAGGATATTCTAATGCTTTGTTTTTTTAATTAAGCATAATATCTGGCAAACATATTTCATAAACTATCATATGTCTGAATTCTTACTGAATTTATTATAACTGTTTTAAAACTTTCAGTTGATAAGGACATGTATTTTGACACTGATACCTTATTAAAATATACTGATCTTACATTCCATTTGGCTCCTTTTGATGTGATGTCATTAAATGTAAAGCAAATAATATGCATTAAATTATTTGTAGAAAAAAATGTTTGCATTGATATTTCAAAGTGTGATGTAAAATCATGAATGGCTATGCTTAAAGTTCATTTTTGAAGACGTACAGATTTGTTGCAGATTTGCATGACAAATGCACAAAAGGCAAGCATACATTATATAGTTAGTAAGTCATACTGAAGTTAGTTTTGCTAGCACTGTAGATAGTGTATATGTCATTAAACACTGAAATTGAGGGGATAACATCCTTACTGCAGAAGCAAATATACACACAGAAGCAAAAGTATTCCACATAAAGGATGTGAGTCTGAAGCACCAATTGTATGGCTATTTACATTTTATTTTAATGCATGCAATCTCTGGCCACCCTCAATGAGGAAATCTTTTCTATTTAGGTATAATATACATGAGGGTCTAGAGCCTGAAGGTGGTTAAGGCAGTGTTCTATAGTAGATCTAGCAGGCAGTGTTCTATAGTAATCTTCCAGGCATGAATCAGTCTTCATACATCATCTTGCTAGCCTTTGGAAGACCACCAATTACCACTAGAGCCCCAATAGAAGCTGCTTATCATTGATACTGTACTTATTAATTATGGAAAAAATTGAGCACCAAAGTAGAGGCTTTATTTGTATGAGGACATTAGGTAGTGGAAGAGGCACAAATCAGTCCTGCCTCATCTATCAACTTTAGGTTTTATCCCATGCCGAAGATAATGAGGGCTGAGTTATGAGCGGACAATACTCCCATTCACAATGTGCTTGCCACATGATGTATAGATTGTGGTGGAACCATGCATGATATTGCTATTGTGTTCTTTTGAAAAAGAAACATCCTTGGTATAACAAGGCCTCCCAGAATGAGCATTAGCAGTAAAACCGGGAACTACTGGAGAGGCTGGGGGAAAACAAATGGGAGGAGTGCAGGGGTCCTCTGCAAATAAGTAGCCAGGGAATAGTTTAGTGTAACCACAACTAGCATACAAATACCATATATAGCAAGTGCTGGGGAACTCATATCCTGGATACACTAGAGGCCTGGCTGTGATCTAAAATAACTCATCAGAAAGGCAGCCATGTTGGGTGAAGACAACCCCCCACAGGCACACTGAGGATTTAAAGCAACTATAATTAAGGCCTACTACAGTTGAAACAAATAGAGAAAGAATACTAAATAAAATAAGGAAAAAGCATTATGTCAATAGATAACTAAAATAGGCAAAGTAGGAACATTATGCCCAGCCATCAAAAGAAAAGAACGTGAAGAGAGATGCACATGAGAAAAATGTATTTGTGATACGAAACAGCAGTTAAAGAAACAAAGGTGCAACAGTCAATGGGCAACTCATTTGTGCTTGGTGCATAAAACAACCACCTTTCTTGATTATCCAGATGGCACTATGTGGTACTACTGTATGAAGCAGCAGATAGGGGGAGCCTGGAAATGAAGCATGGGGAAAAAGTTGATGAGCAAAAGGAAAAGACGTATGTGTTGAAAGGAGTGTACTTGTGTAATGGAGAGGTGGTATGTAAATATGGAGCGAGAAGGAGATCGGCATACATCTGAAGAAGGGTGCTAAAAATTGGGCTGCCTCTGCAATGAACCAACGATGGGAGGATGAAAATGGAAAACAAAAAACATGCATAGGAAGGAGAGTTGATGAGGGAACAGACAAAATGGACAAATTACAAACATGAAGCATAAAAGGAAAACACGCATAATGGTGAAGTTGAAGTATAAGATATAGACACATATTCACTGAAATAAAAAAAAATAAAGTAACATTATAGATGGGTGTTATACGATACAGATATCTGTGTTTGTTGAAAGAAAATCTCAGAAATTCACTGAAAAAGTCCAAATTAATGCTATATGTCAGTGACAATATTAACATTTTGAACTAAAAATAAATACAGAAATTCTCCAGTTTTAGTTAGCAGAACTATCTATACTTTGCGCGTCTGCCTTGCACTGCTTATGACCTTACATATTACATCACTCTCGATATGTTTTATGACATAGATTATGAGATCACTGATGACATCTCAAGTGACATACATGACATCACTGATGACATCAAGCTTCTTTCGTACATATGGCTCTATAATCTAGTGTGGCATTGGAGACCTGAAAGTAAGTACAAAATAGCTCAGAATAATATGAAGCATCATTAAAGCCATCACAGATGCAACTCCCTCAGGCGTATCAAGCATGTGTTATGTGCAACATTGACCCCATACCATTTTTAGAAAGTTTTGTGGAGATTCGTCAAACGAGGTCAAAGTTATTGGTAACACAATAATTTATTTTTTATGTATATATATATATATATATATATATATATATATATATATATATATATATATATATATATATATCTCTGGGATATGCAGTTCACTTTACAACTAAGGTGCTGTGAATGGTGAAATGTTTTCATCGTGTTGGGAGGAGCGATCTTCAACTATTTCAGCTGTTGCATTTCTAACAATCTTGTGGCACATGACTTTCCTCTAGAACTACGCTGGGCGCTGAAGAGGCTACATAGCCGAAATGCATTCGCCCGTTGTGCCTAATTTTGAAATAAAGCAGCCTTCTATTTGGTCCCCAATCGTGGCCTCTGCCTTCTTCTGGGAGGGTTTCTTGGACATTTTGCACATTGCCAGCCAGCGGCATGTTTCAGAGGCTCCTGCACTCAAGTTGGCCTGATCAACACTGGCTCCCATTTTTGCCTTGGCGAAAAACTACCCTTGCTTCAAGATATTAAATGGATCAGGCTCACGATAGTAAACAGGATGAAACACAGTGGTGCCGGAGTTTTGAACTCCGCGTTGGGAGAGACGCATTGTCTGACTTACCCCCGTAAAGAAGATTCCTGTGAACGAAGGTTGTGCAGTTGGGGACTCGAGGAGGCTGTTTGTTTCTGCGGGCACGGCCATAATGAGAGACATGGTCCTGTGTCACTCTGCAGTTCGCGCAACCACTTGGCCGCCCAATCTCGGCAGATTGCTGCATGCTGGGATATGCAGTTCACTTTACAACTAAGGTGCTGTGAATGGTGGAATTTTTTCATCGTGTTGGGCGGAGCGATCTTCAACTATTTCAGCTGTTGCATTTCTAACAATCTTGTCACACATGACTTTCCTTCAGAACTACGCTGGGCGCTGAAGAGGCTAAATAGCCGAAATGCATACGCCCATTGTGCCTAGTTTTGAAATAAAGAAGCCTTCTATTTGTTCCCCTATCGTGGCCTCTGCCTTCTTCTGGGAGGGTTTCTTGGACATCTCTCTCTCTCTCTCTATATATATATATATATATATATATAGAGATGCAGATTGAGCCTGCTCGCACCGAACAGTGACTCACTTAGAGAAATAAGGTTTTAACTGATTGGAAAAACCACACCAGAACTTACTTTAAGGAAACTTACCTGCATCACAAACTCCATCCCCCAGAATGCACCAGAGGACAGTGCGATGAAAACACGCCCATGGGAGGCGGGGATGGTATTAATAAAGTTGGAGAACGATTGATGCAGGTCTCAGGCGTGCTTTTTGTTTGCCCAAGAGAAGGGGGTGTGAGCCCTGAAACGCGTCGGCAGTGATAAAGAATAACACAAAGGTAACGGCAGGCTGCATGTTATGGCCGGAGGGCGGACCATGGTCGTGCTTCCCTCCAAGCTCCAGAGCGTTTGCTTCAGATATACTAACATGGTGCCTGGCCGTGGAGAGGAGAACCATCCATAGCAGGTGAAAACGAACATCACCAGCTATGCGAGGCTGTTGTTTGAACTTTTCAGGACAAGTCAGCACCATGTTCCATATGCAGATTGAGCCTGCTCGCACCTAACAGTGACTCACTTAGAGAAATAAGGTTTTAACCGATTGGAAAAACCAAGCCAGAACTTACTATAAGGAAACTTACCTGCATCACAAACTCCATCCCCCAGAATGCACCAGAGGACAGTGCGATGAAAACACGCCCATGGCAGGCGGGTGTTAATAAAGTTGGAGAACGATTGATGCAGGTCTCAGG
Source organism: Lissotriton vulgaris (assembly GCF_964263255.1). NCBI lineage: Eukaryota > Metazoa > Chordata > Amphibia > Caudata > Salamandridae > Lissotriton > Lissotriton vulgaris. The sequence continues at coordinate 1,613,127,676 of NC_141694.1, read as the reverse complement.
AGGGGGTGTGAGCCCTGAAACGCGTCGGCAGTGATAAAGAATAACACGAAGGTAACGGCAGGCTGCATGTTATGGCCGGAGGGCGGACCATGGTCGTGCTTCCCTCCCAAGCTCCAGAGCGTTTGCTTCAGATATATATATATATATATATATATATATATATATATATATATATATATATATATATATATATATATATATATATATATATATATATATATATATATATATATATATATATATAGCCATCCAGTGTGTGAAATATTGCATTCATTTATTGCTTGCAGCAACTTGCAGGTAAGGACACTGGCGGTTACATCAAACTTTATGAAAGACACGTTTCGGGAACAGCGTTCCCTTTTTTAATGGCGAAGTCTCCTTTGTTGCTAACACTATATCCTGCACGCTTTAAGTTCCCAAAGACCTGCCCCAGTGGGCTGAGCCACTTCCTTGGCCTTCTGGTCATGGTAGTGCAGGGGCTATATATATATATATAGACACACACACACACATGTATGCGTTTTATTCTTTCAAACTAAAACAAATATACATATATATTTGTATACATATGATTATCTGCTTTATATACATACACACATATACGCATATATATGGATCATTGTTTTAGTTTGAAACAATAACAATTATGTTTAAACATATTTACATTAAACGTTTAATAGAAATGTAAAGTTAAATAAATTGATACAAAACATAACTTAATTAAATTTGGTCATTAAGAATTAAATATTAAAATGTCAGTTAGGATTTTTTCAATTTGGACAATTTGATTAAAAATAATATTGATAAATTAATACATTTTCCTTGTTTAATCACTATATAATTTGATCATATTGTATGCTGTTACATTTTTTTTTATTTAGGTGTAGGTGAACAATAATTGTTTAAAATTAATGTTCATTCTTTATTTTGTGTTAAAATATTTGTATTATTTGTTTTAACATTTAATAAACTTTAATATTATTCCCCATAAGTTACCAAAGGGAGCTTTCAACCCTGTGGTGGCGATGGGCACCTTTGTGGAAAGTTAGTAATAGTAACTTTACACTCCATAGTCTAATTTCAGGGTTGGAGACATAATTATGCATGTAGGTGCAAATTACACTCTAAAATAACAAAATATTGTACACATGCCTAGGCACAGGAGTAGATACATACAGGACTAAATCTACATGTACAAATTTTGATTTGTGAATCAGACCACGAGGACTCAGATACCAACAGAAGCAGGCCCCACGTTATATAACTGAGAGAAATCTCACATTGATCAAATACACACATCCACCAACCAAAAGTCAACCAAGAATACAGAGCAGATTATTATATGCAAATCTCTGGAATGCACTCAGCTCAGTCTTTATATCTGAATCCAACCACCTCTGAGTCAGAAAGCCCTAAAACAGAATGATTCGGGTAAGCCTTTTACTACAACTTGCATTTCATAACATGAATGTGCTTAGAAACAGAGAGAGAACGCTCAGTAATTTAACTGGAAGGAAAAAATCCACACTCCGCCTCTTCCTTTGGGAACAGCTTGAGGCTCCCAACGTCCTGCGGAGTTAAACTGACCTGGTCATTTGCAGCTCCCTACTGGGAACTGCATCCATCCAAAAATATAATGCAAGTGTGGACCTACTGAAACCTAAGATAACAGATTGCAGAGTTGCCGTAAACAAACCACTCAACTTGCCATCCATAGAACCCCACCACCAACCAGCAAATGTACATTGCAAGTGGCCTTGCCACTTACAGCAGCCACTACTCTGACTTCTGAAACTAAGCCACAAACCATGGATTAGAGCCCTATCAAATGAAGGCATTAAATGTTGTCTTAAAACATTGTGCAGCCACATGCTACTAAGCCTTCGATCACTTTGAATGGAACTTTGAACTCTGACAGGTCAGTACAATACAGACTACTCCAAAAGTAAATACATGTCCTGCTTATTATTAACCAAATGGGATGCTGTGGCCCGATTCACAGAGAAGTAATACATTGTGCAGTTTATAATGTACCCCTATGATTTGGAGACTTGTAGTTGCCAGAAATAACATGATTAAAACCACAAGAATGCTACACAACTTGTAAGGCCACATTCTGGAACATCTGAAAGTCCCACCCTGCCCCCCCCCCCCCACCCCACCCCAGGAATTAAGTGTAGACAAAAGCAAACACTGCTCCATAGGCAAGCATGGGAAAAAGGTATTCAGTTCTATTCTTTTGGAAATTGAAAGTCTCCTAGTCATATAAGATGATCAAACAGCACAGCAACCTTGAAAGTCCAAACAAAAATTCTCTGAATGATGGGAAGGTGCCACTGCCTTGCCCTTTTCAACGAGAGATGGTAAGTTACGGTCGACCATCTAGTGAGAGATTTTTAGAACTCCAGATTTCTTCTATAGTTCTGGTTGGAATGTCATCATGAAGATAAACTCATATCTACCTGACTGGATAGAAGTGTTACAAGTTAAACTCACTCACAGCTGCCCCCCTAGGCATGCCCTAGAGGACCCTTCCCATCCTGTCAGCAGCCCTTCATGAGGAGGGCAGGCAGAGATTCTGGCAAAACTCAAAATAGAGATAAGGAGAAATGCCAGAGCGTTAAAAAAGACAACTACGTCATCCAAAGACTGGGTCCAAAGACAATACCTCAAGAAAGAATATAAAAAGAAAATGTGGGAACACAAAAGATCTCCGACAGATGACTTCTGGGCAAAACTACTCTGCACCGCCAAGAACACCAACTCAAACGCATTTTGGAGGATTATTAACAGCTTAAATCACCCCTCAAATCCAACATCATCTAATGTCCAAGAAGCGGACTGGGTCGCGTTTTTAACAGAGAGGTTCTCAGAGACAACACTAGACCAGCTTAACTCGGGGGCAATCCAACAAACTATTAATGAAGTGGCCCAAAAAACAAAAGGGAGTATCACTCCCAGCGGTGGAATAAGAACATCTTGCATGCAATCATCAAACAATAAGGATGAACGCAGAGAAAATCCATCACCAGACGGGGATCTTTTAGTAATCGGGCTTTACCGTGACGTGGTTAGCCCACGGGAAAATAAGGACGTAACAAACAAGGTCAAACAAGCAAGGTACAGTGAAGAGGACATAAGAAGAATCATAAGGAAGTCACGTGGCAACGAAGCTCCAGGGCTGAATGGGATCCCTCCAATAGTCTACAAAACTGATCCAGACTTTTGGTGCAGGGAACTAAAAAAATTATTCGAAGAGATAACAACTGTAAATGAAATACCGTCAAGTTGGCAGGGCTCCATAATCTCACCAATCTTTAAAGGAGGAGACAGAACATCCCCAGCTAATTACAGACTGATCGCCCTCCTAGACGTGGAGGCGAAGTACTTTGCATCCCTCGTCCTGGAAGATCTAATAAACTGGTCTGACGACACAAAGAGAATACCGTTGAACCAAACAGGCTTCAGGAAAGGAACTGGGACACTGACAAATATTATGTCTCTCTCAGTGCTAGCCGATAAATATCTTCGAAGAAAACAGCCCCTTCACCTGTGTTTTATTGACCTAAAGGCAGCATTCGACAGTGTAGATCGGAACATCTTATGGAGGAAATTGCGCAGTTGGAACATCCCGGATAAAATCCTGAGAGGGATCTTACTCCTTTATTCCAACACTTGGATGACAGTTAAATTGGGGAATGGAACACGGCTCTCAAGGAAAATTAATACCAGTAAAGGTCTAAAGCAGGGCTGTGTTCTAGCCCCCCATCTTTTTAATCTTTTTATGGCTGACCTAACACCAAGTCTGAATAAGATCCCATCCCATCCACCTATACTTGGCTCCTTCCCGCTAACTCATCTATCTTATGCGGACGATGTGGTACTGTTGAACCTAACGAAGATTGGCATCCAAAGGCTATTAGCAGGGCTGGCAGAATTCATAATAAACAACAACCTGGAGATAAACACAACAAAAACAAAAACAATGCTCATCACCAGGCGGCGGACAGCCAGTGCATACATCTACCTGGAGGGAACAAAGCTAGAGGCCGTGTCCAACTTCAAGTACTTGGGCTTCTACTTTGATAACCGACAAAGCCACCAGCAGCAAATGTTGTACATCACTCAGAGATCAAACTCACTCTCATTTGCTTTTAGATCTTTGGCTAAAAAGCTCTCGGGCCGTCATATAAACCTCTACTGGCAACAATAAAAGCAAAAGTTCTTCCAACCCTGTCATATGGCAGTGTAGGATTGCATGGGAAAGACGCAGATCTGCTTAACAAAATGCAGACAGCCATCTTCAAATCCACCTTCCACATACATCAGGGAGCCTCACCAGCTCAGACGAGGTTAGAATTCGGAATAATAAACGAGACACTGGGAAGAAAGTACGCAAGCATTAAGTACTGGTACACACTGAAACAGAACACGTCAGCCTCGGAATTGCACCAAGCACTATGGGAAGAAATAAGATCTGATGTTAATTCCCCATACAATCAGTATCTTGAAAAGGCCATAACTGAGACCGGAACAAGAAAACTTTGGGAACTCAACTTGCCTTACCCGGCGTTCAAACATGCTATAAATAAGTCAACAAAATTTCACTCCCTCTTACTCGATAAAGCCACGTTTAGTGCCAGAAAACACGCATGGATGGTCTTATCAAACTATAAAACACTTGTGGCAGCCCCCTATCTAACAATCACATTTCCAGCTCATAGAAAACAGAAATTGATGGGACTCCCTCTGGGGAAATTTCCATCAACTATGGACCAACCAATCTGGGTGTATGACGGACCAAAAATCTGTAGACTATGCGGGAGGAGTAATGAGGACTTCATTCATCTTGTTTGTATCTGCCCGAATCTAGCTCAAGCTCGAAGCTCTCTTTTAAAAAAGTCAATGAACGAGCGGGGCATAAGAACGTGCAGATCTGCAATTATGGCAACCTTGAACCCAGAAGACACACGATTGAACTGCCTACTACTAAAGTTCCTTGCAGCCCACACCCAAGCGCTAAAGCACACCCGGGCACCCTGTCCACAAAAGGATAACATAACTGTGGTAGCTCGGAGAGAGAGCTCTCTGGAACATTGAAAGACAAAAAAAACAAGAACTTCTGCACTAAGTTAGATAGACTGTATTTCAATTACACGTTATTCTATTTTAAATAACAAACTTGGTATTAGACTGAGAATGCTCTAGAATATACCAACAGAGATGAAATGCGTTACTTACCTGTAACAGCAGTTATGCAGTATTGGTGTCTTTCATGAATCATTCCCCGTCGTCGAGACGGGAGCCTCCGGTACATAAAAAAGTAATGTCCTATAGACATACATAGAAAAAAGGCCTAAGGGCCTCCCCTTAGTAGCCTTTCCTTGTCCTTATGTAAAAAGGACCAAACTCTCACAGTCAGCCAATCAGCTCCGACCTCCCTCTAGAACCTTCCTGGGAGGAGCCTCAGTCCCTCAGATTTTCCTACGCACCCAGCTAGGTTGGCGTAATATAGTCCGAGAGGGAAGTGAGTCCTTCCAGGGGAGGCGGGAGGGTTGCATGTGAATCTATGAAAGACACCAATACTGGATAACTGCTGTTACAGGTAAGTAACGCATTTCTTATCCAGTATTAGGGGTGTCTTTCATAGATTCACATGCCTGAATCAGAATAGCTAGCAATCAGAGATGCACATCTGCGAAGAAAAGTTGCTCTGCAGTCATGTGTAGACAATGCATATATTATCATACAGCATAATTAGAACATCACAAGAGCAAAGAATGTGCATACCTGGATGGCGGGATGTAGGAAGGCTCACCTTACTGAAAGAGATGGCGAAGCACCGCCTGGCCCACAGCCGCATCCTTCTGGAGTTCGATATCCAGGCAGTATTGTCTGGAGAAAGTGTGCGGTGACTTCCAGGTCGCCGCTCTGCAGATGTCCAAGATTGGCACTCCAGCGAACAGTGCTGCTGACGTGGACATCGCCCTAGTGGAATGAGCAGTGACATGATCATCCAAAGGCCGTCCAGCCTTGTCGTGGCAGAATGAAATCGCAGAGGAGATCCATCTGGAGATGCTTTGCTTCGTGAGAGGCAGGCCCATTCTCGGTCTGCTGTAGGCCACGAACAGTTGTGAAGATTTCCTGAGAGCCTTAGTCTTGTCCAGGTAGAACTTTAGGCATCTCATAAGGTCCAAAGAATGCAGCGACCGTTCCGCTGCTGTTGAAGGGTTGGCAAAGAAGGACTTAAGGACTATTGGTTCATTGAGATGAAAGTCCGAAGGTACTTTTGGAATGAATTTAGGGTTTGGTCTCAGTATCACCCTGTCCTGTCTGAATTGCATATATGGTTCCTTAATGGACAAAGCTTGCAGCTCGCTAACCCTTCTGGCAGATGTTAGAGCGAGCAAGAGTGCTGTTTTCCATGAGATGTGTTTAATAGATGCCCGATGAATGGGCTCAAACGGATGACGCATGAGTTGGTTGAGTACCAGATTAAGCTGCCATGTAGGAGGGACTTTCCGAGGCCTCGGAAAGGATCTGTAGAGCCCCTTCAGGAATTGCTTGACTAGCCGACTGGACCATAGAGAAGGCCCTGTGACAGTTCTGGTGAACCTTGAGATAGCCGCCAGGTGAACCTTAATGGACGCATGCGCTAGTCCCGACTGAGCCAAATGCAGGAGGTATGGTAATATCTGTTCAGGGGTGATGGTGAGGGGCCGCAGGTCCCGGTCCGAACACCAAATGCAGAACCTCTTCCATTTGAGAGTGTAGGTTTTGTTTGTACTGCCCGCCCTTGCTTTAGCCAATACATCCCTGCAGTCCTGTGGGATATTCAGGCCACCGAACTCTCTGTGCTCAGGAGCCAGGCCGATAATTTGAGCGATTGGAGGTTCGGGTGCTGTACTTGCCCGTTGGACATCGTCAGGAGGTTCGGGTGCTGTTTCAGGCGAATCGGTGATCTGATGGAGAGTCGAAGCAGATCCGAGAACCAGTGTTGCCTCGGCCAGAACGGGGCAATTAGGATCAGGGTACAGTGCTCCACCTTCATCTTCCTGAGGAGCCTCGGGATCATCGGGAATGGAGGAAAAGCGTATGCAAAGGCGCTGAACCATCCGATGGAAAATGCATTTCCTAGTGACCCTTGTTGGGGATGCCAACTTGCGTAGCTTGGGCATTTGGCGTTCCCCTTGGTGGCAAACAGGTCGATGTTCGGGACTCCCCATTGAGAGAAGATGTGAGTCCGAGCGCTGTCGCATAGTTCCCACTCGTGGGAGAGGGATCTTTGCCTGCTCAGGGCGTCCGCGATGGTATTGTCCTTTCCGGGTACATATTCCGCTTTGAGCGGGATTCCGTGCAGCACTAGCCAGTTCCAGATCTTTTGCGATTCGCGTGAGAGAGAGATCGAACGCGTTCCCCCTTGTTTGTTGAGATAGTGCATCGTCGTGGTGTTGTCCGTCCTGACGAGCACCGGGGAGTTCTGGATGCGTGGCAAGAAGGCCTGGAGAGCCAGATACACGGCTCTCAGCTCTAAAAGGTTTATATGGAGCGATTTTTCCTGAGTGTCCCATTTGCCGCTGATCTGAAGGTCCTGGAGAACAGCGCCCCATCCCTCTAGGGAGGCGTCTGTGGTTATCACAAGAGGTGATGCTGGAAGGAGAAACGGTAACCCTACGGTTAGATTCTTGCGACTTTTCCACCATTCCAGACCTTTGGACATTTTTGGTGTGATCCGAATATTGTCTTCGAATGAGCCAGTACTTTGAGTCCATTGGCTCGTGAGTGCCTCCTGCAACGGGCGCATCCTGAGTCTGCAGTGCGGGATGAGGAGTATGCAGGAAGACATCATCCCTAGGAGGGAGGTGTAAGTCCGAACTTTTAGGTGTGTCTTTGCCGCCACCGCCGTGGCCAGAGACAAGATCTTGTCCGTCCTCTCCCTCGAGGGGAAGGCTCTTGTGCACTTCGTGTCCAAGGTGGCCCCTAGGAAGGTAATTTTCGTTGTGGGGACCATGTAGGATTTTTTGAGATTGAGCGTTAATCCCAGCCTCTGAAAAAGATTGGTGCAGGCGTTGGAGGATCCGGCTGCGTCTACAGGAGAGGGTGCTTTCACCAGCCAATCGTCTAGGTAGGGGAAGACTTGGTGACCCAGTTGACTTAGGAAGGCTGCCACCGGCGCAAGGCACTTTGTGAAAATCCGCGGTGCGGGCTTGAGGCCGAACGGCAGGACTTTGAACTGATAGTGACGGCCCGCGACCTCGAACCTCAGGAATTTCCGGTGACTTCTGAGGATGGGGATGTGGTAGTAGGCATCCTGGAGATCTAAGGATGTCATGAAATCTCCTCTTTCGGGAATGCCCAGAATTTCTTGAATCGTCACCATCCTGAACGATTGGCTCCGTAGGAAGGCGTTGAGCGCCCGGAGATCCAGGATGGGCCTCCACTTGTTCTCTTTTTGTTGTACAAGAAAGAAGTGGGAGTAAAATCCCTTCCCTTTTGAGGATGCTGGCACTCTTTCGATTGCTCCCTTCTGTAGCATTATCGAAAGTTCCTTGAGAAGCAGGCGCAGGTGTTTGTGCGTCCGTCTGCGTGGAGGTGTATTGGGAGGGATGGAGGTGAATTCGAGAGAATGGCCGAATCAAATAATTTGAAGAACCCACCGGTCCGTGGTGATGTACTGCCAATTGGCGAGGAAATGGGTCAGTTTTCCTCCAATTTGAAAGGATGGAGAGGGTGGTTGGACTGGCTGGAGTAATCGGTCATTGGCGGCCGCCAGCGCCCCTCTTGGTATTTTTTCCTCTGTAGCTAGATCTTCCAAACGAAGATTGGCGGCCTTGCTGTTGTTTGTGTTGGTATTGGCCTTTGTTATTGTATGAATACGAGGACCTGTTCTGATAGGAACCTCGATAAGAGGACTGACCTCTGGACCTGTTGCCTCGAAAGGACTGGTTTCTGGACTGCAGAGTGCCCAGTGCCCTTGCCGTGTCGGTGTCCTTCTTAATGGTCTGCAGTGCCTCGTCGATTTTTTCCCCAAAAAGGTGTTGTCCGTCGAAGGGCATGTCCAGAACCTTCGATTGCACTTCCTGGCGGAATGATGTCGCTCTCAGCCACCCTTGACGTCGTAGGACTGCAGCCCCCGCAAGCTGACGGAAGCCTGTCATGGCTGCGTCAATAGCACAGTCAATTAGTTCCGCCGCTGAAGATTGACCTTCCACCAGGAGAGCCTTTACCTCACCCTGGACTGTGTCAGGCAGTTCCTTCACATAAGGGGCTATGTCCTCCCAGAGTTGGCGATTGTAACGTCCCAACAAGGCAATGGAGTTGGCCACTTTGATGGTCATGGCCGATGTGGTTGTGAAGCGTTTTCCAATCGTGTCAAGTTTCCTGCCTTCCTTGTCCGGGGGAGCGGACAGTGGGGAGGAAGGGTTACGGGAGTGTTTCTGGGCCGCCTGTGTCACCACCGAGTCTGGTTTGGGGTGACCATTGAGGCAAGCCGCCGCAGTAAGTGGGGCTCTGTATTTCTTGTCTAGGCGTGGAACAACCGCCGGCACAGAAGCAGGTGTCAGCATTAATTTCTTTCCTTGTTCCCACAAGAACTCTATAATCGGAATAGATTTAGTGGACTTTTGTGTCTGTTCTTTGAAATCGTGCAAGAAGCAGTCCGTTTCTGTTGATTCCACAGCCATATGGAATCTCTTCCCTGCCCTCTCCACAAGTTTATGGAAGCCGGCAATGTCCACAGGCGGGGAGTCCGCTTGACGTGGTTGTGGAGAAGCTGGGGATGATGCCACATAATCATCCTCTTCATCCTGGTCCGAGTGATCCGAGTGTATCTCCTGGACCTCTCCCTCCTCTAATTCCTCCTCATCCTCATCTTCGTCTGAAGAGACCACCACCTGAGGCTGGACGTCATGGTGGGTTTGAGGGTGAGGGTGAGTTTGTTTTGGGGCGGGCACTGGTACTTGGACTGTAGGTGTCTGATTCCCCTTGTCCTCAGGCGCATGAACCTTAGGCGCTTGACTGCCTCTGTCCGCATCCGGAAAGCGTTGTTTGTAATCCTGTACAAGGAATCTCAAGTCATTGACAAGGGTCGCCGGTAAGCATATCATGGGGGTGACGTCCGTGCGGACGCTAGTATGGACAGAGTGTTCCTGATAGGTGAAGTCTTCCTGTTCTTCATCAGTGCTCTGGCATTTGATATTAAGGTCCGAGACCGAAGTAGCGGGATCCAGGTGGTCATCCTCTTCGGATTCTTCACTTTGGAAGATTTCCTGAGGTGGCTGCATTTCCACTTTGCTCGGAGATGTTGTTTCCGGGGTAATTTGTAGTTTGTTAGGCTTGCCAGACTTCGCATCAGAGCCTGTCGTCGTCAAGGGAGCCGTCGACGGCGGCAGCATGAGGGTCGATACTTCCACCAGTTTCGATTTTTTCTATGGCTCAGACAGTGCCATCTTCGACGACGAATCTTCCGTCGACGGTGTTGTCGTCGTCGAGTCTCTCGTCGACGGAGTTTTCGCCGTCGACGAAGAGTCTTTCGTCGTTGACGGGGTCTTCGACGTCGACGACGAGTCTTTCGTCGACGGAGTCGTCGACGAGGTCCTCGTCGATGGTGGAGTGGGCGATGGATTCTTGGTCGTCGACGACTGCGAAGTCGTCGTCGACGTCTTCGTCGACGGTGTTTTCGTAGACGACGTCCTCGTTGTCGAGTCTCTCATCGACATCTTCGTCGTCGACGGTGTCTTTGGCAACGTCTTCGACGACGATGGGCTCGTCAATGACGACGGCGTCGTCGACGATGTACTCTTCGTTGTCGACATGGTCTTTGTCGTCGATGGCGATTTTAGAAGTATAATAGAGGAAACAGGTCTACCTGAAGATGAGGAAGATGTAGTTGTCGTCGTCGACACTGAAGGCGACTACGCTGATGTGGTAGACACTGTGGTCGTGACTGAGGTAGTCCTCTGGGCTTGTCTAGATGACGTAGCAGGCTTCTTAAAGGTTTGATCATCCTTAGCAGACACTGAAGATGTCGCAGATCTCGCCTCTGAAGACTTCCTGTGGGTCTTCTTAGGAGGAGTGTCTGAGGGGCCAGGGGAAGACACCCTAGGCCTCTTTTGAGAGACAGCTGAGGTCCTGGAAACACTGCTCACAGAGGAGTCCAGATTGTCTCTGTCCTTAAGCCTGTCCAGCCAAATGAGAAGGCGACCTTCCCTATCTCTCACGGTCTTTTTAGGAAAAGACCTACAAATCTTGCATGTGTCTGAGACATGGTCCGGGTAAAGGCAATACAGGCACAGGTCGTGCTGATCATCCACATGGATCCTTTTCTTCCCACAGGAAGAGCAGGCCCTGAAAAGGGCTTTCTTCTGTGATTCAGACATGGAAGAAGCAGTGGAAAGAAAACACTTACTGCCAAGACAGTGTAGTGAAGTAATCCTTGAAGAGTTGAGTGTTCAGATATCACTTTCAAAGAAAGTTAGTCGAATTTGAAGGAATCCTGAGGAGAGCTCAGGCTGGAGACTCCCTAGCACAACGTGCGGTAGAAAATCTGAGGGACTGAGGCTCCTCCCAGGAAGGTTCTAGAGGGAGGTCGGAGCTGATTGGCTGACTGTGAGAGTTTGGTCCTTTTTACATAAGGACAAGGAAAGGCTACTAAGGGGAGGCCCTTAGGCCTTTTTTCTATGTATGTCTATAGGACATTACTTTTTTATGTACCGGAGGCTCCCGTCTCGACGACGGGGAATGATTCAGGCATGTGAATCTATGAAGGACACCCCTAATACTGGATAACGCACTTATATATCAAGAAATTTTTAAACATATTAGTCGACTCTTTTAAAATGTATTGTTGTGGTTTTAATTAACTGAAACAATAAAAATTTTCACTTTCACTTTCAACTACTACTTTCATGAGGAGGGCAGGCTCATCAACAAGTATGAGGTGAGTATGACACCAGACAAATGTGTGTGCCATTGGAATGCCCTACTACTCACCTCAGGTAGAACATACTATATATTTCATAACTATCGTAAAGGTATTTGGGAATTGGAATCTAATTCGAAGTTTCAGCCCAGTGTGTCTATATGGTGCAAATTTTGTTTTGATTGCATTTTCCAATCACAAGTTACTAATCAAAACTCATGGCAAGTTGTACATAGCAGAGGATACGTTCTGCTTCAGCAAATTGCACAAAAACATGAACTCTAACATCACATGCTATGTTTTAGAAGTAGAATACGCAAACACATTCTCCATTACTATTGTTATAGGTCTTGCTTAGACAACTATTGCTCTGTCTCTTCGAGACATACTGTATTCAACTATGGATTTAAAGCTCCTACCACATCCCGCTGATCTTTTTAGTTGGCTCCAGTCACTGTCCTTTGTAAAAGTGTGGCTTTACATTGGTCAATAGGCTTACTACTCCCTCCTTAGTACCGCCTTGTCTCATCTTGTAACCTCCCATAAGAACACCCCCTGTTGCATGTGTTGTTACTCAGTAGGCTTTAATTACAGCCTGCGAGCACTATTTTGTTAAATTGTTTTGCAGGCAGGACACACTCAGCTGATATAATGGCGGCCGTGCTTTTGGTTTGTTATTTGTGGTGCCGGATGAGGCCATATATTTAAAAATGTTTTCCTATTTATTAACTTTTTTTGTTTTGAAGCGCCCCATTTCACACTTTCATTTTAATAGTGGCTGCATCCCATTCTTTAGATGTGGCCTCTCTAAAGAAAGGTGTGTGGCTGCTGTTAAAGTGAAGGTGCAAAAAGGGGAGCTTTTACAAAAAAAAAGCATTTGTTTGTCAACTTGAGAAACAAATGTTTTTTTTGGGTAAAAGCACTCCATGCTGCGCTTTCACTTTAATTGCGGCTTGACCCCTTTCTTTAGACAAGACGCGTCTATTGAAAGGGCCGTGCTCTTCTAAAGAAAGGGGCATGGCCACCATTAAAGTGAAAGCGCCGCCTGGGGCACTTTTACAAACAAGCATTTGCAATGCAATAAGGCTCACATTTGACAATGTCTTTTATTAATCTGTTTTGAAAACCAACACATAAATAAAAGGCGTTGTTATTCATAATGCCAATATCTCAAATAAGCATGAGCGGATTTTGCGGATTGGCAATCCGCGAATTTGCGGATTTGCAAACTCGCAATCCGCAAAATCCGCGAATTCCCGCGAATTTGCGGATTTTTATTTTTTTTTGTGTTCGCCCGTGTTTCTGCCAGTTCGCGAGGGTTTTTACAATTTCGCAATTTGCGAACTTACCTGTCGGGTCGCAAGTTTTGCGAACTTGTTGTTTCTACATGTCCAGCCTGTTTGGGACACTCTTCTTCATCACTGCCACTCTCTGTCACCACTGCCACTCTCTGACTACTCATGCCACCCTCTGGCCCACCCATGCCACCCTCTGTTTCATCACCACACCCTCTGGTTGTCCAGTGTACATTATTTTCGGCAAAGCAAAGCACACCTTCCCTGCCTCAAGTGACCTGAATTAATTTGGGGCTGATTAATGTGTCACAGAATATTTTTTTAGCTGGCACCTGCTTCCTTAGTGCGCGCTGATTAGTGATCTTTTGCACTTGCTAAGTGCTTTCATTGTTGCAAAATTAGTTACAACACCTGCCCTGCCCCAACTGACAATAATGAATTAGGGGCTAATTAATGTGTCACTGAAAGAATTTAAAGTTCCAGCCTGGCACCTGCTTGTCTGCTCCTTTAGCTGTAAATCAGGACCTTTGTGGCATACAGTTAAGGTCAGAGCAGGGTCACACAATAGTTGCAAGCAGGCAACCGAATTCTGGAGGGCCCCCTCAGGAAGCAATACAAAGAATCGTTACAAATCATGAGGTTGACCTTTTGCACCTGCTCATTGCTTTTGCTTTTGCTGAAATCGTTTTGCGGTTTTTTTCGCGCTATTCGCGGGGCGCGGCGTCGTGCGAAACCGACCGCGGAAGCCGCCAATTCGTGCGAATGAGCATTTTATTTTTTTGCGGCTTGTTGTTTCGCGAGTTTTTTTGCAGTATTCGCGAGCCGCTTGCAGCGCAACACGCGAATTTACCCCAAGGTCGAGTACGGGCGCGGCCATTTTGTTTGCGTGACGTATTTCCGTTTCCGCCCGCTATGTATAATCTCGCGCAGTAAGCGCATTGCGAGTAGAGGTTCGCACGAGATCGCGCGGGAAATCTAGAGGTTCGCACGAGATCGCGAGGAAAATCTCGCGCGAACTGACTTTCGCGCTCGGAAACGGGCGCCGGCCATCTTGTTTTTCATTCATTTCCTGTGTCTGGGCATGGTGTTTAATCCTCTTGATATCTTTCCCATCCTTTGCTTGTTTTCAGTTTTTTTTTTACGATTTTGCTTCTTATCTATCCCTCTCTTTTCCTAGCTGTATATTTTTGTCTTTTCTGCTATTTTTCTTTACTTTTAAACTACTTTTGTAAACTCTTTTCTTTTCTTCTTCCCTATCCTATTCTTTCTTAATTTTCTACTTCTTCCTACCTTACCTGCCCAGACCATGGTCAAGCCAGGCGCCGTGAAGCTGCCCAGGCACTTGAGGGCCGCAGCGGCGGCGGGGAGTAGTGCTGGACCCAGTGGCAGGACAGCAGGCGTGAGATCGAGGGGGGAGCAGGTGACGCGCCGGGAGATATTCAGCCCGGAGGAAGTGGGCGCGCTGGTCTACTTCGTCCAGCGCCGCCTGCCCAGGACCATCGCGGGAGGCGGCAGGATCGCGGCCGGCGGCTACAACATGCGGGAGCGCCGGAAGCGGTGGGAGAAGGTGTGCTGGGCCATATCCCACCTCTACGGGGTCCAGCGCACCTACAGCCAGGTCACCCATCGCTGGACGGACCTCCTGGACCGCGAGCGCGACCTGCTGGACCAGCTCGGCTTGGAGATCCCCGGGCTTGGTGAGTAGTAGTAGCCATTGGCATTTAATCACTCACTACTATGATGTTTTCTCCTGCTCTGTGTTGTTGTATTGCAAATATTTGTTTTTTACATGGAGCAAGCCAATAATGCCGCTGATGACGATTACATTGTAGTTAAATTATATTTCAAAATCTTCTGTGCATTTCAGGTGCACTGCTCTCCTTCTCAGTGGGGTTGCTACTATGCTTATTTGTTTTCTATTTTGCGGTCTCATTGGCCTGAGTAACTATTATGTATGAGTGTACTTAACAGAACTGCGTAATGCTAGACACTAGGGGGCAGATTACATTTACAAGCCCCTTGCGCCACGTTTACGTTGCCTTGCGTGACGCAACAGCGGCGTAAACGTGCCGCATCCCTGCAAGTCATTTACAGCATGACGCATCTAGGGAGATGCGTGACGTTATAAAGCCATGGGCCTGCACCACAATGGGTGCGTTCCTAGTACGCAGGGTGGGCGGTCCAGCGGCTGTGCGCCTCGCAAAATTGCCTGCGTGAAATCTACAAGATTTAACGCAGGCACTTCTGCGACGCTGCTACGTCAATTCAATTCCTTATGTCTGCTCGAAGCAGGCGAAAGGACTGACACAGCATGTAAAGTATTGGGTGGCCCTGAGCATTACTGGAGTTGCATTGCGTTGGCGACGTGACTCCAGCGATGCGCCGCTCTTACGTGACGAGATGCGTCACGCAAGTGCCTACCCTTGCGCCAGGGCGCGCCGCATTGTAAATGAGGCACATCTGCCGTGTCGCAAGGGTAGTTTTGCGTGACGCATTTGATCTGGCGCATCTCTGGAGATGCGCCAGAACGCGTAAGTAAGTATGCCCCTAAGGGGCAGAATTGCAATTACCGTCGCATCCCTGCAAAGTAGCAGGGATGCGCCATTAATTGTGCGGCCCGCTACCACCACCAAACATGGTGCGCCGTATTTGCAATGCGGCGCCCCATGGGCCCAAAACGTCACCGAAGCTTTACTGCTGGAGTTGCGTCGCAACGATGGCGCAGCTCCATCAATGCTCTGGGGTACCCTATCTCCCCAATGCTGGGTCAAGCCGTACGTCTGCTTCAAGCAGGTGCAGGGTTTGTGTGACGCATCATTGTCCTAAAGGTGACTGATTGATATTTTGTAGATTTCCCTCAGCCACTATTAGGATGTGTTCCAGCGCAGGAATGCCCTCCCTTGCGCCGGAACGCCCCCTGATGGCGCAGGGCTTTATAACGGGATGCATCTCCCAAATGCGTCACGTTGTTATAATATTATACGCCGCACCATGGCGCCCTTTTTTGTTTAGCTGCTGCGTCACAAAAGTCACGCAAGAACGGCGCAAAAGAGCCGCAAGGGCTTAAATCTGCCCCTTCCTTTGTAACCCTGACAATAAGAAAAATAGTGGCGGTGGATTGATAGTTTGACTATTTAAATGACTGGTAATGTAGCAGGCAACTGTTAGTGTTGTCACTGATCTGACTGAAATCACAATGGAGTTTGTCTGTCACTTTGCGTCTTGCCTGCGGACTGCTGCCTGCCAGTCCTAGGTGAACGTTTCAGTACTTTGTTTAGTGAGTTACGTGACTTTCGAAGTCACAGGTCCGCAAATAAATAAAAAGTAACCATAATCAATATAATTTCGCGGAAATATTTTGTTATTGTTCTTTTGAAATGTTTGATTTGGTTGACATTGACAAGCAACAATCATCCATGTTTTCTGTTCTTTCTTTCATGTTGTACGTCAGCTCCCCCCAGGGGCGAGAGGAGGACACAGGAGCAGCAGGCGGCGGATGCTGTTCAACAGGGCCAGGATCGGGCAGGCGAGGGCTCCTCTGCTGGCCCCAGTAAGTTTTCATTTTAGACTAGTACCTATTTTTCCTAGCGTTCCTCATTTGAATTTTTTCAAAATTGTCTTTGCTCTTCTTGTAGACTGTATCTAAATTCTTATCCTGCCTCTACTATGACTCCCTGTGGTATTACTAGATTATTCTTATTAGTCTGTCTGTGTAGCTAACTAAGATTGCACGGTTGGCGAAACTCCCATGATTCTAGTCAGCAATAGCTCTATCAACTTAGTGCAGTCCTCTGGGATTGTCCATAATGTCTTTTGAAGTGTTCTATCTGGACTCATGCTTGCAAAAATTGCAAAACCTTTCGCTCAGTCACTCTAGTCTGGAGGACCAAAAAACACAGATTGTATTTAAATTTAAAAGCTTTATTAAAAGTAAACACATTTATTAAAATGAAGTCATAATAAAACTAAACGTTTAACTGATAATGGAAAAGTGGTTAGTGCTGACGATTAATTGAAGACATTTCTTGTGGTCGAGCCGAGCTCTCACCTGGTTTCAACTTGATCTTGTTGTTAGAAGTCCATCTTCTGTCTGTGTGGAGAAAAATGGTGCGTGTTAAAAAATCAGCCTTCATCAGTTGTGCCAAAAGTGCAGCAAGACAACCTTCCCTGGAAAAAGGGACATTTTTTTTAACTTTAACGTAGACAGTCACAAATTACATTGTTTTCACATGTCTTCATTCCTAGACCAAATACTAGTGACTAGTGAGTGCTTTATTCTAAGATTCTTAAATGTACTTTGTAGGTGGAACATCTGGTGGCGGGGCCAGTGTGGTGGTGGTGCTCGACACGGAGGCGGAGGGCAGTTCATCAGGGGAGGAGGCGGCGGCGGCGGCTGTGAGAGTTGAGACGGTGGTGGCGGCCAGAGGTAAGCTCTTATATATTCCTTACTTATTGAGATTGAAGACTAGCTGGGAAGGCAAGAATATGAGATGCATGGCTGGGTGAATGATGAAGCAATGATGGGTGGAAGGACAACAGCCTGGGTGGGTGACACAGAAACTGTATGTGTCCATATACCTGGATCATGCTACTATCTGACTCTTAGATAGCATATGTGTATCTAGAGCAGGGGTACTCATAGTACGGCCCGCGGGCCGGTGGTGGCCCGGCAAGCCTTCCTTGGCGGTGCGCAGACCTTGCAGACAATCACTGCTCCCCCGGCCCCCACAGAGCAGAGGCTTTTTTGTATTTCACCTGTTAGCGCCCCTGCATCTCCACTCTGACAATCACTGCTCCCCCGGCCCCCACAGAGCAGAGTGGAGATGCAAGGCCACAAAGAGGTGAAATAGAACAAAGCCTCTGCTCTGTGGGGCCGGGCAAGCAGTGATTGTCAGGGTGGAGAAGCAGGGGCGCTAAAACAAACAAAGCCTCAATAATATGTTAATGGTCTTTTAAAGACCTGTTAAGTACTTTGGTGTTGTTGTCTGTGTGTGCGCGTTGAGGAAGCGGTCTCAACCCGGGCTGAAGGCTGACACAGATAGACACACACACAGTGAGATGACAGAGGGAGAGGGAGGGCAGGAGGGAGAGAGAGATGGAGGGAGGGCAGGAGGGATAGCAGGAGGGAGAGAGATGTATGTAAATGCTGGGTCTGGTGGCTCAGTGGATGAGGGCATCTGCTGCAGGGACCTGTGTGCAACCTCATGGTCACAAGTTATCGTTTTGCTTTAGCCCCGCCCCCTCTGACTCCGCCCCCACCAGTGCGGCCCTCGGCCCCAAACTACACTGTAAATGTAGCCCCTGAGAGAAAGTTTGTGAGTACCCATGATCTAGAGAGAGTAGATGGTCAGTGGATGAACTAAGTGTAACTTTGAAGAGCATGTAACACTGCACCCGCACGTCCGTTCCAGTGTAGGAAAGGCAAGGAAAAGAACTTTTAATTTTGTCCAAATACTACCATAAATAGTAGCAGTAGTTTGTATTGCAAGCACTGCATAGATCCGGTTATTATGGTGGCCACTCCCTACCTCTCTTAATAAGTTTAGTAGTACTCAGTCATTCATGTGTGGATGTATCACTGCCTGTCACTCAATAAAAAGCAAAGCACCTAAAGTCATCCCATATATAAGCAAAAACATCCCATGTGAAGTGATAGATAATCAGATTATTTATCTTCTTCAATTTTCCATTTCTAGTACTCATTTCCACTGTAGGGTGAAAGTTAAATTAATTAAGCAGTAGCCCTTGAGTTGTAACAGAGTATTCTCAGTGCCACCCGTAATAGAAAAGTAAGAGATTCACCACCTGCATGTACTGGACGGGTACAGTAACGCAACGGCAACGCAAGTCTAGGTCACTCCTCATGGCGTGCGTCTCTTTTTCTCGGGTGCAAGTTTACCGCGCTGGCATTATGCCGGCTTGCAGAAAATAACGTACCAATTTTCCAAAACAAGAGACAAGAAGAAGAATAAGACTGGTGTACTTTCATAGTCGACTCCAATGGAAGTCCACAGTGCTCATAGAATTTGTTCCTTAAACTCCCACTAATGTTAGAGCAAGGATGAAGAAGTGTGAGGTTAGATAGATACTGGCCTCAATAGTTATGTAATGCGCTTGCAAGTTGCTAGTTGTACTGCAGCACACATTTCTGCTGAATGATTGAGTTAATCTTAAAGAGCATTGGTTACAGACTATGTCTTTCTTTCTTCATATAGGTTCTCCTTCCAAACGAACAAGGAGGAAGGAGCTGGCTAGAGCGGCCCGGCAACAGAGAATCGAGGCCACTGTTGCGGAATATCGGCGGCTGGTGGCCCTGGAGGACGAGGAAAGTGTGCGGTCGACAACAACGACAACGTCGTCTGCATCGGCCTCCGTGGCCCCACCGGCTGCCACCCAGCACAGTGGTCCACCGAGACTGAGCCGGGCTGCCAAAGGCAAACGCCACCGCCGAGCAGCAAGGCCAACAGCTGCTTCTCACAGGCCTTGCACCTGCAAGGCAGTGAAGGCACGCCTGCGCCGCACTACCCTGATGGTGTCCCGCCTTCAGCAGGAGCTCGCCTTGCTCCGCGAGGAGCATGATGCCCTGGCCCAAAAAGTTAACAGCATCCACCCATAGTGTCCCTTGCCCCTTTTTTAGAGACTTTTGGGGGGTGGGAATTGGGAGTTGGGTTTTTGGGGACTTTTGAAGGACAATCGTTGGGGTTAGGGAGGGTCTTGCGGGAGATTATTTTGTTAGGGATATAAATATACTTTTTCAAACTTTATCTGAGCATACCTGTTTTTTACTGCTTGCCTGGTGGGTGGGGGTTTAACGTTGACTGTTTTCCTGAAAGTTTAGTTCCATTTTCTTCCTTTAAGTGTAAATGCCCAAATGTTTTCAACACTAAGTGCCTCTCACAGACTAAGTGAAGTGAATCCAAGAGTCCTAGGACTTTAGTAGTACTACCTTCAGTCTCTCGTCTCTCGTACTAATACTCCATTATACCCCCAAACCACCAAACGCTTATCTTACCTGTAATTTGTGTTTGAAAGTAGGGCTAGGCCCAGGGCTGGCTCCACGGGAAACACCGAATAACGTTGGCAATCTTGGTCGGATAAAATTTCCTCATAGCGGTGGTACTAGTGGTGTGACACAGTGGCAGTTGCATGCCTATGAAAAAAAAGAAAATGAAATCTGGTTTGTCCTCCTGAGCAATTCAACGGTACAACTGAGAATATAGCAGGTGACAGAAGTACAGTAGAGCAGTGCCACATTGTAGCCTAACAAATGGTAAAGTATAACTACTAATTCGGTTGAAGTTCTTTCACATTAGCAATGGTTCTTTGTCAAGCAGAGTAAGAATATATCATCGACAACTGTGGAAAGAAAGAATGCGACAGTACAGGGCCTGTGTGGAATTATTGATAACTATATTCAACATAAGGTCTCTGTAGCCAGATACCCGAGAGCCTTGCTGGTCACTATAAATCCATTCACAACAACACTCAATGGGGTTGGTCTGGAAGGTGTCACGTTTACTCCCCGTGATCCAGTCGATGCAAATATGGTTCCACCTCCAAATGTCACCAACACCCAGAAGTGTAAACACAGGGTGTTCGAGGCATTAGGCGAGGGAGAAAAATAACAAACTAAAATAAAAAATGTGGGATGGGTAAAGGTAGGGTCAGCAGGGAAAGGATACCTGTAAGAGAAGACAAGACAGGCATCAGTGAAGTGATGTCCTAACATACAAGGGTACTCTCATATAGTCTCACTAAATAGTCTGCAAGTCTCCCGCCTACTCATGGGAAATGTAGTTTCATAGTACGGTAGGCGCTTAGGGGCTGCGTAACCTGACAGAAGGTATAGTAGATAGAAAAGGAGAAATTGCTTTTTTTCTAGGTGTCCCCTCACTCACCAGGGTTGCCCCTTGGTGACATGCTTCATCATTGGGGCCATCCCAGTCCTCTACGGCCTGGGGCGTGCTGCGACTTGCGAATTACGTAGGAGCACTTACAAATGACTATGTGTGGTGCAGATAGTGGAGTGGACTAAGTGATGTGTTAAGGGATCAATGTAGAAGCCGAGAGAGAGCAAAGAAATGCAGTCACAGTCAGAGAAAAAGGCAAGGGATACTGTATCTATGTGGTTGTAGTGGTCCTGTTGGAAGTGGTAAGTAAGTTGCCCGCAGAAAAAAAATCCTCCTATTAGCGGCACTCCTCCATTGCAGCCGACGCTTCGTCCACCGATGTTGGTCACCAGAAGACACCCTGTCCACTGCCTGCCTGATGCTGAATTGTGGCTCGCTACTGTGAAGCCTGACTCCATCCTTTTTTCCCCATTGCAGAGACTGAAACCCGGCCTGTAATTATTCAACGAAAAACAGGAAGTGATATAATATTACAACACCACTGATAAATAAATATAAGGTATGTAGGCTGTGGAGTGCAAAAAGTCACAATTTGTTTTTCCTAGTAGACAGACAGTACAATGTTTTTGAAAGTGCGTACTCTGAGTCACCTTTTCAAGGATAAATAAGTATGGGCAAATTAATGTAGCGGATCTTGCCCCTCAAGCTAGGTGTACTGTAAACTGTGTTTTAGAACAAAAATAGATCTTCCTAGCAGTGCTCCCACCCAAAAAACGAGGCCTAGCAGAAAACTGGAGACAAAACTTACTTTGAAAGTAAAAGTAGGCCGAAGTACCCTAATTACCCATTACCCCCCGTGGATTGCATTCAAACCACTTGCAAGCAACCAAGCAAAAGTAGCCATAGCCAGCATCGCTCCAAGACTCGAAATCCCCCCCACTCAAACACATGCAATAGAAATACTGCTAACCCTAACGAACCCTAAGTTAAGAATAGTGGCAAAGGCTTTCTTTAACTATGCCAAATCCCCCCTTTCCCACCATGGATTTTCTTCAAATGACTTGCAACCAAAATTACACATTCTCACGAGTGCTCTAAGACCCCAGAACTCAGTTTGAAAAATCTAGAACACCCCGATACACATGCAATCCTGCTGCTAGGGCTAACCCTAACGAACCCTAAGTTACAAAAAGTGCCAAAACTAAAGGCTTTTCCGCGCGGATTTTGTCCCAACCACTTCTACCCGGTATTAGACCTTCCCAGGAATGCCCCAAGACCCGGCAACCCACCCGCCAAGAAGCATAACACCCCCAAACAGGCCAAAAGCAAAATCTCATACTTGCAATATTTCTGGTCCTTCGGTCCAAACGCGCTGCGTAGCTAGGCCATAAGTCGGGGTTGGCACGACGGATTTCCTGAAAAGCAAATGCAATCAAGATTAGAGTGTCCCAGCAGTGCTCCCAGACCACGAAACTCACCCAGAAACACCAGGAAGCCCCCCAAACAGGCCCCCGAAAACGCTACATAGAGCAAAATGTCAGAAATAGCCCAAAAAAAAATCGGCCTGGATTTAGTCCCAACCACTTCTACCCGGTATTAGACCTTCCCAGGAATGCCCCAAGACCCGGCAACCCACCCGCCAAGAAGCATAACACCCCCAAACAGGCCAAAAGCAAAATCTCATACTTGCAATATTTCTGGGCCTTCGGTCCAAACGCGCTGCGTAGCTAGGCCATAAGTCGGGGTTGGCACGACGGATTTCCTGAAAAGCAAATGCAATCAAGATTAGAGTGTCCCAGCAGTGCTCCCAGACCACGAAACTCACCCAGAAACACCAGGAAGCCCCCCAAACAGGCCCCCGAAAACGCTACATAGAGCAAAATGTCAGAAATAGCCCAAAAAAAAATCGGCCTGGATTTAGTCCCAACCACTTCTACCCGGTATTAGACCTTCCCAGGAATGCCCCAAGACCCGGCAACCCACCCGCCAAGAAGTATAACACCCCCAAACAGGCCAAAAGCAAACTCTCATACTTGCAATATTTCTGGGCCTTCGGTCCAAACGCGCTGCGTAGCTGGGCCATAAGTCGGGGTTGGCACGACGGATTTCCTGAAAAGCAAATGCAATCAAGATTAGAGTGTCCCAGCAGTGCTCCCAGACCACGAAACTCACCCAGAAACACCAGGAAGCCCCCCAAACAGGCCCCCGAAAACGCTACATAGAGCAAAATGTCAGAAATAGCCCCAAAAAAAATCGGCCTGGATTTAGTCCCAACCACTTCTACCCGGTATTAGACCTTCCCAGGAATGCCCCAAGACCCGGCAACCCACCCGCCAAGAAGTATAACACCCCCAAACAGGCCAAAAGCAAACTCTCATACTTGCAATATTTCTGGGCCTTCGGTCCAAACGCGCTGCGTAGCTGGGCCATAAGTCGGGGTTGGCACGACGGATTTCCTGAAAAGCAAATGCAATCAAGATTAGAGTGTCCCAGCAATGCTCCCAGACCACGAAACTCACCCACAAACAGACGGAACCCCCCCTAAGAGCACCTCAAAGGCAAGCAAGTCATCAAAAACACAAAAAATGTTCCGCCTGGGATTTGGTCCAAAACACTTTTATCCGGTATTAGAGCTTCCCAGCAATGGCCCCAGAGCCGTCAACCCAGGAGAAAACGAGTAGAAGACCCCCAAACAGCCAAAGAGCAAAAGTACAAAAATGGGGACTTAGTCAATTTTTCACAAATTTCCCAAATCACTCCGCGCGCTCTCTGCAGCTAGGCCCTAAGTCCCCTCTGCCACCATGGATTTGCTTCAAACCTCTTGCAAAGTAAAGTAGATATAGCCAGCAGTGCTCCCAGACCACGAAACTCACCCAGAAACACCAGGAAGCCCCCCAAACAGGCCCCCGAAAACGCTACATAGAGCAAAATGTCAGAAATAGCCCAAAAAAAAATCGGCCTGGATTTAGTCCCAACCACTTCTACCCGGTATTAGACCTTCCCAGGAATGCCCCAAGACCCGGCAACCCACCCGCCAAGAAGCATAACACCCCCAAACAGGCCAAAAGCAAAATCTCATACTTGCAATATTTCTGGGCCTTCGGTCCAAACGCGCTGCGTAGCTAGGCCATAAGTCGGGGTTGGCACGACGGATTTCCTGAAAAGCAAATGCAATCAAGATTAGAGTGTCCCAGCAGTGCTCCCAGACCACGAAACTCACCCAGAAACACCAGGAAGCCCCCCAAACAGGCCCCCGAAAACGCTACATAGAGCAAAATGTCAGAAATAGCCCAAAAAAAAATCGGCCTGGATTTAGTCCCAACCACTTCTACCCGGTATTAGACCTTCCCAGGAATGCCCCAAGACCCGGCAACCCACCCGCCAAGAAGTATAACACCCCCAAACAGGCCAAAAGCAAACTCTCATACTTGCAATATTTCTGGGCCTTCGGTCCAAACGCGCTGCGTAGCTGGGCCATAAGTCGGGGTTGGCACGACGGATTTCCTGAAAAGCAAATGCAATCAAGATTAGAGTGTCCCAGCAGTGCTCCCAGACCACGAAACTCACCCAGAAACACCAGGAAGCCCCCCAAACAGGCCCCCGAAAACGCTACATAGAGCAAAATGTCAGAAATAGCCCCAAAAAAAATCGGCCTGGATTTAGTCCCAACCACTTCTACCCGGTATTAGACCTTCCCAGGAATGCCCCAAGACCCGGCAACCCACCCGCCAAGAAGTATAACACCCCCAAACAGGCCAAAAGCAAACTCTCATACTTGCAATATTTCTGGGCCTTCGGTCCAAACGCGCTGCGTAGCTGGGCCATAAGTCGGGGTTGGCACGACGGATTTCCTGAAAAGCAAATGCAATCAAGATTAGAGTGTCCCAGCAGTGCTCCCAGACCACGAAACTCACCCAGAAACACCAGGAAGCCCCCCAAACAGGCCCCCGAAAACGCTACATAGAGCAAAATGTCAGAAATAGCCCAAAAAAAAATCGGCCTGGATTTAGTCCCAACCACTTCTACCCGGTATTAGACCTTCCCAGGAATGCCCCAAGACCCGGCAACCCACCCGCCAAGAAGTATAACACCCCCAAACAGGCCAAAAGCAAACTCTCATACTTGCAATATTTCTGGGCCTTCGGTCCAAACGCGCTGCGTAGCTGGGCCATAAGTCGGGGTTGGCACGACGGATTTCCTGAAAAGCAAATGCAATCAAGATTAGAGTGTCCCAGCAATGCTCTCAGACCATGAAACTCACCCACAAACAGACGGAAGTGGAACCCCCCCTAAGAGCACCTCAAAGGCAAGCAAGTCATCAAAAACACAAAAAAATTTCCGCCTCGGATTTGGCACAAACCACTTTTAGTGCTTCCCAGCAATGGCCCCAGACCCGTCAACTCACCTGCAAAGAGGTAGAACAACACCCCCACAAGTGCTGAGTCTTTCTTCATTGGGCGTAAACCAGCCCTCTGCTTTGATGGAAATAGGAGTCTGGAGGAGGAGGATAGAGGAGCATGTTCTTCTGAACTTGTGAACCTGAGGAATGCAGACTGCGGCACCTTCAAATAAATTAGCAAACAAGTGAAGACAGTTCTGCTGATGGGCTTGTCTTTGTGATTATCTGATTAAAGTTTGAATTATATTAACTGTGCACAACAAAGAAAGACAGACACACAGGAATAAAAGTGAATAAGGATGAAAAAGAAAGTTATTGATTCGTTGTCTCATTTTCAGGGCTCGAAGTCGGAATCACGGTCCAGGAATAAGAATAAGGCTTCGTCATCATACTCTGCGAATTCAGCCCGGGTGAGGTCAGTGCCACCTGACAGAGTAGAAATTCCCTCATCTATGGTGCTGGCCACCTCCTCTTCATCCGGCACGCTCTCTCGTACTCTTATATCTGGTGGTATGAGGTGCTGATTCATCTTGATCATTGTTAACCTCTCCACATTTTTGGGCGAGAGGCGGCTCCGTTTGGGAGTTACAATCCCACCAGCCGCACTGAAAACCTGTTCAGAAGACACACTTGCGAGTGGGCAAGACAAGTAGTTTAAAGCCAGGTTGGTGAGCTGTGGCCACAATTCTTTTTTCCCATGCCAATACGCCAATGGGTCAGAATTAACATAGACCTCTGTGGAGTCATTCAGATAGTCCTTCACCATCGACTCAAGGTCCTCCTCCAAGGTTCCTCCACTTTGAGTAGCTCTTGCTGTGCCTCTGGCCTTTTGAGAACCAAACCCACGCAGAGCTAGCCAATCCTCTTCAGCCTCCAATGTTTCTGCTGTCTTTCGTGCAGATGATGCGGTTGCCGGTGTCTTTAACGGCTGAGAGGTCACTTGTGCCACAGCCACAGGTGCAGAAGTGGATTGTTTTGACTGGGGATGGCCTGCTGATGTACTGCCATTTCCTTCAATTTCCAGCCGTTCTGTTTCAAACTTCTTGGCTGACAAGGCTAGCCAACGTTTGTACTTTGTAACATCTTCATCAGCAAAAGGAAAGAATGCTCTGCCTGCCAGCGCCTTTTTGTAGCGTGGATCCAGAATAGTAGCACAAATGTAATGCTGTTCTGAGTGGATCTTTTGAAGACGTTCATCACCTTGTAGGAGCTCTAATAATTTCTCAGCCAGAAGCAAAGAGTCTTTCTTTTTGTCATCTTTTCGAAACACAGAACACACCTCCTTCAGTTGGTCCTCCAGCATGTACAACAATGGGATAGCTTTTCCCAAATTAGAGTCCTCCTTGCTGACTGCACGTGTGAAGACCTCAAAAGGACGAAGCATGCGTGTTAGGCTTTCAACTATGTTCCATTGCGGCCCACCCATCCTCAGCTCCTCTATACCCTCTTTCAAGAAATATTGATCGAGTTGCGTATACTGCTCATACAGACGCTCAAGCATGTAGAAGGTTGAGTTCCAACGTGTTACCACCTCCTGGATGAGTGCTTTCACTGGCATTTGACTTTGATATAGCATGCTCCTCAGCTGCTTGCGGGCCTTAAAAGAATGCCTGAAATGCTTGCAAATTTTTCGGCAGTTCTCCAATACACTGTACGCTGCACTGCGTTTATTACCCAAGAATTTTTGGACAACCAGGTTTATACAGTGCGCCAAACACGGCACTCTGAAATAGTAACCGTCCCTCATGGCCTTAACTATATTGGAGCCATTGTCTGTGGAAACATAACCAACCTTGCGTTTTAGTGGGGACAGACAGTTAAGGACCTTTGTGTTAAAGACATCCAAAATGTTTTCTGCTGTGTGACGTTTCTCCAAACCAAACATGGCTAGTGTTGCATGTTTCCGAGCACCTTTAAAAACAATGTTAGTGTCAACACCTGAGTTTAGCTTTGCTTTAGCCCCTGAAAAAGAGACCCAGTGTGCAGTGATGCACATGTAATCAGCGCCTGCGCCACTGGTCCACATGTCTGTTGTCAGATGTATAGTGTGAACAGCACTCTTCTGCAAAGCTGCCCCAATCACCTTCAGAACATCTTCATGTAGTGCTGGAACCGCAACTCGGGCAAAATAGAACCGGCTAGGAACCTTCCATTTAGGGCAGAGCGCTGTCACTAATTCTAGAAAACCAACCCCTTCTACAAAAGAAAAAGGGAGAAGGTCCAGAGCTAGCATTTTAGCCAGCTTAGTGTTATACAGACGGGTCATTGGGTGGTTGCGTTCATATTGCGCTTCTGTAAACAACATCTTTTTAATGTTGCCCTGGACCAATGATTTACGGGATGATGATGATCTCTTCGACCCAGTTACGCTCGCTGATGAACTTTTCCGCATTGATGTCTCACTCTCTCCCACACTCTTAGTGTGGCTCCCATGGGGTGTGCTGCTGACATGGGAACTGGGTGTAAGTGAAGTGTTTGAATCGTCTTCTACCTCCTCGTCATCAGCAGATGACAAATCAACGTTTTCATTACGTGCAATTCCGGCTTTCTTGACCGCCTCTAGGTGCGGAAACCATTCGACAGGGTGCCTTCTCTCAAGATGACCTCTCTGGCCTCCGGTACCATAGTTAGA
Organism: Lissotriton vulgaris; assembly: GCF_964263255.1. NCBI lineage: Eukaryota > Metazoa > Chordata > Amphibia > Caudata > Salamandridae > Lissotriton > Lissotriton vulgaris. The sequence continues at coordinate 1,613,099,580 of NC_141694.1, read as the reverse complement.
ACCAAGCTTACCACGACTAAATCGAAGCTTACAAAGGCTACAAATGGCTACGTTTTCCTTTTTTGGGCAAACACTAAAGAAGTCCCAAACTGGAGACTTGAAATGTCTTCGGGGGCCGGAGGAGGCGGCGATACTGGTGGTGGTGGTCCTGCTGCTAATGACAGATGAAGTGGAGGATGTGGATTGCCGAACTTCAGTACGTTTTGCACTTTCACCACCACGAATTGAGGTCGAGGACGAGGTGGGTACCTTCTTGCGAGGAAGAAATATGGAAGCGGTAGGTTTTGGTGTACTACTTAACTCCAAATCTAATGATTCCATTTCCATTGCCTCCTCGCCGACATCATCATCACGCTCAGCAGCTTCTCGGGATAGGGTCAAAATGTCTCTTTGCTGCATGCCCGGTGGGGCTGCAGTGACCTTTGTGATGACTGGATCGTCGTCATCGTGAGAGGCTTCATCACCAGCAGTATCTGTCTCTTCTTGTTGAGCCTCATCACACTCCATAGGTTTGAGTTTTTGGACGACCTTCCTTTTACGCTTAGGTACCGGTGGCAGATCATGGTGTGCCTCTGCCTCACTGTCAGACCGCAGTTGTCGTGGTTCCCAAGACAGATCACTTGCACCAGAACGAGGTGGGCTTGAAGAAGATGTAGACACCCCCCTTGATCTTTTCCTTGCTAGGGATGTGGAAGACAATGAATGATCATCAGGAGGAGTGGCTTCCAATGATACCTCAGCTTCATTGTCGATTTCCAAATGTGCCCCTACTTCGGGAGGAACAACTATTGTGGGCACTTGTGAACGTCCATGCACCTTTGCTTGCGCATCTCCTTTTGCTGCCTCTCCTTCCACATGTACTTGGGCGTGTACTTGCACATGGTGTTGTTGTTGCGGCTGTGGTTGTTCAACACTTGTCAGATGAGTTACAACAACCTGTGTTGATTCAGGGACATTGCTGCTACTTTCTTGCGATGAGCCAACATCACTGGTCGATGGTGATTGGAGAAGTACACTGACTGCCTCTGAAGCACTCAAGGGCTTTGACTTAAGTTGGCGTGGTGGTGGAGGCACTGAACCCAATGGAGCAGGGGTGCTGCTCTCAGGTTGGTCCCCAGCAGATCCTGCTGCTGCAGGCGTACTTTTTTTTTTGCTCCCAAAAAAAGTGGCGGGTGGCACACCAGCCTCCTTGGTAACTTGCTTCTTCTGCTCCTTACTAGCAACTTTCTTGCTAGAGGAGCTACGGAGAACTTTCTTTGGGGCCATCTTCTTCAGAGCAGGTCAGACAGCAGGCCGCAGTTGCACGAATTGTAGAGTTGTCTGAGGCCAGACGTGACGTCGCGTGACGTTATGCTGCACACACACACCGCTGCAGGACTTCTTCCTGGCACTGGTGGTTCTCTTGAGTCTTGTGCACCTAAAAAAAATGGAAGACAGAGGAACATCAGTTCAGTTATAGAGCACAAAAAAAATCGAAAAACACTGCAAAATCAGCACAATCCCAATTCATCTATGGCCTCCATGATGTTTAAATTCAAGACAACCCACAGAAATACTAGGCCCATGCAAGACTCACTACCCCTGGCATAAATAAAGGTTGAAAAGTAGGCAAAATGGTTGGAGGCCTAACAACAAAGCCTGCATTCAAAATGGCCACTTGCCTGCCAGCACATGGCCAGTGCCTGTAGCTGCACTCAAAATGGCCACCAGCCACATGGCATGTCCCTCCCCATGAACACCCCCAAAAATCGAAAAACACTGCAAAATCAGCACAATCCTATTCCATCCATGGCCTCCATGATGTTTAAATTCAAGACAGCCCACAGAAAGACTAGGCCCATGCTAGACTCAAATACCCCTGGTGAAAAGGCCCCAACAACAGGTCAAAAATCGAAAAACACAAAATTTTACAAAAAAAAAAAATCGAAAAACACAGAAAAATCAGCACAATCCCAATTCATCTATGGCCTCCATGATGTTTAAATTCAAGACAACCCACAGAAATACTAGGCCCATGCAAGACTCACTACCCCTGGCATAAATAAAGGTTGAAAAGTAGGCAAAATGGTTGGAGGCCTAACAACAAAGCCTGCATTCAAAATGGCCACTTGCCTGCCAGCACATGGCAAGTGCCTGTAGCTGCACTCAAAATGGCCACCAGCCACATGGCATGTCCCTCCCCATGAACACCCCCAAAAATCGAAAAACACTGCAAAATCAGCACAATCCCATTCCATCCATGGCCTCCATGATGTTTAAATTCAAGACAACCCACAGAAATACTAGGCCCATGCAAGACTCACTACCCCTGGCATAAATAAAGGTTGAAAAGTAGGCAAAATGGTTGGAGGCCTAACAACAAAGCCTGCATTCAAAATGGCCACTTGCCTGCCAGCACATGGCCAGTGCCTGTAGCTGCACTCAAAATGGCCACCAGCCACATGGCATGTCCCTCCCCATGAACACCCCCAAAAATCGAAAAACACTGCAAAATCAGCACAATCCCATTCCATCCATGATGTTTAAATTCAAGACAGCCCACAGAAAGACTAGGCCCCATGCACCACTCACTACCCCTGGTCAAGGCCCCAACAACAGGTCAAAAATCGAAAAACACAAAATTTTACAAAAAAAAAAAATCGAAAAACACAGAAAAATCAGCACAATCCCAATTCATCTATGGCCTCCATGATGTTTAAATTCAAGACAACCCACAGAAATACTAGGCCCATGCAAGACTCACTACCCCTGGCATAAATAAAGGTTGAAAAGTAGGCAAAATGGTTGGAGGCCTAACAACAAAGCCTGCATTCAAAATGGCCACTTGCCTGCCAGCACATGGCCAGTGCCTGTAGCTGCACTCAAAATGGCCACCAGCCACATGGCATGTCCCTCCCCATGAACACCCCCAAAAATCGAAAAACACTGCAAAATCAGCACAATCCTATTCCATCCATGGCCTCCATGATGTTTAAATTCAAGACAGCCCACAGAAAGACTAGGCCCATGCTAGACTCAAATACCCCTGGTGAAAAGGCCCCAACAACAGGTCAAAAATCGAAAAACACAAAATTTTACAAAAAAAAAAAAAATCGAAAAACACAGAAAAATCAGCACAATCCCAATTCATCTATGGCCTCCATGATGTTTAAATTCAAGACAACCCACAGAAATACTAGGCCCATGCAAGACTCACTACCCCTGGCATAAATAAAGGTTGAAAAGTAGGCAAAATGGTTGGAGGCCTAACAACAAAGCCTGCATTCAAAATGGCCACTTGCCTGCCAGCACATGGCAAGTGCCTGTAGCTGCACTCAAAATGGCCACCAGCCACATGGCATGTCCCTCCCCATGAACACCCCCAAAAATCGAAAAACACTGCAAAATCAGCACAATCCCATTCCATCCATGGCCTCCATGATGTTTAAATTCAAGACAACCCACAGAAATACTAGGCCCATGCAAGACTCACTACCCCTGGCATAAATAAAGGTTGAAAAGTAGGCAAAATGGTTGGAGGCCTAACAACAAAGCCTGCATTCAAAATGGCCACTTGCCTGCCAGCACATGGCCAGTGCCTGTAGCTGCACTCAAAATGGCCACCAGCCACATGGCATGTCCCTCCCCATGAACACCCCCAAAAATCGAAAAACACTGCAAAATCAGCACAATCCCATTCCATCCATGATGTTTAAATTCAAGACAGCCCACAGAAAGACTAGGCCCCATGCACCACTCACTACCCCTGGTCAAGGCCCCAACAACAGGTCAAAAATCGAAAAACACAAAATTTTACAAAAAAAAAAAATCGAAAAACACAGAAAAATCAGCACAATCCCAATTCATCTATGGCCTCCATGATGTTTAAATTCAAGACAACCCACAGAAATACTAGGCCCATGCAAGACTCACTACCCCTGGCATAAATAAAGGTTGAAAAGTAGGCAAAATGGTTGGAGGCCTAACAACAAAGCCTGCATTCAAAATGGCCACTTGCCTGCCAGCACATGGCAAGTGCCTGTAGCTGCACTCAAAATGGCCACCAGCCACATGGCATGTCCCTCCCCATGAACACCCCCAAAAATCGAAAAACACTGCAAAATCAGCACAATCCCATTCCATCCATGGCCTCCATGATGTTTAAATTCAAGACAACCCACAGAAATACTAGGCCCATGCAAGACTCACTACCCCTGGCATAAATAAAGGTTGAAAAGTAGGCAAAATGGTTGGAGGCCTAACAACAAAGCCTGCATTCAAAATGGCCACTTGCCTGCCAGCACATGGCCAGTGCCTGTAGCTGCACTCAAAATGGCCACCAGCCACATGGCATGTCCCTCCCCATGAACACCCCCAAAAATCGAAAAACACTGCAAAATCAGCACAATCCCATTCCATCCATGATGTTTAAATTCAAGACAGCCCACAGAAAGACTAGGCCCCATGCACCACTCACTACCCCTGGTCAAGGCCCCAACAACAGGTCAAAAATCGAAAAACACAAAATTTTACAAAAAAAAAAAATCGAAAAACACAGAAAAATCAGCACAATCCCAATTCATCTATGGCCTCCATGATGTTTAAATTCAAGACAACCCACAGAAAGAATCAGTCCACCCACCACTGAGTACCCCTGGGAAAAGGCCCCAAAACAGCCCAAAAATCGAAAATCCCAAAATTTTAGTTGCAGCAACTGTAATGCCCCAAACAAACTTACTTGTAAAATTTCTAATCCAACAGTGATCCAAAGAAAGTCAAAAAGGCCTCAAATCCAAAGATCCAGCAGCATCCACAAAAGGTAATCCTTCCAGGTCCACATCCGAATGAAAAGTGACCAGGAGATGGACAAAGCACTGGGAGGAGCCTGCTGAACAGGAACAGGAAGTTGAAGACTATGGGGCACTTCCTTCCTCCCACCCCCCTGCCCCCCTCCCCAAAATGGACTCCTCGCTAAAAAAGTGCAGGCAAATGTCAAACTAAGGAGTTATTCACATAAAAATCATCATTTCTAGAAGGTTTATGCTGCTTGCTGGTGGATTTCTTGTGCAGAATTGCAAATTTATATTTTCGCGCGCCGCATCTCAAATCTCGCAATTGCGAAGTACCGCGAGACGTGATCTCGTCGTACTCGCGTTGACAAACTATCGCTGGCAAGCCGCGATGACGTAATCGCGCTCGCCAATTCCCGCGGGATCACACAGCAAGATCCAAAATGGCGCAGCACTCGCAAACTATCGAAAAAAACAACTCGGCAAACGATGATAAACGCCGCGCGCCGCAAAAATTGTATCACCAACGCCGCGCGCCGCCCAAAAAATCCGCTGCGTGCGAATTTGCGGATTTTGCGGGAAATCCGCAAATCTCGCGGATTGCGGATTCCCCGAAAATCCGCAAAATCCGCGAGCGGAACGGATTTTCCGCCCACGCTTAATCTCAAACTCTCGCAAATACGAGATCTATTGTATTTCAAATGCTTGTCTTATATGTACTCTGTGCAGGGAACTTACAGACAGACACACTTTATCATGATTGTTATGGGAATTTGGATTTATATCTGCTCACCAGGCCACACCCTTTATAGTTCTTCCCTGAAGAAAAAAGAACAGGGAAAGTGATCATTATTGATACTTTGGTAAGTCACCTATAATTGTGTACAAACCTTTTTTGCAGTTTTACCTTGGAGAACCTATTTATCATACATTGCCTAATTCTGGGGACATTTCCTTCCCCATTCCCACCCTCAAAATAATTTACTATTGCCCTTGACTGAAGTAAACAGCCCATCGTTTCCAGGGTAAGAATGGGTCGTAGAATTGTCTGTGAATACCCACAATCTCTTACCATTTTTGTTTCAGATGTTTAATGAAATGCCCAAGCTTCACCCCCGGAATTGAATATTTTCATGAGCATGATTGCACCTTTGTGGGGTTTTGGATTTGCATGTGCAAGTTCACCTTACTTAAATTCCTTGCACTCAGAAATGCAATATTTTGTGCATGTAAATTGTGCTTAAGCGTGCAAATCGATATGCGAGTGAGGTCTTAAAGCTTCAACAGAATCCAGTTTGAGAAAAACAATGCAAATCTTTTACCATTACTGCTTATCTGTGTTCAAAATTGAAGGATAGTTGAAGGGTAACAGCAGAATTTAGCAAAAACAAAGCCATTCACCTTCCTGTCTTACCTCCTGCTGCTCACGCCTCTTCCTCACTTTTCCCACCTAATCTTCCCTGGGGCTGTGTAGGCCAGATGCTGATTGCTGACTTATAAAGCAAGGTTTCACAAAGGACTCAAGAAATGGGAGAGCAATCAAAGCTTTTAAAATTGCATATATATTTGTAAATGGCATCCACAGCAGTCCTCTCCAGAGGAGAGTTCCACCTCAGAATAGTGGAACCAAAGATGAGAAAAAATAGAAGGGTCTTGTAAGTGGATATTTTCAATGATGCTTTGGAGTCACTGGATGAGTTTTGGATGTGGCTTAGAGAGACAAAAAGATCACTCCAAGTTTATTTTCTACTGTGGAAGGGAGTGTGGGTAAGCGCTTGTCCAACATCCTCTCTCAGACAAAGGACTGAGCCACTTTACTGAAAATCCTTGGTTAAGAACGTGCCTGACATACGATTGTGGAGAGAATTGTATCTCCAGGACTATCCTTAACTCTGCAACTAAAAGACTTTTATCGGAGCACAAGGAACCAAGTCTTTTATTGACCACCAATGACACAGAAGTTCAGTTCAATCAAATGGAGCTTGATTACCCCATGAAACATCTATCCTGTGGCTGGACAGTGCAGTAGGTTTGGAGGTAGAGAGAACAATAGGCACTTGGAGAAAGGGGACTTCCTACAATTGAACATTTGTATTGCTTCTCCTTGTGAACCTATTGCCCAGTGTCTGAAGAATGAAGAAGGCCATGCTAACAAAAGGTGTTAGTGCTGCAGCATAGAAACCCTACGAAATATCTGCAACTAGATATTTTTTTCTGTGGATCAGAGCTGAAGTTGGTGGGTGACTTTGTGTAACTTGAACCCATAAAGTGATATGAAATGAGCCTTTACTGAACGTTTGGGGACATTTGAATTTCTAGCAAAGCAGTTGTATTTATGTATTGTCTGGTCAAGGTGCCATTCCTGGTGGAAAAGAGAGAGCTCTCAGTACCTACTTTTTAGTGGTCTGTCTCTTGGATGCTTTTGATGGTGAAGTTCAGGCTATGATGAGCAACAAAAAGAGAGAGGCCCCTTCACAACCAAGGGGCTAGTGTCATAAGTACAAGAGAACAATATGAATTACCATAGAACTAAACGTAAAAACCCTTAAAGGATGTAAATTGTGCAAACAATTTCCCACACAAAAGGCCAAATATGCAAAATGTTGATGGAGGCGATTCACAGAACTAATCTGAGATAAAATCCTAAAATTACTACTTTTGGTATTCACTGAAGGCATTTAGTAGTAGTAAAGTAATGACTACTAACTTTACTCGTACTAAACTGAGATCAAATCATAAACTTACTACTTTTGGTATTCACAGAAGGAATTTAGTAGTAGTAAAGTTAGGACTCCTAACTTTACTACTACTAAATGCCTTTTGTGAATACCGAAAGTCATACAGTTAGGATTTTGTCTCAGTTTAGTAGTAGTAAAGTTAGGAGTCCTAACTTTACTACTACTTAATGCCTTGTGTGAATACCAAAAGTAGTAAGTTTAGCATTTTATCTCAGACTAGCAGCCCGTCCCGACGTTGTCCGGGTATGAATTGCTGCCGGCCAGTAGTATATTGTTTTGTAGGATTTCGTTTTGATAGCATTTCTTATCTGTGACAGGCCTGTGAAACGCTCCGATTCACAGTGCTCTACTGATGCACTTAAGAGTGCGCGTTCAGTAGTGTGTGAACTCGAGTTTTCTTACTTTATTTTTCCTTGCAATATTATATAGCGCGAACTCGACAACATGGCATGAGCACAATTTACATTACAGAAGAACACATTCATTTGTGGTAGGCACGGGGAGACAAAGCGATTTGCCTGGATTCACAGGATGTTGAGCTGATGCCGAGAATCGAACGTAGCTCCCCAGCTCTAAAGTTTGCAATTCTAGAACTTGTGGCGGGAGGTGTGTCTAAAAGTGTATGTTGGTGCTGGCCATCAATGAGAGAGACCTGTGCATTTTTCAAATGGGTGGTGAAAAAATATGAGTATGTTGCGGGAGAAGTGGGCCGCAGTGCCACCAATGTACTTACCGGGGGAGGTTAAACACCCATTATTCCGCAACTTTCTTTACGCATACCATCACTCCGCATACTTTCCTTACGAAAGTACCATGACTCGGCAATGCCATTATAACGCATGGCATTACATTTGATATGCTTTTACCACGTATACATTTACAACGAAATTCGTTGTAAATGCATGAATGGTAAAAGCATGTTTTTTTTTTAATGTTTGGATAAGGTAAGTATGGGTATAGGTGTATATGTTTTTGGGTACTAGGCTATATGTTTTGAGGTGTTTGGGTATTTTAAGATTTGAGATATAGTTTGGGTTATGGGATACAGGGGTAGTTTTAGGGTTTTGGGATAGGTATGGGTTTTGTGGGTACAGGGGTATTTTTAGGGTTCAGGGGTAGGTTTGGGTTTTGGGGTACAGGGGTATTTTAAGGGTTCAGGGCTATGTTTGGGTTTTGGGGTACAGGGTTATTTTTAGGGTTCAGGGCTAGGTTTGGGTTTTGGGGTACAGGGGTATTTTTAGGGTTCAGGGGTAGGCATGGGTTTTGGGGTAAAGGGGTATTTTAAGGGTTCAGGGCTAGGTTTGGGGTAAAGGGGTATTTTAGGGTTCAGGGGTAGGTTAGGGCTTTGGGGTACAGGGGTATTTTTAGGGTTCAGGGGTAGCTTTGGGTTTTGGGGTACAGGGGTTTTTATAGGGTTCAGGGCTAGGTTTGGGTTTTGGGGTACAGGGGTATTTTTAGGGATTAGAGATAGGTTTGGGGTTTGTGGTACAAGGTATATTTATAGGGTTAAGATGGGTTAGTGTTTAAGGGTGTTGGGGTATTTTAAGGAGTAAGGGTGGGTTATGATTATGGGGTGCAGGGATATTTAAAGGGAGCAGGGTGGGATTAGCACACAATATGAGACATGGCATGAAGGGCGGAACGTACCACACGCCCCCAGTGTCTGTCACGCCCCCAGCACACGCCCACAGCACAACGCAGGCACGCCCACAAGGGACTACTTTGCTGGCACGGTTCTTTTACCTTTTAAATGTATATGGTGGGCGTCTGCATAGCCTATGTCCTTCTGCTGCAACTGCTCTTTCCAACGCTGTATTGGGTGTTATGATTGGTGCTGTGGTTCCTGAGATTACCCGCCTCAAAGGTTTGGGCTCTCTCTTTATTATATTAGTTTAGATTAGTTATGTGAATCTGCCCCAATGTGTTTAGATTTAATAGCACATAATTTTATATATTTGTCCCTATGTGTGGGAAGGTTTTGCACAGTTTACATCCATTTAGATTTTTTAGTATAGGCCTAAGGGAATGCTGGTTGTTCTCTTGTCTTTGTGACCCATCTCCTTTGTTTGTGAAGGGATCGCTCTCTTTCTGTTTCTCATTTCAGTGTACAGCCTTTGTTCTATCTTGGACACATTAAAGACTTTTGAATTTAGCGAAGATCAGTTCAATAAAATTATTAATACGAACTCCAACGTGACAATTATGGTCACTTGGAATTCAGAACGTATTGATCTATATGGATTCATCCTTCAATGACGTTTAATAGAGGGTGCCTTTAAATCAAATTAAGTTTTATGTATTTGTAATTCTGATGAATTATCTGTGATTGTGTTATATATTTTTATAAGATCCATTGGGTTTTTTAAGTTTAGACCTTTGGAAATTCTTGAAGTTCAGACACTGAAAGGAAAACCTTAGCCCTGTGGAGCCCTTCTCTGTAAAAGCTTCCAACTATGCCCCACGTAAGATTTCAACCTCCAGAATTGTTCCACATAAAAAGATACATTTTATGACTAGAAAGAACCACCTAATTTCTCCCAATAGAGTTTCATTGTAGATCAGATGTGAAGTGTGCGTAAGCTTTTGTCTCCCTCACCACATAGAATGGCACTGGATTTAACTTTCCTATGATTTTATTTTACTTTTTGGATTTTTTTGCAATAACTTTTAGTCAATATCTATTCTTCATTATTGTATTGTTGCTCTTAGTGATTGTGTCTCTTTTCCACTAACTTGTTTGATATTGTTATTTTTTCCTTTTTTAACTGTGTTGCATTTGTGCTGTGCCAGAGGCATCTCCTTCTTAGTAAAGCTTTGCTGCTTGCACTAAGCAAGTACAGGATGGCATGTATTTCTTACAGAATCCAGTTTACCTTTTTAATTAGGTTGTTTTGTGGTAGCTCAGTGATAGCACATTTCAAAACAGTGGTTGCTCTCCTTATTACTTAGGTTTCATATTCCAGCGTTGTTGAGCGGTACTGTGGGTTCAGCATTTGGCAAACCGCAGTAAAGATATATCAGTTTTAAGCACAGTAGGAGTCATATTTGTAATTTATATTTGGATCACATTTGAGTTTTGAGGTGATCAGCTCTTAATTTTTGTTGGGATCATTGACATGCTTTTTTTTTTAGCTATTTAACTAGGTCTATTACCAGGTATGCCCGCAGTGAGTATAAATGCACTACATCTGGAAATCTGAGCAGGAAACAAAGAAAACAGAGAAGGAGAAATCCCTCAGAGTTCAGGAGGAAACAAGGAAAGCAATGATAACTCAGCTGAAGGAAAAAGTAAAGCAACATAAACCTGAGATTCCATACAGGAACCTGAGGTACCATGCAGGTCCATGAATAAATTGGTTGATTAAGCACCAGAGCAGTAAAATGGTATATTGTGTTCCAATCGTTAGGTAGAGTTGTAGGGCAGTACAGAGAATTATGAAAAGAATGTTATTAACTGTGTTCTCAGTATGTTAGTAGCTGGAACACCATAGGCACAAAATGTATAAGAAACGTCACCCCTTTATTTAGTATACTCATTACAACTAGGAAAAATATCCATAATTAAACAATAGCAAACCTGTAAAAATCTACATGCATGCATGCAAAGTTGTTGTCTAGCCATGTGGAGAGATGGGTGTATTTTCCGTCATATGATGTTTAGATTTAATAGCACATAATTTTATATATTTGTCCCTATGTGTGGGAAGTTTTTGCACAGTTTACATCCATTTAGATTTTTTAGTATAGGCCTAAGGGAATGCTGGTTGTTCTCTTGTCTTTGTGACCCATCTCCTTTGTTTGTGAAGGGATCGCTCTCTTTCTGTTTCTCATTTCAGTGTACAGCCTTTGTTCTATCTTGGACACATTAAAGACTTTTGGATTTAGTGAAGATCAGTTCAATAAAATTATTAATACGAACTCCAACGTGACAATTATGGTCACTTGGAATTCAGAACGTATTGATCTATATGGATTCATCCTTCAATGACGTTTAATAGAGGGTGCCTTTAAATCAAATTAAGTTTTATGTATTTGTAATTCTGATGAATTATCTGTGATTGTGGTATATATTTTTATAAGATCCATTGGGTTTTTTAAGTTTAGACCTTTGGAAATTCTTGAAGTTCAGACACTGAAAGGAAAACCTTAGACCTGTGGAGCCCTTCTCTGTAAAAGCTTCCAACTATGCCCCACGTAAGATTTCAACCTCCAGAATTGTTCCACATAAAAAGATACATTTTATGACTAGAAAGAACCACCTAATTTCTCCCAATAGAGTTTCATTGTAGATCAGATGTGAAGTGTGCGTAAGCTTTTGTCTCCCTCACCACATAGAATGGCACTGGATTTAACTTTCCTATGATTTTATTTTACTTTTTGGATTTTTTTGCAATAACTTTTAGTCAATATCTATTCTTCATTATTGTATTGTTGCTCTTAGTGATTGTGTCTCTTTTCCACTAACTTGTTTGATATTGTTATTTTTTCCTTTTTTAACTGTATTGCATTTGTGCTGTGCCAGAGGCATCTCCTTCTTAGTAAAGCTTTGCTGCTTGCACTAAGCAAGTACAGGATGGCATGTATTTCTACAGAATCCAGTTTACCTTTTTAATTAGGTTGTTTTGTGGTAGCTCAGTGATAGCACATTTCAAAACAGTGGTTGCTCTCCTTATTACTTAGGTTTCATATTCCAGCGTTGTTGAGCGTCACTGTGGGTTCAGCATTTGGCAAACCGCAGTAAAGATATATCAGTTTTAAGCACAGTAGGAGTCATATTTGTAATTTATATTTGGATCACATTTGAGTTTTGAGGTGATCAGCTTTTAATTTTTGTTGGGATCATTGACATGCTTTTTTTTTTTAGCTATTTAACTAGGTCTATTACCAGGTATGCCCGCAGTGAGTATAAATGCACTACATCTGGAAATCTGAGCAGGAAACAAAGAAAACAGAGAAGGAGAAATCCCTCAGAGTTCAGGAGGAAACAAGGAAAGCAATGATAACTCAGCTGAAGGAAAAAGTAAAGCAACATAAACCTGAGATTCCATACAGGAACCTGAGGTACCATGCAGGTCCATGAATAAATTGGTTGATTAAGCACCAGAGCAGTAAAATGGTATATTGTGTTCCAATCGTTAGATAGAGTTGTAGGGCAGTACGGAGAATTATGAAAAGAATGTTATTAACTGTGTTCTCAGTATGTTAGTAGTTGGAACACCATAGGCACAAAATTTATAAGAAACGTCACCCCTTTATTTAGTATACTCATTACAACTAGGAAAAATATCCATAATTAAACAATAGCAAACCTGTAAAAATCTACATGCATGCATGCAAAGTTGTTGTCTAGCCATGTGGAGAGATGGGTGTATTTTCAGTCATATGATGTATGATGTGCCTTTGTCTGCCTAGTGGAAATGTGTACTCGCGTATCCACTTTGTCATGGCACTTGAATTGTTAATGAAATCCCTGGTATAAGGGATTGATTGTTTCATTTCTGATACAAAGTGAAACTTGGCTCCTGCAAGAGAGAGAGATTGATTGTAAATGGAACTCAGATATGTGTCATTGCATGCTATGACTCAGATGACACAAACACCACACTGTAACAAACTTAAGCCCAGATTTCTTATGATTTTGTGTTGTAAGTTGCATCACTTTTGTGGCGCAGACAAAAAATCATTTAGGGCATTTACTAAACCGCACAAAACTATTTTAAGTGGCTTTGCGTCCCCTAGTAAATGCTAAATACCGCCATGCAACACATAGTGCTGCCTGGCATTAGTTTGGTGTTTCAAGACTTTTTGTGGGTGGAGCATGGGCAATTTCGTGCATCCACCCATGTATTTTGATATAAATCCTGATTTACAAAGACTTATACACCTGGGTTTCCAACAAAATGGTGCGCCTCCTCACAGAGGAGCAGCGAGGAGAAATATATTTATTTCTCCTTGTTACTTTCTCTTTCCATGTATGCTGCATTCTGCACCAGGTATACCTAAAAACGGAAACAAGATTGAATATTGAGGACAATGGCTCAAACTGCCGCTCTAGGCCAAAATGATTCTGCCCTACTGGTTAGCCCTTTCGGGTCTGGGGCATTCTTCAAGGTCAAGGATCCCTAAATTTCTCAAATGGCCTAGGCCCCAGAATTGTAGTGCTTGCACCTAACAAAGACCCACGTCCGTTCAACCTAAGTGCAGATGTTACTGTCATATTCCGTAAAGTATGTGAACTTATATTTTTGTTTTTTAATACTCCCTTGTGGGGTAGTTGGACAATGTTCCCAAAAATCAAAATGTGGATGTTGACCACTGGCTCTGTGTAACAAATGATGTCCATAATGATGATGACAGAACACATCGGCATAATTAGCAAAATTAAGATATTGATCGTCTGATTCAAAAACAGTATTATACAACTCTAGTTCAGAAAGCATAGAATTTACAGTGTCAACATCCCAAACATCCAAATGTAACCCTGGTACTATAACCTCACTCACAGAAAATTTGAACACATATGGTATCTGCTGGATCGCCGCAGGGCCGAATATATCGAAAGGTACCTTATCCCAAACACTTTCATCAGTCGCTGGAATGGCTGAAATGTTTATGAGGGACAAGTCTCTTTTAAGTTTATGCGATGAAGAATGGGGGGCCAGCACCCCGTTGACCAGTTCTGTAGCAGAACATTCCGGGCGGTAATGGCCATTGATTAACAAGAAAAAACAGTCAAAAATCAAATCCACATGAATAGAAAAACAAAGGAGAGCATGATCCATACATAGATCCAAGGCGGGACAAGATAACTGTGTTTTAACCATGGAATAAAAACACAAATCCATGCTGGAGGTGGGTGCAAAACAGAACAACTGCTTGAAGAAAAATCATCTTGATCCATATAGTACTGGGAGGTACTCAGCTGGAAACAGGAGGTTGTGACTGAGCAGTAAGACTCAAAGTATTCAATTTAGAAGGAATCACCAGTGGTGGCTCTATATAAATGACATCCATTGTAAAAGACGTGATAGTAGTAACAGGTACCGTGCCAGTTAAGTTGTTAGTGGTAGACTCGCCGGGCATTTTCCTCATTAGGGGTGCTCATGGGCTGCAAAGGTAAGTCTTGTGAAAAGGTATGGTTACTCTGTGGCCTACTATTGAAAATCAACCACATGGTGTAGTTTGACATGTTCAATGGAGTTAAAACCTTTGTCTTCATATCCTGGAAGTGGTGGCAAAATCACAGCACTTGTACCTTCAACGCCAAAGACTAGAACTGGAGCATGGTAGGTCCTTTTTGATGGCAATCTTTCCCCAAACCAGATCTCCAACTTTCAGTACTGGAAGTTGATCTTCAATACTTGAAGAGAGAGATGGAGGCAAGTATTTGTGACATTGAGTGTTACTGAACTTTTGTAGGTCCTGTGAGACAGCACAATGGTTATCTACATCAAAGGATGTGGATGCTGCCACAAAGTCTGGACCGTCATGGTCTAGAACATACATTTTGATGCTAATAAGCTCTTCATATGGGGTGCGTCCACCCAGAGATCCTTTGGGGAGGTTATTTGAGGCTCATCAAACCCCATAGAAATGGTTCAACTAACCACTCCCTGCATCTAATACCCTCACTGTCAAGGACTCCTTCAAGTCACGGTTCGCTCTTTCCATAACACAATTGCCATCTGGTCTATATGGTGAAGAATAATTCCCTTGTACACCCATGGACTTCCTTGAATCACGGTATGCTTTGGAAGCATAAGCTGGACCTTGGTCTGAGTGGAATGCACAGCAAGTATCTACTGCAACCAAAATAAATGTGAATGCAGTATCTGAAATCAGTGGACCACAATGATCCTTATGAATGCAGCCAAAAGGTTTATTAGAAATAAAGAGATGTTATTGTGGTGGACGAGACACTGTAGAATTTTAAATCTGTTATCAGATGTCACAACAGAGAACATATTTTCTAGTTTGTTGGTATAAACCCTCTCACCAATAACTTCTCTGTTAGAGAAAAATAGTGGCAGCAAGTCCTGCATGCGTAGAAGCTACACTTGCATGTGCTACAATCAGATCATGTCTGTGTTGGGTATCACTTGATCACCAACACCTGGAATAGTGACAAAGGGAACATTCTGGTCATTTAAATAAGAATATTTAGAAGGAAGCCATTCGGTAAAGAGGTGGCATTTTTAAAAGCATTTATGGCAGCCAAAATATTATTGTCAACGCATGTTTTAGAGCAAGTTACTGCTGCAATCCTAGCTGTCATTACTGCAGATTTGGCTGCTTCATCAGCCAGAGAATAACCTACAGTGTGTGCTCCCACACGTTGATGACTCAATGTATACATGTGTACAACATGAGTTTGTGGCAATTTATCCTTAAGATCTACCACTTTAACCCAAAGCAGTATATGCTTGATTGGGCTACCGTTGGAATCTTTTAAGTCATTTTGTTGCCAAAAATATAAATTATCATTAAAGGATTCTACACAATGATACAAATCATACACAATAAGCATGGAGAATCAAGGATTCATACTTTCAAGTGCAAGAAGTAAAGCTTTCAATTCAGCCAACTGTGCAACTCAGTCTCTGATAGACTGTGAGAGTCGTTTGGGGGTGAAAACAGCATCTGATATAGTGTCAATGACGATGGCTTATGCAGCAGAATACTGCAGTTTAGAACATATGGCAGGCTGAGCTGACCTGTCAGTATAAATGATCAATTAATATTGGTCAAAAAGATGTACAGAAGGCCAAGGATAAACATGTTCATATTGCAAAAATTCTTGTGTTTGTAAAGGAGAGTCAATGACGAAGTCTACATCCAGAGCTGTTATGGACGTAGCCCATTGTTTCCAACTAGGATAGAGGGCTTTTGTGTTCGGAAGGCTGGCTTTGGTGACAGCCTCTTAGGCTGCCACTGGAAAAACAACAATAATGTGTTTTCCCTGAGCAAGTGGCCATTCTTTAATGAGGGCCATTTGCACAGCAGTCAGAATGTTTTCAGTAGAAGCAAAATGCATTTCTGTAATGGAATATAAATGTGATTTATATGCTATAGCTACCATTCACCTTCGCTAAAGGTGACATATGTAAATCCAATGGCACCTGGCAAAACGTGAATGACTAAATTGGTGTTATTGACACATGTATGTAAGTACTGTTTCAAGTAAGTCAGATTGTAAAGATATGATGGTGTCAATGTGTTCTAACGTCCATCAGGAAGCAGAAAAATCATGGTGTATTAAGGCATAAAGTGGTTTAATATGTTATGTATAATCAGGTATGCATGTTCTGCCAAAATTCAAGAATCCCGACTGGGACTGCAATTTCTATTATGTGTTTGGAGGTTGTAATTATGCACATTTCTCCACAATATGAGGAACAATGCTCTTTGCATCATTCATTAGTTCATATCCTAAGAAAAAGACACTCAGAAACACAGTTTAATTTATTAAGTCAAACTTGTAGCCAAGTTCAGCAAATCACAATATTATGCGATTCACTCTTGCCAGGTGAGGGTTCACATCATCGTCCATCAGGTAGATGTCATTTACGTAGGACAGAGCATCCGGGTCAATTTCATGAAGAATCAATACAATTGTGCTGCAAAAACTCCTGGGCTGTTTTTATAGCACATTGGAAGTCGCGCATAGTGCATTTGAAAGCCTAGAGCACTAAAGGCGGACAAGTCACGAATCTCAGGAGCTACATTGTGACCCATTGGAAATGCTCAAAGTGGTTTATATTTTTTACAGACTTTGTTATTAATAAGAGCCGTACTGTGGGTGTTTTCACTGCAAAAATGAGTGTAAGACTATTCAAATGTCTGTAGTCTTAGACAATGGGATAGGAATGATCAGGTTACAGAACAGGAAAAAGAGGATTATTAATTTGAGATACACAGGGTTTACTTACTCCCTGATACTCCTGTTGGGAAAGTATTTCTTTAACAGGTTCTTTAGCATCCTGTTGATTAGGATAGTGTGGTTGTACGTGAGGTGTGGATCATATAGGAATAACTTAAGGGGAATCCTTATCCCAACAAGGATGGTTACAATAAAGAGCAGGAGCTCTCTAAGATGCATAACCCTGCTTGACTTCGTCAGGGATGAAGTGTGAGAAAGAATGGGGAATGACATCCATCCTCATCCCCGGGGCATGGAAGAACAAAATGTGGGGGCTAATCAATCTCCACGAAGAGAATGTCATAAGACTTAGTAATTTGTCCCAGAATATTGCTTTAATGGTGCTTTTAACTTCACCTTCAATTTGAATATCCAAGTAATAAAGTCTGTCCGGAGTGGTTTTGCGGCTGTCCGCAATTTCAATTGTAATAAATGTTTAAGTTGCTTTTGCCACCAGAAATTGGTAGAGATTCTGGCATACTATGGTAACTTCTGCCATGTTGTTGAGGAGAGTCATCGCCCAACTCCTGTTCAGGCATATGTGGCATATTTTGTAATTAAAACTGCAACTTTCTTTTTCTGAAAAGGGGGTTTATATGGAGAAGGGTGGATCCTCTTTCTTTATCTTCACGTCAGATGAGTGTTGTGTCTCTCTTGTTGGTTTCACGTACTCAACTTGTCTGCCGTTAGATCACCCTCCTCTGTCGTACTATTGGTCAGACGAGTCCTGAAAGGAAAGAGGAGGATGGGGATCAGGAATCTGATACCTATCATGGGTCTTAGTTTTAGTGCGATCACAAAAATCATATTGTCTTTCAGAGGACTCTGGGGTGGAGAACCTCCATGCTGTTTACCTTTCTGTTGTTGTTTAGATTTATCCCATGGTTTCATAGCAAACTCACAGGAAGGTCTGGCATCTTTGTTAGAGCTACGCTTGCCAAGTGGTGGTATGGAAGGTCTTGTTTCCAAACAATTATTGTCAGTAGCAATTATGACAAGCAACTTGCGTCCGTGGTTGGCTACTGCCACCGCGGCAAGTCTCTGGAGTACAGCCAAAGATGCTGCTTCTCTCTTAACTTTGAAATTGATAATTTTGAAGATAAGGCAAAAGTACCCACAAGTTTCATCCCCAAATCTAGGGCAGGTGCTGCCTCATGTTCATTCTGTATTTGTTTGAGGATGTTCAGTAGAACGGCCATCGAGGAAGTGCTATGAAAAAGAGTGTAAACAGTAGCAAAAATAGTCCCCCGGGTATTGCAATTTGTTAGAGTGTGAACCAATTCAGAGGGTAAGCACATGGTGAGAATTCTGTGCTTGTTTTGTGGTCCCGTAGGGGGAAACACAGCTTCAGGTTGATCTATTTTTTTGGGCTACCGAAATAGAACCTATTCACAATTTGTGGGTCATTGAATTGAATGAACAGTTAGAGGGCTAACGGCAGGCACTGCAGGCAACTGGGCTTGCGCTTGCAGACTAATTCAAGCTTGACCAGCTAGCAAAGTATGTGAAATACACTAAGTGACTCGTCTATATAGGATGACAAGAATATTATACAAAGTGCGAGTTTGAACCAAATTCAAACTACCTAAGCCTGGATATGGGGTATAACCTGCTAGTGCCGGCCACGTGGCCCCTTCGTTACTATGGGGACCTATTTGAACAGTCCAAGTGCATAGGGAAGGGCGCAATTACATTAAGTCTCTTGTTCCCAAACAGTAAAGGAATTTCAAAAAGTGCATATGGTAGATAGGCTGCAGGTGCCTTGGATGTTGTGTATTCATGAAAGGCAATATCATTAGTGTCCACAGCCAGAAATGTTACCCAGGAATAAAAACTTCAAAGCGGAACACTGCTTTCGCTTCTCCAATGAAAATCACAGGCACTTCCACTAAGGGGACTCCATGTTGAATCAAATGTTGAGTTACGACTGGGTGGCTGTTAACAGCAATAGCAATGATTTATGCCATAATTAATTAGAAGCACAAACAGGGTGTAAACCTTTTAATATTCAAGCTTGTATTAACCAACAGAACTAGATGTTCCCTTAAAACTGTGGAGGATAAATCCCTAACACCATGGACGTCTCAGATAAAAGGTGCAAGGGTATTGTGGACAAGCACAAGCACTACTCAGCATTCCTGCAAGTAAGCACCAGTCCAAAACGTTGGCGGAACCATGTTGCAGGGATTCTGCTCACAAACACAACTATGCTTGGGACCATAGAACATCAGCATGTAGGCACTGAGTCTTTATACTACCTCAGTATCTATGAGCCTGAGTCTGACTAGCTATAGTGCCTCACTTGCCTTCCTAACCTTCCAGAGAGACAAGTGAATTGGCTCGCCAGAACACAAGCCTCTCAACCATCTTAGGGATCGCGGTCACAGGACACACACTTTCGCTGTCTCACTTGTACTCCTCCACAATAAGATAAACAAGAGATATGAAGGAAGTTTAAAATATATATTTAAAATATCATGCTCTAAGATGCAGTATTTGCACCACTGTTAGAAGACAAATGCATACTAAAAATAACAAACCATATACCATAAAAAGCCCTGTCATGTTATAAGACAGATTGGCCTAAATCATCACCCCTTTTAGTGAAGCTGAATGATTATATATGAAAGATCTCTGGGATTAGTGGCAGACACCGTATCTTAGCATACATAGATGGACGACCTACATTTCAGCTGTCATAGCAATCTTGTGTCAGAACCCTCGCTCAGTGTGTTTGCTTAAACTTTTTTATTTTTTATTTCTTTATTGGAGTTTTATAACATGTTCAGACAGAAAGCATCAGAAATCTTCAAATACATGTCTCCTCAACGGGTGGTAAAAACAATAACCACAAGTTAACAGCTGCAATATATCTGTGAGCAAAAATAAACATAGAAAGACAGGTCATGTCACAGTGCATACCGTAGTTGTTCACAGTCATATATGCCGACAACATTACTGACTCAAGGCGATGCGTCGAGTTCTCGAGCTTGGTGCAGTAGATATTGCCACAGTGGCTCCCATATATGCTTAGGGCGAGAGGTTACAGGCAATTCCTCAGCATATAAATCTAGGGTTTCTTGACATTAAAACAAAGTCTTTGACCCAGACGTCTGTTTTTGGGGTGAGTTTGCTGTCCCATGCAATCGCTACACATCTCTTTGCCATCAACAGAGCTATTCGCACTAATCTGCCCTGTACACCCCTCAGCGTGGGCACATGGTGGAGTAGACATGTAAGTGCTGTGCATGGGAGTAGGGACCCCGTCATGGTGTGTAATTTGTTAAGCACCTCTTCCCAGTATTTGAAAACTATTCTACAGACCCAAGCAAGATAGAGGAAATCGGCCTCTCCATGTCCACACCTTTTGCACTGTGCTGATTCCCTGAGCCCCATTCTGTGCTGCCTGACATGGGTGCGATATGTTTGAGGAATAAACTTAAAGTGGAGTATCCGCAAGTTACCTTTCAGAGACAACTTGCCAGTCAACATGCATATATGTTCCCAGTCATCTAGCGTGAGATGGGGGTATTATGGAATTCCATCTCTCAAGACTTTTTATCCTCCTTATGTACCATCTCCTCTTGTACTGTTTTGTATAGTTTAGTAATCAGTTTTTTTTCGGGAGGGAGCTACTATCAGTAGCTGTAGAGATAGAAGAGATGGAGGTTCAGCAGGAAAGGATGGGTAGTGGCTTTTAACGGCCCTCTCTAAGCTATACCCTGTATATAGGAAAAGCGGAGTAGGGTTGGCGACATATTCCATGTCATCATCATCTAAATATGTACTAGCCGGGAATAAATCCCACATATGTGTTATCCCCACCTCCTGTAGTGTTTTCAGTGGGCCAGGTTCACGTGTAACAGACAGTGCTGCATGCCCCGCTAGCGGCATAGCCGGCACGTATAGAGGGAGTTTATCTGCTAGCTTGCTAATCGTCTGCCACGCCACCACTGTATGCTACAAGGGATTTGTTTTTGAATTTTTCGGTCTGAGTTTTGAGTTGTACCACAGTAACACACTCAATAGTATCCACAGGATAACGATATTATTGTATATGAATAAATTAATTAATGGAAGGTCAAAAGTAAAACAGAGCAGAGGGATTTGTATTTCAAAGAAAAATCTTTACTGAAAACAAGTTATGGGAGATAAATATACAAATTAATTTTAGCAAAAAAATCATGAACAAAGATTGGCAAAATTTTATCTATGGTTCATGACTTAACACATCAGCTCCTAGTTAGTGAAAAAAGACAACCCAAAATGATCAATTAAATGTGGTTGTGGATTCGTGTTGTGAAACAACATTAGAGGAGTTGATGGAATGTCGACGTTTCGGTCTTGGTTGCTGATGTCAAGAAGACCATCATCAGGACGATGTCTATTCAATTGCTGAAGCAAAGACTCCCTATATGAAACAATAAGTCAATATCAATAAACAAATTAAATTTCTATGTTTGTTACATACATAAAAGCTCTGTAATTATTTAAAAAGCAATGAATGTTCACAGGATCATACACCTTCCAGGTATTTCCCGCGTGAAGTTTATAAAAAGAAAATGCTAATGAAGTCAAATGACTCCATTAGTCTTTCTATGAATGTAATAACATTTTCATGATATAGAACCAGATTAAATTCTGTTTAAAAAGTGAGAACGAATAAATCTTTTGTGAATCACTGAAAAAACTGAAATCAGTCAAATATATACTCAATCAGTTAAATAAGTTAACTTTCCAATCATAGAGGAGAAAAAATTGCAAGATAGTCTAATTTCGACATCTAGTTTAAAAAAAATGTTGTCTAAACAGTGAATTACACATGTTCAAGGCAGCATCAATCTCTAAGAGATTAAATTAATACTTTGAGTTCAAATATAATGACACAAGAAAAACACATGGATAAACATTTTCAGTTAATATGATCGACTTGTCATCGTGAATAACCTATAAGAAGCTTGTGAGACAAACATGGAAGCTCTGTATTGTTGTCACCCAACACAAACCTAACAAAGCATGTATTTCATGCTATGGCAATGAGAAATAGACCTATGCAAATAGGATTTATACCTTAGGGTTTGAAAGGTTAGACCTCCTTTAGTTGGCCTTCAAAAATCTCGATAACTTCAATTGAGTTCTGAGAAAAGAGTGAAAGGGCCACGTTATATTAGATGACAGAAAGTGTGGTCGGGGACTTAGTCACACCAAAAGTCGTGCCTACCTTGAAAATAATGAAATGCAAACCGCCTCAATTGGTTGCACAGGGTGAGTTGAGACACCAAGTGTGTAGGACGCTGTTCGAATCTGTACGTTCTATAGAAAATTAATAAATAGTGATTCAGTCTCGGTTGACGAAGATAAAAACATACGGCCAGTTATAATTGCCCACATAAACAAATATGCAAAGAAATGGTCAAAAAGTCTTATTAACGCGAACCGGGCTCTTGATTTAAAGTTCATGGCTGCAAGATACATTTGCTGTGATTAGAGAACGCGTGACCATACCTAAGTGGAGTTAGCTTTGTAACACACAAATTAAGGGTTTAAGAAAAGGAGTACTGACTGTCAGTGCTCGCTGTGTTTTTAATGCGAGTGAGAGAGTCTGTATAAGGTTAACTGTAGAAAACAGCGAACCTTAAGAAGCTCAACGACAGTAAAGTTAAAAAACCGGCGGCTCCTGGCACTTACTTTTGGAAAAGGGTCGGTCGGCCAAGAAGCGTATCGTGGCTCTATCATCAGTCGGACTGACAGAGTTGGTTGTTGTGGGTTTAAAAGACAATAACCCGGAAGTGATCCGGGACTCGATTTCATACCGAAGAGGAGCTTGTTGGGTGTATTTCCAACATCACTCTGATCAAAATATTAATCTGTAGAAAACACGGTAATCATGAGTTTATGTTTAAACTCCAAGTTGGGTTGTTCGTTCTTTCAGGAGATAGAGCTCTCTCGTCACTCGGCCCCTCACCCAATATGGCCGCCGACTTTCCCTTGAATGACTAACTAAATACATCCGGTTCAAGGATCCAACATTACTCCATAATTGTTGAATTGATCAGTATTTAAAAGTAAATGAATCTCGCAATTATTAAGCTTACAGCTATAAGTTAGCAGAGTGATGTTGGAAATACACCCAACAAGCTCCTCTTCGGTATGAAATCGAGTCCCGGATCACTTCCGGGTTATTGTCTTTAAAACCCACAACAACCAGCTCTGTCAGTCCGACTGATGATAGAGCCACGATACGCTTCTTTGCCGACCGACCCTTTTCCAAAAGTAAGTGCCAGGAGCCGCCGGTTTTTTAACTTTACTGTCGTTGAGCTTCTTAAGGTTCGCTGTTTTCTACAGTTAACCTTATACAGACTCTCTCACTCGCATTAAAAACACAGCGAGCACTGACAGTCAGTACTCCTTTTCTTAAACCCCTAATTTGTGTGTTACAAAGCTAACTCCACTTAGGTATGGTCACGCGTTCTCTAATCACAGCAAATGTATCTTGCAGCCATGAACTTTAAATCAAGAGCCCGGTTCGCGTTAATAAGACTTTTTGACCATTTCTTTGCATATTTGTTTATGTGGGCAATCATAACTGGCCGTATGTTTTTATCTTCGTCAACCGAGACTGAATCACTATTTATTAATTTTCTATAGAACGTACAGATTCGAACAGCGTCCTACACACTTGGTGTCTCAACTCACCCTGTGCAACCAATTGAGGCGGTTTGCATTTCATTATTTTCAAGGTAGGCACGACTTTTGGTGTGACTAAGTCCCCGACCACACTTTCTGTAATCTAATATAACGTGGCCCTTTCCCTCTTTTCTCAGAACTCAATTGAAGTTATCGAGATTTTTGAAGGCCAACTAAAGGAGGTCTAACCTTTCAAACCCTAAGGTATAAATCCAATTTGCATAGGTCTATTTCTCATTGCCATAGCATGAAATACATGCTTTGTTAGGTTTGTGTTGGGTGACAACAATACAGAGCGTCCATGTTTGTCTCACAAGCTTCTTATAGGTTATTCACGATGACAAGTCGATCATATTAACTGAAAATGTTTATCCATGTGTTTTTCTTGCGTCATTATATTTGAACTCAAAGTATTAATTTAATCTCTTAGAGATTGATGCTGACTTGAACATGTGTAATTCACTGTTTAGACAACATTTTTTTAAAACTAGATGTCGAAATTAGACTATCTTGCAATTTTTTCTCCTCTATGATTGGAAAGTTAACTTATTCAACTGATTGAGTATATATTTGACTGATTTCAGTTTTTTCAGTGATTCACAAAAGATTTATTCGTTCTCACTTTTTAAACAGAATTTAATCTGGTTCTATATCATGAAAATGTTATTACATTCATAGAAAGACTAATGGAGTCATTTGACTTCATTAGCATTTTCTTTTTATAAACTTCACGCGGGAAATACCTGGAAGGTGTATGATCCTGTGAACATTCATTGCTTTTTAAATAATTACAGAGCTTTTATGTATGTAACAAACATAGAAATTTAATTTGTTTATTGATATTGACTTATTGTTTCATATAGGGAGTCTTTGCTTCAGCAATTGAATAGACATCGTCCTGATGATGGTCTTCTTGACATCAGCAACCAAGACCGAAACGTCGACATTCCATCAACTCCTCTAATGTTGTTTCACAACACGAATCCACAACCACATTTAATTGATCATTTTGGGTTGTCTTTTTTCACTAACTAGTAGGTGATGTGTTAAGTCATGAACCATAGATAAAATGTTGCCAATCTTTGTTCATGATTTTTTTGCTAAAATTAATTTGTATATTTATCTCCCATAACTTGTTTTCAGTAAAGATTTTTCTTTGAAATACAAATCCCTCTGCTGTTTTACTTTTGACCTTCCATTAATTAATTTATTCATATACAATAATATTGTTATCCTGTGGATACTATTGAGTGTGTTACTGTGGTACAACTCAAAACTCAGACCGAAAAATTCAAAAACAAATCCCTTGTAGCATCCTTTGTTTTGAATTGCACATTGCCCAAGCCTACAAGGGTCTATTGGGTTTCCCTGCTTATAACAACACGCCACCACTGTGACATCAATGGTGTTTATTTCTGTTTTGGGAGTTCCTCTGTGCGTATGGGTAATGATTCCTGTCAATGGCGTCGGTTGTGCGTCACCATCCTCCACTGCCACATGCGGCCTGGATGCATGAGGTTGAAACCAATAATAGGTGTGTTGAGCCTGCACGCATAAATAATAAATGTACAGGTCTGACGCGCTAATGCCCCCCCTGAGCAAATGGGAGAGTGAGTGTAGCCCAGCTGACCATGCCCTGCTTACCGCCCCATACGAGCGAAAGAAGTTGTGATTTGAGCATAGAAAAAAAATGTTTGGTCAGGCTGAGGGGATATTCCAATGAGGGGGGGGGGGTGCACAGTGTGAGTGGAATTATCACAGATTTCCCAACTCATAGTCAACCAGAAAACAGACCGAACGGATGTATACTCGAAGCACCAAAGAGAGATGAATTTGCAATCGCAAATTAAAAGAACCATGTTGTGTGCATACATGGATATGCCGTGGGTCGCGGATTAAAGTTAAGCGCAGTGTGTCTATGCCGCTGATGAATTATATAGGCAAGCGGTTCCATCAAAATGGCGAATAAAAGGGGGGATAAGGGGCACCCCTGATGGGTGCCGCACCTTATGCGGAGGGGCTCAGATGTAAATCCACCCATCGCACCCTCGCCGATGTGTCATGATAGAGTACCTGCAGCTACCACATCAGGACGTTGGGGAACCCTTTTTTGCGTAAAATATGAAACATATAGCTCCATTCAATGGCATCGAATGCCTTGGCGGCATCAAGCATGACTGCTGCTTCTGGAAGTTCAGGATTTAGGACATGAAACATGGCGAATAACGTGCGTAGATTGTTAGTCGTTGAGCGATCAGGGACAAAGCCGAATTGATCCGGCAGAACTACGGTGGGCAATAGGGGCTGTAATTTAATGGCAATGATTTTTGCAAGAATCTTGGCGTCTAAATTGATAAGCGATAAGGGGCGATATGACTCGCACGAGGTGGGAGATTTACCTTTTTTGAGTAGAGTGATGATGAGGGCTTGTCGCAGGGAGGGCGGCAAGGCACCCGTATCATGAGCCTCAGCATACATCTCAAGAAGATGCGGGGTGACGAGATCAGAATATCGTTTATAAAATTCGGCAGTGAGCCCGTCAGGCCCCGGAGCCTTGTTATTAGGTTGGGACATAATTGCCTCTTTAACATTGGTTTCGTCAATAGGTTGACTGAGATATTCCCTATGTCCGTTAGATAGCCAGACACAGGCAATGTCAGTAAGATAATCATTGAGGGCCTCGTCATCCCCTCCCCGGTGTTGCATATAAATCACCATAAAAATTGTGGAATTGTTCCACTATATCCTGTGACTTATAGTATTCGATCCCTTGGTCATCTACTATCTTGGTAATCTGGTGATGTTCAGATCTAAAGCGTTGTCTAGTAGCTAGCTTCCTACCAGGATGCCCAGCTTCACCATAGGCCCTGGCTACGTGACGTCGCGTCATATAGCGTGCCTCAGACTCCACTAGTGATTCATATTCTTTGAGTAAATTCTGGATTCCAAGAAGAGATGTTGGGTCAGCCAGATATTTCATTTGAAGCTCTTTTAACGCAGCCTCAGTCTTGGCAATCTGACCCCGTATGTCTTTTAATATGCCCCATGACGTGTTAATGCAGACTCCCCGTATTGTGACCTTGAATGCCTCACAGAACACTGCTGCGCTGTCTACCGACCCAACATTGATTTCAAAATATTGTATGATGGCCTGTCTAAAGGTATCCCCGAATATCGGTTCGGGGAGAGCCGTAGCCCGAAATCGCCATGTGTACGGAGGGTGTATATTTGCGGGGAGTTTAATGTCTAATATTACCGGGTTATGATCTGATAAGGTGCGTGGTAGAATGTACGCATGTTGAACCCACCCATAGGCTTCCTCATTTACGAGCCAGTAGTCTAAGCGCGAACAACTGTTATAAGCCGGTGTGACGTGTGTACCAACCTTTTCTGCGGCATTGCAGACCCGCCAAACGTCCGCCACCCCCATCTCCAACATGGCGTCTCGGACACACTGTGCGATCTTTACAGTACGTACCCCTTGTGGATTGGATTTGTCAAGATTCGGATCGAGATGTGTATTAAAATCTCCCCCCCGGATTATAGCTGTCTCCCGCCAAGTGTGCAGCGACTCTAGGAGCTGGACGATCACCGAGGGGTCATCTACAACTGGACCATATACATTGATAAAGGTTATCGTAGTGACCCCTAATATGTCCTGTACCATGGCCCAATGACCCTCAGCATCCGTGTGGGATAGTATCAGAAGAAAAGGGATACCTTTCTTAACCAAGATCAGGACTCCCCTAGCATGGTTAGAAAAGGAGGATGCTAGCCTATATCCAGCCCACCTAGTGGTGATGTGAACCTCCTTTTGCTTACTTAAGTGCGTTTCTTGTAGGAGTGACTTGAACATTATGTCTCTCAAGGTAAGCCAGTACTTGACAGATTTTTTTGGGAGTGTTGAGCCCCCGGACATTCCATGTGATACAGTTATATTTTTCACCCATCTATACTAATATAATATGGGCACCAGCTACATGCATAGAGCAGTCTGTCTACTATCAAAGCAACATCTGGACCTGCGTACGTGACCATGCCAATCGTTTCCTCACATGTAACAGTGTCATAACATGAAAACTCCCCTCCCCCCACCCACTTTGGCAATCCCAATTTGCCAAAGCCATGTCCCCTATTAATCAACAACCCCAACAATAAACCGAAAACAACAATGTCATGATGGGGTATACCCATAGTGGGGGCACAGTGGCACATACCACTCTCCTCTGTAAGGGAGAGGGGGGCCGCCACATCAAAAACATAAGGCACTCAAAGTGGTTACATCCGCATAGAAAAGAAAGAGATAGTAGTGACATACAGCGAGCTGAGACATACATTAACCAACATTATCGCCAGCTCCCAATGGGGGGGGGGGACCTTCACAATGAGTCAGCAAATCACCCCTAAGTGTCCACATGAAGTCAATTCGGCAACAACTAATTTGAAAGCTAACAAATCTTAAATGGCCCGGGGCCCAGGGTTTCTCAGCATATAACTCCATCAGTTCTGGCTCACCGGCTGCAAAGGGAAAAAACCATCAGTTAGTCAGCCACCTGTAATCAAGATTCAACAAGCCCCCCAATTAGAACTGAGCAGACCACATTGTAGGCAACATTATTCATCAACGTCTGATGTGGTACTTGCAGACTGCATTTGGTGCCGTAAAGTCTTGGCATGCCCCATAGCCAGCTTAGGGTTAGCAAAGATCTTCACCTTGTCGTCAACCACTATCCGCAGGCGGGTGGGATACAGCATCGCATACAGGCACCTGTTCCTTTGCCAACATCTTCTTGACTCCTTGAAATTCCTTCCTGGCCGCTTGCACCTGCGGCCGTGAAATCTGGGTAGAACGACAGTGTGTTTCCTTGATGCGTGATGATACCTTTCTGACGTGCAATTCAGAGTACGGTGTCACGGTCTCGGAAATTCAGCAATCTGGCAATTATGGGCCTCAGTGGGCACCCGGAGATGATGAGCAGCCAGTGATCTGTGGGCACACTCCACCACCAGCATGTTCGAAAGATTGTCTGCCCCACAGATGTCTCGTAGCAATTTTTCAACAAAGTGCTCCAGCCTGCCCACATTGGTTGACTCCGGCAGGCCGAAAATGCGCACGTTATTGCACCGGGAGCACGCTTCAATGTCTTTATTTTTCTCCTTGATGATCGCCAGTATCTTATCAATATCCATGGTCTTTGCTGCAAGTCGGATATTCTCTGCTCTGCATCACCCAGAGGAAGTGCGTGCTTATTTAATTTGGATGACATATGGTCCATTCTACCATTCATCGCTTCAATTTTACCATCGATGGATTGAAGGTTGGCTTGTATCGCAGCCAACGTTGTTTCCAGCACTGTTGGTGTTTGCACCGTGGACTCGAGCTCTGAGTCAGATGCAGCCTGTTGCGCTGCTTTCCCACTATTACGAAGCTCAAGCGTCAGTTTAGGTTGGTTTTTCTTGGACTTACCCATTTTGTCCGATGTATGGCAGCAGGTGCAGGTGATTATGGAAGGTGATGCACTGCGCGTTGCTTCCCGCTATCCTAGCGCAGCGCAAGCGGGTCCTCCAAAGTGCAGTGAATCCAGGCACACCCAAGGCGCAATGCTCCTCACCTCCTGGCGCTGCTATGCAGCAGCGTCTGAGCTGAGACACTCGTGCTGAGCTGTTAGCCACCAAAGGAAGAGTTCAGCACAATGTGCACTGCAGCATAACTGGCCCGCAGCCACCAGGCCGCTGATGTCCCTGCAGAGTGAGTGTGAAGTGCGCCCGGTGAGCCCCCATTGTATCTTCCAGCACTGCTCGACCTGTAGAGCAGCCCCCAGTGAGTGAGCAAGAATCCAGGGGGGGGGGGGGGGGCAAAGCACAGTGCCTTCAGCCCGATGGAGACAGCCCTCTGTGATTTTTTTATGAGGCCCAGCTCACAGCTCAGAGCCGGGCACTTGCGCAGCTTATTTCAGCCCCAGAGCGGGCTCCGATCTTATACCGCGCTCGGGGGCGGAGATCCGGCATTGCCAGCCCCAGCAGGGGACCCACTAGCAGCACCCCGCGCACCTCCCATCTGATGAATCCCCACTCGGCGTCCGCTACAAAATAGGATCCACTCACTTGGCAGTCCCGGGTGATCTGTAGCACGGTCGCGGCCGCGTCAGTGCCCCGCGGCTGCCATCTTAGGTCCCAGCATCTCCTCTCGGTACAGTTTCCCGAGCACTCCGGCGCCCAGCAACGGCTATTTCTACCTCAAAAGGGTAGTGCATCTTGTCACCTCAGGGATAAGGATTGCGCGGAAGGCCACTTTAAAATCAGGATAAACAACAGGATGGTAGTAACGGCCCGTGGAGCTGCACTATTGCGCTGCCATCTCACTGCACGCCAAGCCACGCCCTGTGTTTGCTTAAACTTGTGTGCTCATATATTTGACAAGACATGTATGGTCACAAACAACAACTGTGTTCTCATGTTGTTGCTACGTGCTAGGGTCTGACCAGAGAGAATAACAAAGGACATTGTTGTTTGACCTTGTCTTTGATGTTCAGACTAAATCCCAGGAAAAATAACAGAACAAGAAAACATATACATGTTCTTTGTGAAAGTACACTGTGGCACAACGGCAAGTGTGTTTATAGCTTATAGTAATGTGAGTAAAAGATAACGCGGCCTACAACGCACAATTAGGCTAACATAGGGGAAACTACAATGGGCACTCCACCCCTATTTTGTACTGCAAGGGTGTACACTTCTAGAGCAAAACCTATGCTAGACATGACGCAAACTCCATTGCACCATAGTGCAAGGGTGTGTGCGTTGTATCTCGGCATTCAAGTGACAAGAAACCAAGGGGCTTGTTTAAAACCCCATTGCAACACTTTTGCACCGCCATTGCGTCACTTTTTGTAACGCAGCGGCAACGTAAACAATGCACCAGGTTGCGGCCTATTTACATCACGATGCTTCTAGGCAGATGAATCACCTTGTAAATCCCTGCACCACATTATACCTGAGTCGAGTATAATGTATGCAGAGTGGGCGTTCCCAGGCGAAAACCCCCCGTAGAAGTGATGCAGTGAAATCTTCAAGATTTCACTGCACCACTTCTAGGACACCACTGCGTCAAAACCTTACGATTGTTTATAGCAGGAGTAAGGAGTGACACCGTGTATTAAGTATAGGCTCCACCAAGCATTGCTGGAGTTGTGTCATGCTTGTGACACAACTTCGACAAAACAATAGGAGAGCCAGTACTGATAAATGATTAATCTTATTTTCAATAAAGTCACCTAGACCTAAACAGACGTGACCTTTTCGTTTTTTAGAATCTCAGTTTTTTATTTTTCAAACTTAATTAATCCATAGTTTTATTTAAATTGATTTTTTCACAATCATTTTCATAATTTAAACAGAATAAAGTACATTAAACAACAAATCTCACATCCTAACATCCCAGCTAAATAAAACTACAGGCGCACTTTCACATTCTGATTAATACACATACACAACAAACCATTCATTCATCCAATCACACTCAACACCACATTGACAGTTTAAGGTTCAACATAGACCTATTTGTTGGAAAATCACAAAAACCTACGGTGCAAAATTTACATAATTATTGTAGACATCAAAAACACAATTTCAATATTTCAAAACACTCAATAGGTCAAAAAAAGCAGGTCGATGCGTTTCGAACACCATCTGATTATCTGGTGTTCTCCTCAGGACCAAAAAGCTGTAATGACAAGAACAGATCAAAGAATCTCAGTTACTCTCTACATCGTACTGTATGCTCCTATCCCTCTCTGTTGCCTGTTTTGTGGCGCAGCGGCAACGTAAACAATGCACCAGGTTGCAGCCTATTTACATCGCGATGCATCTAGGCAGATGAATCACCTTGTAAATCCCGGCACCACATTATACCTGAGTCAGGTATAATAAATGCAGGGTGGGCGTTCACAGGCGAAAAAGCATCGTAGAAATGATGCTGTGAAATCTACACCACTGCGTCAAAACCTTACGATTGTTTATAGTAGACGTAAGGAGTAACACAGTGTATTAAGTATAAGCTCCACCAAGCATTGCTGGAGTTGCGTCATGCTTGTGACACAACTTCAGCAATGTGTGACTTTTGCACCGACGGATGCGTAAATATTTCTGCCAATCCTTGCGCCATGGTTACGACGCATACATGGTTGCGAAAGGGTTTCTTTGCCCGGCGCAAGGAAACTGAAGCATCTCTCCTCTAACGCAGAGATGCATCAGTTTCTTGTAAATAAGCCCCCCCCCCCCAGAATGTTACCATCAATTTAATATGGGAAGGGTGCTGGAGGTTCTCTGTACCTCTGTAAACTTTTGGAATATGCTTCGCCTCTTTCTGATGGGCAAGATAGCCTTGGTCAAAATGATTATGCTGCCACGTTGCTTGTCCATTTTCCGGGGCACGCAGTGTATTAAGTACATGGTCCACCAAGCATTCCTGGAGTTGCGTCATGCTTGCGACACAACACCAGCAATGTGTGACTTTTGCGCCCATTGATGCGTAAATATTTCTGTTGCATCTGTAAATCCTTGCGCCATGCTTACGTCGCATCCATGGTGGCGAAAGGGTTTCTTTGCCCATCGCAAAGGAAACTGAGAAATCTCTGCTCTAACACAGAGATGCGTCAGTTTCTTGTAAATAAGCCCCCAAGAATCTTTCCACCAATTTAATATGGAAGGGTCTTCATATCTCGGTAAACTTTTGCAATATGCTTCGCCTCTCTCTGATGGGCAAGATACCTTTAGTCAAAATGATTGTGATGATACGCTGCTTGTCCAATTTCCGGGGCACGCTGTTTAGTATACCCCAACAGACTTTCAAGGAGCTGGACAAACTCATAGTGGGAGGAAACGGGTGGGACTAACCACGCTCAAGTGGACATTGAACCAAGGGGGGATGTAAGTGCTATGTATGGACCTTAGGGGCATATTACCTAGAAATAGCAATATTTATCGCTAAGCAGGGTTAGCGGAAACAATTTTATTGCCGCGCTACGATGATTTTTATCGCTGAGATACCTTGCTATCATCAAGGTTTATCTCCGAAACGATAAAAATCATTCGACTTGCGTGAATATCGCTGGAAAAACAGTGATAATCACACATTATCGTGACAATGCTCTTAGCCATGTTATCCACCTCCCATTGGATAACATGGCTAAGAACTGCTCTGGGCAGGTGTTAGCTTTTGGAGATATTCTCGCTTAGCACGAATATTTCCAAAACTACGCCTTTGTAGGTAATAGGAGATAGCGATGTTAGTGACTGTTTTCAGTCGCTAACATTTTGGCACACCCACTTTGCATGTCATTAGCGATAAATATCGCTGACACGCAAAGTGGGTCCCAAGATGCTCGCTATCGCCTATTAGCTGTCGATAACTGGTGTTAGCGACAGCTTGGTAATGGGGCAATCAAATTATCGCCGCTTTAGTGGGAAAAAGTCCAGCTAAAGCAGCTATAAGGGCCCTTGGTAATATGCCCCGCGGTTCGCTGGTAGATGAGGGAGACAAGTGGGAGAAGCGTTTGTTGGCGGTAGCGAAGGGGACCACCTCCCTACCTGAACTACTAACGTTGGGAAATAACAAGTAGCACACGTGCTTAAAACTATGGAATGTATATACAGAGATTGTTTACTTGTAATGCGATTATGACTAAAACGAGAAAAAAATAGGTCGGGGTCAGTAGATCTGTTAAGGGCAGAATAAATAAGGGTCTGGCTTAGAACCAGCACCTGGATACAGACATTAGGTGTGTCGTTGAGTAAAAATACGTAAATAAATGCATTCAATCCCTGTTCGAGGACTGAATAGCTGAGACTAATCAGAAGACCGAAGAAGGCGCTCTCAAACTGAAGTAAAAATCACTATAGAACATCCTGGTAATATGATTGTAAAGGTGATATTTCCTGCTGGTTTGTTCACTTTGTGTCAGTGCTGTAGAATCGATTTTAAAGTTGTTAATGAGCTGATATAGTGAATTGCACGGTTCTAGGCTTACTGGCAGTAAATGTGTTTGTTTCATTTACTTTACGCAATTAGATATGTTTGGCTAATCGATGCTTGGTTCTTTAAAAAAAGCTCCTTGAGCAATGCCAATACAAAACGAAAAATCCTGAAAATATTATTGAAACCCCAGGATGTTAATTAGTTGTCACATAAATCATGATTTAAATGCGCTTCTGACTGGACGTCATGCTGCACGCGCGCGTCACCGCCCACTCCTCGTGGCACTCGAGGGCTCGCGCTTATGACACAGCAGCAGCGGCAGCGGCCAGAGTGCATTGACCTCTCCTGGGCTTTCGACAAGCTGTGGAGCGCCCATTATTTTCCCACGTTTGATGAGGTTGTACGGCACATTATTGGAATGTAGTGAAACTTTGTAAGAGGTGTCACTTGCTTCTCAGATATCTAATTAACGTTAACCTGACCTGCAAATGGGGAGTCAGCCTCTTTCCCGATGTGATCTTACAAGACATTGCCTTTAATAAAGTTGACTGTAATGTTTTAGATTTACGTTTTGATTATGTTTCCTTATTTGTTTTTAAACTGTTTACAATTGTAACTTTATTATTAATATTATATTGATTGTATTGTATCTGTATAGTGCTTTGTACCTCTGATAAGGAGCCAAAGCGCATCGTAGGTGACTCTCCACTTTGCCTAGCAGAGAAGTTAATAGGTCTAGAAAAAAACACAAACTCAAAGAATAAAGAAATACTCACTGAAGAAATTCCAAAATTCAAGAATTAAACAAAACAATTTGGGCTAGTCCTCTTTTAATGCTGTAGAATTTGGAGCTATGTTCCTGTAGAATATAGTCAGTACTTGGCATTCCCTGGGTACAGGCTGCCATGGCAAAGCCCCGGAGTGACACCAGAATTACCTTTAAAAATGAACTCTTATACAGCAGCCATGACTGACTCACTGGTTACTGGCAGCCAGCCTGGAACTCTATCGGGTCATCCAGGAGTTACAGTTGGACAGTCCCTGGCATGTACTCGCTATGGGCGGACATGATGAGTGGTCGAAAGGAGCATCTCATAA
Organism: Lissotriton vulgaris; assembly: GCF_964263255.1. Lineage (NCBI taxonomy): Eukaryota > Metazoa > Chordata > Amphibia > Caudata > Salamandridae > Lissotriton > Lissotriton vulgaris. The sequence goes on along the minus strand of NC_141694.1, from coordinate 1,613,064,393 downwards.
ATGTCATGAAGAATTCACACCTAGGAACAAGGCAGGAGTGACCAAGGGCATTCAATGCACTCATATCATCATGTTCCGTAATCTAAAGGAAGTTCAGGGGAAATAGAAATATACTTAACGCATGCAAAAGAAGAATGCATCCATTACCAAGGCCTTTCAGAGTTCACCCATAGCCAAATCAAATCAAATTGTCTTTATTCGGATTTCCGTAATTATTGAAATTCCATAAAAGTACATAAATTACATTGCAACTTTTACATAGATGTTTAAAAATGATAAAAAGCGATTTGAATTTTACACAGCTTTTAAAAACTAGTTATACATGAATGTGCGAATGAAAAATTAAAAATATTAAACATTTATAAAAAAACTACTTTAGCCTACACTTAAAAATTAATCACGAAGCACTCAACTCATACTAGTGTCATCACAGGGTACTATGGGCGAACAAACATCATAGGTTGCGACGATGGCTAGCACAGAATTTGAAAAAATAAACTAGGGATTTAGCAATCAATTCATGTTCCAAGTGCTGGAGAACCAGATATGCTGGGCGGCACTGCCGCAACCCCATTACCCTCAGAATAGGAACACACCTCTTGCGCAGAGCCGTATAGAACTTACAAAAAAATACCACATGAATGGTAGATTGTAGGGAGTTGGAATCACAGGGACAGGGGCATAGGTTTGGGGACCAATCATTTTGAAGAGGAAAGGAAAGCAAACGATGTAGCAAATTAAATCTAAAGCGGGTCAACAAAAATTTCCCATATTGATTTATACTGTAATTTAGGTACGGCTGAATTGTGGGCGCAGTTTGGATTAACAGACAGTGTTGGACTGATGTTTTCCCAGCCTCCTTCGATAGGCGCAATTTGCTCAAGTGTGACAGGCAAGCTGTTCTTAGTTCAGTTTTTGTTATGTCTGCTATTGCGGGGGGATCGCCAAAGTATTTCTCGAGGCCCATGTCCGTAAGAAATGTCTTAACATAGGCCAGCCAATTGATCCTCCTCATGTTATCAAGCTTCAGACAATCCTGCACAATTGCCCTTGTCAGGTGGCACTGGTCCGTAACCCAAATTCGCCGCCACAGCATAAGTGGTTGAATTTTTATTATATCCGAGAGGTAGTCTAATCCCAGTTCGTTATGGCATCCGTATGTAGTCGCGCTTCTCGGGAGCGATAGCAAGTACCTTAGAAAAGAGTTCTCAATTAGTTGGAGCTGGTCCGTATTAGCTTCTCCCCAGACCCCTGCCCCATAAGTTGCTGCGCTTATACACTTTGCCTTGTATATTTTAATCATTTCTGACGGTGGTTTTTTCCCTAGCTGCTGCGCAAATGATTTGAGCACTGTTACAGTTCTGAGAAATGCTAACTTACGAGATTTAATAGCTTCCCTCCATTTAAACTTATTATCAATTAAAATTCCTAAATAGGGATATGTTAATGTTTGTTCAAGGGGCACTTTGTTGACAGAAATTGTCTTCAGGTTTCTGTGTTTTGAGCCAGCATGCATCACATAGGTTTTTTTAATGTTTATTTTTAGGTTCAGGCCAGCCATGAATGAACAATACTTGTCCAGGACCCATTGAAGCTGTACTGGGGTTCGGGCAAGGAGAACCGCGTCGTCGGCATATAATAGGGCTGGAATATGCTGACGACCAATGGCTGGAAGGTCATCCGTGCCCTCGAGTAGAGCAGCCTCAAGCCCATTTGTGTACAGGGTAAAAAGGAAGGGGGCCAGAACACACCCTTGTCTGACCTCCTTCTCTACCCGAAAGCAATCCGTTAACTGGCCGTTGGTTCCGTACCTAACTCTCCCTGTAGCCCCCGTATACAGCTCTCGCAAGAAATCTACAATCGATGGATCAATGCCCATCTGTAGTATGATTGTCCACAGCCTTGAGTGCACAACGCAATCAAAGGCTGCGGACAAATCAACATATACCATATGGAGAGAGGCACCTTTAGCATGTACATATTTCTCAGCCAAGAGCGTCAGATTCAGTGCCTGGTCAACCGTACCCAGTCCCTCCCTGAACCCGTATTGCAAATCCGAGATCACATTTTGTTGATTTGTCCACTCCTGGAGTCGCTCGAGAAGAATGCGTCCAGCCATCTTCCCGAGCGAGTCCAGGAGTGAAATGGGTCTATAACAGGATGGACTGTTCCTATCGCCCTTTTTGTAAATGGGGACCAGTATCGAGGTTGACCACGACTTTACCAGGCCAACCTCTTTGGCCGCGTTTAATACATTTGTAAGGATCGGGCTCCAGAGATCTGGATTATGTTTGAAGAGGTCTACTGGGACCGTGTCTGGACCTGGTGCCTTCCCCCTTTAGATAATTTTAATGCATTTTTTACCTCTTTATGATCAAAACAGAGAGATAATGGATATTTAACATGGGGGAGAGCTTCGATTAAAGCCATCTCATGGGGATTCTCCATACGAAAGACCTCCGAAAAGTATTCAACCCATTCTCTGGTGTCAATAGCAACGTCCAAAATTGGAACGTCTGCCTGAGCAAGGAGGAAAGGGGATCTCACTACCTGCCAGAAGGCAGAACTATCCTTTAGGGCGCTGCTCTTCTGTAATTGGTCCCACAGATCGGCTTTAATTTCCTTTTTTCTATTTTTTATAGCTAAGGAGTAGGCCTTCCTTAAGCTAATAATCTCGTCTTTATCGCTCGTTTCCTTAGCTAGGGCCTTTCTTAATAATGTGTATGCTTTAGTGCATGCGGGACTAAACCATCCCTTCCTAGGCTTCTTCTTATGTTTGCAGACTTTGGTCAGTTCCTTCATTATAACTTCAACAATCGCAGCATAGCTAGCTAAAATTTGGACCGAGGTAGCCAAAGGGTCAAGACACTTCATTATTTGAGAGTTGCTTGCCTCCACTATTTTTGCCACTACAGCCTTCTGGCCTAATTTGCCCCATTTTAAAGTGTAACTATTCAAGCGATCCAATACTAATTCTTGTTGGTCCAGAACGTTGGATTGCAGTGAATCTTCGTTGATTTGACTATTCCCAGTCTGAAGGGTCACACTTAAAGGAGAGTGATCGCTGAGTGCATTGTTAATAGTTTGAAAAGTCTTAATGTGAGGGGCTTTGTTAGTAGAAACTAGAATATAATCAATCACAGTTTGTGCACCTCTTCCATTAAAAGTTGGCGAAAATACAGCTGCTGGGGTTTTTAATTCATTGGCAAAGCCCATCTCTAATTCCACCATTGTCTCATACATTTTTATTCCCTCAAGCGTGATTGTGAAGTGTGTGAGCCCATTATCTTCTTCATAAATGATCCCACAATTAGGGGTATTACTTTTTGTGCACAAGTGCAAATTGAAATCCCCTCCCCAGACTAAAGTGTATGTCTTACTTGCGTATTTTAAACGCAGGGCTTGAAGATGATCAAAGATCTCAGCTACCAATCATATAAAATCGGGTGGGTTCCGGTTATTATAGAAATTAATTAAGAAATACACTTCCTGGGTAGATCTTTGGAGGGTAAGTAGTTGGTAATTAAGTTCTACTTTCACAGGGGTAATATCATAGCAGGGCAAAAGGTTTGAGATGTAAGTAATTAGCCCTCCCTTACTCCTACCAGCAATGGACTTTTTAGCTGGAGAGAAGTACGTCTTATAACCTAGAAGATGTACCGGTTCGTTAAGCCACGTTTCTTGTAAGCAGATAATATTGCTTGAGTTGGCAGTCTGCAGGTAACTGGTTTCCATGTACTTAGAGGCTAAACCTGCTATGTTCCAAAAAAGAAAAGTGACTTGTTTGTCAGAAGTTACCGAAGTGGATAATCTAGGTAGCGTCTGCAGCAGCTCATTAGTCAATGTCATAGGAGAGTTTACCCTCCGTGTCTCAGTAGTTACTTTCAGAGTACTATCTATGATGTTGGGACTATCTTTTACAGGTACTGCAGTAATGGAACAGCTTTCTGGGACAACTATAGTATAATAGTTTTCAATGAGGCCTGCGGATTCCTTCACTGTGTGTGGTGTTAGTTTACTTAAGTACATAGGACCTGAGCTATCATATTTATTATCTAATAGTGGTCAATCAACCATCTCCAGGCCACTGTATCTATTAAATGTTGGTATCCCTCCCCAGGTGTACCTATATGGTAAATTTCTCCTATCCCTACCTGTCCATACTGCCCAGTATTTCCTCCCCTGCCTGATGTATTCTGTGTCCCCACCCCATTGATAATTAACTGGTTCCTGCCAGGGCCAATATAGCCCTTTGTTGTGACGGGATGCTGGTGGGTAAAAGTAAGACAATCGTTTAGTTGATATCCCGTCAGATTTACTCATCGAGTCCCACGAGCAGATATGATCCGCTGTATGTGGGTCATCGAAGTTAACTATAATACAGTCACCTGAGATTTTTTTTGGTTGATGGCCTATCCAGGGCACTCTACGCACTGCAGTAATCCTACTAATACAGTTTTGTGGGAGTGGTCTGTTATTGTTCAACCAATACTGGACCTTATTTTTTAGGGACCAGTTTGGTTCCTCACTGTTGTGAGTCAATTCAGGGACCCCTGGGAGTTGCTTCAGGGGGGAGATTTATCAGTTTGCGCCCCCCTCCCTTAGGCCTTTGTCCCAGTTGACTATGTCTTAGCTGAGGGTCTTGTTGGACATTATTTATCTGGGCTGGTTTGGAAAGGGTTGGAACAGGATTTGGAGTTACAGGAGTGGCAGCTACTGGGGGTATCTTTTTCTGTTGTAAAGGGACCTTATTAGCTGTTTCTTTTCGGGCATTAATTTTTGGGGTAGCGGATCCTGAGGCAATTTTGTTTATGCCTTCCGGTTTTTTAAGATTGGTGTCCTTGGTTTTCAATTCTCCTGCATTTGTCGCCCCCAAGTTCTTATGATGGGAAGATGTCTTCAGAGTTAACGTTAGGACTGCTAGTTGTTTTTCAATAATTGCTAGACTCAATTGGAACAGCTGTAATTGTGTTTTTATTAGTTCTCTAATTTGAGCTAGCAAGAATTGGTCAGCACCACATGTATGGTTGCCACCCCCCGTTTGATTACCCGGTATGTCATTGTTAGCACGATCGTCTGTAGTTCTATTTGTTACGCTAAGATCCACAGCCGTGGAAAGGAGATTTATGCTTTCATTATCTGTGTTAGGTGAATTAGAATTGTGCGTTGTTGGGCCTGATGTAACAATACCCTTCCCCTGGATGTTAGATTGCAATTTATGCCGGGTGTTACCTGAGTTTAAGTCTTTTGTTTTCTTTCTCTTATTGGTTGGCTTTTTCTGTTTTGGGATAGCGCCCTCCTTAATTCCCCTTTCTGCAGCTTATGCCTGGTCAGTTAGCAATTGTGTCGCAAAAATGTCAGGGGTTTTTTCAAGGGCCTCGGTGGTTTGTGAGTCCGACATACACAATGTAGCAGAGAGATCAACTAAACTGGGGATACCATGTACATCTGCGTCTACTTCTAACATTAGGGCCTTCTCACGTTGATTAGCGGGAGTCTGTGCCATTGCCAGAGACCCGAATGAGGATCGTCTTGCCTGTACTAAATCCTGTGAGACTCTTCTGTCTAACAATATTATCCCTTGATCTATGGCTTCGTTGGCTTTAATGATGAACTGGTCGATAGGACCTGTAAATTCTGCCATACGTTGCTTTGCTTTGCTATGACAACCTCTAGGAGACATGTTAATGATTACAGGTGCAGCTAAAGTGGTGGATACACGTTAGGAGTAATTTACACCTTACATATCTATATACAGACCAGCTAGTTGAGCGTCCTGTGTCTGTGGGTGATAGAAGATGTTGGAGGGGGGCTCCAGTCCAGTCTGTTCCGGTCTGTGATGGGATAGGACGGGCCCGTCCTTGGCCCGGGCTTCGCCTGGCGTCCCGGTCGCGTCCCGCGAGACGGGGGTGACGCTGGATTTAAGCGCCTCCTGGCGCGCAAAGCTCGCGGTGTGTGCCGCTAAGGTTGCTGGGGCGTGTGGTCTTTGTGCCCCACCCACGCTCCGCTCGGCGGCCGGACCCCAAGGTGGAAAAAGGAGTCAGGCGGTAGGAGGCGGGCGGGTAGAACCCCAGACAGTGTCCAACCTCAGGCTGATAAGTAACGGCAGCAGTCAAATACGGTAAAGGGCACAGTTGAAGCAGAGTTCCCCCCCTCGACCGGGGTGACGCTGGATTTAAGCGCCTCCTGGCGCGCAAAGCTCGGGGGTTTTTACCTGACGAATTTTTAAAACTGTAAATATAATTGTCATTACCCTGATTTAGGAGCGCTAACTCACCGGTCCACTGCAGCAAATTCATGCTGTTTGCGTGGAGGGAGGAACAGCGCTTGTACTTCCGGATTTTTCCTTGGTGGGCAGCCATTTTACCGAGGGTGACGGTCTAGTCTCCACCCACCTCCTAATCTATATCAGCCTCAATCCTTCGCGCAGCGGAAGCGCCATAGACGCGCCGAAGAGGCGCCAAAGAGAAGCCAGTCTGAACCAGTCCGCGTCCAGACGCTTCGGGCTTCGGGATCGGGCAAGATGGTAGGGCGGCGCATTACATATAGTGCTCCTACGCTGCATGCTTTGCGACCCATCGTTAATCCCCTCTGTTTTAATTCACTCCTTCCTCACTCCACTAATACTGGCTGTAAAACATGCGACTGGTGTCTCCTCCCTCCTATTTTAGGCAATCATCCGTCTACACACACAAAGAAAATGTTTCTCCTTAATTGTCGGTCCCTCCCAAAGCACCACACTGAACTGGCGTTACTGATCGAGGAGTTTAATCCTGAAGCCCTCTTTTTAACCGAGACATGGCTTCAGTTACAAAATGATCCTGCATCAGTATGGGCCACTCCTCAAGGCTACACCCTTGAGCGACTGGATCGCCAGTCAGGTAGAGGTGGAAGACTGGCCATCATCTATAAAGATATTTACAGATGTGGTGTTACCTCTTCGACCACGTCATCCTGCGAGAGTCTACACTTTTCTCTTGATTTTTCCCCCACCATTACCTTTTCCGGCATTTTGGTCTATCGACCACCGGGCTCCCTCAGCGATTTCATCGCCGATATGACAGACTTGGCCGCTAACTTAGTGCTCACCTCAGCAAATCTCACTCTGCTGGGTGACTTAAATTTGCACTTAGATGACCCCCTTGATGTCGCCGCTAACAATCTTCGTTCAAATCTTCAGGCCATCGACTTGTCCCAAAAGGGTTTTCAGGCGACACACAACAAGGGTCATCTTCTAGATCATGTCTATAGCAATTTAGACAATCTATCGGTGGAAGTACCGTAACCATTGCCCTGGACCGACCATTTTTTAATTCCTCTTACATGGTCCACTAATACTCCCTCCATCTCCCAAGCTCATGATAAGCATTGGGGTAGGAAATGGAGCTCTCTTCCGCTTCCTAAATGGGAACAGGCTCTCTCTGAACAGCCACCCCAAAAGACTAGGAATCCCGACACGGCAGCTCTCAATTTTGATAATTGGATTTCCAGTACACTAGATCAAGTTCTTCCGAAGGGCTCTTTGCAAGCAATAAAAAGATCTAAAGTTGCACCTTGGTATTCTCCGGCCCTCAGGATGTTGAAACAAGTCTGCCGTAAAGCGGAGAGAGCTTGGAGGAAAGATCGCTCCCAACTGAAGAAATTAGAGCATAGAGCGGCAATAAGGCACTATAAGAGTGAAATAAAACTTGCTCAAGCTGAGTTCTATGAAACCAAAATTAACATGGCAGCTAACTCCCGTAGAGAAATTTTTAAAATTGCGAAATCTTTAATTTCTCCTCCTTCTGAGCTCTTGCCATCAGAGGGTGCACAGGCCCGGTGTGAGAACCTAGCCACCTTCTTCTTCCAGAAGATTCAGGCCATTTATTCCCTACTTTCGACAGGTAGTGAAGATATGGCTTACTCCTCTACTCTGGACTCTTCCCTGCCTGTGTCCTGCTCATTGGTCACTTTTCCACTTCTGGATCCCAGTACATTAGATATACTGGTCCACAAAGTCACCTCAGGATCTCCAAATGATCCAGCTCCTCCACAGACCTTAGCTAAAGTGATTGATCCGCCCGTTCATCCTGGAGGCTCTTAACACCTCTATCACCTCCAACTCCGTCCCAGCCACATGGAAGTGCGCGATGGTAAGGGCCCTGTTGAAAAAGCCGAATTTGGATCAGAACAATCTGTCCAATTTCTGCCCTATCTCGCTGCTTCCGTGGATGAGTAAATTGTTAGAGAGACACATCAATAAAATCTTAGTGGATTATTTAGAGTCCAACAATCTCCTACAGGTCTCCCAGACAGGGTTTCGTCCCCAGCATGGTACCGAAACTGCCCTTCTGGCAGTGACAGAGGCAGCTAGAGCTATAATGGACCGGGGAGGAAAAACAGCCATCATACTTCTTGATCTCAGTGCCGCGTTCGACACTATTAACCATGCCACACTATTACATCGTTTGAAGGGCATGGGTGTGTCGGGCGCGTCCTTGACCTGGCTGACCTCCTTCCTAGAGGAGCGCTTTTTTCAGGTGTTTGAGGGCGAGGTAGTATCATCTAAGCATCCGCTTAGCTGTGGGGTCCCGCAGGGCTCCTCCCTGAGCCCCACCCTTTTTAATGTTTATATGCAGCCTCTGGAGAAGATAGTCCTCCCTTTTGGTGTGCGGATTGTCACCTACGCAGACGATACCCAACTGGTGGTCTCCCTGGACCACGAAGAGGGTTCGTCTAACACCTTGGGCCCTTGTCTAGAGGCTGTCGCTAAGTGGATGCAATCCTCCCACCTCAAACTCAACGGGGAGAAGACCGAGATCATGTTACTGGGTAACCCTTCCCTAACCTCCTTGGCATCTATCTGGCCTTCATGTCTCTGTGTCCCCCCTCCCCCTAAAGAGCAGATAAAGAGTCTAGGAATCTGGCTTGATAGAGCACTGGATTTCTCAGTCCAAGCCACCAAAACTGCCTCCACATGTGTGGGGCTAATGAAAATGCTCCGCAAAGTGCTCCCTCTGCTTCCATTCCAGGTGAGAAGGGTCATGGTACAGGCCCTGATACTCTCTCGCCTGGATTATGGAAACGTTTTATATCTAGGAGCCCCGGCGGCAGTGACTAACAGACTCCAAGTCACCCAAAACTGTGCCGCCCGATTATTATTCAACATCCCTAGCTGGCAATCAGCAAGGAATGCCTTAAAAGAACTCCATTGGCTCCCAGTGGCTGCCAGAACGCAGTTTAAGGCCATGTGCATTTTGCACAAATCTTTCCATCGAACTGGCCTGGCAGTTTTGTACCCCCTAGTGTTACCTTACTCACCATCCAGAGCCCTTCGCTCGGCTTCATTGCATTTGGCAACCACGTCAAAAATCAAGAAAGCCCGCTGGGGTGGCCGCTCTTTCACTCACACAGCGGCAAAGCTATGGAATTCCCTGCCTCTAACCCTCAGACAAAATAACAACAGAATGTCATTCAGGAAAGATCTAAAAACGTACTTGTTCACAAAAGCGTTTTAAGTTACCAGGTAGCCCAACACAGTAATCAGCTTAAAGCGCTGCGAGGCCTCCGGGTAGTTATGTGCTATACAAGTGCAATTTTTCATTTCATTTCATTGTGTGTGCCGCTAAGGTTGCTGGGGCTTGTGGTCTCTGTGCCCACCCACGCTCGGCTCGGCGGCCGGAGGCGGGCGGGCAGAACCCCAGGCAGTGTCCAACCTCAGGCTGATAAGTAACGGCAGCAGTCAAATACGGTAAAGGGCACAGTTGAAGCAGAGCTCCCCCCGTAGCCAATGGTGGGGCACTTGGCAGGAAACGCCGCTGATCAATTCCCAGGCTTCCACTGTCTAAAGCTGCCTAAAATGACTGATTACGTAGCTTTTGCATGAATCATCTGTTCGTTGGGTTGGAATAGTGTAGTTGTTTAGTTTGTCAAAACAAAGCAGTGGGCCTGGTCTGCATAATTAGTTAGGCAGAAGCCAAGTCTTTACTTCCTACATTTATTTCAAATCACCACATATGTTGCTTGGTTTTGGTGGGAGGGATTTCCACAGTATGCAGCGACTAAGATTCAGATCAATGCTCTTCTCGTAGGGAGGGATGGGCACCACAGGTACTCTTATAGTCTAAAGCGTTATGTTCTGTGAGTATCTTTGACCTTTTCCCTAGATGAACGCCAAACTCTTGTCTTGAATAGACATATGAATGCTGCGGAGTGCCTTGATGGCAGAACATCTGGCTTTTGGCAGTGAGTCCAGTGCCAGAAAAACTGTTGATAAAATCCCAGGGGCAAAGGTGTAGTAGGTTTCTTGCTGAAGCATTTTGGACCATATGTATACAACGTTATAACAGCAGCACTTCTAGGTACAGGCCATTTGCATAGTCTGCAGGTGGCATGACAAGGTTGGTAATAGTCTGCAGTTTCTTCCTACAGATATCCTACACTTGAGAAGATGAATTTGAGGTTTCACATTGTTTAGAATGTGTTTTTTTGTCACATGGTTCACTTGAGGGATCAAGGAAAGGTCTGAGTCCCTTATCACTTTAAGTTTTTTCTTTGCTTCAGCGGTGGGGTCTCAAGTTCCTTAGGCTATATTATTTCAGGCTGATATCAGTTCTGTTGTCCACAGGTCAGGAACTCTCTTTAGAATAACGTGAGTTTAAAATGTTTGGTCTACATCTAGTCTTCGACAGTGGCCAAGCCTTGAGGCTTCTAGCGCAATAGGTAATAAGTGTACATGCATAGAAAAACTTATCTCTAAAACGCTTGACAAAAAAAAAATCTTTATTGATGCCTTTTTGTTGGAGGGAGGGTGGGCAAGATCAACCTATTGCATTTGTAAATGCTTATTTTTGTATCTTGTAGTACAGCAGTACAGGTGGAATATTTGAAACCAGATATGAATGACGTAAGAGTTTTATCCTTTTAAGTAAAGTGCACCACCCTCAGCCAATCTTTGGTGCACCGTTGAGTGGGCCAACCTGAACCTGTCACCGATTGAATCAACCAGCGGCTTTTGCACCTGTCTTTGGAGGTGGCTAAAATACCCTTAGTTTAGCTTACAGTGGGGATGATATTGTCTCCCGGGTGGGAGGGGGGGACGGGGGGGGGGGGGGGGGATGAAAACTCCGACAGGTCAAATTTGTCCTATGATTAGCAATGTGATATATTACATTGAGTCTGGAATACAGCTGCTTGACTGCCAGTGCCACGTAGAAGCAAACAGCAGATTTCCCATGGCCTCTCCTCCTGTCAGTCAGAATTACATTTTAGATCTTGTGCATGAACCAGAAAGTAGTGCACAGAGTTGTCCCAGGATTATTGCAAAATTTCCTTGAGTTCTGTTAATATCTACAAGTCACAATCATCATTCAGGCCCTTTCCCTATTTGTCATCTAAATCCTCCACTTTTGAGCCATAGACACCATTGCATTCCTCAGGATGTTACATGAAACACAACAGGTTCCCAAACAATAAAGGTATGAAACCCGGGCCAGGGATGGCACAGCCGGAACAGATGGAGGCCCGGGACAAATGCCGCCCGGAGGCGGGAAGACCCTCCCCAGCCCCCCGTCGCAGAAGCCCGCGAAAAAGGGGTGACCAGGATTGGTCGCCCCAAGGAAGCTGACGGCCCCCCTATCAGGGGGCGAAGTGGAAAGCAGCTGGGGGGGGTTAAATAGGGGTACAATGCCCAAAGATGACACACAACCCCCCCTGCAGGAGGACCTCTGTTGCCAGCGACCTTGACTTTAATATCTGATGTAGTAGCACACTTATCCATGTAAATGTAAATGTATTTATATAGCACAAATCACCGACCCGGTATCTAAGCGCTTGCTTAGGGAACCCGTACTGGTATTCCCCTGTGAGATAACCCCAGCAGGGTATCCACAAGGTGAAAGCCAGGAATCCCACCGCGAGGGGCCGTTGTGGAGATTAAGCAAGCTATTGCCCAGAGTCGCAGAGTGTGAACCCGTGAATTGAGTAGGCACCGCAGAGAGAATTGTCGAGTCCGTGGAATTTTTGAGCCCAAGACCCGCCGAGGCGGGGAATTGAACCCTGGTCCCGGGCTGACCTCTGCTTCCAGGTCTGCCTCCTCTAACCAGTGAGCCACACTTCTCCACTGCCACTTTTGACATCTTCCACCACTGAAGATGCCACAAACGTGCATGGTTCTAAAATCTTTGCATTATGCACTGTGCACTTGCAGTACAATATGTTCCTTTTGAATGCTTCTCAGACAGGAGTGTGACACACACCCCTAAAGCACATGTCGTGACGTGGGGTCATACTCCCTGGGGATGACATCACAGTGAACTTGACACAGTTAGAAGTACACAATCGTGCTGCCAAAGGCGTCCAGACACTTGCCTCGAGCATGACCTTTAATGTCAAGTAACCTGAGGGGGTTTCAGAACTCCTTTGGAACCAATCTTTGATTTCAGCTGCTTTTCGCCAAGCACACACCTTAACGCCACAGCACTAAGGTGAATTCCTGAGTCTAGCACAGGTTTTGTACAGGAAGGGTACCCTTCCTCTACAAAATATGTGCACAGTATAGCACACATGCAAAGTAGGAAAAGAAAGGAGAAATGAAAACAGTTCTCCTATTAATGTATCCTTTCAGATGGCGTTAACTTTCAGCTCTAAACCCTGTTACAATTGTTTGTAGATAGGGTTTTGCATCAAAAGGTGTGAGTGGTGGCAAATACCGCCCATGTAACTCCCCCATGGCAAAAAGTTGGGGAGAGGAGTTGGCCTAATGGCTAGGACAGTCAACATTGAATCTGGGGAATTGGGTTTGAGTCTCGGGAATGACGCTGAACATCCTGTGATTCTGGGCAACGACTTAATCTCCTCGTGCCTAACAAAAATGAATGTGTCCTCATGTAATGCAACTGGTGCTATGTAAAGCGCTCTGATACCCAATTCGGGTCAAGTTCTCGCTATATAAAAGCAGAAGAACAAGTTTTGCGCTGGAAAATGAAGTGGTAAAAAACATTTTGTGCTGGTTAGCGTCTCTTTTGTGATGCTTACTCAGTCCAAAATGTTCCAAAATCTACCACCTAAATGTGGGAGAGAAAAACCATCCCTGGATCCATTGTTCATTTGAGAACTCAAAAGATTTAGGGCCAAATGTAGGTGGCCATTTACCGACCGGTAACGGCCGATCTCGGCCGTTACCGACCGGTAAATGGTCATTTGTGAGGTAGGGGCCCTATTTTACCGATTCGGTAAATTTACCGAATCGGTATTTTTACCGATTCGGTAACTTGCAGATGTAGGTGGGACTCTTCTGAGTCCCACAGGCCTTACAGAATCTGTATTTTACCACCCAATCCAATTGGGTGGTAAAATACCGAATCCAGGTGTGCATGCACATGTGTGCATGCACACCTATGCCATGTGATAGACAGACATGCCCTTAGGGCATGTCTGTGTGCCACATGGCACACATGCCTGAATTCGGGGTGCTAGAGGGTGTCAAAGTGACACCCCCTGCACCCTTGCAACATTCGGTATTTACCGAATCGGGTAATGCCCATTGATTCCTATGGGCTTCAATGCCCATAGGAATCAATGGGCATTACCGAATCGGTATTTACCGATTCGGTAAATACCGATTCTTACAGAATCGGTAATTCAATTACCGATTCTGCCTAATTCTCCCCCCTTCTATTTTACCAATTCATAAATACCGAATCGGTAAAATTCGTTATTTATGAATCGGTAAAATATACTTACCTACATCTGGCCCTTAATTGCTAACAATTGTCATGGTGTTCCTATTAGTGATGATATCTTTCGTAATAGCATCACCTACGTAGTTGCATCATATTTATATAGGTTTAAATCTGAACCAGAACTATGAATATACATTTTAATTTATAAAAAAAAGATTGAAAATATATAAAACTGAAACAGAATGCTGTTCATTTGCCAGTACAGTCGCACATGCAGCTTCTAGGTGCTTAAGAAAATGGCCGAGGGATTCAATTTCTTCTTGCTACCCATGACAGTGGATAGGTGATGTCTAAATGTTTTTCAACACATTTTTGAAAACCACAGAGGATCAAAAATTATAGAATTAGGAAAACCTAATTTTTAATGATAAATTAAAAATTGGGGGGGGGTGTCTCAATTTTGTCAGGCTATAAAACGAGTGGCAGTGATGTGTGTGAATCGTAAGGTGGTGGATATTAAAATGATAGAAAACCATAAAGTCGCGAGGAGCATTCACACTGACTACGAACAGGTCTCCTCCAGGACATCAAAGACGTCTGTGTTCTTGTGATGACTGATGGGGACCAGAGCCTCCTGCGCGAGGCTTTGATGTGTGTCTTCCTCGTGGAAAAACACACCGACCTCTGTCTGCAAATTACCAGGCTCTGTGTGCCACGTGGCCCATCTAATGGCCCTTGCTTGTCTCTGCTTCTTTGAATTTATCCATCAAGCAATTATTTACTTTTTTTGTGGAAACCGGAGAGAACATTTTCTCCCTTTCTTTAGAAAATAAAAGTATGAGCAAAGCACATATTCCTTCTACTTTTTTAAAAACTTTTGTAAGAACAGGAAAGAGGATCCCCAATAATAGCAATAACATTCTGTTTTGTGGTGTAAAGGTAGATCTACTAAGATTCCACGCCATGTATAGTATAGTATCCCTTATATCAAATGGTAAACTTGCAGTCACACAATTTAGCTGCACAGGGATACTTGAAAAGGTACTTTGTAGATCATCTGGTCTGCTTGCAAAATGAACCATGTGTCCATCTATGTACTGAGGAATATAAATCTCTAGACTAGACCCACAGCAACAACACCTAATAACAAGTTCCCAACCAAAAGCTCTGATGAATATATGCAGGAAGCATTTACTAAGCCAAGCTTGAACTGTCACAAAATGTCAGGGATCTACAGAAGCGGGTGGTATTCATACATGGTGTCCACAGCACTGAAGAGGAAGCTTGTAGGATGCTTAAGGGTGCCACTTTGCGTAACGTTAGGGCTACTTTCCAAATCAGGATTTGCACTAGAAAGAAAAACCCAAAACAACACATTGCACCAGTTTTCCTACTTTTGTAACGCTAATGAAGCTCAGAGTGTAAAATAAATCATCCCCCTTAATCCTGTCAATCAGTGTTGAAGAAAAACACACCATTAACACCTAAGTCCAGGATCCCATCTCTGCTAATGCCACTTTCAACTGCATCTGAGAAGCGTATTCCTGAGTTCAAAAGAAAAAAAGAAACAGTGCAACAATCCATTAGAACTCAATGTATTCGGACTACTTTGTGAGCGCCATTCACCTGTAGAGCTAAGGTACAGTAGTCCTGGTGTGCAACTTCCACATGAGTATGAAATGGCTGGTCTTGGTTCTGATGCAAGCAGGCCACTGTGTTAAAGCTGTAGGTTCAATCATGAAAAAGCGGCCTTGACTACCATATAAAAAGAAACCTAGGGGCATATTTACTAGGAAGTGGTAGAGCGTGGCGTTAGCCACCTTGGCTTAACACCGTGCTCCGACACTTCCAAAATACAGGACTGCACCGTATTTACAAGGATACAGCGCAGCCCCATGTTTTCCCCCTGCAAAGGAGCTAATTTTAGCTGCCTAGCACCAACACAGCGGTACAAAAGGGGGTGGTGATGGACGGAGCATCTGAATCAATCAAATACTCACACCCAGTCAAAAGATCTGGGTTTAATACATCACCGTTCTTTAGCCCACTCTGCCACCCCAGTTCAGACATGTCTATATGCAAATCAGTCTGACCCTGTGCCTCATGGGAACAGTCCAGCCCGAACTGCCAAGCCATGTCTTTCCTGGACCGGAAACAAGCTTCGGAGGACCGGTTTCTGGCATTCCAGCCGTCTTCGGAAGCTTGTTTCCGGTCCAGGGAAGGCATGGCTTGGCAGTTCGGGCTGGACTGTTCCCATGAGGCACAGGGTAAGTCTGATTTGCATATGGCCATGTCTGAACTGGGGTGGTGTGGAGTGCAAAAAAACGATGGATTTAGGCCCAGATCTCTGTACTGGGGTGAATGTATGACATTGTTCTGTATTCTGCCCATCAACAGTGGTTTTTGCATTTGTCACCCGAGTGGGATGGGTATGCTCAGACGTGAGTCCCATGCTCTCCACACCACTGGATTCAAGCAAGCCGGGCTGAAGACGGCTGGAATGCCATAAACCGGTCCTCGGAAGCTTGTTTCCGGTCCAGGGAAGGCATGGCTTGGCAGTCCGGGCTGGACTGTTCCCATGAGGCACAGGGTAAGACTGATTTGCATATGGCCATGTCTGAACTGGGGTGGTGTGGAGTGCAAAAAAATGATGGATTTAGGCCCAGATCTCTGTACTCAATGTATGACATTGTTCTGCATTCTGTCCATCAACTGTGGATTTTGAATTTGTCACCCCGAGTGGGATGGGTATGCTCAGACGTGAGTTCCATGCTCTCCACACCACTGGATTCAAGCAAGCTGGGCTGAAGGCGGCTGGAATGCCAGAAACCGGTCCTCGGAAGCTTGTTTCCGGTCCAGGGAAGGCATGGCTTGGCAGTTCGGGCTGGACTGTTCCCATGAGGCACAGGGTAAGACTGATTTGCATATGGCCATGTCTGAACTGGGGTGGTGTTGAGTGCAAAAAAACGATGGATTTAGGCCCAGATCTCTGTACTGGGGTGAATGTATGACACTGTTCTGCATTCTGTCCATCAACTGTGGTTTTTGCATTTAGCACCAACACAGGCACCCTTGCAAAGCAGTGCAAGGGTACCTGCGTTGCAGGGGAATATTGTTTATTGTGCAGGAAGGTTTCCCTTCCTGCACATAAACAATCTGAAATGGCATTTTGAAACTTTTATGTGTGCTGCACAAACAGCACACATAGAAGTTGCAAAACGTCATTTTTTTAAATCGAATTTTTATGTGCAGAGGGTCACCTTCCTGCACATGAACAATCAATGACCTTTTGTTGTTTCTATGTGTGCTGCATAACGCAACACACATAGAAACAGCAAAAACAAGGAGAAATTAAAAATCTTTCCGCGCTGCGCCTGTTTAAGATCAGGTTTTGACTGGTCTTAATTTTAGCTCTGCCCCACTTACGGTGCCCTTGTAAATATGGGGCAGTGTCAAAATCAATGGGTGCTGCGATGGAACGCCGACTGCAACACTCATTGACCACCCCTTTCACGCTAAGTATAGCATGAAGGGGGCCTTATTCACAAGGCTGGGTTAAGCCACATTGAGTGGCTTAGCGCTGCCACAACGTCAGAAAAAGTGACGTTGTGGTTGGGATAGGGGCTTGTAAATATGCCCCCTAAAGGTTATAGTATCCTAAAACCCTGGTGTTGTTCCGAGATGGTGCAACCAATTAAAACTTAGTGGAGCGTAGATTCTTTTATTTACATTTTTGGATATACTACAATTCCAAACAATAATAAAACAAGCATTTGCAATGCAGTAGGTCTCGCATTTGTGAGAGTTTAATCTACTGGCATTGTAAATGACAGTGCCTTTTATTTATATGTTTTGATAATTAACACATAAATAAAAGGCATTGTCATTTACAATGCCTATAGCTCAAACTCTTGTAAATTTCAAACAAGCGGCTGCCATTGTCACAGGCTGCTTGGAAAGTGAAAGCATGCATGGTGCGCCGAGTGTTGCAGAAAAGCCTGTCATGCCTGCAGTAGGAGAAACTCATTAAAGAAAATAGTGCTTACAGACTAAAATAAGACATGCCATATAACAGAGGTAAATGGGCCAGTCATCATGGGAGGTTACAAATTAAGACAAGGCGGTACTAAGGAGAAACTAACAAGCACCTTAACTAATCAGAAGCCAGCATTAATAAAGGACAATGACACCAACCAATGAAAAATGTGGGCGGTGCTTAAAGTCCATAGTCAAATACAGCATGCCTTGAATAGTAGTGCATGTGCTGCCCAGGCCCGACCTAAAAAGGGGGCAGAACATATCCAGGACAGTGATAACTGACATAGGTATATTTTAGGTAAGTGGGCTACTAAGAAGAGTAAGTCAGGCACTAAGAAGGGGAGATTGGTACAGGTGGTTTAGAAAAAGGGATGGTTGAAGCCTGGCCTTAACTGGTGGTCATAAAAAGAGTGGGCAAAGGGCTCAAAAAGGGCTGAGAGCTTTCAATACAGGTGTTATAAGTCAGGTTTCAAGTCTTTATTTCGATTTTTAACAAATCATAAAAGACACATTAAAATACAATAATGAATCAACAAGAAGTTTTAAGAAAAAGGCTGTTTGGAAAGAAAGATATACAAAACGTCAGTGAACAAAGACTAGGTACATTTCAAACAAACCAAAGAAGAATAGTTAAAAGAAGCATTAAATATCGGTAAAAGGAAAACCTGAGTAAATAAAAAAAAAACACATGATATTTTAGTGATACATTTCGAATCATATCGATCAATGGGAAACCATTTCTTGCCTGATGTGCTATGGATGCAGATGAAAAAATCTAAAAACAGATGATTTAAGCAATATACATAGTTTGTCACTTTATGAGGCACTAAGTGTGAGCTCTGGCAACTATGACGTATGTTTTAACCTTAAAAGCCAGGCCCAACCCAGATATTTAGCCAGACTTACAACAAAGAGCTCAGAAGTGTTGGTCTTTAGCGCCCGAATGGCTTCAGCAGATGTTTTAAATGGTAATTTCTGGAACAGTGGTTTTAACCATTTCTTTCGGGTACAGCATATCTAGGACAAGCAAAAAGAAAATGTCCCTCTGATTCTTTCTGTCCCGGGCAACCTTTACAGTAGATCGATATCCCTGTGGACCATTTGTTTGCAAAAGAGTTCAAAGGCAAAGACCCCACTCTGAACTGATGATACAGTTTCTTGTCTAGCGGTTTGGTTATTACATCCCAATAGGGCTCTCGGGATAGGTCTAGCTTAAATGTTAGAAACCTGCCTGTGAGGCTAATATTGCTAGCGAGTGAGACTCTTTTTAGACGGATCGAGGCCCAGTACAGGGATTTGAACTCTTGTTTAGAGGGAAAAACGTTGGATAAGGGGGATGACCAGAGTTGTTCTAAGCCCATGTCAATGAGAGTGGTTTTCACAGCTAAGAACCATGGGATTTTTCCGGATCCGCTAATTGACCTGACTTCAGCTAGTTCTTTTGCGAAGAGAGACAGGTCAGGAGAGGTCCATATTCGTCTCCACAGGGCCACCAACCTAAATCTAGCCATCTCGTTGATCGGAGGGCACCCTAGGTCCAGACAAAGGGGAATTGAGGGGGTCGACTGTGGAAGACCTGCTAAGTTCCGAAGGAACTTACATTGGGTTTTAAAAAGGTTAAGCAGGTCCATATAGCCCCAAAGATCTGCGCCATAAAGAATGGCGGTGGTGATTTTGGTGTCATAGATCCTGAGGGCTGGGAAAACCCGCTTGGTGGTAGATCCTTTTTGCTCTTTTATAAGACAGCCAGTCAAACGTGCAAGCTTGAGATGTTGGATGTTAATTTGATTTTTCCATCTCAAGCGGCTGTCAAGGGTAACCCCCAGGTAGGTCATGGTCTCGACTTGCTCGAGATTGACTCCATTCAACCTCACGGAACTCCGGACTGGATGGTTTCTAGTGAAAACCATAAACTTTGTTTTCCCCACATTTACCGCCAGGTTGTTAATGGCACAAAACTCCTCAAAGCGGTCCAAGGCCCGCTGCAGCCCGCTACGTGTTCTTGAGAGGAGTAAGGTGTCGTCGGCGAAGATGAGTAGCGGGAATCTCGTCCCAGCCAACATTGGGGCGTCAGTGGGGGTATCCATGAAGAATTTCACCACTTGGTCGATGAATAAGAGGAAAAGTGTTGGTGCCAGGACGCACCCCTGACGGACACCTCTAGTTACGGGAAATGTTTCCGTCACTTGTCCCTGGCCTCCCCACCTTACCCTCGCGTAGTTATCCTCATGGAATTTAATAATGAGGTCCAGTAGTTCTGGTGGACATCCTAAGTTTTCCAACACACCCCACAGTTTGTCCCTTGGCACCAGGTCGAAGGCGGACTTTAGATCAATGAATGCAGCAAAGATGGTACAGCCGCCAAGCCAGACCACCTTCCAATAGATCAGGCAGAGTCTAAACACCTGATCTATGGTGCTTATTCCCGATCTAAAGCCCGCCTGCATGGGAGATAATATGTCCTCTGTTTCGATCCAGCCCTGGACCCGTCCCAGGACCATGCGTGCGATGATTTTTTGTATGGAATCGATTAAGCTAATAGGGCGGTAATTCCCTGGCTTGGCTTATCGCCCTTTTTATATATCGGAATTATCTCTGCTCCCTTCCATGATTTTGGAATCGTGGCTCCATTGGCTAAGGAGTTAGCGATCATGGTTATATATGGGAGCCACAAGGCTGGATTAGATTTAAATAGGTCCGCCGGTATCAGATCCATGCCAGGAGCTTTCCCTCGCAGGGTCAGGCCCAGGGCCAGCTCGGCCTCTGGAACTGAGAAAATTAGTTTCTCCCCGTGGGTGCTTAACGGGGGTGACCTGCCCGGGGGTTTTATAGCTTTGGGGTCATCGGCTCTGAATTGGGCGGAATAGAATGTTACCCATTCGTCAAGGGGTACATGGTTAGCCGGGGTAGATGAATCCGGGTCCTTCCCCCACTTGACTAGATCCCAAAACTTTTTTGGGTTGTTTGAGGTGGACGCCTCCAGGAGATCTGTCCAGAACCTATCCTCCCACTCCCGTTTGGATTCCCAGAGGGTTTTTCTGTAATGGAGCCTAGCCGCCTTGATTGCGACCATGTCCCGAGATTTAATAGTTGAGATAAGATCCGAGTGTGCCTCCCTACATTTTTTGTTGTACCATTTCTGGGGCAAGGGATTAGTTTTGGTAGAAGCACTTCGGCACGGGAGGGAAAGTAGGGACTTTAACTGGTCAAAGCATCTAGTGTGTAGGTTCATAACATTATTTGCCAAGCCCGGGTTTGCCCCCAACAGATCAATTTTCAACATCTCGTTATACACATTATTGGCCATTGTATTAACATTGTCCCATAATGATTTGTCCTCCATGACCCGGGACCATTTCAATCTCCTCCTATCATTGGTTAGCAAAACGTCCCCTGTATGTGAGGTGGTAGACTCCTCTTGTCTCTTTAGATCTGGCAGTTTCAATGATAGTAACAGCGGATTATGGTCACTTTCCGGACGCTGTATTACTACCATGTCAACTATTAAAGACCAATATTCCAATTTTAGCAAGAAATAGTCAATGCGGCTCTGCCTTAGACCATTATCGAAAGTACAATTGGCTTCTTTATCCGAGATAGTGCGGCCGTTACAAGCTCGGAATCCCCTATTTAGGCAGAATGCCATCCAGTTCACTGCCGCCTCTGTTGCTTTAGCCCTTTTATCAACAATTAGATCAGGGATGTCCCAAGCAGGGTCCTCAGCCGTGCTCCAACTGTCCCCTATATCGAACAATGGCTCTATGGTGCAATTTAAATCTCCAGCTAAGATGGTGACATTCCCACTGCCCATTTCAGCAATTTTGTAGTCGATGATGTTCAACAATGGCGGGCTTCGGCCACCAGGCAAGCCTCTGGCATAAATGTTAAAAATGTGCAAATCCCGTTGGTTAGCTTTGCTTAGTTTGATTAGAAGGAGATCCGGATGCTGAACAAGGAGCTCAGTCGGATAGAGACCCAATGTCTGCTTCACCCAAATCGTTAGTCCACCTGAGGCACGCCCTTTGCCCCCTTTGATCGCAGGTTTAAAGAAGTTGATATATCCCAGCTTAAAGACTGGATCGGTTGCCCAGGTTTCTTGGAGCAAAATGATGTCCTATTTATCCACAAAGTTCAGCCAGTCTGTAGAGGAAAAGCGGGCCTTGATTCCTGCGATATTCCAAGACAAGATGTTCAAGTTATCATTGGGTGGGACCACAGGGGGAAATTTCAAAGGTGGAATTGGGGTAGCTGCCTGTTTGTGCCCTCTATCCTTCTTAATCTCCATGAGCTTGGCATTAACCGTGGAATCGTCGTTTATCATAGCCTCTTGAACATCTCTGTATACAGGTAGGTTAGGTGCCCTAGTCTCTGGGCCTCCCCCAACAGCCGCTAGATTGTTAATTGGATATGGGCTCGCCATGCAGTACCCAATAGGCTCGTGACCAACTGCTTTAACAGGGGAAGACTCACTAGGTGTAACGTGGAGTCAATCTATGGCCTCGAGGTCAGAGAGGGGGCCAAAGTGATTAAAAAGGAATGGGCGCTGTTGGTCGAGAGGGGTTAGTACTAAGGGGCGTCTTATGGAAGGGGCCTGACGAAAAATGGGGTGAGGTTGGGGGGGTATTTGCCTATGGGGGTAGAAATATGATAGGGCTAAAGTTTGTACATCCCCCTGTCTTGCAAATCTAGGTTCTCTTCGGATGGCATCTACCACCCATGCATCCTTAAACGAGATCAAAATGCAGTCCCTCCAGGTCTTTAGTCCCATGACCCACCCAGTCTACTCTTCTTACAAATAATATCTCCGTAGGAGAGGAGGGTGGTAGGGGACGATTTTTATTTAGCCAGAAGATTACTTTATTGCGGAGATCCCCATATGACTCCTTGCTACCTGGTTTTAACGGGGCTACACCTGTCAGGACTATAGTGTGTTGGGCTGCTTCGATCGGTAGATCAACACGAGGGGTGGTAAATCTTCTGCGACTCCCTTCCCTGTGATTGGTAGTGGTGCATTGGCCCACAGGGTCTCTATGTGTGCTGGGGGGGCAGGATTTGTTTTAATTTGTAGGAGTAGTCCCGTACTTTGTTGCCCACCGGTATTTTGTTTATCCATAATTTTTGTCTTGGATGCCTGTGTAAGAGTGCTCATGGCTGGTTTGGAGGATGTGGCTTTTTGCTTCTCCCCCCCTTTTGGCATATTGGTGTTTGGCCCTAAGATTTTGTTATGGGGTGATTTACTCCTTGCCTGATTATTACTAACGGGGTCCTTAGTAGCTATTTGTGTTTTACTGACACCCGTATGACTATTGCCAAGTAGGTTTTGTAGCATAGCATAGTTTGAGTTAGTTATAGCCTCCATGCTGTCAATTTTTGAGGTCATGAGCCTTGTCCGCTCCAAAACAGGAAGTAATAAAGTTTTAAACATGGCCTCCATTTTTACTAACAAAATTTCGTCGCTGTTAAGGCACATAGGGCAAGTGCTAGAGGAACCCAAGGACATGAGGGAAGGGCACAGCATATTAGCAAATACAGAGGGGTTTTGAGTGTCAGGGGGAAGCTCAGAACCCTGGCTCCCTTTATCTGGGGCATCATTTGTTTTTGGAATCTTTCGTTCTCTCCCCCCCGACAGTCTGGGATCCAGCTTTCTCTTTTTGATATTAAGATCAGTATTGGGCACTGGGAAGTCTGTAGTTTCGGCAGTGTTAGAGTTATTAAGGGGAAGGTATCCAGATAACTGGCTAGGTTTGAGCCCCCCACTAATCTGTGATTCGCCCCCCTGGCTGACTTGAGAGTCATCTAAACTGTACCCTTCTTCCTTCAAGATAGAGGCAGTTGGACTCACCCCCACACTTTCTAAATGGACGATAGCGTCCGTGGAAGAAGTTTGAACGCAATTAAAGGCAGCATGTGGTGGAGGGGAGGTAATGGTAGCTAGTCCCCCCAATGATGAGCGCTTGCCGCTGATAAGGTCAAGTGAGAGTCTTTTTTCGACCATAGCAATTTCCTTCTCCAGGATCCTTGTAGCCCGTGAGATAAAAGCGTCAAGGGGGCCTGATACGACTCCCTTGGTGGTATGGATTTGCACTGTTCGTTCTTTGCCTGACCTTAACGGCATTATCAGTGGTACGTGGGGTTAAATCTCACAGTAAATTTCAGGCCGTCCTTGCTACAACAGAGGGCAGGGGTTAGTATGGCGAGGACCGCCGCCTACCTTAAGGCCCTCCGATCGGCCAGGGGGGGTGGGCCTGGGCCGGACTCTGCCGTACTCGAACGGCCTCAAACGGCCTGCTCTTTGCCCGGTCTTTGCCCCGGTCGCTCCCGCGCAGCGGGTACTCCACCCTGAGAAATGGGGGAGGGCAGGGGGCGGTGCCGGCAGGGAGAGCGGCCACAGGTGTTGCACGCAGGGACTCCTGGTCACTGGAGTCCCTGCTAGGCAGCTCGCAGCCCCGCCGATATCCAAAGGTTGGTGATTACAATAAGACTCCCCCTCTCTTCCCACACAGGGAGTCTCACTACGCAGCGGGACCCGCGCAGCGGGTCCGGCAAGGCGTTGCAGGGCACAAGAAGATCCAAACGCTGGTAAGTCCGATTAAGGTTTCCCGCAAGGCAAGGGAGACGCTGTGTTTTCACTCCGCCTGTCAGGGGCGGTGCCGGCAGGGAGAGCGGCCACAGGTGTTGCACGCAGGGACTCCTGGTCACTGGAGTCCCTGCTAGGCAGCTCGCAGCCCCGCCGGTATCCAAAGGTTGGTGATTACAATAAGACTCCCCCTCTCTTCCCACACAGGGAGTCTCACTATGCAGCGGGACCCGCGCAGCGGTTCCGGCAAGGCGTTGCAGGGCACAAGAAGATCCAAACGCTGGTAAGTCCGATTAAGGTTTCCCGCAAGGCAAGGGAGACGCTGTGTTTTCACTCCGCCTGTCAGGGGCGGTGCCGGCATGGAGAGCGGCCACAGGTGTTGCACGCAGGGACTCCTGGTCACTGGAGTCCCTGCTAGGCAGCTCGCAGCCCCGCCGGTATCCAAAGGTTGGTGATTACAATAAGACTCCCCCATCTTCCCACACAGGGAGTCTCACTACGCAGCGGGGCCCGCGCAGCGGGTCCGGCAAGGCGTTGCAGGGCACAAGAAGATCCAAACGCTGGTAAGTCCGATTAAGTGTTATAAGTCACACAGAAGACACAAAAGTGTAAATTGCTGATGAGCACAGAGAGGTAAGCAGGAACGCCGAGGTCAAATCCTTAGCGTTTATTTCGGTTGAATAGTGTTTGAAAGTAAAAATTCGGGTTATTCCACATACATAGTAGTAGGACCATAATTGTTCATCGGGCAAGGGTTGCATAATTACTTATTTGACACTGCTCACCAACATAGAAAACAGACAATGAGGCAGGAAGGGGAATTACATGCAATGCTGACAAACAGCATCACGCCAGATTAACTAAATTGCTTAATGCTGCATAGGAAAATATGAAAATTCACAGGAACACATGAAATCCTGCACAGGGACACTTGAAAATGTGCCTCACTGTGTGTTCGGTCAACCCTAACTGAAGAAAGGGATATTTGCTAAATGTACAGTAAATTGAATAGAAATGACGTAAAACATAAGTCCTGAAAAATCGAATAGGCCTGCCTGCTCATATTAACTTATTTGCCATCAAGTTCATCAAGGCGTAGCACTTGCCTCAACTCCATTGAACTATTGCTGATTATAAATTTGCTCAAAGTAAAACTGAACCTCTGCAAGATAGCAGGTAATAATGTGGAAACCTCAATAATGGGCAGGAAATAGGACGGACAGATACCAAGGTATGAGGAACGGGTAGACATTGAGACCAGGTGCTGTGTTGAGTGAGAGCGAAGCTGAATATAAGGTTGGTACTAGGAGGTGAGTAGATGGGATCCAGATGTGAGCTGCAAGCTGGATCGGGCACTGGACAGGAAAGGTCAGACTCTAGGGTTAATGGACCAGGCTCTAAAAAAGAATGGGAAACTAACTCACTGTTCTCATCATTGTGGAGAAGTGTGGCTCACTGGTTAGAGGAGGCAGACCTGGAAGCAGAGGTCAGCCTGGGACCAGGGTTCAATTCCCGGCTCGGCGGGTCTTGAGTCCTAAAAAATGTCCACGGACTCGACAATTCTCGCTCCGGTGCCTACTCGATTCATGGGTTCACACTCTGCGACTCTGGGCAATAGCTTGCTTAATCTCCACAACAGCCCCCCGCGGTGGGATGCCTGGCTTTCACCTTGTGAATACCCTGCCTGGGTATCTCACAGGGGAATACCAGGACGGGTTCCCTAAGCAAGCGCTTAGATACCGGGTCGGTGATTTGCGCTATATAAATACATGTACATTTACATTTACATCAGTAACATACGGGGTATTCACCATCTTGGAATCCCATCCACATCCGGTCACTGCCTCAGCTCGCCGGAGAAGAGGGCAGAAGGAGGAGGGGCGTGAAGCACTAAGTAACTCGGCTGACATATCTGAATGGTGCTTCACCACAGAGAGCCCGGGAGTAAACAGGCAAGCCTCCAGGAGGACATGTCAAGGGGTCCGGAGAACGAGCCGGAGGCACAACACTGTGGAGGAAGAGCAAAATAATCTGAACGCTGGAACACTCCAGAAAACGGTGCGCGACAAACTCAATTAACACAGGGCCGGCAAAGCAGTCCCTTAAAGGATGGTTGTCATGCTTATTGGGCTTACGTCACAATGGTGTTGAAGTCCGTTATTTGTTTCCGTGACTTCAGTCTGATTGGAGCTATTTGTCTATTTCAAATCACCGATATTCTTTTGTAATTGCAACAAGCACTAAAACACAAGCGTGGCCCCATGGCCGCCAAAGTTAATTGTGAGAGAGAGGGGAAGCAGAAGGTGAGCCCGCGAGTGGTGTGCGCACACACGCTGGGGAGAGAAGTCTGCTCTTTTTGGAAGCACATACTCGTGCTTGTGGCACGCCCCTGCTCACTCCCGCAAGGTGGATGCCGCCACAAGCACGAGTATGTGCTTCCAAAAAGAGCAGAACTACGGCTAAAGGTATGCAGTGCATGCAGCACATGTGCGTTGCATAGGCGAGACCTAAAAAGAAGAATGAACTGTACGGAAGGGTTCATTTGCCTGTGTGGCATTTGGTACACAGCATTTCACACCACCACACTGAAATTTGTATTACAAATTGTAGCCTCTATTATAATCTCTCACCTCAGGCAGGGCTCAGGGGTGAAGTCTTGTTACCATCTTCATAATATTCCTGCATTTTCCCCATATAGGGTCATGTTTGTTTGGGCATCCACAGTCTTCGTAAACCTGTTTCCACAGGATCCTGTAGCAGTCAAGCTAGGCTCTCCTTTTTGTGATGTTTGGTGCTTCCGTCACCTGCCATGATTGAGCTAGGTCAAGTTTGGTAATTATTACATACAAGGCTAGGTTTGAGCATCTTGAGTGAACATAGAAATAATTGTAAGACCTTCCTGCATTTCCATCAGTGCCACTGGTGTCAAAGGAGATCACTACTATCATGGAATGGGGTATAGTTTAAGAATAGGCTCAGCACTTGTACCTCTCAGAGCTACACCTACAATTTCTCAAGCCTTTGTTCAAGTTTTCAGAGTTCTAAAATCTGCTCTCTCGTTAGGGTGAATGTGACTGAAGTGCCCATTAGCATTTCTCTGTTTGTTGGCTTGGTTCCCAAAAGGTGGAACATAAAAAGCTGGATTTTTCAGATAAGACCATTGTTTTCTGTCTTGCAATTCAGGGAACATTTACTAACTGAATACATTGGCCTGCATTTCAGCATGTTATGACTGTTTAAGTCAACTTGAGTGAAATTTCCAGGCGTGAACATGATTGTGCACGGGTGACCCATCTGTTCTCTGATCTTAAGGACCTTCAGAATGTGTCCTTATGACTCAATGGCTTCTTCTTCGACAGCACACACTTTGAACAGAAGTAGGTGAACTTCTCTGCCGAAGATAGAGATGTTGGGTCATAGGTCCTTCACAGCAGTTAGGTGTTAGGTTATCACACTGCCCACAAGTGAAAGACTGTCACTACGGCGCTCCGGCCAATCACAATGCTGCATTGCAGCGTTGTGATTGGCTAGGGGAACCGGTTTGTGTTTCCTGCTTCAAACAGGAATAGATGAGGACGACAAGAGGCGGCGGTCCAGTGGTAAGTTAAGTAATGTTTTTAATTTATTTATTTTACTATCACCCCCACCCCCACCCCACCCGAGCAACTCGGTGGCAGCCTTACTGCTTACACTGGTGGACAGTGTAAGGTGCTGGTCCTTTTGGGAAAGGCAAAATATTGCACTGGTGGGCTGTGTGAATTGCTGGTCCTGGATTGTATTGTGAGTAGCTCATACTAGTGGATACTTGCTTCAGCACTCAGACAGGCAGTGGGAGCCTGTGCGTGTTCCCCACCAGGCTCTGTATTACAGCCTGGTGGGGAACATGCAAAGATGCTCATGACTGTTTGGCTGGCCCAAGCGGTTCAAGTATTTCCCTGGCTTGAGGATTCCTGTGATAACAATGTCTCTCATGGTGTTGGTGGGGGTGTCCAAGGTACAAAAGGAGGCTATATAATCGCGTCAGGATTGGGGTTAAATATGTGCAAAGGACTTATAAAAGTCGGCAGAGAAGCCATATTGTCCAGGTGCCTTCCCAGGATGTAACCGAGTCATGGCCACTAACACCTTGGCTGGCTGGATATCCCTATCTAAGTGCTCAGCATCTCTCACATGAATTTGTGTTAGAGGAAAGGGGGTAATGTACTGTGCGGCTTCCTCCAAGTCCAGTGTCTCCACTGTAAATAGTGTTGCATAGAAGTGTTTCAATTCCTGGGCGATCTGTAAATCTTGGTGAATCTTGTGTTCCTGTGGTGTTACGATTTCCGATACCTGCTGCTTAAGTGTATTGGCACACAATTTAAGGGCAAGGAGGGGACCCGCCTTGTTTCTCCCAGTGTAGAACTTTTGTTTAATATGTAGTAAGGCATACTCGCTTTGTCCATAGCTTTATTTATTTATAAAGTTTTATATAGCGAGAACGTAACCCACGAGGGTATCAGAGCGCTTTACAATATATAGTTAAAGACATAGGAAATGAGGTGGTGTACATGCATTTGATATTCATCATTACTCACAAAAGAGGTAAGAGGTATGAGATAACATAGGTATAGGATAACGTAGGTTACCAGTGGACGACAGGTGATGATCATAAAGGGCAACAGCATATTACAGTTTAAGCGATTATTACGCCTAAGGTCAATATTGTGGAAATAAACGAACATATAATGATCTCTTGCAGTCCATACGAGGTAACCAGTTATGATAGGATCGTATAGTCTTAGGATGTAAATTTGTTAATTAGGAGTATTTTTACCTCCTTTTTGAAGGCAGAAAAGGAAGAGATTCCCCGCACCACTTGAGGTAAAGAGTTCCAAATCTTAGGCGCAAACCCTGGAAAGGCTCTGCAACCAGTTCCCTTTTTATGAAAGGATTGTGGTTTCAAAAGTAAAAAACTAGCGCTCCTCAATTGTCTGCTCCCTCTGGATCGTTCAAGCTTTAGGCTAGATAACTAATTGTGTTGTTATACAGTGCTTTATGGGTCATGCAAGCAACCTTTA
This sequence comes from Lissotriton vulgaris, assembly GCF_964263255.1. Lineage (NCBI taxonomy): Eukaryota > Metazoa > Chordata > Amphibia > Caudata > Salamandridae > Lissotriton > Lissotriton vulgaris. The sequence continues at coordinate 1,613,035,060 of NC_141694.1, read as the reverse complement.
GTTGTATTCTTGCCTCATATGGCAGCCAATTCAGAGATTTCAAAGTCGGGGAAATGTGGCAATTTCTTTTAGATCCTCATACCAGTCTTGCTGCAGGGTTAAGTGAGGCCCTCAGTGGAGCCAGCTTGTATCTTGGGAGGCCACAGAGAGTGGTGCTTCCATAGTCTAATCTTGATAACACTAAGGCTTGCACTGCCATTTTTAAGTCAGTCTGAGGGAGGAAGGGTTTAAATTTCCTTAGTAAGCTCATATGGTGGTTGGCTCTCTCGGTGGCCTTATTGATGTGCGACTGCATATTCAGGTGTTTGTCTATGGTGACTCCCAGTGATTTCACTGAGTCAATGAAGAGGGGTGCACAGTCCATGTCTGTTAGGTGTTTCAACCATTGCTCTATCTTTGGTGTGTGGTTGGGTGGGGAGATGAGAATGAATTCTGTTTTTTTTGTATTAAGCATGAGGTGGTTGTTCATGAGCCAGCTTTGCGTGTTCAGAAGAATAGCGTTGAGGGAGATGAAGTCTTCTGGAGTGGAGATTTTCAAATACAATTGGGTGTCGTCCGCATACAGGTGATATAAGATATTTACTGATTTCAATGTGTTAGCCAGTGGTTCCATTAGTAGGTTGAAAAGAATAGGTGAGAGGGCTGAGCCCTGAGGAACGCCTATGTCGACCCCGAATGGTTGAGAGAGTGCATTATTCATCTTGATTCTTTGAGACCTGTTATTAAGTAAGGAGGAGAACCATTGTAACACTGTGCCCGAGAGGCCCATCCTTCGTTCGAATAGTGATAGTAGGTTGTCATGTTTAACCGTGTCGAAGGCGGAGGAAAGATCAAGCAGTATCATTAGGCAGGATTCATTGCGGTCAAGTATTAATAGTATGTCATCCAATATGTGTGTGAGAGCAGATTCAGTGCTGTGACCTTGGCGGAAACCAGAATAGTGAATGTCTAGGAGGTTGTAATTTTCAATATGGTTGCATAATTGTTTTTGTACACATTTCTCCAGCAGTTTTGCCAAAGTGGGGATGTTAGTTATAGGGCGGTAATTGTTGAGATCAGATGGGATGGTGTCTGATTTCTTTAGTATAGGCGTAACCTGCCCTATTTTAAGGCAGTCTGGTATGGAGACTTGCCTCAGCGAGACATTTACAATTTTTGCCCATAGTGGTAGGATGGATGTTTTTATCATTTTGAAAAGGACAGGAGGAAGGGGGTAGGAGAAGTGGTTGGAGGGATGGATTCCCAGAACAGTGTTCCAGGATGCGTTGTTTTTTTGTGACTTCCCGTGGGAAACTGTTGAGGATCTTGAATTGTGAATGACCATTGGCATCATTGGCTGTTGTGGGAGTGCCTTCTTATATTGGATGTTGAGCTTGATGACCCTCATCTTTTCCTGGAAGAAGGGTGTTTATGTTGCTCCTTCAGGTCCCTCACTCTTCCCTCTAGTACCTGCCTCTTCATAGTCCTATCCCTATTATAGCGGGCAGATATGGTGATAAATGTACCCCTTATTACCGTTTTCAAAGAGTCCCATAGCAAAGCAATACTCATATCTGGGGTGTCATTGACGGCTAGGAAATTGAGTAGTGCTGTAGTACTCACTGAGGTGACTGTGGCATGCCGTAGAAGTCTGGAGTTCAGCCGCAATTTGCCAGATTATGTCAGGTGGTATGGGGTGTGCAGAGTGATAAAAATAGGGAAGTTGTCAGACAGGGCAGCTATTCCCTGATCAACACAACCACAGCTGAAAAGCGCTGGGATGTCAGGAAGAGGTCTATACACGCATATGTTTGGTGAACCGCAGAATAAAAGGTGTACGCCATGTCTGCGGGATCCTTAGTCCTCAATATGTCATCAAGTCCCACATCCCTTATCCATCGGATGGCAGCAGCAGTAATGGCTCTGGTTTGAGCAACTCTCTAGGCTGACCTACCCATGAGGTTATCAGGCACCAGTTGAAAGTCCCTCCTATCAAAACATCGGTGTCAGGGGTCATCAGAACTTTTTCCATAGCATCTAATAAGCATCCATAGCATCTAATAAGAACGGGTCTTGGTACTCCTCAGGCGCATACACTGGGAATTGACCAGTGATCTTGGCATGTGTCTGTATGACCCAACCCGAAAAATGGGTGACCAGGAGGAATGCCATGCCAGCTCGTTTCTGAGACCCCAAGGAGAAGAACTGATGATCGAATCAGTGAGAGTGTAGGCTATGCCAAGTCTCTGAAGGAGATGAGTCACTTGCAGAAATCACATATCACACTTAGTGTATCTAAGCATAGAGATAACTGCCAGCCCCTTCACTGGGGAGCAGAGGCCCATGTATTAAGACTAAGGAGTTTAATCATGAGACATGGGAACCCAAGTAGCCCCGGTTATTGGAAGTGACTAGTGAACCACGGAAGAGGTAACAGGCATGTCCTGTATGAGACTGGGTGGTGCTGTTGAGTACTGCAAAAGTGGTTAAGGGAGAGTCATTAAGGAATGTATAGGGGTCAACAAAGAAAAAAAACACCTGTGGGGTTCCCACTCCTGGGAGTGAACAATTCCAATGACTGAGGGTCCATGTATCAGGCAGTCTGCCATCTCTGCAGTGAATCCGGATTAGGTAGTGAAGGCAGACACATAGGGATGCATTAAATTTCAATGGCAATGATGGCGCCAGCATCCCACGGGTCGCAGAAGCGCTGCTGTTGCCTGTGACTGGGCGTACGCACATATCGTCCACCACAGTTGGTCAGAGCTAAGTCATTCTCATTCTCAGATGCACTCCCTCATTGTTGCAGCTGTTGCAAGAGTGCTGCTCCCTCCTTATGGCTTTCTGAGGCAGGAGGTTTGGCCGCCCAAGCTTTCATGTTGGCTGTCTGTCGCTTCGGTCTTGCAGTGTAGCGGGAGGGTGATTGGGCCTTTGAGCGGTGGGTTTCATCTTCAGAGGTGAGGTTTAGGCATAATATCGATTGCACCTTTTCAAAAGTTCGAACCACATGAGTCTCTTTATTCCACACAAAAAGAAGATGGAAAGAGTGGCCCCAGCGAAATAGAACACCCTTCTCTCGCAGTAAGGTCGTGGCCGGTAGCAAAACTTTGCGTTGCTGGAGAGTGATTGGAGGCAGAACCTGAAAAATGCTAACCTTGGTGTCCTCAAATATGACAACAGGTACAACTCTGAGAGCAGCCATGATTAGTTTGTTTTGTTTTAGGAATGAAGGCATGTAAGGATGTCCTGTGGCAGGCCTGGGGTTTTTGTCAGCCTGCCGGCTCTGTGGGTGGGTTTTAGAGGAATGTCTTTGTCCCCCAGCTCTTGTACTACCTGTCTGAAGAGCCTTGTTACATATTCCTCCAATTTTTCTGAGTCTGACAGGCAGACCTCTGACAGCAGCCATGATTTGTCATTTCTGTTTAAAGGAATAAAGGCAGATAAGGATGTCCTGTGGTAGGCCTTGGTTTTCTCCTGCCTGCCCGTTCTGTAGGTACATTCTAGAGAAATGTATTTGTCCATCAGCTCTTGTACTACCTATCGGAAGAGCCTTGTCACATATTCCTCAAATTTTTCCGAATCTGCTTGTAACAGCACTCCCCTGCTGCGTATGTTGGAACAGCGCAACCTGTTTTCAAGGTCCTCCAGGCGGAAGGATAAATCGTTGTTTTTATCCCTCTGGTGCAATAATTCCCACCTATGTTCATCAACTTCCTTTTCTCGATGGTCTCTGGATCGCTCCAAGGTGTCTAATAATTGCCCCAGTTCTCCTAGTTCCTTCTGAATCCCTTTAACATCAGTCGCCACCTACCGCCCGAGGGCTGCTATATCTACCCTCATAGCCCCAATGAGCTGCTCCAAGAATGTTCAGGTCATCGGTTCTTTATTCGCCGGAGCAGCAGCCTCAAGGGATATGTCCTGGGGAGTAGGATCATGTGGCATGCCAGGCTGGTGCTCGGGTTTCTTGGCTGAGGGTTTTGTCAGCATATCTTTGATGGTTGCATCTTTCTTGGCGTGATTCGCTGCCATAATGTGATGAGGGGTGCCCCGGGCCGACAGCGAGCGGTTATGGGTCTCAGCATATGACTGTGGAGGCAAGAAGTTAGCACTGTGGGACCCAGGTGTCATATCTGAGCCCCCACTTTAGGGCCATGTTTCCCTTCAGGTAAAAGGCCTTGCTTGTGCTCTGGCCACTGAAGTGCAGACTCAGGGCTTAATAGCAGCTGTGCCAGGGTTACAATGAGAGTCCAGGCCCCACTTCACAGTTATTTTTAAGTGTGGGTGGCAGTCCCACCCTCCCAGGGTGCAGGCGCTGTGGGCCTGGGAAGCTCAGGCCTCCCATTTCCCCAGGTCAAGCAGAACAGCAAAGGGCCATCCAGCCCTAGCAGTTCACTGTGAAGAGTTCAAGCTCCTTCGCGACCACTGGCATTGGGTGGGAGGGAGAACGGAGCAGATGGCTGACCAGGCCTCTTCCTTCGTAGGCAGAGGGGAGGATCCGCAGCATGTGTAGCAAAAGGCAGTTTCCCCTGACAACTCTCACCTCCCAGCCACTGGATTACAGATGCGGCCGCTCTCTGCACTCAACTTCAAGCGCACGATTCTGGCACATGTGGTTCTCTGAGTTGCTGGCCCTCACCAGCACCACTCGATCACCGTGGCTTCTCTCACTTGATGGCGACCAACTTGGGGTTTCAGCTGGCGGTTCCTGGGAGCTGTCTGCAGCAACTTTGGTAGCACTGTGGCACCTCTGCACCTAGAATCTAGTGCTCCAAGCACTCTGTTGTCCTCGAGGCCAAATCTGCTCATTTATCGTCTCAGTTGCAGCACCAACGCCATCTACGGGCCCACATGAGATGGAGCTCCACAGAAGACCTGTTATAGCACAACCATCTATTCCATGCCCTCTAGGCTGTGTTTTAAATGTACTGCAGTGACACAACACAGGGAAACATTTATTCCCATGCCATCCCAAAAATTGCCTCCTAAGCCCACAGGGAATGGTGCTAGTATATAAAACAAGCATTGGTATAGCCAATTTGGTCTCGCCTTTGGGATCTTCTAAGTGTTTGGCCATGCAACAGTTGATGTTGTTGCAGCAAGGATATTGTGCTGCAAACCGAAATACTTATAAGGTCCCAAAAGCGAGACCTATTGGCTATGCCTATGCTTTTTGTGTGCAGAGCACATTGAACGCGACCCGACGCCTCAGGCAGCACCCACTGCATCCCGGGGGCACCCTGGGTGCGACGAGAGCAGACACCCATGGAGGGAGATGTTCAGGAGGAAGCAACGGAAGCCCCAGCAGATCATCTTTGACTGCAAGACCTCCACCGGCTTGGAGAATGGTGAGGTGGGGCTAAACGCTGTAGGGGCACACAAGGGGCGCAATGTGGGGGGTAGGGAGGTGGAGAGGATGGGTGAAAGAGCAGTGGAGGAAGCTTTTAACACACACCCCCATAAAGTAAAAACACACACTCACAAAAAGATATGCGACAGGTAGGGTGGGAGCAAAAAGTTGTTACTTAGAGACCGTAAGAAGCAACATTGATCAAAGGGTTTGTAGAGTGAGAAGGAGGTCTGAAGGCCTGTGAAGTCAGGGCACGTTTAGGAGTCGGGACAGGGGAGGCCTGGGATGAAGAAATGAGGGAAAGACAAGTGATGGAGGGTGAAAGGGACATCGTGAGAAGGAGTCCGATCGTGCTTACGCTCATGTGCGTTGTTGCGAGAGGGAGTACGACAGGTAAGCAGAGGTGAGGAGGACTGCATGAAGCTAAGAGGCATGGGACGCGACAAATGACAGGAAAGAGGCTGAGGTTGACAGGGAGACTGGGGAAGATAGAGAGAAAGTGGTTAAAATAGAGGAGCGGGACATTTGTTCAATGCCCCTCTCTTATAGTTCATCCAGGCTTTGCTACAGCACTTATGTTCTCAATCCACTCACCGCGCCAGGATACCCTGTGGTAACAGAGCGCGCTATAAAAGTTTTAATAAACATAAACATAAACATAAACATAGTGACTCAGGGAGAAGGGCGGGTGACAGTGGCACTCAGTGGAAAAGTCAGTGCGACTGTTCGAAAGAGACAGGTGGTTAATAACCCTGAGACTCACACAGAGAAACAGGCTGAAACTGATGGAGAGATAGAGGCAGCTGGAGAGACACAGAGTTGTGGTCACATCAAGAGAGGGAGCAATGCAGTGAGACAGGGTACCTGTGAGAACGGCGGCAGAGATAAGACAGGACGACACAGAGGGATGGACAGGGCAGGGGTGGCGACCGCACAACGTGGCGCACAAGTCAGGCACGCAATGGTCCCTGAGAAACATTCAAAAACACTGAAAGGAAGAGACGGGATGGCCAGCGAGAAGCTGCGAGGAAGAAACATATCAGTAGGATATCAAGTGAGCTAGATGAAGAGAGGAGGAAAAGAAAAACAAACATGGACACTAACACTGAGAAAAAAAGACTTTGGCACAGGATAAAATTTACCTTTTGTCGCAGAGGGAGCATAAAGGTGCAGCATTGGGAAAAAGACGGACGAGGAGAGTGACACTCGCTTGGAGAAAGAGGTGAACAGTAAGGACAATGTGACAGCGTCGATGATGAGGCATGGAGAGCCACGGAGAGACATAGTGACATCAAGACGAAACACTAGAACTGAGGACGCTGGAAGAAAGAGGAAAGCAGGCAAACTTAGTGTGACTGGATCACACTGAGGCCAGTGAGTACAAGAGGTAGATTGCAACCTAGAGAGACGGATCAGAGTGGCAATGGAAGAAAGAGACATAGAGTGACATTCGGAGAACAGCACAAAGTGACACCGAGAAAAGTAGACTGCAAGTGGAACAAATGCACTGTGTGAGGTAGAGTTACTCCAAGGGAGGCTGGGGTAAAGTTAAAGAGAAATAGGGAATCCGAGAGAAAGACACGTGGGGGCACTGAAAAAGTCAAAGAGTGACACTGAGAGAAAGAGGCAAACATAGACATCCCCCGAGGGCAGAGGGTCGCTGGAGGGAATCAAGCACGAGGGAGCGTGGAGCTGCCCCGTGTAAGTGTGAGCGGGAAATCCGTTACGCTCGCGGATTTTGCGGAATTTTGGGAAATCCGCGAATTTTGCGGATTTCCCGCAAAATCCGCAAAAAAAATCCGCAAACGTAACGGGTTCAAAAGTTGAACTCCCACTCATGCAACTATTTTACAATGGCGCCAGCAAGCTGCCAGCGCCGTTGTAAAATAGTTACAAAGTTAGCTTGCACAGGAACCCTAGATAAAACGAAGCAGATGCTGCTTTATTTTATCTAAGTGCTTCCTGTGCAAGCTAACTTTGTAACAATTTTACAACGGCGCTGGCAGCTTGCTGGCGCCATTGTAAAATAGTTGCATGGCTGGGCACAGGTCTGCAGCTCACTCAAGGGACCCCTGCGCCCTTCGGGGCGATTGCATAGTAACACACACATGGTCGCTCGAACTAGTTGATGCTCAAATTCAGTGACTCATTCATTAGCCCAAAAACAATCGTGAGCGTCGTCGAGGCTGGACAGGTGTGCCTTCTTCCCAAATCTACCGTGGAAAATCAGCTGTGATGCTGGATAGGCTTTGCATCCTTGACTTTCACGAGCGCAATACCCGTGCTGTTCCTGTGACCAGGAGCTTCTTTCTCTTCATCTGCTGAACTGATCTTTCTCTGACCTTTTATTCACACAAGAGGCACATACCCTACTGGGCACATTGTGTTCGCACGGGTTTCTGCAAGTTCGCACGCGTTTTGTACAATTTCGCAATTTGCGAAATTGTACAAAACCCTCGCAAACTTGCAGAAACCCGTGCGAACATAAAAAAAAAATCCGCAAATTCGCGGGAATTTGCGGATTTTGCGGATTGCGAGTTCGCAAATCCGCAAAATTCGCGAACGCGAGATTCGCAAAATTCGCCCATACTTAGCCCCATGGCCACGAAAGAGCAGGCAAATGCACTCGTGCTTCTGCTAGCATCCGCCTCGCGGGAGCAAGCAGCAGCAGCAGCGCGAGAGGCATATGTTGTCAATTACCAAGCGTGCTGTTGCTCGCTCCCGCAAGGTGGATGCCAGCACAAGCACGAGTGTGGGGAAAAGGAGCAGACCGATGGCTAAAGGCCCTCCTAGAGCAGCGCATGCACACTGACTAGACGAGACCTAAAAAGGGCACACTATATAGTGAAGTTAGCATGCCTGCACAGTGGAATAAAACCTGAAAGCAATTTCACTTTATCGGCCTGGCCTCACCTTTCCCTATTAGGCCTAGATGGGAATAAACTCTTAATTTTCACCCTTCTCCTAGGAACAAGTTTTAAACATTTTCCCTACTTGGTTTCCAAAGCCATCTTAATGGTGAAATCAGATTTTTTGATAACTTAAGAGGAAAAGTAACTTTGGAAAAAAATACCTTAGGCTGCATGAAACAAAACTGGCTTAAAACCAGTTGTGCCCGTTGTTGGAACAGGTGTTTTCTGGTTGACTGAGGAGATTCCGCAGGAAGGCAGAACCTATCACTCCCATCAGGGGCGGGTGATTGCCTGCACACACCCTTGGGTAGCTTGGCACTGGGCAGTCAGGCTTATCACAGAGACAATTGGTAAAGCATTGGCACAGCACTCACAATAAATACACTGAGTGTCACAAAAGAGACTTCACATGTGATGTATGTAAGTAACATTTGCATTCAACACACTCAATAATCAACACAACATAAACATCAAGTATTTTGAGGCATAAATCACTTGGAAATATTACTAGCAGTACTAAATCCGGTATTTGTAAAGCGCAAACTAATCGCCCTCAACTGTCTCAAGGTGCTGGGGGACGCTGGAGAGAATAATTGAGCTATTGCTGAGAATCACATGATGTTGGGCAGAGCTGCCGCCGGCGCCCATGATCAAATCTTGAGCACCGTGCTCTGGAGTCAGCTGCTCTGGCCGCTGCACCACACCTCTCCATACTAGACTCAATCGTGTTGAAATTACATCAATAATATGCACATTTGGCACATATCCTACACTAAGCCCCCCCAGGATCCTTATGCGGTGCAACAAATTGTCAACCCCAGGCCCACCCCAGAAAATCAATACCACACAGTTGTAGGGTGCAACCGGGTCGCAACAAGGAATTGTAACACTTTCTAGCAGCATTGCAGATGGAGCCTGAGCAGGTTAAACAAATGTCAACCATAGTGTTCTTCTAGCAAAATATCAATGTGTAAGGCAACACCGCTGGCCAGTGTTGTGAATCACAGGTGGTGTGCAGACTGTCACTCCCCCACATACACTCACTCCACACCCATACGTGATGCATCAGATTTCAAGCAGATCTGTACAGAAGGGGCTCTCACACATGCGCTCAGCACCGTTATGCGATGCAACTGATACACAGCAGGTCAATTGAGAGCACAGTGCAGACCCCCTGTCCCTAGCCTTCCCTCAACTCTCCAGCTCACCACGACTGTCCAACGCCCACAGACACGCACACGGCTGAACTCACACTTAGTCAGTGTTCCTGGGAAGCAGGTGGTAGATAGTACGACTAATTAGGAGGCAGTCTGTAAATGGGGGCTTGGCAGCCACTAGGGAAGTTCACCCACACAATGCGGAGCAGAAGTGGGCTGAGAGCAATAGTTTGTCACTCAAAAGGGTTCAACATGGGCCTTCCGGCACCAGCCCATTTCTGCGAAGCACAGGGCGGTCATGCTGTCTCTTGACCTACTTCAGATCGCTCTTGGAAGTGTTCCTTCAACCCAGGCAGTCGCTCTCACTACCCAAGCCCGAGCCGGGCAATAAACCCTGGCAACACAATGTCGTCGGGGCTGAGTGAGGCTAGGGAAGTTGGTCCAAAGCGCTGAGGGCCAAAAAGGGAACAATCAATGAATGGAGAGTGAAGTAGGGGCGCCTCTCGGAAGAAGGAGGCACCCCATCAGGTATACGTTAATTAGTATTGCTCCCAGGCCATGCAGGCACAACATCTGGTAAAGTGGATACGGGTTGCATAAGACCATTTCGGTCGCACACGATGAAGAGTTGCAAATTCAGTACCTCCCTAGAAATGAGGCACAAAGTCTGTTGCGCGTAGATATGGGTTGCACCAGAGAGTTCCGGTTACACACACAGGCACAATTTCAGCAATGCCTCACAAGGTAGAATATGGCACTGCTAAGGTTACGCCCCCACCTTGAGGGTCACAACCTGTGAATCAGACACCACACGCAATGAGCATGCAGTTGGCATGTTGCATGAGAAAGATGCAGCACTGTAACCGGTGAATCCACTCACCACCAACAAGACGCCTATGTGCACTAAAGTCCCCATGATGCAGGGACCACACGCCTTAGATGCAGGCAAAATTTCTGGGGCGCCACACAAGGCCATCCGGTCTCCATGTCCAATTCTTTGTTCCATGCTCATGCCGGTCTACGAGTTAGGATCCAGAAGACGATGTCGGCACCTAAACTGCACCGCTCTCCAGGTGTCACAAGTAGATGGTGTGGGTCCCTTGTACAAGTTCTTTGATGATATGCTTCCTTTCCGGATACTGCTAATAAATTTGGCATTCCCTCCATGAGGAATTTGGACCCCCCACGCGGCCGGTGCTTTCAAGATTGAGAACATCTCAGTGGAAAAACTAGACTCATTTGTGGCAAAAATCAAATCTGGCTCGCCACTAGACCCGGTGCCTCCACTATTTGGAAACTTGGGCAACCCGCATTGGCTCCCATATTATTTTCTGTGCTGAATATGTCGTTTGAGGCCGGCCAACTTCAGGAGAAGGGAAAACATGCAATGGTGATCCTGTTACTAAAAAACCCTCTCTTGACCCTTCTAAATCAGAGAACATTCGCCCCATTTCTCTACTTCCTTTTGTGGATAAACTGGCTGAAAAGCACCTCAACTCCCAATTGACACCACAGGGAAGAATATCCTACACGAGACCCAATCAGGTTTCAGGCCACAGTACAGTACGGAATTGGCCCTGCTTCTGGCCTCAGAGCCGCTATGTATGGTGGCTGACGAAGGGAAATCAGGGGCTCTTATCATGCTGGATCTCAGCACAGCATTCAATACAGTCTCGCACACTTTGTTACAAGATCGACTGTGGACACAGGGTATAAAGGGCAGAGACTTTGATTAGATTGCTGACTTCCATCATAGGTGCTCATTCCAGGTTATTCAGAAGCCATACACCTCGGACATTATCCCATTACAGCAGGGAGTGCCTCAGGGTTCGGCTCCGAGCCCCACTCTTTTCAACCTTTACCTGCACTCATTGGCCAACGTTATTGAGAGCCATGGAGTGAAGATGGTGTCTTATGCTGATGACACTAAGCTTATTATTAAACTAGCTAACGTTGATGACAGGGCTGCAGTAAATTTTAAACTATGCCTCGCTGATCTAGTGATAAGGATGCAGGCCAGCTGTCTGAAGTTGAAGGCAAAGAAAACAGCAGGTACTGGTGGTGGGGAAACAACCTTCTATCTGGTCCTCGTCATTGTGGCCAGTGGATCTGGGCCCCACCCTGAGCCCTAAACCCAAAGTGAAAAATCTAGGCATTTTATTTGATGCACAGCTATCGTTTGACGGTCAGATCAGGGCCACAGTGGGCATATGCTTTGGGGTGCTGAGAATGATAAAGAAGCTTCTGAGGCTAATACAACAGTAGTGCAGGCCTTGCTAGTGTCTCAGCTAGACTACTGTATTGTGCTCTATTTGGGTACTTCTAGAGGCAGGCTTGCGATGCTGCAAAGAGTGCAAAATGCTGCAGCTGGATTCTTCTAGGATTACCGAAATGGTCTTCTATTAGCCACGGTCTGACTGAACTTCACTGGCTCCTAGTTAAACACAGAATCGTGTTTGAAGCCCTGTGTTTCACACATAGGATAATGTATCAGAGGGGTCCCAGCTATCTCTTCCCCCTGATCAAGACCCACACTCCCTCCAGAGCACTTAGATCTAGAGTAGCAGCACTGGCAGTAATCCCCAGAGTACCCCATGCAAGGCTGGGGGGCTGCTCTTTTGGGCTGTGTGCAGCCAAGCTATGGAATTCAATGCCAATTTGCCAGAGACTTGAATAGTTGGAGGTAAGTTTCTGTAAAAACCTGAAGACCTGGCTCTTTAAACAGAGCTAGAAGTCGACTTCCACCTGATTTGCCAGGCCCGGATTCGGTTTATAATGGAGACACTCCCTTGGAGTAACCAGGCACTTTATACATCTAAAATTCATTCATTCATTTATGATCTGGCTCTCAAAAGCCAAGTGTCAAAACCTCCTCCTCCAATTTATCCCGCCAGACCCTCAAATGGCACAGGTCTGTCATTCCAGTTTCATGACCAATGTTTTATAGCTGCCACTGTGGAATGTCCACATGTGCTCGCCCAGCCTCCAGTGCAGACTGGAGTCAAGGTAAAAGTCACACAAAGAGCAGAGAAATGCCCACTTTCTAGGAGAGGCTTTTCTAAGCGAGTAACGACAAAACCACCTTTACCACAGGAAAGGGTTTGTTATTGTGAATCCAATGACTGGAAAATTAATGAGGCTGTTCCACTGCAATCCATTATTGCAGCCTGAAGTCATTTCAACCAATTCCCCATGTTAAATTAGGGGAAGAGCAAACCTCATAGGTAGTGAAAACACGCATGGGCATTCCACACTACCCGGGCAGGGAACACACATGTACATTCCTGGCCTTTCACCTACCACTCACTTCACCCCTTAAGTCGTACTCCTGGGGTGCTCTTTTGGGTTGGCTAGTGATGTAGAAAGACCAGCCTGGGCATAAGCGCCATTGCGCGCACACAAACCTGCAATGGCAGGATGGACACATGTTTAGAAACCATAGGTGCTAGTGTGCACACTGGCCTGCAATGGCAGGCTGAACACATGTTCGAGCACCTCATTAGTGAGAGTGAGCAGGCCGGCCTGCAATGGCAGGCTGGACACATGTTTTAAAACATCGGTAAGCACCACTTCCTAACATGTTTAGGAAGGGCGCCCACACTTTCACGCTGCATTTACAGTTGGAAAGTGCCCCCTAAGGCCACTACAAGAGAATCAGCAAAACTCAGGAGGAAAAAGAAAAATGTTTAGGAAAACACCACCTGAAGGGTATGAGGTCCAAGACCAAATATCACACTTCCAGAGCTGGAATAAACATCCTTGGTTGGGAAAGTTAATGACTCTGATTCAGGGGACAATGGCTTGTCTCTTAGCCTGAGAAACGTCAATGGGTGTTAGCAGCTGACTAGTTAACACTGACTAGTAAGGATTAGCTCTCTGGGAGTGAATAGGAACAGTTGATAGAACAAAGAGCATCCTTAGCACTAGCTCCTCTGACGTAGAGATTCCAGGGAGGCAGCAGCCGCTCCTCCGCTAAGGCGAGGAGCACCGCCCCACAGCATTTTGAGCAGGAAAAATGTAATTATTTTAGCACTATGTTATTATCATTTAATTTTTCCGTTGTCAGGGAGGTTTACGGGGTAGGGCGGGGCTTGGTTGTCTTCACAGCCAGCCAGGGAAGGAGAGGTGGGCACTTAAGTGTGCATGACAATTTGGCAGATCATCTTGGGCCAGCTGTAATACACAGTCTGGTGAGGAACACGCACAGGCTCCCACTGCATGTCTGTATTGCAGCGTTGTCAGTCAGTAAGTAAACATTTGTAAAGTGCAACGAATACTGAGGCGTCTTGGCGCTAGGGTTACATGTACTTCATCTAAGAACAAGGGCAATATTTGCTTTTACTTGGGGGGGGCGGGGGGGGGGGGCAAGTTTTGAGCAGCTCCTGAAAGAGGATCTGTTAGATTTCAATCTAATTGAGATCGGTAGCTCATTCCAGAGTTTGACTGCCCGGTAGGATAGACTTCTACCACCCCACCTGCCCCATCTAATCCTAGGAACAAGAACCCACCCAGCATTAGCAGACCTTAGGTCCCAACACGAACATACTAGGCAAAAGTTGTGATTGACTTAGGGGAGCCTGGGTGTGCTTCCTGCTTCAAGCAGGAACAGAAGAGCAAGGCGGCGGCCCGGCATCAAGGTAAGTCACTTTTTAATTTATTTTTTTATACCCCCACCGCACCTGTGCTACTCGGTGGCAGTCACCACTGCAAGTAGGGCATCTCGTTTTCATTCCATGACCCTCCTAGACAGCCTAGCCCCAGTCACAGTAAGGGGGAAAGCCAGTTGAGCCAACTATCACACCTCCAGAGCAGAAATACACACTGGCTTAACGGAAATTGAGGGGGCCTCCCTGCACGGTACGATGAGGAGCCCCCTGCAGGCTCAATCAGGAGCTCTCTGGTCATAGTGCAGTGCCGAGGGGCCTCCTGGAGCTTGGGGCCCTCCCGCACCGCAGGGGCTGTGGAGGCCTGTGTTACACCCCTGGGAATACACATGTTTGGTTGTGAGATTTATCAACTCTGACTCAAAGGATAATGGCCTGTCTCTGGGCATAGGAAAAGCCACTGGGTGTTAACTGCTTACCACTTGCCAGGGATTACCCATCTGGGAGTGGACAGGAACAGTTGGCAGCACAAAGAGCAGCTTTAGCCCTATCTCTCTTGACTTGGAGATGCCAAGGAGGGATTCTTCCACTCCTTCACAGGCCCCTCCTGGACAGTTAGAAAAAGGCACTGCTTAAAGAGGAATACTGACTCCTGTTGGAGGAAGAGCACTCTCACATTGTCTCAGGGACCCACGCTTGCAACCAGGTGCTGGAAATGTTTTTCATTGGTCAAGTTGTTGGCCACCTCTTTACCTGGTTGATGGACAAAAAAGACAGAAGAACTCCTGACTCCAAGAGGTCTTATCTGCCGAAAGAGAGCTTGACCCTGCAAAAGACTTTGCTGGAGGGAAATACCGTGCCCAGACCTTGCCCAGAGGAGCTCGTACTGCAGGACTGACAGGATAAGCTTTCCCTGCAGTTGGAGACTATGTCAGAAGGTACAACCAAACCCGCTCCTTTGATATTAGACTGAAATTGGGCCTAAGTCTTGGCCCCCAACAAATTGTTCTTCCTTTGTGCTTGACTTTTTTATGTGCTTTTTCCCTTAAACATTTAGGGCCAGATGTAGGTAGGCATTTACCGGTCGGTAACGGCCGAATTCGGCCGTTACCGACCGGTAAATGCAATTTGAGATGTAGGGCCCTGTATTTTACAGAATCGGTAAATTTACCGATCGGTAAATTTACCGATTCTGTAAAATACCGAATCGGTATTTTTTCCGATTCGGTAAAATTGATATGTAGGTGGGACTCTTCTGAGTCCCACAAGCATTACAGAATCGGTATTTTACCATCAAATACTATTTGATGGTAAAATACCGATTCTGGTGTGCATGCACATGTGTGCATGCACACCTGTGCCATATGATAGGCAGACCTGCCCTTAGGGCAGGTATGCCTGCCACATGGCCCCCGAACCTGTTTTGGGGGTGCTAGAGGGTGTCAAAGTGACACCCCCTGCACCCTTGTCAGAATCGGTATTTACCGATTCGGTAAATACCGACCGGTAATGCCCCATTCATTCCTATGGGCTTCAAAGCCCATAGGAATGAATGGGGCATTACCGGTCGGTATTTACCGAATCGGTAAATACAGATATTTACCGATTCGGTAAAAGGAACATCTGGATGTTCCTACATATCCACCTCTCAGATTTACTGATTTTTAATTACCGAATCGGTAAAATTCGGTAATTAAAAATCGGTAAATCTCATTTACCTACATCTGGCCCTTTTACTTTTATTTCTCTGGCTCTCTTTAACCTACTTTGAGGATTGTGGTGTCATTTTGCATATTAAATTGTTCTTTAGTTTTCTCAATTAGTTTGGGAATTTTACAATTGATGATATTCCATGAACTTAGTATGCACCTCTCTAGGGATTGCCTGCTGCTTGTGGCATGGCTACAAGGGCTTGAGCAGTGATTCTCTCAGAACTGTGTTTTGACAAATGCCTAATCTAAGCCAGTGGTTTCCGGTGCTCAGCACCAGCCCTTAATCCTCAACACTAGTGCTTATAGAGTAACCTTCACCCAAAGGTATTGATTGGAGCACTTTTCATGAGCACCAGTTAAGGACACATTAATTTGTTGTAGGCACAGGGAGATTAAGTTATTTGCCCAGAATCACGGGATGTTGAGTCTATGCAGAGACAGAAGCTCTGGTCATTATGCCACATCCTCTCCACACTTGGAAGGGTTTCATGCATGGTTAGTAGTTAGTTCTGTTATAGGGGGCACTAATAGGAGCAATGGGCTGATGCATGCTGCCTCCTGATGACAACCCAACACTTATTTTTTCGCAAATTAACCACTGGTTTTGACCTAAAAAAGGGGGTTTAGTCAGTTTGTAGGAGTGTCCCACATTCAAATTTATAACCCGATTTCTGGCAGTAATCTATTCTAATCTACTCTTGCACAATCCTCAAATCCTGTCCTTCAACTTTTAAATAATTTTTAATGTACTGTTATACAGAAGTCCTTACAAAAGCATATAATTCACCTGCAAAAATAAGGAATTTAAAACTACGCTTATGATGGACAATTATCAAAGTTGTTTTCTCTTATAAATTCTCGTCTACCTAATGCATTCAACCCCTAGTCCTTTGCATACCAGATGTTAGTAAAAATACAGTCCGACAAGAGAGACATTTTAAGGTTCACAAAGAAAAAACAAAACCCAATAAGCCATTTGCGAATCAATCCCTGTTCATCCAATCGTGGGCAAACTTTGGTAACTCAGGATCATTATGCTTAATTACAGCGACTCTGCTTTTAATCTGCTTGTTGAAAACAAAATATGTTTACAGTTAAGCTTATTAGGTATGAATGGCAGCAGGATGCAAGAGGATCAGGTCACAAACGAGGCACTCTGCGGTAGGGCCACAGTACACCATGTAGTGGCGGCCGGCGGGTTAACGAGGATAGGGAGGGCAGGGTGGGAAGGTGGGAAGGGGGGAAGGGGGAAGTTAACGGAATAGGTATAAACAAATAAATAAATAATACCTATTCCATCGTCTGTTGACTAACCCCCCCCCCCCCCCCCCCCCCCCGGCTGCCCCCTGACCCGCCCAACGCGCTTCTGCGCTAACCTGTGCCGGCCGCTGCTGACACCATGCCCAAGCTATAAAACAGTTCTGAGTTAGACATAACACCTAATAGCTTTAGCTGTTACTCCTGCACTCACACAAGGGTCCTAAAGGGAAGAAACAAAAATGCCAGCATTGCCCTCTGGTGAGAAGGTGAAGTCACTCTCCATCTCACTCTGGGTGACACTGTACACTAAAGGGCACTGTTCCTGGTCAGATAGTGTGTCATGCAATCCACAGCACAGCCCTAAAGATTGGTAGCAAAACAGAATCTCCAATGATGGGAAACCTGGGTGCCTACAAGTCTCCCCTGTAGGCCATGGAGATGACTCCTGTCAAAGTACTGTGGAATATAACACGCCTTTCTGACATGCAGAACCCCCCCCCCGCCCCCCCAATAATGTGTTGCTTCTTCTTTATGTGACTTGTACCTGCATCAATCAGTAAGAACCAGAAAGTACAGGTGAAAAGTCTCTGCTGCCGTCTGTTGTAAGACAACACAACAGTTCACTGTCCCAGCAGGAAGGGCCACCGAATTTTTTTCTAAAGCTAGAATGGTGCAGACTATGACTGTTGTTTTTCTAGCACCGAGTTATCTATCAGGATGTCTCAGTGAGCAGAAACCTCACTGCTATAAACTGTGGTGATTGGCAGGTCATGATCCGGAAACCCAACAAGGTCGACTCAGCCTTCCATCCCTCTGTGATCTGAAAACTGGGTAATAGTATTAGCAGTACTTTACAGTGCTTTAAAATATCAGATGTGAAACATGGAGGGTTATATAAGTTGTGGTCATTTGGTATTTCTTTAGTGCACAATCTGCCATTATTATGTCACTGAAGTGCTTTTGTAGCCCAGAACGATTCAGGGCAACTATGACCAGGTAATGCAAATGTGGGTCCCAACTTGATCCAATCATTGCTGAGACTGCAACATATTAATGTATTTAAAATTGACATAACCTAGTCTAATAATGTTCCATCATTTAGAAATACTAAATATCTATGCCAATTACTTTATGGGGTACGATTCAGCAATATGTTAGGAGCGGATGTGACGTCTTGCATCCTCTGAAGCCATTTGTTGATACAGGGCTGACTCCTTGTCCCAATCATCAGACATCACAGAGCAGGATACTGTCATAGGGAAACAAGCCAGGGTATTTCAAGTATGCTTCCGCAAGTCCTGTGAAGTCCAAGAACTTCACTAAGGTCAAAGTTCTTCAAAGTTCTATGAATGTGCAAATCTATGTAGGCATAATAAAAGATTAGTCTATCCCTGTAACAAAGGTTTTGCACCTCTGCTTACTTTGGGTACCTGCTGATGTCTTTTTTTTATTTCAAAAAGGAAGTTTGTCAGGAAAACAGGTTATACAGCACAATATATTATAAAGGATGCAAAGAAAAGGAAAAGGAGAACATATTATATAAAAATATCATGCAAACATTTCTAGATTGGATTAATAGAGCAGTAAAACATTAATATGTTAATAAAGCAGTAACAACCGTATAACAATATAGCATTAGCCAAAATATAACAATATGATATAAGATAATATTAACTAAGATATGGAATATCAAGGAGGTCTAACACTTCTTGTTGAGCAGGAGTTAAAGAAAAGTAGCGTTTAGCACTGCAATCAATAAACATTGTAACGGGTGACCATAAATGTAAGCGCTTCATGGCTAGATGAACAGGATGAACAAATGCTGTATCCAATCTGCGATGATAACAAACTGCATACCAACAAGCTTGGAGAGATAAATTCTTAAAATCCTCCAATTTTTAATGATCTGCTGAAAGGTAACTGCTTACAATAAGTCCACGATCTGTGTATTGGAAATATGATCTTCCCAGATAGGAGATAAACTACCCAGAAATAAAGGTGTGATAGAAAAAGGGAAATTGGAGTTGAAGATAGAGTTGATTTGAGCCCAGACAGGAGTCCAGCACTTGTGTACTTGTGGGCAAGTAAAAATTAGGTAGTTTAAGCCAGCGAGTGGGGACGAGCAGGACCAGCAGGTATCTGGTACTGTGGCATGCCATTATGTAATACAACTGGGTGTAGTAAAAGTCTGTAAATGAAAAATAATGTTTGCGTGACATTTGCGACTCTAGAGGTTTTCCTAATTTTGGACCATATTTTGTTCCACAAAAAAGATGGCCAATCAACCCCAAGATCCTCTTTCCAAGAAAGTTTAACTTTGGTCTTTGCTCTAATGGATTGTATTGTGAGGAACGTTAATGGGTATAAATATTGGAAGCTTTAGGACCAGAAAGTAAAAAAGTACATAAGCTATTAACCGGGAGAGGCTCCTTGAGTGTATTGTATGTATTTGAAAGAGCTTGTGAGATTAAGTTGTATTTGGAGTGAAAGAAAGCGGGTAAGTGGAAAAGTTGACTAGCTTCAGATAAAGACAAGGGGACATATTACCAACAACTAGCGATAATTATCGCTATGTTGGTTTAGCGGCGATATCTTTATCGCCGAGCTGCGGTGATTTTTATCGCTTAGGAACCTTGCTATTATCAAGGTTTATCTCCTAAGCGATGAAAATCGGCCGAAATGCATGAATATCGCTGAAAAGTCAGCTATATTCATGCATTACTGAGCTAATGCTCTTAGCCATGTTATCCACCTACCATTGGATAACATGGCTAAGAACTGCTCAGGGGCAGGTGTTAGCTTTTGGAGATATTCACGCTTAGCGCGAATATCTCCAAAAGTTGGTAATAGGAGATAGCGATGTTAGCGACTGTTTCCAGTCGCTAACATCTTGGCACGCCCACTTTGCATGTCATTAGTGATAAATATCACTGACATGCAAAACGGGGCCCAAGATGGTCGCTATCTCCTACTAGCTGTCGCTAACTGGTGTTAGCGACGGCTAGGTAATAGGGAGATAATTTTATCTCCGCTTTCTTGGCTTTTAAAGCCAAAAAAGCGGAGATAAACCCCCTTGATAATATGCCCCAAGATCCTTTTCTGAGAAAATAATTGATGTGTCCAAATTAAGCTTTTGTTTCTCCAAGATTTCCAATAAAAAGGTTTTCCACCAATTAAAATGGGAGTGTGTGCCATAAAGAAGAATTAAGGAAGGAGGGGGATGCGGTTGGAAAAAGACTAGAAGTTTGCAGGTGTATTTAAGGACAGGAGTAGAAAGAGAAGAAGGTCTACGGGTAAAGGAAAATAATTCTTTAAAAGACAAGGGGGGGGGAAAGGTACATTCCAGAACCACCCACAGAGGGCAATCCAGTGAAGAATCAGAAAGCCATCTCGAGGTTGGTGAAGAAGGAAAGACTTATGATAAGTAGTGAAGTTAGGATAATTAACACCCCATTCTACTTTTGGCTTTATTAATAGCAACAGGGACATGCGGGGTGTTTTTTTGTTCCGTAGAAAAGATGATAATACAGAATTTATTTTTGTGAAAAACGTTAAGGGAATGGGGACAGGGATATTAGAAATGGTAAATCAAACTAATGGGGCCAGCATCATTTTGATGGTGTCAAGACGACCCCACCAAGAGAGATATAAAGGGTGCTATTTAGTGGTCAGGGAGGAGATTTTATGTAAACATTTCTCCAAGCAAAGAGATAACGTTGTTGAAAGGGGTAAAATAAAGACCCAAGTATTTAATATGATGTGAGTTCCAAGCAAAGTAAGAACAACTGAAATCATCTTTAAACGTATATTTAGTTGGAGGCAATATTTCACATTTATCCCGATTAAGCTTGTAACCAGAGAAAGAAGCAAAATGTTCCACTTCTTGTATGAATGCAGAGATAGAAGATTGTGGTTCAGAGAACAATAATAATATATCATAGGCATATGCTGCTAATTTAATTTGTATGTCTTTTGATTCAAATCCCTTTATATCAACATTTTGGCGAATTCTGGACAAAAAATGTTCCAGGGCTAGATTGAAGAGGAACAGAGATAATGGGCATCCTTGACGTGACCCCCTTTTTAAGTCAAAATAGGGAGATGAAGTACCGTTAAGAAAAACGGCTGCTCATGGATTAGAATAGAGAATAGAAATCAGATAAGTCATTTTTGTACCAAAACCAAACCATTTCAATGTGTGAAAAAAGTACAACCAATTAACTCGATCAAAAGCCTTCTCGGCATTCAGTGCTATTGCAGATAAAGAATGAAGTGAATGGGAAGCTTTGATAAAATATTGAAAAACAGTTGAGTATTATCAGAGAAGAGACGGCCTTTATCAAAATCAGATTGTTCTGCACCCAATAGTTGAGGGAGGAAGGATTCAAGACGGATAGCCAGGGGTTAGAAGAAAATGTATAGTCAATATTTACAAGGGAAATGGGCCCGTAACTCTTGCAATATTTCAAATCTTTTACTTCCTTGTGTATTAGGCATATTAGAGCTTCTAAAAAGGACCCTGACGATTCTCCTGATTGTGTAAAAAGATTTAAAAGATTGAGTAGCTTGGGAAGAAGGAGATGAGCGAAGTGGGTGAAAAATTCATCTGTGAACCCATCAAGTCCCAGGGCTTTGTCTTTCTTAAGTGATTGTAAAGAAATAAGTTCTTTTCATGATGAATCAGTTTCCAAGGGGGAAAAATCAATTTGAGTGTTAAACAATATATGGATACCTGAGAGAAAAAGTGTAATATCAGAATCTGAAGGTGAGGTCTCTGGAGAGTAACATGATTTATAGAAGAGAAGGAATTCATGAAGTATCTCTGGTTCCTTAGTTCGTACTGTGTTGTGTTTAATCGAAAATGGCATCAATATCAAATGTATTATGTTTAATTATTACGTAGTTAGCCAAAAGCTTGACAGCTTTGTTCTGACCATCACAGAACTTTGTACTAGATTTCAACAAATATAATGAAGCGTTATCCGTTGATTCTTTATTGAATTGAAATTTTGTCTTCATAAATTGTGAGAGACAGGTTTTGGATTTGGAGGAATAATAGGAGTGTTCTAGTCTCTTTAGCTCAGCCAAAAGATCACTGTTAATTTGCAAGCATTTTTACGTTTTCTGGAGACAAAACCAATGATGAAGTCTCTAGCAGCTGCTTTGAATACCTCCCAATTTACAGAAAAGTGAAGTGTATCACTTTGATTTAAAGAAAAATATTCATTAATAAAGGACATAAAAGAAGAGTTAAAATTTGGATCTAGAAGAAGTGAATTATTAAATCACCATCTTCTTGGTAAATTAGATTTTGAAACAATATGTAATTGAATGGAAATGGGAGCAGGATCTGAGATCAAAATAGAGCCAATATTAGCGCTCTTTAAAGTTTGGGATATGTTGTATGAAACAAAGAAATAATCCAATCTAGATTGAGTTTGATGGGCTGGGGAGACAAACGTAAATTCTCTAGTAGTAGGGTTGCACATTCCCCAAGCAGCTATGAGTTTATATTGCTGAAGGGTCTGAGTAAATAATTTATGGGCTTTATGTTGTTTAAAAGAGACCAGTGAATTTCGATCAATGAAGGGATCCATCACTTGATTGCAATGACCAGCGAGGATAAAATTGTCATCAATACACAAGGCAATTTGCTGAGATAAAGAGGTCCAAAAGAAGGGATCTCCATTAGTGGGAGCATAAACATTAAACAAAGATACCGTCACACCACCAATTTGCAATTTAGTGTATCACCAACTACCCTCCTCAACAGATTGTTGAGAGAGCAAATTAATATTTAACAATTTATGACAGAGAGTAATAACTCCATTACGTTTACCATCACCTGGAGAGAAGAAAACATTCCCAACCCATCCTTTTTTCAACTTCAAAGATTCTAAAGCATTCAAATGAGATTCCTGCAAGAAAACATCAGCTCCCAATTTAGATGAATGTGTTAAAACATGTTGCCATTTGATGGGAGAATTCAGACCTCTGACATTTCACAATATGAATATGAAGGACATAAGAACAACAATAAAGTGACGAGAAAATGAAAGCATACAATGGCCTTAGATGAGCAAAGGATAAGATATGTAACATTTCAACCAGAGAAGCAAAAAATATAATAATAGAGAGAAATTAAGAACAATAGACGTGAAAGTGAGCATGAGATAAGAAAGCAAGAAGAGTAAAAAATTAGAGACTGAAATAGAAAAGCGGAATAAAGCATGAAGAAAAAAGACAAAAGGTAAAGAGAGAATGGGATAAAAAATCGTGGGAGTAGGAAAGACAATAAAAAAGGAGAACTGAGCAAAGAAAATACGCATGTGAGAACATATCATTGAACCAAAAGATGAAGGAAAAGAAAGAAAAATAGATGAAGAAGAAGTAATACAAGGATAGTAAGCAAAAGGAAAAGAGGAAGAAGGGAAAAAGAGAACCACAATGAAAAAGATACAACATACCTAATTCAAAAGACATCACAAGGGAGTGGGGCGAGTTGAAGCCACGAATGATGAATGGCGCATTCAGACTCAACGAAACGGGGACGAGAACAACCCACAGGAATTCAAATAAGGGTGAGGGTACAAAGTAAATGCAGACATCAAGGAACCTGTAAAGAAGGGGGGGAGACACAAATATTTAGAATAACAAGGAAACAGAACAAGCCAAATGAAACAAGAGAACCATGGAATAAGCCAACTAAATGAATGGCTAAAAAAACCAACAAACAAATTGTGCAAATTGAAGTATAAGACATTAAAACCTAAAAGCAGTAAAAATCAGGATGAGAAACCATTGCATTAAACAAAAGGACCAGTGTAAACGATGCGGAAAGATGAAGCTCCAGATAAGTCTATAGAGTCCGTTTTATTAAAATTGATGAAATTTGACGGGATCCTCATAGGTCGTCATTTTGTTGTTATAAGTAACCTTGAAAAGGCAGGGGTGAAAAAGGCCATATCTAGCACCCATATCGTGTAGAGTAGTTCTCATGTTCAAGAATTCCTTGCATTTATCTACTGTGGACTTAGCATAATCTTGAGCAAAGAATAATGTAGAACCAGACCAAGAAATACGTTGGATAGATTTAGCTGCTGACAGCACCTTGAGAAGATCAGTGTACTCGAAGAAATACATGATGACCCCGCTTGGTCTCCGAGAAGAGGAGGTATCCGTGCGTTGATGACCAAGTCTATGGGCTTACTGGATATTGTGTGTAGTTCCTACAGGTAAATGTAACAATTTAGAAAGAAAAGATTTGAAGAAGGATAAGGAGTCTGACCCCTCTGAGCCGTACGGTAGACCATAAATGCGAAGATTATTTCTTCTGTTTCTATTTTCCAAAAACTCTCGACCTGCCGTTGCAGCAATGTAATTTGAGACTGAAGAATATTGACCTTTTCATGTGTGTGAGTGAAGGAAGAGACACTCTGTTCCACCGTAGTATGTCGCTCATTCATCTGAGACCAATTTTCTGTTAAGAATTGCAACTTGGTAAAAGTATCTTCCATAAAGGGGAGAAGTGCTCTTATCTCATCCAGTAATACTTCCAAAGATATAGGTGAGGAAGCTTTTGAAGGAGAAGGCGGGTCTTTTTCCAGTCTTTTGGTGGTGACTTTGCCAGCTGCAGAAGTACCTGCATTCAAAGAAGATGAGGCCTTGGAAACAGATGCCAATGAGTCTTCCATTTTGGAGAATTCTGAGAAGATTTTAGAATTTTTGATAAACGTATGCTTGATACATGGTGCAGAAGAGCCCAGCTTTTTCAATCTTCCCATAAGAGAAACACAGAGATGAAGTGTTGAGGCCCAGTAAAACCAAAATCACACTTTGTGAAGAGGTACTGTTGAGTGAGTGGTAGTATAAATCAGTTCCAACAAAGTAAATAGCAGAAAATGGTCAGGGAATGAGTAGGGACCTGTAGATAGGCATTCACATCTGTTCCAACAGGAAAAAGACTGAGGCAGGAGCTCCTCTTTTGATGAGCGCCGGTATTCAAAGCATATTTGTATATAGTAAGTTACTTCTTGTTGGTAGAGGCATTGAACATTTAAAACAGTTATATCTTTATTTATCAAAGTAGAGAAAGCCTGCATAGAGTTTGAAAACACAGCAGCCGAGCATATTGCACTTCAGACAGTCACCAGAACCACTGCTTCTCTTAAGCACAGCAACAAGAGTGTGAAGCAACAAACACTGTCTATCCAAAATGTGCCACAAAAAATATTATCTCCAAGCCCAAAGGGTTTAGGTAATCCGGTTTCTGTTACAGGTTAGCAGCTGGAACATATTTGATAGGAAGAAAGTAGGAAAGAACGATATGTGGCAATATGCATAATATCAGAAGCAAATATTAAGCTCCAGAAGGTACCACAAATACTGAGGCGTTATTGCAATAAGTGCTTAAGGTGCCAAAAGGAGTGAGGCGCCATGAGTAAAAGGGCGCCACAAATCTTTCACCGGAGCATATCCTCATCGGAAAAGCAACAGAGCTAAAATGGCGGTCGTGGTCAGCGTTCCAGAAGCTCTGAGTGTGACACGCTGAATTCACTGCAAAATAGGCTGCAGGGAGTCACAGAAAGCAGACGATGCAGGTCAGTTCATCCTCCGACGGCGAATACTGCTTACCAGATTCAGTTTGCGAGCCTAATAGTGTGGAAACACTGTCCCGTTCCGCGGAGCGTTAAGTGAACACCGTCATTCATGTCGTGCCCCAAGCCACGCCCGTCTCCTGCTGATGTCTTAATGACCTCCTGGGGTTCAGGATTTTAATAGTAGTGCCAGAGCGTCCACTGGGAAGCCAGAGGTAGGGACCATACCTAATTGGCGCCCATGATGTAAAAGGCAGGTCCTACCAAAAGGACTCTCTAATATATCTTCTTTTTTAGCTGAATATAATATAATAAGAAGACTAAATATTTGGTTTTCTGTTTAAGTGAAGTGATAACTAATATCTGCTAGCTTTCTTCAATACTGCTTTGTCCTCACCACACAAGGTGTCTGTGAAACTGCTTTCTCATATGTGGGACATAATGTGTAAATCCCAACCTAAAAATAGGTTACCCCCAGTGACCAATAGCCAATCAGTACAGAATGGAATTCTTGAACCTTTAAAATCTATGCAGTATGTGGGGATGTGGTTGGAAGGAGAATTAATCAGGCTTCATCAACATGTTAACAAGGAAAGTGCAAAGCTTGTGTGATGCTGTCCCTGGTGAATACTCCCTTCCACTCATCTCAAACTGAGATATGGACTCTGTGAAATCGGTTTTTATACCTGCTCAACATACTAAGCCTTTGCATTACTGGACATTATCATCTTTTTAAAACGTACTGCCATATTGTATTTGAGTGTTGTTTACTACACATTTAGCCTGGCTGCTCAAGTAAGCGTAGCCTTATTTTGAGGTTGGCAATAGGAGCGATAACTATAGATTTAGCAAAGTCAGCTTTCTGCCATCCTCACTGTTTCAAGTTTTCAAGGTCTTTGTGCATTCTTCCCATGAGATGAGGGAGACACCTGGTTGTTAGAAGAAATGTAGAAATGAAATGTGAAATTAAAGTGAATTTACCACTGTATGCTTTAATAGCTCAGACAGCAAGTCTCTGGTCCATTGATGTGTTAAAGTGTGCGTAGAAAATGGCGCTGCTTTCCCAATTGTTGCTGTTAAACACGTACTAGACTTCAGTTGGCCTCTCAGAAATTCAGATTGTTTTGTTTGCCCCTTCCTGTCAATTTTTTCACCAAGTGAAAATCTGGGAGAAGGTATATCGATCTTAGCAGTTTGCCCACAAAAAAGGTGGGGTATAGTGACGTACCATGGAATTATGAGCTCATTCATAAGAAAATATGATCGCAATAGCCAGTGCCTACTCCATACTGTACGAAGGCAGCCTGGAGGCTGACAGTCAATTCTAAGATCTTCTCAACTGTTAACTGGGGCCCTGCTGCACATGGACAAGTCTCAGCTCATACTTTTAAATATTTTCCTCACTGACAAACTTATTTCAGAAAAAGGACTAAGGGGGAACAAGACCACAGGTAATTCCATCTTTGAACCCAGGACCTGGAACAGTATCCCTGTTTTCATTATTATGTTATTATTAATGTATTGCTAACGAGCAAAAATGTATTTGTCAGGTAGCATAATCAGATATTAGCAGAACAGGAAGGTTGGACTGGGACAGAAAATAGGCCCTGGCACCAAAATAAAAGTAGCCTCATTAGCGAATCAGAGAGCTAAACTGGCATTGATAAAGCTAATAGGTTGTGCCTATGCAAGAGCTATTGGCTTTGCTAATGTGTTTTAACCATGTTGTACACCAGTGGGGATGCTGTTCAGCATGGCTAAATGTTAGTACTACAGAGGAGAGTGGAGTGAAATGGAGTGTCATAGAGTGGAGTGACAAAGAATGGAGTAGAATGATTCATAGTTGGGTGGAGTAAAGTGGAGTGGAGTGTTGTGGAGTAGAGTGGAGTGGAGTGTTGTGGAGGAGAGTGGAGTATTGTGGAGTAGAGTGGAATAGAATAGAGAAGAGTGGACTAAGGGTGTGTGGAGTAGCGTGTGGTAGAGTGCCATGGAGTAGAGTAAAGTGGATTGAGGGAATTGTGTAGAGTGGAGTATAGTGTTGTGGAGAAGAGTGTTGTGGCGTAGAGTAGAATGTCATAGCGTGGAGTAGCGTGGTGTAGAGTGGAGTGGCATTAAGTAAAGTGGCATAGCGTAGAGTGGACTAAAGTGTCACAAAGTGGAGTGGCATTGAGTGAAGTGCCGTAGAGTGGAGTCAAGTGTCATAGAGTGGAGTGGTGTAAAATGGAGGGAGGCAGAGCAGATTGGTGTAAAATGGAGTCGAGTATTGTAGAATGGAGTGACACAGAGTGGTGTACAGGGGAGTGGTGTGGTCTACTCTGCAACATTCTTCTCTACGCCACTGCATTCTACACCACTGCACTCTACACTAATGTACTCTGCACCACTCTACTCTACAGCACTATACTCTACACCACTGCACTCTACAACACAACTATGCAGCAGCTCACTCTCTGGCACTCAACTCTATGCCACCCTCTATGCTCTGCACCACTCTACTCTATGCCACTCTTCTCTATGCCACTCTACTGTACTGAATACCAATGCACTCTACGTCACTACACTCTACACCACTATAATCTACTGTGCCCCATTGCACTATATCGGTACAAAAGGGGGTGGTGATGGACGGAGCATCTGAATCAGTCAAAAGATCTGGGCTTAATCATCACCTTTCTTTAGCCCACTCTGCCACCCCAGTTCAGATATGGCTATATGCAAATCAGTCTGACCCTGTGCCTCATGGGAACAGTCCAGCCCGAACTGCCAAGCCATGTCTTCCCTGGACAGGAAACAAGCTTCCGAGGACCGGTTTCTGGCATTCCAGCCGTCTTCAGCCCGGCTTGCTTGCATCCAGTGGCAAAGTGAGCAAGGGACTCACGTCTGAGCATACCCTGCCACACTTATGGCGGCCAAAAGCGGTACAAAAGGGGGTGGTGATGGACGGAGCTTCTGAATCAATCAAACACTCACACCCAGTCAAAAGATCTGGGTTTAATCTATCACCGTTCTTTAGCCCACTCTGCCACCCCAGTTCAGACATGGCTATATGCAAATCAGTCTGACCCTGTGCCTCATGGGAACAGTCCAGCCCGAACTGCCAAGCCATGTCTTCCGTGGACCGGAAACAAGCTTCCGAGGACCGGTTTCTGGCATTCCAGCCGTCTTCAGCCCGGCTTGCTTGCATCCAGTGGCAAAGTGAGCAAGGGACTCACGTCTGAGCATACCCTGCCACACTTATGGCAGCCAAAAGCGGTACAAAAGGGGGTGGTGATGGACGGAGCTTCTGAATCAATCAAACACTCACACCCAGTCAAAAGATCTGGGTTTAATCTATCACCGTTCTTTAGCCCACTCTGCCACCCCAGTTCAGACATGGCTATATGCAAATCAGTCTGACCCTGTGCCTCATGGGAACAGTCCAGCCCGAACTGCCAAGCCATGTCTTCCGTGGACCGGAAACAAGCTTCCGAGGACCGGTTTCTGGCATTCCAGCCGTCTTCAGCCCGGCTTGCTTGCATCCAGTGGCAAAGTGAGCAAGGGACTCACGTCTGAGCATACCCTGCCACACTTATGGCAGCCAAAAGCGGTACAAAAGGGGGTGGTGATGGACGGAGCATCTGAACTGGGGTGGCAGAGTGGGCTAAAGAACGGTGATGGATTATACCCAGATCTTTTGACTGGGTGTGAGTGTTTGATTGATTCAGATGCTCCGTCCATCACCACCCCCTTTTGTACCGCCATTGCACTATATGACACTGCATTCTACCTCACTTCAGTCTATGCCTCTCATCTGTGCACCACTCTGCTCCGTGCCAGTGCACTCTATGCTACTCTACTATGCACCACTGCACTCTTCACCTCTGCACAATTTTACTTCAAGCTAATGTACTCTATGCCGCTGCACTCTATTCCACTAAACTCTGCGACAATGCACTCAACGGCACTATTGCGTTCTACTCTGCACCACTAAACTCTAAGCCACTCTACTGCACTCTATGCAACTACACTCTACGCCACTCTACTCTGCATCACTCCACTCTACGTCACTCTAATCTATTCTGAACAACTGCACTCCACACCTCTGCACTCTACACAACTCTACACAATGCCACTGCACTCTATGCCACTTTGCTCTACAACTCTGCACTCTACCCTGCACCACTCCACTCTATGCCACTGCACTCCATGCCACTCTGCTCCACTCTACAGTACACCATTACACTCTAAATCACTGCAGTCTACTCTGCACCACTCTACTCTGTCACTGCACTCTATGCCAATGGATTCTGCACCATTTTACTAAAAACGAATACACTCTACACCAATCTACTCTGCACCGCTGTTATTTATGCGACTTCAGTCAACTCCACTCTATGACACTCTACTCCTTTAAACTCTAATACACTCTATGACACTCTACTCCACCCAATAACAGTCCACTCTACAACTTTCTACTACACTCTGACACTCCACACAGCTCCATCTATGCTCCTCCATGCCACATTACTCCACTTTATTCTATGACACACTACTCCACTGCTCCACGCTACAATATGCCACTCCATTCCACTGAAACTGTATCCAACTCCACTATATTCTATGCCAATCGACTACCACACTCTACTCCACTATATGCCGATTCCACTCTACACAATCTACTATTCTCTACATCACTCTATTTTACTGTATAACACTCTACTCCACTCCACTCTACTCAATACCCTCTATTGAACTCCATGACACTCAATGTCACGCCACTCTACAATACCCTACTCCGCTCTGACACTCTACTTCACTCTATGCCACTCAATTCTACTGCACTCTACACCCTTGCACTCAATGACGCTCTAATCTCTCCATGATTTTCCATGACGCTCCGCAACACTCCACACCACTCTACTCTATGGCACTCCATGACACTCCACTTCACTCCACACCACTCAAATCTACTCTACACTACGGCATCCATGCCACTTCATGACTCTCTATGCAACTCCATAACACTCCACTCTACTCAAGTTGGTGACACGCCACTCTCCTTTATCCCACTAACTTTTAGTCATGATGAACAGCAGCTAAGCTGGTGTACAGCATGGCTAGAACATCTTGGCAAAGCCAATAGCTCTTGCATAGGTTATGTTACGTTATGTTACCCAGATTTGTATAGCGCTCAGCTGCCCTAGCAAAGAGGCGTCCCGGCGATGCCAGCATCCGAATAACAGACCTAGATACCAGGACAGTAAGACGCCGAGAACAGAAGAGAAGTCAAAGAACTAAACTAAAGGAAAGAGGAAAGTTTTAATTGCTTTCCTAAAGTCCAGCAGACATTCCATGCTGCGGATCTGAAAAGGCTGGGAGGTCCATAACTTGGCTGCCCAGCAAGGAAAAGAGCGCCCCCCCAGCACGAAGATGTTTCACACAGAGAACAATCACCAGGTGCTGCCCCTGGGAGCGCAGCTGGCGCAAAGGAACATACGGGGTAAGCAGATTAGCTAACAGGCTAGGCGCAGCAAGTTTCAAGATCTTGAAAGGAAGACACAACATCTTAAATTGAATGCGCGCAGCCATCGGTAGCTAGTGAAGTCTCTGGATGGTGCCAGCCGAGGGGCAGGTCCGCGGAGCCCCAGGAAAGGATCTGGCAGCGGCATTTTGAACACGCTGCATCCGCATTACTTCAGCTTGAATAGCCCCTAGCAAGAGAGAACTAGCATAGTCCATTCTAGATAGAATGGCTGACTGGACAATCAGCTGGCACGTGGGTAAATCAAAGAACTTTTAAAGGGGCTTAAGACCTCGCAGGAGGCCAAAACAAGTGCTGGCAATCTTTTTAGTATGGTCTTGAAAACTAAGGGAGGAGTCCATCCATACCCCCAGGTTCTTAACCACTGCCTTGGGGGTAGGAGTGCTACCCAGGACGCTCGGCCACCATTTCTCACTTCATAAGCTTGAGTCCTTTCCCACTAGCTGAACCTCTGTTTTGCTGGCATTCAGCTGCAGGCAATTAGTAGTCATCCATTCTGCGACAGCAGCCAGGCCGCTTCTAAACCTAGAGGCATCCGATGCGTAACCTTCAGGCAGGGCAACCACCAGCTGCGTATCATCAGCATAAGAGACCTTGGTGAGGCCCCACTGCCTGGCAACCGCTGCAAGAGGCTGGATGTATAAGTTTTACAATCGGGGGCTTAGAACAGAGCCCTGGGGAACCCCCTGATCGATGGAATGTGCCTGAGAAAGAAACGGGGGGCTGACACTCGAAAAGATCTTTTGGTCAGGAATGATCTGAACCATTCCAGAGCCAGGCCAGTCGCACCAGCTTCTTCCAATGGCTGTAACAGAATTCTATGCGAGACCGTATCAAAGGCGGCACTTAGATCAAGCAAGATCAGTGCCGCCGTCTGACCGGAGTCAAGAATGGTCCGCAGGTGTTCAATCACGGCCAGGAAAGTGGTCTCCCTGCTGTTGCCCGGGCGGAAGCCATTTTGAGATGGATCCAGGATGTTGTTGGCACTCAGGAAACTCATTAGAGTGTTGTTGACATGCGCCTCTGCTATCTTAGCCACCCAAGGGAGAAGAGATATAGGCTGGAAATTGTCGAGTTTAGCCGGGTCAAGCAATGGTTTTTTAAGAATAGGGGAAACCCACACCTGTTTCCACGGGACCGGAACTCCCGCTGTGGAAAAGGATGAGTTAACTATCTGACATAACAGGGCCAGGAAAAGAGAGAGTGACTCCATAAACTGGGCCGGCTTTAGAGGATAGGATGGAGAGCCAGATTTAACTTTCCTGCTCAGCCGAATGAACTTGTCCTGTGAAAATCTGGGAATAGCTGTCAGAGAGGGCAGTGGCAAAGATCCATGGAGAGCTGTAGGAGAAGTGGACCCTTGAGGGAAGGACCAATAGACGGTACAAACCTTCTCAACAAAGAAAGAGGCCAAATCCTCACAGTGCTGATCCGATACGATAGCGGACGCTGAATTTTTCCTAGCCCTAAGGTCTTTAAGGATCTTAAAAATGCATTTGGCCAGGCTAAGCTTGGAGGTTGTTTCGCTGATCTTGGAATCCTATTTAAAAAAACGACAGGCTAGTACTGTGCGATAATGTATAGCTTCTTATTTTATTTTATTTATTTTATGGAGTTTGTAGAGCGCGCAGCTACCCCCGAAGGGGTGTCCCGGCGCTAAAATCCAGGGGTTACCAAGTGAAAGGGGAAGTGAAAAAGAAGGAGATGAAGGGGATACTAGAGTGCGGAGAAGAGCCAGGTTTTCAGTTTGGCTCGGAAGATGGTTTCAGAGGGGCAGAACCTCAGCTCAAGTGGAAGGGAGTTCCAAAGTCTGGCAGCAATGACACCGAAGCCTCTGCCACCTGTTCTGGACAGTCTGAAGCGGGGCGAGATCAGGAGGCGGAGGTCGTTGGATCTCAAGGATCTGGTGGAGCGGGATATCGAGACCCGATTTTTCAGGTAAGTAGGACCGAAGTTGTTGACGGCTCGATAGGTAAGAGTGAGGACCTTAAACTGGATGCGGCTAGCCACAGGGAGCCAGTGGAGTTTCTTCCGGTATGCAGAGACAGATTGACGGTACGGGATATTACCGATCAGTCTGGCTGCAGCATTCTGGACAATCTGCAGCCGACCAATCAAGTACTGGGGAGCCCCTGCATAGAGGCTATTGGCATAATCCAAGTGGGACGTGATAAGGGCCTGGGTAACTGTGCGGCGGGAATCCATGGGGAGGTAAGGAAGGATCTTTCTTATCATGCGAAGTTTCATGAAGCAGGCGGAAGTAACTTTATTGATCTGAGTTTTGCATGACAGGGAGTCATCAAATTGGAAACCAAGATTCCGTGCCGAGTGAACCGGGGATGGGGCAGGATCAAGGGCCGTAGGCCACCACCAAGAAGAGGGGATAGAGGTTTTCTGATTAAAGAACAGAACCTCTGTTTTATCTGCGTTCAGTCTAAGGTGGTTCGTAGTCATCCAGCCACTGATGTTATTAAGGCATTGGCGAAAGTTGAGAAATGCGGAGTCCGAGTGGTCCCGAAAGGAAAACACCAGCTGTGTGTCGTCGGCGTAAGAGACCACCCTGACTCCGTAAGATTCCACAACGTCAGCCAAGGGGGCCAGATAGACGTTGAAGAACAGGGGGCTTAGGGCGGAGCCCTGCGGCACCCCACATGATAAAGGTTTTTTCTCTGACCTAAAAGGGCGTAGCAGTACCCTTTGACTTCTGGATGAGAGGAAGGACTCGATCCAGCTGAGGGCAGTGCCACCGATGCCTATCTGCTTAAGACGATCCAGGAGGATGGAGTGAGAGACCGTATCGAAAGCTGCGGACAAGTCGAGGAGAACCAACATGGCCTCCTCGCCCCTGTCCACGCACTCTCGAATGGTCTCCGACACCTCCAGCAGGGCCGTCTCAGTACTGAATCCTGCTCTGAACCCAGATTGGGATCCATGAAGCAGAGAGTGGTCTTCTAAGTAGTCCGTAAGTTGGAGCTGTACGGCTTTTTCCAGGACCTTGGCGGGTTTAGGAAGAAGGGAAATGGGACGGTAGTTGGAAAAGACAGCGGGGTCTGCGTCTGCCTTTTTCAAAATAGGAATCACCAATGCCTCCTTCCAGGTGGTTGGGAAGAAGCCATGGTGAAGGGAGGCATTCCAGACGGTGAGGAAAGGGCAGGCCAGTGAAGGCGCCAGTTCTCCCATGATTTTAGCGGGGACCGGATCAGAGGGGGCACCAGATTTACAGCCGATGAGTAGTCTGATAGCCTCGTCCTGGTTGAGTTTGTTGAATGCAAGGAAGGATGGAGACTCAGGGGGACTAGTAGGAGAAGATGGAGTGACAGACTCTGTGGGGAAGGAGACACAGAGTTTGTTAATTTTTTCTAGAAAGAAATCTGAGAGTCCCTCACAGAGAACCTGACTGGCGGTGTTCTGGGGGGCCCTAGCCGGAGGGTTAATAAAGTCTTTAACGATGCTAAAGAGCGTTTTTGATGAATTATTGGCTTTATTAATTTGAGCGGCAAAGTGGTCTTTCATCGCGCATTTTTTTAGTTTACGAAATTGTTTTAGGGCCATTCTGTAGAGATGTTTGGCTTCAGGGTCGTAGTTAAGTCTCCACTTGCGTTCTAGAGCCTTACATCTGCTTTTCTCCTCCCGAAGGGGGGTGGAGAACCAGGGAGCAGAGGGTCGCGACCTGGTGGAGGAGATGGTTATCTGGGGGGCAATAGAATCAATTGCCTTAAGGAGAGTAGAGTTCAACCTAGAGACATTTTCATCAATGTCCGGGGAGAGGTGCTCCGACTGATAGTGGAATATTGGATCCAGGGTAGCGCAAGTGACCTTATGCCACTTTCTTCCCAGTTCCTTCCTAGGGGCCATTTGGGCAGATTTGCGTCCCAGAGTGATAGAAAATGGGACGAAGAAGTGATCGGTCCAGGTCAGAGGGAGAGGCTGAAGGACAGTGATGAGCGGGAAATTGGCGAAAATAAGGTCCAGGGTGTGGCCAGCCACATGGGTGGGACCTACAACCAGTTGTTTAAGATTGAGGCTCTCCATGGTGTCCACCAGGTTGGTAGCCTTAGCGCAGAGCGGATTGTCGATGTGGAGGTTAAAATCGCCCAGGACAATGAAATTTTGATGTTTAATAGATAGATCAGCCAATAAGTGGACAAGGGCAGTGAGGGAGGGGGCAGTGACGGGAGGGGGACAGTAAACTAGTGTGCCAGCTAAGATTGCTGACGTGAAGTCAGAGATTGAGAAGTACATAGCTTCGATTGTACCTATTTCAGCAAGTTTAGTGAAAGTCAGCTGGAAAGAGGATTTGAATATGACGGCTAGACCACCACCAGACTTACCTCCGGCCCGATTCAGGCATTTGATGTCATAACCTGGGGGGATAGCCAGATAGATATCCGGCGAGGAAGAGTCTGTGATCCAAGACTCAGTTAGGAAAAGAATATCCCATTCATCAGACGAGATGGACATCCAGATGTCATTGGCGTGACGGGGAAGAGATCGGCAATTAATCAGACCTGCTCGCAAGGTGAACTGATTAGAGGAGGATGGCAGTGGTGGTGGGCAAGGGGAGAGACGAGGTTGGCAGGGAGGGAGTGTAAAGTTGCATTGTGGGCAGAGATAATGAGCGGTTTCCAGGTGATTAGGGATGCAGCGAGGGCAGGTCGGGCATGAACGCGTATTAAGTAAGTGTAGTTGGGCAGTAGTCCAGCAGATGCGGGTGGGGCTAGAGGAAGAGGCAGGGGGACTGGCCCTGGGCCCGGTCCAGGCCCGGACGGGCCCAGACGGGCTTCCCTTTGGCGCGCCTTCGGCGCGCTGACGGCGCGCCCGCTGCGCCCGTCCGCTGCGCTTCCTGGCGAGGCACATCTTTTATGTACGTGTGAGAGGGAACATGGGGGTGTGGCCAGCTGAGGTGGGCGTGTCCGCCGTGGCGCCTCGCCCTCAGTGATGGCGACAGGTAGCGTTCGTTGCAGCGCTAGGAGCGCTATTTAAGTGCACAGGGAAGTGAAGTTTTAAAGGCAAAGTATCACACAACAAAGTTTTTAAAAGAAGATAATTCACTCCCGGCTTGCGCCTCAGGAGACTCCCGAATTAAAGTGACACGCTTTCCAGCCGCGCGCACTTTATAGTGTCAGGGGAGGGGGCGTGGCCAGCTGAGGTGGGCGTGTCCGCCGTGGCGCCTCGCCACTCTTAGAGAATGAGGAAAAGTTATAAATGACCCCGTACCTTGCGTCTTGATCCTGAGATGGAAAAATGATTCCAATCTGTGGCAGTGAGTTACGTGATGATATCCGACCTAGAAAACCGGAACAATTTTCAAAACTGATGCATGTGACTCAAGAATGTCAGAATGATTTCTTGTGGGCGGACTGGAGCCTACCTGGGTTGAAGGCGTGTGTCTCTGTTACCCAGGCGTTTGTATGTGAAGCTCTTCAATTTAGCTCCGTAGTTCGTGGCGCGCTGTATGGAAAATATATAAGATGGCATGAGTGTGGGGACCTTGGGGGATTGTTTTTGAAGTAGATAAGCGAGCAAGCGGAGCTTGTTCTTACCTGTAGTTGGGCGCTCGATGTCCCCAGTGTGAGGCTTCTGGTCGAATGCCTGACATATCGCGGGGGCCATCTTGGTGTAATTTAAACGCAAGTGTAATTTGCGTCCCGATGCATTCTGGGATGTGTGGTCCCATACCTTGTACTGAAGGCGCCGAATGTTTACTGGGAGGATCCTGCACGTCGTGCCTCCTGTGTTTATCAGTTGGTACCACAAAATTGAATGCACTCAATGATAAGGCAAGCGGGCGCCATTATTTATGGCTGAGATGTGGAAAACATATTTATAAAACAGGGGTGTCCACCTTATTTATGTTGAGGGGGACTGTGTTCAAGACTAGTGGCGGGTCGTTTTATTATTTAAAGCAAGCTATTGTCGAAAACGGAGGTCAGATCCTTGATAATTCGGACATACTGTTCAAACCTGTGAGTGTACTATTAAATTTGAGAATTAGGTAGGCTTCCTTTTGTAGTAACGCCTTATCGACATCTGCTGGGCGCTGTACTGTACTAGAACTATTTTGTATTTGATGACCAATTTTACATGCAAGTGAAGGGCACTGCCATGGGGTGTCCTTATGCCCCAGAAATGGCAGTGCTCTACATGGCACAATACGAAATGAGATTTGTGGACAACAACAACCCATTCAGTGGAAATATCATTCAATGGTGGCGTTATATCGATGACGTCTGGCTCCTGTGGCAGGGGAGCCAGACCGATCTAGCTAGATTCCACGAATGGATCAACATGAGGCACAGCAACATAAAATTTTCCATGGAAGGGAGTAACACTAAAATGACCTTTCTGGACGTAGAAGTCACTTGCTTGGATGGATTCTTGAAGGCTTCACTATACAAGAAGGCCACTGATAAAAATACAATCTTGCACCACAGTAGCCATCATCCAAGAAACTTAAAAACTAATCTACCTTATGGACAACTACTGCGAATACGCAGGAATTGTACGGAGATTAGCGATTTTGACCACCATGCAAAAACATTCTGTGAAGAGATGACACATAGGGGTTACCCAAAGAAACTCCTCAAGCACTCTTACAAACTGTTGGACAGGCCTCGTGAAGGGGCCGCTCCCTCCCCGCATGATAAGGCCCGAACACCGGCTCTCCCAGGGTCACCAGAAGAACCAGCCCGGCAACCCACAGAAGCAACCTGCAACTCGTTCCCAACGGGACACCTGCTCCCGAACACCCCGACATCGGCTGGGATCGGGCCGCCATCAGCAGCATTGCCCCGGCCCAGCTGCCATCTTGGACACTGCACCACGAGGCCGCGTGGCCTCAGCTCGACCCCAACCCTGGGCCTGGCCAGGCCCCGACATCGAGGCACCACCATCCACCCAGGAGGTGAACGAACCACTTGGCAGGTCAATGGGAGAGAGGAGTGTCGATGGCTCTACCCCGCCAGGTGCCGATCGCCCCCAGCCTCCCCGGGCGCTGGCTCCACCCCCCTGCTGGGTGTCTGGACTCCCTCATCCCGGACCTCCCGACCTCCCAGCGCGAGGGTCCGGACATCAAAGGAGACCAGACCTAGAACTGGGGCAGCTCCAGAGCAGGAAGGCAGTTGTATCCTGGAGTCGAGAGACACCTTGAAGAACTCATCCTTGACCGACTGCTGGCGCTGCCGCAGCCCTGCCTTGTGAATCATCGATCCTGCCTGCTGGCACTGCCGCGGCCCTCTGCAACCTACACCTTCGTCGGGACCTGCTGGCGCTGCCGCGGCCCATCTTTGTGAACCATCGTTCCTGCCTGCTGGCGCTGCCGCGGCCCTCTGCATCCTACACCTTCGTCGGGACCTGCTGGCGCTGCCGCGGCCCATCCTCGTGAACCATCGGTCATGCCTGCTGGCGCTGCCGCGGCCCTCTGACACCTACACCTTCGTCGGGACCTGCTGGCGCTGCCGCGGCCCATCCTTGTGTGAACCATCGCCTTTGCCTGCCGGCGCTGCCGCGGCCCTTCTCAAACGAGACTTATCATCCTAGCCTGCTGGCGCTGCCGCGGCCAGACCTTCCAGAACTCCGAGCTCGAGGATTGTGAGCTACCCATCTTGCCACCCCCGTACCAGACCGGTACCAAGACTGTCCCGCTACCTTCTCCCCCTCAGAGACAAGAATTGAGAGGACCCTCGTGTCCCGACCTCACTGTACTGTTGATAACCTTGCTTCAAGAATCGTATATAAAGAGTGTTGACCTCATCCTTGTGTGGTGTCCATCTGTGGGGGGGAAGTTACTTGTCTGTACGATCGCTGGAGACGGCCCTCACCGGAGGCCTCTCCCCCTGTCCTCGGCCGACCCTCCGGGTCCCCGTCTAACATTGGTGGCCAGCGGCGCGATCCGAACCAACGCGTAATCGTACAGAGAGTAACTCACCCCACGACTCAACCGCAATGACAACAAAAGAGAGTGGATCCACAGAAAAATTCCAGATGGAGAAACTAGAAGACTACAACCACAGAGAGCTAAAACAATTTTGCATGGAACTAGGCATTGCTACCACAGGACTGAGCACAAAAGAAGACTTCAAAATGGCCCTAGAATCTTGGGCAGAGACGGGCACGGCCGCACCCCAAAACCAAAGCCTCGAGGCACCGGAAACAAGCACCCCTCCGACGGAAGGAAGAAGAACAGGTCTCTCCCCAGAGGAGATCCGAGAACGAGAGAAAAGCAGACTCCATGAATTAGAGCTGGCACGGCTTCGGTTGGACGGAGAACTGAAATTGGCGGAACAAAAGATAACATTGGCACACTTGCGGCTCCGAGAGGAGCGGGAAGAGAAGCAAAAACAGAGGGAGTTAGAAGAGAAAAAACTGGCCTACGAACATGAGCGCAATCTAGCAGAAATAGAGCTTCGGAAACAGAATAAAGATTTCGGGGTGCCCGAGCGCCCGAACACTCCTGGCACTACAGACCCTAAAGTCCACATCCCCAAGGAAGTCGTCAGAGAATATTATCGGAACGACGATATCCAGCAATGGTTCAAAGCCTACGAGATAGCCATGACCTCCCACCGGA
Source organism: Lissotriton vulgaris (assembly GCF_964263255.1). Taxonomy (NCBI): domain Eukaryota; kingdom Metazoa; phylum Chordata; class Amphibia; order Caudata; family Salamandridae; genus Lissotriton; species Lissotriton vulgaris. The sequence goes on along the minus strand of NC_141694.1, from coordinate 1,612,995,402 downwards.
TTGCTCGAAGTGACTGGGGAGCCGGGTTATGGGGGAGGTTCGTCAACGAAGGGCGCGACGCCCTGCTGCAACTCCCGGACCATCAGATGACCTCCTACGACCACATGAAGGCTGCCCTCCTCACTCGATACGGACTCACGCCCGAGATGTACCGCCAGCGGTTCCGCGACTGCAAACGGATCCCGGGTACAACTTGGGTGGAGTACGTGAACTTTTTCAGCAGAGCATTTGAGGGGTGGATCAAGGGCAGCCAGGTAACCACCTACGAACAACTCTTTAACCTCATTGTGTGGGAGCACCTCTCCAACAATTGCTTCGTCGAGCTCAGGCAGCACCTCCTCGACAGTAAACTGACTGAACCTCGGCAACTCGCCGCCGAAGCTGACCGATGGGAAAGCACTCGAGTTGCCCGAAACGGACCTAGCGAGCCAAACAGAACCAACCACGGTCCCCATCGCCCCCGAGGAGGAGGAGGCCAGGGTCGGGGTAGGGACGCCGTCCCGGCGGCTCCCACCAGCAACACCCCGCCCCTGGCCGGCAGGGGAAACCCCCCGATGCGTCCGGGGTTCAGAGCCAACGTTACTTGCCACCGGTGCCAGCGGACCGGCCACTATGCCAACAACCCTAATTGCCCGAAGAATCAAAATCCTATACCCCGCCAGGTCGCTGCCGCCGCCCTGGGAGAAGAGCAAGCCCCAGAGGATTATGAAGAATACAAACAGGGACAGCCCGAGTGGGAACCAGCCGTCATGTCCCTGGTCTGCCTAGGGGAAAGAGACATGATTCCGCGGGCTCCCCTACCCGCCAATACGAGGAAATACAGCCAGTGGGTCAACATAAATGGGCGCAAGGCTGAAGCCCTACGCGACACCGGGGCCAGTGTGACGGCAGTCCGCTGTCATCTGGTAACCCCGGAGCAAATCTTGCCAAACGTCCTTTGCCCCATCCGATCAGCCGACAACTCAGAAAGCCTGTGTCGGATGGCCTGCGTCCCCTTCGAGTGGGGAGGAGTGTCCGGAATGCTGAAGGTGACTGTCCACGATGATGCCCCAGTGGACTGCCTCCTGGGGAATGACCTCGAAAGTTCCCCCTGGGCAGCCGTCGAAAGAAGAGAGCACCTGGGGATGTTGGGCCTCCCTGAATGGGCCTGCATAACGACCCGGTCCATGGCCGCCCGCGCCATCTCCAGTCCCGAAGAACCCGAATGGCCAGAACCTCCTCCCCCTATCGTCCCAGAGGGAGACGCCCTAAGCACCAATCCCCCAGAACAAGTCGAAGAAGGGCCCGTTCAACTCCAGGACCTTCACGAACTGGCCCAGTGGCGTCAAGAGGGTGGTCCCAACCAGGAACAATTCCGACAAGAACAGAAGACCTGTCCCTCCCTCGAGGGACTCCGGCAGCAAGCCCTCGCCCAGAGCGCCGGAGACACCGCAGGGGCCCACTGGATTTATTGGGACAATGACCTGCTCTACAGCGAGCAAAGAATTGCTGAGCTGGGGGCCAGTCGGGTGCTGGTGGTGCCCCTCCGCTTCAGAGACTTCCTTTTGAACTTAGCGCACGATGTCCCCCTTGCTGGACACTTGGGACAAGACAAAACATACAATCGCCTGGTAACCCACTTTTACTGGCCCAAAATGCGAAATGATGTCTCCAACCACTGCCGGGCCTGCCCCACCTGCCAGGCCAGCAGGAGGAGCGGCCGAAAGATCAAAGCACCCTTGCAACCCTTTCCCGTCGTCACCACCCCGTTCGAACGGGTGGGAATAGACATTGTGGGGCCCCTAGACCCCCGAACGGCCCAGGGGCACCGGTTCATCCTAGTCCTGGTGGACCACGCCACCCGGTATCCCGAGGCCATTCCTCTTCGGACCGTGACAGCACCCGTGGTAGGTCGAGCCCTAATGGGGATCTTCTCTCGAGTGGGCTTCCCCCGGGAGGTCGTCCGCGACAAGGGCACGAACTTTATCTCAAAGTACATGAGGTCTCTCTGGCAGCAGTGCGGGGTCACACCTACCGGTTCACGACCCCTTATCACCCGCAAGGAAACGGACTGGTTGAGCGGTTTAACCGCGCTCTCAAGGGAATGATCATGGGCCTGGAAGAACCCCTACGTCGCCAATGGGACGTGCTGCTCCCGTGCCTCCTCTTCGCCTATCGAGAAGTTCCCCAGAAATCCCTCGGCTTCAGCCCCTTCGAGCTCCTGTACGGACACCCCGCCCGGGGCCCCCTCAGCCTGGTCAAGGAAGGATGGGAGATGGCCCCCCGGAACCCTTTCCGAGTCCTCTACGCCAACAGACTCAAACCCCACTTCGTACGCTCGGAACTCAGCCTACTAATGGCAACAGATAGTGGGACGGAAGAAGACTCCGAGCCCCTCCCTGACCTACTGAGGACCCGTGAAAAAGATGGCTCAGTGGAAGGGGTCAGACTCTCCGAGGCCTTATCCCCGGAACAACGCCAAGACTGTCGGGCTCTCTTGCTACAATTTGCGCACCTGTTCTCCCTTACCCCCGGGGTCACCCCCTGGTGCCTTCACGACGTGGAAACCGGGGATAGTCCCCCTATTCGACACAGGGCGTACCGAGTGCCAGATCGGGTGCGCACCTGCATCCAGGACGAAGTCTCTAAAATGCTGGCCCTAGGAGTGATCGAGCCATCCGACAGCCCCTGGGCCAGCCCAGTCGTACTGGTCCCCAAGGCTGCCGCCCCGGGCGTCGCCCCCGAGCTCCGGTTCTGTGTAGACTACCGGGGCCTGAACGCTGTTACCCGAACCGACGCTCACCCCATCCCCCGGGCGGATGAGCTGGTTGACCTCATGGGGGCTGCCCGCTATCTGAGCATATTCGATCTAACAGCAGGCTACTGGCAGATCGGCCTCACCCCCAGGGCCCAAGAACGATCCGCCTTCTCTTCCCCGGATGGCCACTACCACTTCAAAGTGATGCCATTCGGCATGAAAAATGCTCCAGCTACTTTCCAACGACTCGTGAAACAGGTGTTGGCGGGCCTCGAAGAATTCAGCGCCGCCTACCTGGACGATATCACTGTGTACAGTCGTCACTGGGCAGACCACCTTCACCACCTCCGAGAAGTCCTGCACGCCCTCCAGCAGGCCGGCCTCACCATTAAAGCCAGCAAGTGTCAGATTGGCCAGGGGTCCGTGACCTATCTCGGACACCAAGTGGGGAGCGGTCTAGTGGCCGCCCTTCAGCTCAAGATCGCTGCCATCCAGTCCTGGCAACCTCCTGTCACCCAAACCGAGGTCCGAGCCTTCCTAGGGCTCACCGGATACTACCGGCGGTTTGTGAAGGACTATGGCAGCATTGTGGGGCCCCTCACAGAACTCACATCCAAGAAAAACCCCAAAACCGTCAACTGGACTCCAGACTGTCAAGCGGCCTTCGAGAAGTTGAAGGCCGCCATGTGCACCGCCCCCGTGCTCCAGGCCCCCGACTACAGCCGGGAATTCCTCGTCCAGACGGACGCCTCAGATCATGGCGTTGGGGCAGTACTCTCTCAACTCAACGCCGAGGGAGTCGATCAACCAGTGGCCTTCATCAGCCGACGCCTGCTGGCCCAAGAGCAGCGCTGGAGCACCATCGAGCGGGAGGCCTTCGCAATGGTATGGGCCCTCAAGAAACTCCGGCCCTACCTCTTCGGTACCCATTTCAGGGTACAGACAGTCCACCGACCCCTGCAATGGCTGATGCAGATGCGGGGGGAGAACCCAAAACTGTTGCAATGGTCCATCTCCTTGCAGGGGATGGACTTCTCTGTGGAGCATCGCCCTGGCCAGGACCACGCCAACGCGGACGGCCTGTCACGCTTTTTCCGCCTCGGCGAGGAGAGTACCCAAGAGGATGGGTGACTCTTCCTGCCTTCAGCTGGGGGGGACGCATGTTGGACAGGCCTCGTAAAGGGGCCGCTCCCTCCCCGCATGATAAGGCCCGAACACCGGCTCTCCCGGTGTCACCAGAAGAACCACCCCGCAACCCACAGAAGCAACCTGCAACTCGTCCCCAACGGGACGCCTGCTCCCGAACACCCCGATATCGGCTGGCCCGGGCCGCCATCAGCAGCATTGCCCCGGCCCAGCCGCCATCTTGGACACTGCACCACGAGGCCGCGTGGCCTCAGCTCGACCCCAACCCTGGGCCTGGCCAGGCCCCGACATCGAGGCACCACCATCCACCCAGGAGGTGAACGAACCACTTGGCAGGTCAATGGGAGAGAGGAGTGTCGATGGCTCTCCCCCGCCAGGTGCCGATCGCCCCCAGCCTCCCCGGGCGCTGGCTCCACCCCCCTGCTGGGTGTCTGGACTCCCTCATCCCGGACCTCCCGACCTCCCAGCGCGAGGGTCCGGACATCAAAGGAGACCAGACCTATAACTGGGGCAACTCCAGAGCAGGAAGGCAGTTGTATCCTGGAGTCGAGAGACACCTTGAAGAACTCATCCTTGACGGGCTGCTGGCGCTGCCGCGGCCCTCTGCAACCTACACCTTCGTCGGGACCTGCTGGCGCTGCCACGGCCCATCCTTGTGTGAACCATCGCCTTTGCCTGCCGGCGCTGCTGCGGCCCTTCTCAAACGAGACTTATCATCCTAGCCTGCTGGCGCTGCCGCGGCCCGACCTTCCAGAACTCCGAGCTCGAGGATTGTGAGCTACTCATTTTGCCACCCCCGTACCAGACCGGTACCAAGGCTACCTTCTCCCCCTCAGAGACTAGAATTGAGAGGACCCTCGTGTCCCGACCTCACTGTACCGTTGATAACCTTGCTTCAAGAATCGTATATAAAGAGTGTTGACCTCATCCTTGTTTGGTGTCCATCTGTGGGGGGGAAGTTACTTGTCTGTACGATCGCTGGAGACGGCCCTCACCGGAGGCCTCTCCCCCTATCCTCGGCCGACCCTCCGGGTCCCCGTCTAACACAAACGAGCACGTTTTACGCTGAGAGAGTGTTTGTTGCAAACAAAAGAAAAGAAAGAACTTGACCGTTTGGTGTGTGTGACCACATTTGGTCCTGACACGCACAAAATGAGACAAACAATTCTCAAAAATTGGCACTTACTAGACGGGCTGGAATGTCCCTTTCCCCGCCCCATCTTCGCATACAGAAAGAACAAAAGCATCGGACAACAAATTGTTAGAGCTGATGTAGCATTGGCAAAACCTAAACATGACATTTTGTCTTGCTGGAACATGAAACCAATTGACGGGCATCATAGATGCGGCAACTGTGTGGCGTGTTCCAGCATAATTGAAGGTAATGAATTTGATCATCAGGGGATCAAGTGGAAGCATTCTGGCTTCTCTGACTGCAAGACCAAAAACGTCATATATGTCATCTTGTGCCCATGTCAAAAGATCTACATTGGGAAAACGAACCAGCAAGTCAACCTACGCATAAGTCAGGATAGGTCTCGAATAAGAAGGAAAGTGTTAACGGCTCCCATGGTCGAACACTTCATGGAGAAATCCCATTCTGAATTGGAGTTCAAATGGTCGGTACTTTTCACAATTGGTACAGTACAGCGCCCAGCAGATGTCGATAAGGCGTTACTACAAAAGGAAGCCTACCTAATTCTCAAATTTAATAGCACACTCACAGGTTTGAACAGTATGTCCGAATTATCAAGGATCTGACCTCCGTTTTCGACAATAGCTTGCTTTAAATAATAAAACGACCCCCTTCTAGTCTTGAACACAGTCCCCCTCCACATAAATAAGGTGGACACCCCTGTTTTATAAATATGTCTTCCACATCTCAGCCATAAATAATGGCGCCCGCTTGCCTTATCATTGAGTGCATTCAATTTTATGGTACCAACTGATAAACACAGGAGGCACGACGTGCAGGATCCTTCCAGTAAACATTCGGCACCTTCAGTACAAGGTATGGGACCACACATCCCAGAATGCATCGGGACGCAAATTACACTTGCGTTTAAATTACACCAAGATGGCCCCCGCGATATGTCAGGCATTCGACCAGAAGCCTCACACTGGGGACATCGACCGCCCAACTACAGGTAAGAACAAGCTCCGCTTGCTCGCCTATCTACTTCTAAAACAATCCCCCACGGTCCCCGCACTCATGCCGTTTTATATATTTTCCATACAGCGCGCCACGAACTACGGAGCTAAATTGAAGAGCTTCACATATAAACGCCTGGGTAACAGAGACACACGCCTTCAACCCAGGTAGGCTCCAGTCCGCCCACATGAAATCATTCTGACATTCTTGTGTCACATGCATCAGTTTTGAAAATTTTTCCGATTTTCTAGGTCGGATATCATCACGTAACTCACTGCCACAGATTGGAATCATTTTTCCATCTCAGGATCAAGACGCAAGGTACGGGGTCATTTATAACTTTTCCTCATTCTCTAAGAAGCTATATACATTATCGCACAGTACTAGCCTGTCGTTTTTTTAAATAGGATTCCAAGATCAGCGACCACAACCTCCTCCCTCTAAGAGGCGCCGGACGGTGCACGCAGAGGTAGGTAGCATTTAATGACAATACGCCACCCTTTTGACAGGAGAATATATCACCAAAATTCTCAAACAGTGTATGCTCTATTGATTTTAGAACCAAAAAAAACCCAGGTGCCGCCCCCCATGTCCACCATCCAAATTTAAGGAGCCTGATACATACAGGTACAGTTCCTTACAATCTTATTGATTAGAGGCACACATTTGAGTACTTGGCTTTCAACAAAGTTCTATTGTTGTTTTATGTTTCACACAGACAACTTACAAAGCCCTGATGAGGGTTCGAAAACGTGTTATTCGAACCTGAAAGGCATTCCGCAAGAGCCAATCGTATCATTAAGTGTTTCTGTCAAAAAGAAAAACACAGTTTGTGCTCTTGTTTTTTCACTTAGCTTTGGTTGTCATGAAATAGGAATTTATTTGTAAATATTCATGAATTGATGTGTTAATGTGTTTTGCTCTGTGTTTCCCTGTGTTATATTGATTGTTTTTCTTTTGAATTTTGTACAAGTTGTTCAGTTATTGTGATGATTGGTATAGTGCATCTTTTTCTGTTTCTAAAAGAAACTTCATAAAAAAACAAAAATATTATTAATGGATATAAATAAAATTACCTTTTCAGGTGTTATTGATTTACACTTGTTCTTTTCTAAATAATTCTCCAAATAATCACTATTTCAATAATTGAGGTGTGGGCACTTCCCATTTTTTCTCATAGTATTACGGTCCAGCCCCCCTCAGTCCCGCTACGGACCTGACTCCTTCGGTTGTTTCAATTCTGAGAGAAACAGGGCATCAGGTTGGACCGATGTAATAAAATCAACGATTTCTAGTTTGTGTTTAGAATGAGAGCACCAGTTTATGAGAAAGCAGTTTAGGAGATTAGGTGGTTTTGAAGTTGCACAGCAAGTGTTGCATAATGAAGTGCTGTCATATAAAGAGAAGAAGTTGCAATCCCCATAGGAGAAATAATCATAAAAAGATATAGGTAAGTTAGGGCAGGCCTACCCCAATCCTGTTCCAATTTAGGAAAACAGCTGAAGACACACCTCTTTGAGAACACTACATCGAGATGCAGCATCGGCCCACTTCAGCTCTCAGAACCCAGCTGCCCATCCAATCGCATGCAGGCTGCATACTTGCCGTTGATCCTGTACATCACTCGACTGTCTTTCATTCAAAAGAGGCCACACATGATACTTGATGGGTGGCATGCTGTCCTATCCACAGGGTGCCCGACTTTACACATAGCGTACAATAGGGACTCGTGGCAGCTGCACAGGGCCATTCTCTGTTAGACTACACCTGTGCAGCTCTGCAGTAGGACTGTGTATCCCAGTTACCAGTAGGGGCATGCATTGGGCCTTGACAATTGAAGGGGAACCGGTATGTTCTAATGGGCGTGGAAGAAGAACTTACATGCACCCTGCACTTATTCTCATGAGAGCCATTAGGCTTCGGTCAATGGCTTAGTGCAAGGGAACCTTTGTGCAGAGCTAGGCTACATGGTCCAGGCTGCAGTGCTCCTGTCTGCACCTGAGACCACCAATCTGGCTTTGTGAGGGCCATGACCCAGTCTGTGGTATACCCCGGTCAATACTTGCACCTTTCCCTCTGACTTGCCAATCAGGGATGGAAAATTGAGACCTCCACCAACATTCTCCAACTCCAATACGAGCTGCATTGGTCCATCATATTCTACCTAAAAGGAGCTTGCAATAGGCAGAGCGCGATCCTTAATTTGTGTGGGTCGCACCATTTTCAAAATCAGGGAGTATTTCATTGAACGTTTAGCCTCAACAGCATCCACACTGCACCACTGCCTTCTCCTAAAAAAATTTTTGCCAACATTCACAAAAGGAAAGGGGCGCCTTTTGGACCCCTGCCTGTTTGCAAATAGCTTACCACCTCCATTGATTTGGTGGTAAAATAGTTGTTTTGCAACTGGATTTCAGATGCAAAACAAGGAATCAGAGGGTTTGCAGATACTTAAATCATTTTATATTAAACCCTTTGGGCCTCATTTAGGAAGGCCTTGCAATGTCAATGCGTCACTTTTCAAGGATGCTGCAATGGTGTAAACAATGCGCCACACTGCACCTTATTATTAATAAAGTGACACATCTATGGAGATGTGTCACTTTGTAAAGGCCTGTGCTACACTATACCTGCATCAGGTATAATGTATGCAAGGTGGGCGTTCCCCTGTAAAAAGCCTCTTAGAAGTGGTGCAGTGAAATTTAAGTGATTTCACTGCACCACTCCTTTGACATGTTTCCAGCACAATCCTTACGTCTGCTTCAAGGAGTGACGCAGGACTTTTCACATGGGACTAGCCCATGTGTAATGACACATTGCTGGAGTTGCCTCAGTTATCCAACACCCTCCAGCAATGTGTCATTATTGCGCCACCAGATACGTCAGGATTCCTGACTGATCTGTTAAGTCCTTGCACCATGGAGCTCCGTAGTGTAAATACGCGCATCCAAGTCAAGTCAAGTCATAAAATTTGTATAGCGCACTACATACCCAGAGGGTTTCAAGGCGCTTAGGAAGGAGAGGAGGATTATTTGTCAAATATCCACGTTTTAAGCTGCTTTCTGAACGCTAGGTGATTCTGGGTGAGGCGAAGGTAGGCGGGGAGTGAGTTCCATGTTTTGGCAGCCAAGTATGAAAAGGATCTGCCTCCCATGGTGGTCTTGTTGATGCGAGGTACAGTGGCGAAGGCTTGGCTGGAAGAGCGAAGTTGGCGGGAGGGGGTGTAGAAGGACAGTCGAGAGTTGAGGCAATCTGGACCGATGTCGTAGAGTGATTTGTGTGCGTGGGTAAGCAGTCGGAAAGTGATCCTCTTATTGACGGGTAGCCAGTGGAGGTCTTTAAGGTGACCAGAGATGTGTTCGTTTCGTGGGATGTCTAATATGAGTCTGGCTGAGGCGTTTTGGATTCGTTGTAGTTTCTTCTGGAGTTTAGCGGTGGTACCTGCGTAGAGGGTGTTTCCGTAGTCCAGTCGGCTCGTGACTAGAGCGTGGGTGACTGTTTTCCTTGTTTCGGAGGGGATCCAGCGAAATGTTTTTCTGAGCATGCGAAGAATGTTAAAGCAGGAAGAGGATACGGCGTTGACTTGTCTGTTCATTGAGAGTGAAGAATCCAGGATGACGCCAAGGTTCCGTGCGTGGTCTGTCGGGATGGGTGCTTTTCCGAGGGCTTCCGGCCACCAGGAGTCGTCCCATGCAGAGGGGGATGAACCTAAGATGAGCACTTCTGTTTTGTCTGAGTTCAGTTTCAGACGGCTTTGTTTCATCCATTCGGCGACTTCTTTCATTCCTTCGTGTAAGTTAGTTTTGGCGGTGCTGGGGTCCTTGGTGAGAGAAAGGATTAGTTGAGTGTCATCCGCGTAAGAGATGATGTTGAGGTTGTGTTGGCGGGCGATGGTCGCGAGGGGGCTCATGTATACGTTGAAGAGGGTGGGACTGAGTGAAGATCCTTGAGGTACGCCGCAGATGATTTCAGAGGCTTCGGACTTGAATGGTGGGAGGCGGACTCTCTGGGTTCTTCCTGTGAGGAACGAGGTGATCCATTCCAGTGCCTTTCCTTGAATTCCGATGTTTCTGAGGCGTTGTAAAAGGGTGCTGTGGCAGACTGTGTCGAAGGCTGCAGAGAGGTCGAGGAGGATGAGGGCGACTGTGTCTCCATTGTCCAGTAGAGTTCGAATGTCGTCTGTTGCTGCGATGAGGGCGGTCTCAGTGCTGTGTTTGGCTCGGAAGCCAGATTGTGAGGGGTCGAGTGATTTGTTGGCTTCGAGGAAGGTGGCGAGCTGGTTGTTGACGGCTTTTTCGATGACTTTGGCCGGGAATGGAAGAAGCGAGATGGGGCGGTAGTTTTTGAGTTCGGTGGGGTCTGCTGTTGGTTTTTTCAGAAGGGCGGTGAGTTCAGCGTGTTTCCAGTCTTCCGGGAAGGTGGCGGAGTTGAGGGAGCGGTTGATGACGTCTCGGAGGTGCGGAGCTATGACAGAGTCTGCTTTGTTGAAGATGTGGTGAGGGCATGGGTCTGTGGGGGATCCAGAGTGGATGGAATTCATCAGGCGGATGGTGTCCTCCGTGGAGATTGGGTTCCAGGCGTTAAGGGTGTTTACGGGGGGAAGATGGTCAGCAGATGGTGGGGTGGGTTGGCTTCCGGGTTGGTTGTCAAAGCTGTTGTGGATGTCAGCAATCTTGTTGTGGAAAAAAGAGGCTAGGGAGTCGCAGAGGGTTTGAGAGGGGGTGATGTCGTTGGAGTTGGCCGAGGGGTTGGAAAATTCCTTGACGATGTTGAAAAGTTCCTTGCTGTTGTGGGCGTTGTTGTCAAGTCGATCCTTGAATGCTGTTTTCTTGGCTTTTCGGATCAGTTGGTGGTATGTACGGGTGGCGCTTTTGAAGGCGTCCTTGTTGTTGGTGGATGGGTCTTTTTTCCAGGCCATGGTGTTGCATCGCTGTTTTTGCCCAGTGATTAGCCCCTTTTCTTAAATGAGGCCCTTTGTGCCTAGTATTCCCTGTGGCTGCATGAAATACGTAGAAACCAAGAGGCATATTAACAAGGAACAGGGAAAATTAACGCTAAGGGCACTTAGCATTAATTTTGTTAACACCCACTATCTCTGGATAATATCGCCTGGTTATCCCGTTATCAACAACGCTAACCGCCTAGGCGATAAAAAATCCAGCGATAGCGGCATTTTGAGAGGTTATCGCTGGCAATGCAGAGATATAACTACAAGGATAGGGATATCCTTGTTGATAGCACATGGTGGATTTAGCCAAGTAATCCACCTCCCATTGGATTACATGGCTAGGGGCCATATGTATTAAGATACCCATTTGCGATTCTCAAATAGCGATTTTTAAGAAATCGCTATTTGAGAATCGCAAATGGGTATGTATGTACAAAATCGTATTTTTTTTGCGATTCCTTAGAATTCCTTAATTGCGATTAGCAAATTGTGAATGGCAATTAAGGAATACTTTCCCATTCATTTCTATTGGCCAGGAGGCCGCTAGGAATGAATGGGAAATAATTCTCAATTCGCAAATCGCAATTTGCTAATCGCAAATTGAGAATAATTTCAAGGGTGCAGGGGTGTCCAAAGGACACCCTGTTGCACCCCTGAAATATGCATGGGTGCATATGTGGCGCACATTCATGCCCTAAGGGCATGTATGTGCCTCACATGGCACTTTGAAAAATGCAAAAATATGCATTTTTAAAGGAATTTGCAACTTACCACCAACTAGAAGTTGGTGGTAATTTGCGATTCCTTAACCACCTTGGTGCTGATGACGAGCTCAGCTCGTCATGAGGTTTACCTGTCGTGTGCTCATGACGACTTGAGCTCGTCATCAACCGCGGGATTTCGCATGTTTCAGCGCACAGCGGGAAAATGCGCCTCAGCGATGCAGTTAAGGCCAATTTGCGAATTTTTTTGGCTTCTTACATTGCATTTAAGGAATAGCAAAATTTGCGATTGCTTAAATGCAATCGCAAAATAAGGAATCGCAAATTTTGCGATTTCTTATTTTCAAAGCAGATTTCCCTGATACATGCTATTTGTCCAAATTGCGAAGTCAATTGGGCTTGATACATATGGCCCTAAGTCTGAAAATTTGCAGACATAAAAAAGCAGCGTTAACCGTGGTTAGCGCTGCTTTTTTTGTCTCTAACAGGGTTAGCGTGAAGCTTGATAATAGGAGAAATGTCGCTTAGTGACATTTCTCCTATTCTTTTGCTCTGGAGTGCCCACTTAGCATCTCATTAGAGATGCAAAGGGAAGCGTAGTGGAAAAGGGTGCTAACATGCGATTTTGCATGTTAGCACCCTGTTGTTGTTAGGGCGATCATTTTATCTCCGCATCTTTGGCTTTTAAAGCCAAAAAACAGAGATAAAGCCCTTGATAATATGCCCCCAAGACATGTACCCTCATGCAACTGAGCTGAGACTGATCTGTGCACCTGGTCACCTATACTTGAGCAGAACAGCTCTGCAAATATAAGTGCCAAGTGGTAAAAAAATCTTAGTTATTCTCATCAAACTTCCTTGTAAACTTGGTGCCACAGTGCGATCTGAGTGGAGTGAAAGGTCATGACCTCTACATGGCCCCTGCTGTTAGAAGTGACACCTCCAACGCGTTGTTTTTGTCCATAGGAACAGTATTATGAAATCACTGCACCCGAACCAAGCCCGCTTCTGGTTTTGAAAGAGCTTGCCTTTGGGTGTGTTATGGACTTAGTGTGTCAGTCATATGGCTCCAGCTTAATCCTGTCTGAGAAAACTGAGCATCTCCTGCCAAGAGTTTTCACAACAGGTAATCAAGGCAAGGGTTATTCAGAGGCCTTGGCGCAATGCACAGGTAAGGTGAGGTGATGCCAAACACATGAGCAAATATTGATCAGTCATTGGATATTTTAAGCACATAACCACTGAATACAACAATGACCGAAGAGGGGAGGAATAAACAAGCAATTTGTATAACCGTAGGCATGCACAATGCTGGAAACCAGGCTCGCCTGCTCAAATAAACGTAGTGCAAGCCGTGCAGAAGAATGCCTATAGGAGTACGTCAACTGATGTACACATCAAGCCTGGTTCAATAGAAGCAGCGGGGCATGGCCTGCCAATAAACACAGTGCTCTGTTTGGACTAAGCCTTCACCTGCCGCCCATCAGAGGCTCGCCCCTCCCACCTGGCAGCCAGGGATGGTTGGAGAGTTGCCAATTCCAAATGTCTTCATTGGCACCCATTGGAGACTACACGCACATTTACGATTGAAAAACAGCTAGCTCGGTGGGCAATGGGTCAGTTGCTGGGCACATTTTGTCACAACATATGTTAGTGCATGTATTTATTTAAGGCGGGGTCCCCAAACCGGTCCTGGAGGGCCGGATCCATGCCAGATTTTTTAAATAACTACATATATCTCAATGGGGATATCCAAAAAATCTGGCATGGATCCGGCCCTCCAGGACCGGTTTGGAGACCCCTGATTTAAGGTATTTCCATCACTATGACCTCGCTATAAGGGCAACGGATTGTTTCTGGGAACAGTGGAACAATAAGGAAATGAGAGTCGGTTTAAAGAGGGAGAAAAGAGGGACAGAAGCAGGGTTCTGCTGCTGTACTGACATACACTCAAAACAAAGAGGGTTCAAGTCTTTCTGGAAGGGTAGCAAGTTAGGATGGAGTCTTAGATCATCCAGGTCGTGGAAGACCACCCCAGAGCCTCTGTAGTTAGCGAAAGGACTGATTCACTTCCTTGATTTTTTTTTTCATTTTCGAAATTTCTAGGACTAGTGGGATTTGCTTATACTCTCTCTATGCACTTCTGTGTGGTCTGGTTAATGTGCAATTCATGTTGCTAAGGAGTGCAAAATGGATAACTTTATGAATGTTACAAGCCATGCTGAAGGGAATTTTAACTTTTTAACCCGGGCCAGCACAAATCATTCTGATACCAAGGTCACTGTAATGAGTATTGGTATGCTTTGAGATTGGGACACCTTTTTATTTTTGAGAGACAATTCAGTCTGTGTTGTGCACCATACAGATGTTGACTATTAGAAATATTGTTATTACCAGTGCTTAATTTGTATAAAAAAAACAATAAGAGCCAGGGCTCTAGTCAGGAGGCTTCTACAGCGTGCACCACCCATTACCACTGCCAGCACTGCCAATGACAGTATCTATACAACTACTAACCAGCACACTGTTACAAGTGTGACAATTCAGACTATTCTAGGCCCCCAAAGCTATAAAAATAGCTTGGGCGGCAGGTATTAGTTGTTTTTAATGAATTCATAACCAATTGCTGTTCTGCTCATCTCTAAATTATACAAACAGTGCCACCAGTTTTATTAGCAAGTAAGGTTATAATGGCTGCTCAAGGTGCCACCGTGAACACATGTACCTGCAGGGAACGGAGATATGCAATTGTTTCTAAACATAATTGTGGTGTCTTGTTAAAATGGTAGTGCTGCCCCGTTTCCTATATCTGTTTCTGAATATTCCAATCCCGCTCACGGTTGCCTTTTTCAACATACTTCGTGGCAGGTTGACGAGATTGGTATGGGCAGGGGTTCAGGCACTGGTAAAATGGCAGACACTTATATTAACAATTGTGAATATAGCCAGCCAATTGAAATGGAACATATCCTAAGATCTAATATCCATTGTAATACGAACCTTCCTTGGTTATGTTGTCTGTTTGTTTGGGAAAAAAATAATCTTACTGGATATGCCATATGATATTTGTCAGTGTAAACTGCAATGTCCAATTATATGTTGATTTGCAGACATTTGAACAAATATTATGCATATTATGGCTATTGTACCTCGCTTTAAAATCTCAATAAATAAAGATAAATAAAAATGTCTGTCTTTGGTAACTTGCTGGGGGTGGATCACTCCCCATTACTGGTTTTTGGGGAATAACATAGGAATCTGAGTTTTCACGACAATTTCTAAATATTTTCCAATGGTATATCACCCTGCATTTCACCTGTTTTTCAACAGGTGAAGTGTCTGGGTGAAAAACATTCGACCTGCCAAGTTACGGCTGATCTTTTAATACGGATGGGGTGGTAAATGTGGGTTAGAGTGAGCCCTTTGCTTATGATTTATTGGCTTTGTTGTCTATCAGGCTTCTTGGCTCTCGATTCCATGCCTTTTCTCACTATTCTTTGGTTTGTCACACACAGAGGCATTATCTTATTTTTCTGTATGGTTTAGGTACCCTTCCAGCAGTGGCCGCTTTAGAATGGGGCGGGGGAATTGAATAAAAAAACAAAAACGTACCTTCTTCGCCGCCGCCTCGCATGCCACTCCTCTGTCCTCACTCTGCAGCACCGGAAGCACCCAACCTGCCAGCCTCTCCCAGCTAATCACGATAATGCATGAGCAATGTCGTGATTCGACTGAGTGGCCTGTTTGGCCACTCAGGCAGGGCCTGGGAGCCTGGGCATGTTCAAAACAGCAAGGTGGAGAACATGCTAAGAGTGCATGATTGTTTGGTCAGCCCGAGAGGGCCGCCAAAACAATCATGCGCACTTTGGGAGTGCAAAAACCACTCTTCAATGTGCTCAGCCCCACCCCGCCCAGAGGTGGCTCCAATCCCTAGCAGAAAAATAAAATTATAATAACTGCTTGTTATTATAATTTTATTTTTATTTTTTGCACTGCTCAATTAGCAGTGGGGCAACGCTTCTCCGCCTTAGCGGAGGAGCCACCACTGTATCCTTCCACTTCTGACATGAGACCTTAATTTGCTGGCTGTACATACTCCCTCTCCTTGCTCTCCCACCTCCACATCCCCATTTCCCCTCCCAATTCCCATCCTCATAGTGTCCTCATCCCTCTTCTGTTTAGTGACACAAGTTTTTATTGGTGGGGGGCATCTTAAAATAGTTGTGTGACTCTTGCAATATGGCCAACTGCACCATTTGTTAAAATAAAACAAACAAATTCAAAGATGCCTGCTCAGGGTGGGCATGCACTCACAAATTTCGTCGTTCTGTGCATTTTGTAATATTTAACATAACGCCATTCCAGTATGGCAACCACAGATGTGCATTTATCTGCAGTGGCTATCTAGGGCAGCTTTACTAAAGCAAACAGCTTTCACAGCTCAGACCTAATGGTGTTGCCAATACTGGTCTATGTTCCACAACCATATGTAGTAAACCAATATCCATTGAACCACATCTTGAGAAATATTTCTTTCTTCTTGGAAACTTCTTATGCTTGATTGTAGTGTAATTCAAAATTATTTCATGCCCCAATTACTTATCAGTAGTTCCCATTACAGTATGTGTTTTCTCCCCCATCACTCTGCTTGTGCAATGAGGAATTTCATATTCTTGACACAGGTGGGAGCAGTGTTGAAAAGTAATATGATAAGGAAAAGAAGATGCACTGTAATGGGGATTACCAAAAAGTAGTCCAACATCACTTCCTTACTTCATGTTTTCTTTGCAGTACCATTACAGAATGTGCAGTTGGAAAATAGATAAAATAGTCAGGTTACATCACGTGACTATGATGCCCATGCTACACTGGATAACTACAGGCCTATATTGCTGTGGCACAGATTTCCAGACTGCCACACTAACATCTGCAGCTAAGGAATCCTCACACTGAATAGGAATATTATTATTGGTAAAAGCATTTGGAGAAGTCCATGCCACTAATCTGCAAATATACCTGATGGGTACAATCAGAACTATTTGCTTACTTTCTGAATTTTTATCTCATATCCAATGGATGTGGCCTTTCTAGTTTCTCCAAAGGTGCCATTAAAGCTATTACACATTCTAAAGAGAGATAATCTGGATACATAAATATCAATTGCACCTGAGACCTCTAGGTGATATGAAGTGGAAAAAGGAGCACTACAAACTGGGCCATGCAATCAAGGCAGACTAAAATTGTTGAATAATGTCTGCCTGAGAGAACACTTTTTTCAGGGTGTCTTCTCTGTAGGAGATCTTCTCTGGTACACTGTCCCAACACTCATCTGAGAAGCTCGGATCTAGTGTACCCACATAATTGTTAAATAGGCAACCTGGATCTTTCCAATTCTCCATTAAGGACCAAGCCAATCATCTTGGGCACCCCCTATCTGGGAAACCTCTCATGCACACAGACTCACAGGTATGGGATACCCCTGAGACCTCACATACATGAGCACCTACGCTCAAAGCAGGATCCTATAGCCTCATGCTGCTGGTACCTTTTCTCCATCTCCATTTCATGAGTCCCCCCTTAGACTGACTTAATATGATGATTTGCAGAGTATTACAGGAATTTTATGGCTAGAGTTGGAACATAACACAAACCCTGAAGGTTGGCACACTTTGTACCATGAAGGGGGTCTGCTTCTGTAGGACTTCTGTCACCAGTCTCAGCAGACAGAACTTTGAGCACATCCAGGTCAGAAGCGACCACTCCCGTTCCATCTCCAGGGTCTTCTGTAAAAACAGGCTAAAAGGTCTCACCACTACAAGATGAGCCTCCCGATTAATCTCCTCTGTGGATGCAGAGCGCCATCTGGGTCAGTATTAATTTGAGTCCCTCTGCATGGCAGCCTGTGTTCAAACACTCAAGGCCATAACTCTCAATAGGGTAAAATATTGCTAGGATGTAAACAACTCACAGCCACACAGCTATTCTGCTTCAGGTAGCTATGTCATGCCTCTTAGAAAACCCAATGGGACATTATGCTCTGCATTGTGGACTTTGACCTTTGACTAATTTAGTGTTAGACCTGGCACCTTGGAGTGGATCTCCCTTTAATTTTTTGCTGTTGCTTCATGTGTTTTTCATGGTTATAGATGCTTTGGGGACTGTGCCACTGCTGTCCAGTGCGACAGTGCAAGTGCTCCCTATGGTAAATTGATGTATGGATCAGTGACTCCATGATTGGCTAGTTTGGTTTACTTGTCAGACCCTAGTACAGTGCACTGAGTGTAAACCTAATGCTGCCGGTTTGCTTGCAGCACTGGTTGTGCCACCCACAGAAGCAGCCTGTATAAGTGTTTCTCAGGTCTGCCATTGCAGAGCCTGTGTACAGTTTGGTACTGCCATGCTGACTTGGCAAGTGCACCCACATGCCAGTCCTTCCATTTTCTTCATATCAGGCAGCCCTATGGTAGGCCCATGGGCAGGGT
The DNA here is from genome assembly GCF_964263255.1 of Lissotriton vulgaris. Classification (NCBI taxonomy): domain Eukaryota; kingdom Metazoa; phylum Chordata; class Amphibia; order Caudata; family Salamandridae; genus Lissotriton; species Lissotriton vulgaris. The sequence continues at coordinate 1,612,977,215 of NC_141694.1, read as the reverse complement.
GCATTGTAGGTAAAAGGTAGGGCAAGCTCTGGTGTGTGTGGTATGTCCTAATAGTAAATTACAGCCATTTTCGTTTTTCACGATTGCAAGGCTACCTGTTCCCCATAGGCTAGAATGGGCAGTTTGATTATTACATCTTATAAACCTAACTGACTCAGGGAACCAGGTAGAAATTCAAGTTTAGTGTGCCTTACCTCAGAATGATAAAATACATCTTTTAGTGAAGTTGGTTTTAACATTCTGTGTTTGAAAATATCACTTTAAGAAAGTAGGTATTTTCTTGTCTAACCATCCAAGCCTCCAAGAAGAGTCATTTACAAGTGTTTTTATGTGAAACAGGATTTTATGTATAACTTATCTTTAGTAACATGAGCCAATTGCAGAGACATCTTTACACCTGTTATCTCTAATCTAGTTCCAGATCTTCCGCCACACAATACCCTGACTAAAAGTCTTTCCCGCATTTATTCACACTGATTCTCTGTTAAATAATCCTTGCAGAGGCAATGCTGCTGATAGGTGGGCTGTGGGAGGTACTGTTCCTGAGAACTTGGATTCTGACACCTTCCATCAAACTGTATGGCCTACATCCCATTAACATGAAATTAAAATTAACGAAAACTCCCTGCCAACTCTTCAGTCACATTCTAGCTATCCGTATGGACATGCCACTAGTGAAAGTCTTTGTAGGACAACTGTAACCTTCTCCTATGTGTCCCAGTTGAATACAGTCAAAACACAACACATTTAACTGTGCCACCCCTTCCTTTCTGAAGTTAAATCCAAACTCTTTCCTAACTCTTGATTTGATGTCCTTGTAAATAAATGTTTTCATTCCGACCTCCAACTGGATATGACTGTTGAGATCATAATCCAATCTTCCAGTTAACCCCTCTATTATAATTTCTGCAGACCCTTCTGCTAACTCATGGATCAGCTCTACCCCAAGCTCTTTAGTTTCTGTCTGTTCAGAGTGCAGTAAATTTTAGTGTACCTATGAAAAACACTGACTCAAGATGGTCTCCCTGGAGACTAGGAGTCACTTGGACATTTGTTGTTTTCAGGGCAGCATCCACCTAGTTCTCCCAGGTTTGCTGAGCTCTTTCTGACTTCCCTTGAATTACTTCAGGTACTTTCAGCTGTCAGCCAAACCTTTGTACCAGAATCTCTCAGGTGCATTTGTAGTGTGTGAGCTGTGCAAGTTCTAGCACGAGCAGGGTGCAAGCAGAAATATTTCAAAACTACATTACATGTCCCTTTATCGATTTAGACACAAAAACCTGAATGTGCACATTGCACAAAATACACAAAGTAATACAGCAATAGAGACAAGTGAAGTAACAGAACTGTAAAAGTGCACTTGAAAGAGATAGAAAAGGTGAAAATGCATTGTTAAATAGTTGTAACACATCAGTAGATTTTCATAAGAATATTACTCATGAAATTATGTTTTATTATTCATGTATTGATGAAAACCAAGGAATCTAATGATGAGGCCTAACAGTTCTATTGCATTTCATTACAAATGCATTATAATCAGATTGTGGTGCATTAGCTAGGAAGTTGAAACTTATAGAGCTGATAGTAAAGCTAGGAAGTTGAAACTTACAGAGCTGATAGTAAAGAAAATTAAAAAAAAATCCTCTATCACCTTTTCAATCTCAGGGGGTCTGCTCTGGGCCTTTTTATCAGGTATAGAAACACTGAGAATGCCTCCTATAATAGGTGAGATTTTTCAATGGGAGTTGGCAGGGTAAAATTCCTCTCGTGGAATATTAATGGTTTGCGATGCCCTCGTAGACAGGGAATATCGATGAAATATTTGGAGCAAAGTCTCGCTCAAATATGTCTAAACCAGGAGACTCATTTGAACCAGCTGGAGAGTCGTTGCGTATTCGCAAGGTGGATAACACATTTTTGCACTTCAGAAGAGGCAGTTCACTGCAAGAGAGTGGCTTTATTAATTAAACAAGGGACGGGTGCACAATCAAATCAATAAAATTTGATAAATCAGGGAGGTGGTTAATGGCCAAACTAGATTTCGGAGGGTCGGAGTTGGTTTGTGTATCTTTTTATGGTCCCAAAATAGATGACCCTTCATTTCTATGTAAGCTCCAATGGTCCCTGATGGAGGTAGCCTCTCCTATAATTATTGAAGGAAACTTTAATGTGCTCCTAGATCCTCTAAAGGATAGATCTAATCAGAGTCATTGTGTAGGGGCACCTCGGGTGCACCAGGCATTAAACAACATGATGCATGAATTGGAGCTTAAGGATCTATGGAGGACTAAGATGGGTAATAAGCAGGGCATCACTTTCCATAGTAAGAAACATGGACAGTCTTCCAGGATTGATTATGTTTTGATTGACAGGTCCATTGCAGAAGATATGACATCAATAGCCACCCAGCCCAGTCATATATCAGATTATGTTAGCAATCAATGAGAACTAGCTCTGGTTTAAATTGTTTGTATGTCTGCGGGTGGAAGAAAAACCATTAGGTTTTATGAAGGCCCACACCCACCAACCTATTAGTGGCATTCTTCATCATCAGGCCCCACCCGAGGTACCGAGTGTACCTCAGGTGTGCTTTGACGCCAGATTACTGCGGAGCGGGTTTTTTGGTTCGTGAGGGTGCTGTGAGTGTGCCCTGAGTGAGGTTTAAAATACTGTCCTGGGTGTCCCAAAGACTGTTTTAATGGTGGGCCCCAGGCAGTCAATAAAAATAAAGGCTATCGGACGTGCACTGTAGGCATATGGCCTCCGACGTCCTGTGTGGTCAACTAGTTTCAGCCAGGCCTTTTCTTCTACTGGCTTTCGTCAGGACCTTATATGTGTATGGTGTTACAGGGGTTAGTATGAGTTTGTCAGTGCCCTGTGTGTAAAGCACACGCTACGGTGCTTATATGTGAAAGAGGTGTTTCCTCTCGAGTTGTACCTGTAGGGGGTAAAAAAAAGGACAGACATGACATTTAAGTAAAGGCTCCTTGTAGCGGGCTAAAAGCATTTAGTGAGGCCGCGCCGGGTGCCTAAGGTGACCACGGACAAGGCGGCAGTGTTGGCGTTAGTGGCGGGTAGTGAAAGTGTGGCCGGTCTCACAATATGCGTTATTATATGTGAAATTAGGCCTAAGTACTGTAACCACAGTTGGCGTAAACAGAGGTGAAGGAATAAAAAACATTAAAATCGAGTTGCTTCCACCTGATTTTAGCGAACAACTCAGCATGGAGCTCAGCCGGGGGCCAGGACCATGTGCACTCTAAATTAGGGGCAAAAGGAAAAAGGCTGTTGGGGGAGGGGGGTAGTCTGCACCCAACAAAGTAACGGTAAAAGGATGCACACAAAAACACGGCCAGGGCAGCATGAATGGTGGCTGTACCGTTAGCAAAGTCGAGTTCAGGTACTTACTGCGCGATGTCGCTGGGCCCGCAATGAACCTGTTGTCCGGGCAGAGGCTCCGCGGGAAGTGAGCTTCAGTGTGGAGAGCGCTTAAATACCTGTGGAAAGCGCCAGGTGTTGCTTGTTAGCTATGTCAGGTGTTCTGGCCTGGGCACGTGTCACGGGGCGTGTTCAGCTTCCTGTTGTCTTGAGGAGATGCCTGTAGTAGAGGAAATAGAAGAAAGACTCGCATGCAGGTGTATGTTGCGCTCTCTCTATTTATTTTCATAGTGCAATTGAAAGTCTAATTATCTAACATGCGCGTGCAAATGTGCGGTTGTCTAGGGGAGTGCTAACTCATTTAGCGGAGTCGCACTCCATCTGTGCACTATAATGGAGGGGTGCCCTCTCTATTTAGATGTAAAGCGGCAACTAGGTGGGGCTGAGGAGGTAACGTACGCTAATGTGCAGTGAAGTTGCTGCATTTTGGCCCTGTCATAAATGGAGGTGATGAACCCACTGTGTGGGGGCTCATGGGAATGTGCAGGGGGATTACACATGGGGGGTACACGTGTTCTTCCGGGAAGGGACATCGCGGGGTGTGTATACACTGGCAAAGTGTAGTGGGTCCAGGCGGGCCGTGGAGTTTAAGTGCCCTGCCAGGTGCAATAAGGTTTTCAGGGCATCAGTGGGTGGGATTTGATGTCGTCCCACAGAGTGATGGTTTTGTAACAGGGCATATTCATCCCTGGCCCTGCGCGGGCCCTGTTGGCGAGATGGCACTGCGAGAGTGGAAATGATGTGTCAGGTGTTGACAGAAGGGGGGCCTCATCTGCTGAGGCTGTTCCACGGAATATTATCATCCACACTCTGTGTGGGTGGACAATCTGTAGATCCAGCGTTGTTCTTTGGACAATAGCTGCTTCTCATTTTCTGTAGGGTGGATAAGGATCTGTTCGATGACTATCCATCTGAGGTCATTGGTGGTATGTCCAAGTCTAAGGAAGTGGTCTGTGAGTTTGCGGATAGTCTTCTTGCACCGAATCGTACTTCTGTGTTTAGTGATTCTGGTGCGTACTTTTCTCGTGGTCATCCCCACGTATCGGAGCTGGCATGGGCACTCAATCAAGTACACTAGGTTGGTTGAATTGCAGTTTGTGTGCTTGCGTTGGTGCCATGTTTTTCCGGTTTCCAGATTGAGGGTTTTGGTATGTGTCGTGAGATGGCAGATGCTGCAGTCGCCACAGGGGTAGTGACCTATGACTTTAGGGAGGTACCACACTTGATGTAGTGTGGGGTTGATGGTGGTTTCCGTGGTTCTCGGCCGTGTGGAGATGAGTTGATCCCGTAGGCTGTTCGATTTTTTATAGGCGAAGAGGGGCAGGTCACAGTCTTGTTTGCCCGTGTTGATGATTCTCCAATTTTTCTTAATGATTTTAGCCACTGTATTGGAGATACGATTGTACGTAGTGACACAGGTCAATGCTGTTGTTGTTTCTTGATGGGTCGGTGTTTCCAGGAGGGCGTCTCTATTTTGGTTCTTTGCCCATTTCTTGGTCCTGTTGATGATCCTTGTTGGATAGCCCCGTTGTTGTAGTCTGTGGGAAAGGTCTGTGGCCTGCGTGTTGTAGTTCTCCTTATTGCTGCAATTGCGCCTTATGCGTAGAAATTGGCCATAGGGCAGGTTCTCCCTTAGTGGTCGTGGGTGGAAACTTTCAAAGGCCAGTAGTGAATTTTTTGCCGTGGGTTTGTAATACGTGGTGGTTTATTTTATTTTATTTATTTTGAAAGTTTTATATAGCGCGAACAAGATCTTTGCAGATAACAGAGCGCTTTACAAACTGGCAAGGGGTAAGTGAGTGGTAGGGTGGGTACACGAGGGAGCATAGTTGGGAAGGTAGGTCATCAATGCAAGTAGTACAAATAAGAGGGAGCATGGACAATCAGGTAGGTCGATAATACAAGTAATACAGATGTGCAAAGTGATCAAACAAGTAGTACAAATCGACGCAGAGTCTTAAAAGATCAAAAGTAGTAGTTCAAGTGTATTTAGCCATGAGGATAGCTTTTACTTCTTTCTTAAAAAGAAGAGTGGAGGAGATGAGCCTGGTTTCAGGACGGAGTGAGTTCCAGATCCTAGGCGCCATTCCTGAGAAGGAGCGTTTGTAAGTTTTTTCTTTCCGGAATCTTCGAGGCTTCAGCAGAAGATTGTTTGTGCTTCTGGTAGTTCTGGAGCCGCCAGAAATTGTCAGCTTCTGAGTGAGGTAGCCGGGTGAGTTCAGGTGTATAGCCTTGTGCGTCATGCAGGCAATTTTCAGATGTATTCTGGCTTCAAAAGGCAGCCAGTTCAGGGATTTAAAGTCAGGGGAGATATGTGAGTGTTTTTTAGATCCAGTGATGAGTCTCGCTGCCGCGTTTAGTGAAGCTCTTAGGGGTGCAGTTGCAGTTAGGGGGAGACCGCAGAGGGCGATGCTGCCGTAGTCTATGCGAGGGATGACTAGTGCTTGTACTGCAGTTTGGAAGTCTTTGGCTGGGAGGAAGGGTTTAAGTTTCCTCAAGTTATTTATTTGGAAGTTCGCTCCCTTAGTTGCCTTGCTGATATGCTGCTGCATGTTGAGATTGGCGTCAAGTGTTATGCCTAAAGATTTTGCTGAATCCACGATGGTCGGTTGGACATTGAGTGCAGTTAGGTGTTTAAGACAAGTTTGAGTGGCAGAGATTTTCGCGGGAGGTGAGATCAGAAGGAACTCAGTTTTCATAGCATTGAGTTTGAGATGGTTATCGGCAAGCCAGGATTGGGTGCTTCTGATCGTTGAGTTCAGACGCATAATGTCTTTGGGGGATTGTACTTTGAGATATAGTTGGGTGTCATTGGCGTACATGTGAAAGTGTACATTGGATGCTTGTAACAAGGTGGTGAGAGGTTCCATAACTAGGTTGAACAAAGTTGGGGATATGCAGGATCCTTGGGGGACACCTAACGATACAGGTACTGGAGAGGACATCAAGTTGTTGCTCTTGAATTTCTGAGACCGGTTGTGTAGAAAGGAAGTGAACCGCTGAAGAACAGTCCCAGAAAGATCCATTCTTGTGTTTAAGAGTTCGAGTAAGTTCTCATGTTTCACAGTGTTGAATGCTGAAGAGAGATCAAGAAGGATGAGGAGGCAGGTATCGTTTTGATCTAGAATTTGGAGGGCGTCGTCAATTATGTGAGTCACAGCAGTTTCGGTGCTGTGCCCTGCTCGGAAGCCTGATTGATGAGGGTTGAGGAGATCAAACTGTTCTATGTGCTTTGTCAATTGTAGTTGAACGCATTTTTCCAATAGTTTGGCGAGAGTGGGAATGTTGGTAATAGGACGGTAGTTGTTTAGATCAGTGGGGTCGGCTGTTGGTTTCTTTAGTAAAGGTGTAACTTGTCCAACTTTGAGGGAGTCAGGGATGGTTCCTTGTTGAAGTGAGCTGCTGATAATTTTAGTCCAGAGTGGGAGGAGCAAAGGGGTGAAGTCTTTTACAGCGTTAGCAGGAAGAGGGTCAGTAAAGTGATTGAATGGTTTCAAGGTGCAGTAGTCTGTCAATTTCTTCTCCAGAGTAAGTGCCAAAGGATGACCATGTCGCATTGTTTTTTGGTTCATTGGGTGATATGCAGTGGGGTTTGGAGTAAAGGCTTGCGTCAATGAGGAGATCGCTCCTTATGTTGTCAGTTTTTTGGTTAAAGAAAGCAGAGAAATCTTCACAGGAAGGTGCATTGCCCATAGTGTCGACTGCTTGGGGTTGTTCCTTGGATTGTGTTCGGATTAGCTCGAACAGTTTTCTTCGACGGTTTTTTGCTTGGTCGAGCTGGAGTCTGAAGAAATCTGATTTTGAGCGTTTTATTTTCCTGAAGTATGCGTTTCTCTTTTTCTTCAGAATTTTTAGGTGCAGTGCCGAGGGAACAGATCTCCAGGTGCGCTCTGCCATTCGCATGGCCCGTCTATCTTCATTGAGACTCCCGTCGTACCAAGGGTTGGAGATCTTGGTGGAGACTCTTTTCAGTTGCATCGGTGCAGCCTCATTGATTATTGAGGTCATAGTGTTGAGATAGTGGTCAGTTAAGTATTGAACGTCAGTAACGCCGGTAGGGGGGAGTAGGAGATTGTAGCTGTTAGGGGGTAAAGAGTTTGGATTGAGTTTCTTCAGGTCTCTTTTCCAAACTTTGGGCTTGGAGGATTGGACCGGGTTAAGTTTAACTTTTTCATTGATGAAGAATGTGACAATATGGTGATCTGACCAGTCACAGGGCTGGATTGAATCAAGTTGAATAGTGCCTTCTTTGGAGATGATAAGGTCGAGGATAGAGCCTTTGTCATGGGTCGGGCTGTTGCAAATTTGGGTGAGGTCAGAAGCGTTAAGGCCATTTTTTAGGCTATTTACCTCAGCATCACTGCATCATTCCAGTGAAGATTGTATTCGCCAAGGAAAATTTGTGTGTTTTGCCGTCCTGAGTTGATTGAGATTGTGTCCATGAGTTGTTGGGAGAAGGTGAGGTTGTCCCCAGGTGGGTGGTAGATGATGTGTAGTGAACATACAGGTTTGTTTTCACTGATGACATCAAGGCAGATGTATTCACAGGAGGTAAGAGAGGGGGCGGTGACTTTATTAATTGAAAGGTTGCTCCTGTAAATGCATGCGATTCCACCGCCTGTCTTGCTGGACCTGTCAAGTCCAATGATGCAGTAGTTGGGGGGGGGACTAGGATATCCATGATAGGAGTAGAAGATTCAGTTAACCATGTTTCAGTTAGGATGGCTAGGTCAAGGTTCAAAGTATGTGCGGAGTAGGGTGTGTATGTCGAGGTTCGAAAGAGTCTTGATAGTGCGTCTGGGGCGGTTGGAGGTATTGCGAGAGGGGATAGAGGTCCAATGTAGGGGGTGAGTAGGATGTGAGGGGGATATGTTGTTAGGTTGAGAAGTGGTGGTTGGAGGGGGTGTTTGGGGTGTGTGATGAGTAACTCTTTGAGGGTGTGGAGTTCTTCTCTCACTTGGAGGAGGGTGGACATAATCATGTCCAGCGTGGGGTTGAGTAAGGAGTTGGGGTGGGCACTGAGGGAGAGCAGGTGTCTAGGTTACTGGAATAGGGTGGGAGATGGGTGGGGGTGTTAGTGAAGTGGTTGGAGTTGGAGTTGGAGGTGTTAGTGAGTGTGTTGATGTTCGGGTTGGTAGGGAGGTTGGGGGGAGGGGAGTGAAAGGATTAGTGATGGTGTTGGTGTTGGTGTTATTGGACAGGGAATCAATGATAGGAGGGGTGAGGCAATTGCGGGAAGTGTGGAGGCTGGGCGTTGCGGGGGTGACGGTGTGGTAGAGGGGAGTGAGAGTGGGGGGGGAGAGGTTGAGGGAAGAGTGAGGGCCAGGAGTGGTGGGAGTGCAACGAGTGGGGGGGGGAGGTTGAGGGGAGAGTGAGGGCTAGGAGTGGCGGCAGTGCAAAGAGTGGGGGGTGAGATGGGTTTGGGAGAAAGTCATGTTGTGTGGGGTGCAGTCAGGTGAGGTGGGTTGTTCTGAGAAGCTAGTTGGAGGTGTGGGGTTCTGGTTATGTGGGAGTCGGGTAGAGGGGGTGGGGGTGGGGGTGCTGGTGGCGGAGGGGAGATCCGCGTCTGGGATTGAGGGGTGTGAAGTGTATGTAGCCGGGGGTGATAGAGTAGAGTACTTGAGGGAGGGAGGAGGTGCGTGTTAGTGGTAGGTGGTGCTGTGGGGTTGAGGATGTTGGGATTGGAGGCCGGATGGTGTGGGATCTGAGCGTTGGAGATGTATTCTTTGAAAGTGGGGAACAGGTTGTCAAATAGGTCAAGGTTTCTGTCGGTGGATTGAATTAAGATAGTGCCATTGTTGTAGATAGTGATGGATGCTCTAGCTGGGTAGAGTTGGGATGGTGTGGTGGAAAGTGCTATGCCATGGGCAGTTTTCCTGGTGGTCGAGATGGTGAGTAGGGTGAGGAATGCTTTTCTCCATTGTGCTCTGTGTATAGTGTAAAGAATGATATCGGTGCTCTTAGCTCCATTGATGAGGGAGAAGTAGGTGTCTAAAAAGGGGGTTTCAGGGTGGGACTTTAAGAAGTTGTGTTTAAAACGTTTTGCGTTTTGGAGCGTTTTGGAGAGCTCTGGGGGGTAATTAATTTTATAGGTGTGTTTGCTCGTGGGTTCCATGTTGGATGAAGGGGAAGAGGCAGGTGAGGGGGGCTGTGAGGGTCGGTGTAGGAAAAGAGCTATGGTGTGTGCGAGGGAGGTGTGGGAGAAAAAGTTAAGAGGTGTGTATGGAAGGGTAGAGATTTTGACAAGCCTAAAATGGCCGCTTTGTTAGGCATGGTGAAGAGATGAGGATTGAATAGTCTAAGATGGCCACCAAGATAGAGAGGTAGCAAAGAGTATAGTAGTCCTATGTTTGTTATTATGTCCTGAGATCAGGGATGCAGACAAGTTTCATATACAAACAGGGGCTTGTCGAGGAAGTCCTGTTTCTATCTTACTGGGTGTGTAGAGGTGAGTCCTATGTCTATTTTGGAGGGCCAAGGGGAAGGCAGTGCTTTAAAATTAGCTTTGTGAGGGTCTTTGTGAGTAGGTCCAGGAAAGGTAACTGGTCTTGGATGCTGGTGTACGTGAAACGTAGGTAGGGATCATGCGTGTTGAGCCAGGTCAGGAGGTTCTTCAAGGACACCTCCGAGCCTTCCCATATCATGAGGACGCCATCAATGTATCGACACCAGAAAAGTATTGATTCCGTGAAAGGGTTGTTGGGCTCGAGGATGTGTGACTGTTCCAGGTGGTAGACGTATAGTCCCGCCACGCTGGGGGCAAAAATGCTGCCCATGGACGTTCCGTTTGTTTGGAGATAGTATGTTCCCTCAAAATCAAAAAAGTTTTCTTTTAATGCCAATCTTGCACAGTCTAGGACAAATGCTCTGGGTGTGGTGTGTTCCCACTGTGAGTTGGTCAGAGTTTCTTCTAAGACCTTGAGGGTGTCATCTTGGGGCAGGCTTGTGTACAGGCTTTCAATGTCCAGTCCCACAAGTAACTGGGTTGTTGAGTTAAAATCCAGGTCTTGAAGGAGGGACAGGAGATGTTTGGTGTCCCAGAGGCCTTCCCTGCAACTGACCAGCACCAACAGTACCTGCCTGGGCCCCCAAGAGGTACATGGACCCTTGGCTGGTGTCAGGATGTAATCCCCCAGCCTACAAACTACAAGAACAGGACTCCAGGTGAAAATCCAGAGGTTCTAGGCTCCTCAAGTCAAAAGTGAACTGTCCTGATCACCTTACAAACACAAGCAGAGATCCCTGAGGCCAATGCAAAACCTGCATCGATGGCCGATGTAACCTTCCCAGCTACAGACTCTGGTCTTCATTTGAACAGTGCTCTTCACGTCGACAACAACTGTCATGCATTTCCCGCCAACTCAAAACTCCAACTGGTGACCAACCCCTCACAATGATCTCCTCACAGCCAAGATCTGACTGGGGCTCCTTGCTTAGAACTAGACTAAGTTTGAATGTAAAGATTCCACCGGGATGAACATGGTCCCTGTTTCTACCTCGTGCTCCATCAAGGTAGGCTTGAACTTTTGATTTTGTCCCTGCGCAACGCAACCAGATAAGCACTATTGGCAGTTTATGCGTCCTGGTGCTACCTTTTCCTTAAACTTAAAAAATGCATGACTCTGGTTCTACCTATTGGATTTTCGGATGCGTGGAACGGCGAGGGTGTGGTTGGTCGATCGAAGTTGGCGGGTGGGAGTGTAGATGGTCATGCGGATGTTGAGGTACCTGGGGCCTAGGTCGTGGAGGGCTTTGTGTGCATGGGTGAGGAGGCGGAATGTGATTCTTTTGCTGACGGTGAGCCAGTACAGGTCTTTCAGGTGTCCGGAGATGTGGCTGTGGCGGTGGATGTCCAGGATGAGTCGTACGGCGGCGTTCTGGATGCCTTGGAGTCTTTTCTGCAGTTTGGCTGTGGTTCCGGTGTAGAGAGTGTTTCCATAGTCCAGTCGGCTGGTGAGAAGTGCCTGGGTGACCGTCTTCCTGGTTTCGGTGGGGATCCAACGGAAGATCTTTCGGAGCATGCGTAGGATGTTGAAACATGAAGACGAGACGGCGTTGACTTGTCTGGTCATCGACAGGGAGGAGTCCAGGATGAAGCCTAGTTTGCGTGCGTGGTCCGTTGGTTTGGGTGCGCTGCCTAGAGCCGGGGGCCACCAGGAGTTGTCCCAGGCAGATGGTGATGGTCCAAGGATGAGGACTTCCGTCTTGTCTGAGTTCAGTTTCAAACAGCTGTTCTTCATCCACTCGGCTACTTCTTTCATCCCTTCGTGCAGGTTGGTTCTGGCGGTGGCGTGGTCGTTGGTGAGGGAGAGGATCAGCTGGGTGTCGTCGGCGTAGGAGATGATGTTGAGGTTGTTTTGGCGTGCGATGGCTGCGAGTGGGCTCATGTACACGTTGAAGAGGGTGGGGCTGAGTGATGATCCTTGTGGTACGCCGCTGATGACTTCGGTGGCCTCTGATCTGAACGGGGGGAGGTGGACTCTCTGGGTCCTTCCGGCGAGGAACAAAATGATCCACTCCAGTGCCTTCTCTTGGATTCTGACGTTGCTGAGGCGTTGTACTAGGGTGCGGTGGCAGACAGTATCGAACGCTGCGGAGAGGTCTAGGAGGATGAGGGCCGCTGTTTCCCTGTTGTCGAGCAGGGTTCGGATGTCGTCGGTGGCTGCGATGAGGGTGGTCTCGGAGCTGTGATTGGCTCGGAAGCCGGACTGTGAGTGGTCGAGGGATCCGTTCGTCTCGAGGAAGGCGGCCAGCTGTCTGTTGATGGTCTTCTCGATGACTTTAGCAGGAAACGGAAGGAGCAAGATGGGGCGGTAGTTCTTGAGGTCGGTGGGGTCTGCTGATGGTTTCTTCAGGAGGGTGCTGAGTTCGGCGTGTTTCCAGCTCTCCGGGAAGGTGGCGGTGTTGAAGAAGCAGTTGATGATGTCCCAGAGTTGAGGCGCGATGAAGGAGGCGGCCTTGTTGAAGACGTGGTGGGGGCATGGGTCGGTTGGTGATCCGGAGTGGATGGAGTTCATTGTGCGGATGGTGTCTTCAGTGCTGGCCGGGGTCCAGTCGCGGAGGGTGGTGGTGGGGGGCGTTGGTTCTGTGGTGGGGTGCGCGGTCTGTTCGCCGAAGCTGTTGTGTATGTCTGCCTTCTTACTGTAGAAGAACGTGGCAAGTGAGTCGCAGAGGTCTTGTGAGGGAGTGATGTCGTTGTTTCCGGCGCTGGGGTTGGAAAGCTCTTTGACAATGCTGAAGAGCTCCTTGCTGTTGTGTGCGTTGTTGTCTAGTCGTTCCTTGAATGCTGTCTTCTTGGTGGTGTGGATCAGCTGGTGGTGTTTGCGGGTGACGTGCTTGAGGGTGGTCATGTTGTCTGTAGTCGGCTTCTTTCGCCAGGCATTCTCGAGGGTGCGGCAGTTCTTCTTGGAGTTCTTGAGGTCCTCGTTGAACCATGGGGCTTTCTTGCTTCTGGGCCTGCTGGGATGTGTTTTCAGGGGTGCGAGATCGCCGGCGCAGTGGGTGATCCACTGTGCGAGGTTGAGGGCTGCTTGGGTGGGGTCCGTTGATCTGGCAGGAGGGTTCTGATTCAGTGATGTGGTGAGCTGGTCGGTGGTGATCTTGCTCCAGTTCCTGCGGGGAGCCTGTTGCGGGATGTGGTGAGTAGTGGTCTTTCTGAAGCTGAAGTGGACGCAGCTGTGGTCTGTCCAGTGGAGTCCGGTGGAATGGCTGAAGGAGATGTGCTTGCGGGAGGAGAAGATTGGGTCAAGCGTTTGTCCGGCGTAGTGGGTGGGGGTGTTTACCAGTTGCTTGAGTCCGTGGTTGGCGAGGTTGTCCAGAAGGGTGGTGGTGTTGTTGTCGTTGTTGTTCTCCAGGTGGAAGTTGAGGTCCCCTAGGAGGATGTAGTCAGCGGACGGGAGGGCGTGTGGGCTGATGAAGTCTGCGATGTCTTCGCTGAATTGTGTGCGGGGTCCTGGGGGTCTGTAGATGAGGGTTCCTCTGAGTGTTGTCTTGGGGTCGGTGTGTATCTGGAAGTGGAGATGTTCGGCCGCTGTGTGGGTGTCTTCGAAGTTAGTCGTGATGCGGATGGTGTTCTTGTGGACAATGGAAATGCCTCCTCCAGTCTGGTTGACGCGGTCTCTCCGGGTGATCTTGTATCCGTCCGGGATGGCTATGGCGATGTCGGGTGCTGAGGAGGCGTTCATCCAGGTCTCCGTGAGGAAGGCGACGTCCGGAGATGTGGTGTTGAGCAGGTTCCATAGTTCCACGGCGTGTCTGTGGATGGAGCGGATGTTGAGCAGGATGCACTTCAGGTGGTTGCTGTTGGGGCTTGACTTGGCAGGTGCGGGTGGGTTGCAGGTCCGGATGCAGGCAAACTTGCAGGAGTGGCAGGTGAAGGGTCCGTGGGTGCGTCCTGGGGTGGCTTGGTGGCAGCCGGGGAGGCGTCCGGTATTGAGTGCGCTGAGGGTGGCGGCGTCGTACGTCCGCTGGGTGGGATGGCATCTGAGAGGGCCAGGGGGTCTGGCGCTGGGCGCGGTCCAGGCATAGAAGGGCTTGGCTTTGGCGTGCTCACTGCGCGTTAACGCTGCGCGCATGCGCGGACTCTGCCATAAGTGGAGAGTGGAGGGGGCGGAGCGAGGGAGGAGCAGCTGGGAGGCGGGAGCGGGGTAGCGAGTGGGGAGGGGAGCGGTGATGCTGGAGGGAGCGGGGGTGGGGCCACGGGGGTGCAGCGGCAGGGAGCGGTGTGGGTCGGCGGTGGGGGCACAGGAGTGAGCAGGGGCACAGCAGAGGACAGATAAGGCACAATAAAATCAGGGGCGCAGAGGACAGGCAAAACATATACGGCACAATAATATCAGGGGCACAGAGGACAGGCAAAACAGATACGGCACGATAATATCAGGGGCATAGAGGACAGGCAAAACAGATACGGCACAATAATATCAGGGGCACAGAGGACGATGCTAAACAACAATTATGGCACAATACTTATCAGGGGCACAGAGGACGAACTGGCAGCGGCAGTGGCGGCTGATACCGGAACCCTCGGGGTGGGCCACGCGGCGGGAGGAGCGACCGGCTCTGACCAGGTCAGGTCAGGTCACAGCTCCCCGCCCCGCCGACACCACCTTTTGAGTCCAGTGGGAGGGAGGAGCAGCTTGGAGGCGGGAGCGGGGTGGCGAGTGGGGAGAGGAGCGATGATGCTGGAGGGAGCCGGGTGGGGCCGCGGGGGAGCAGCGGCAGGGAGCGGGGTGGGTCGGCGGTGGAGGCACAGGAGCGAGCAGGGGCACAGCAGAGGACAGATACGGCACAATAAAATCAGGGGCGCAGAGGCCAGGCAAAACAGATACGGCACAATAATATCAGGGGCACAGAGGACAGGCAAAACAGATACGGCACGATAATATCAGGGGCACAGAGGACAGGCAAAACAGATACGGCACAATAATATCAGGGGCACAGAGGACGATGCTAAACAACAATTACGGCACAATACTTATCAGGGGCACAGAGGACGAACTGGCAGCGGCAGTGGTGGCGGATACCGGGACCCTCGGGGTGAGCCACGCGGCGGGAGGAGCGACTGGCTCTGACCAGGTCAGGTCAGGTCACCGTAGAACACAAAAGGTGAAAGCATGGTAATATGCTATAACAAATAGGGTTCAGTAACACCTAATTCTCACCCTTCTAGCTAGTATATTATATATTATCTAAGAAGGTCTCTTTGGGTTTTTAGCAGGGCGGCCCCATACCTCAAGATCCTAGTGGTAAGGGATCACATCATCTTCCACCAGCTCTCTGCATGAGAAGCACCATCAAATCAAGTGTGTTTCTATGCTCTTGTGCAAAGCAATATAAAACGCGCCTAAAGCCAGAACTTGGCCACAGCTGCATGTATATTATGTCTAGGGACGTGCGAAGATCAGACCTCACAACAACCACTGTGTTGAGATATCCTTGAAGGTTTCTGCACTCACCATACAGACACAGTTCACCAAGCAAGGCTGACATCAGAGTAACAACATATTATTC
Source organism: Lissotriton vulgaris (assembly GCF_964263255.1). Lineage (NCBI taxonomy): Eukaryota > Metazoa > Chordata > Amphibia > Caudata > Salamandridae > Lissotriton > Lissotriton vulgaris. Next base: position 1,612,961,765 of record NC_141694.1, on the reverse strand, counting down.
TTGCATGAATCAAAACATTCTACTCGGCTCAAAGCTAAAGCAACAGCTATGTGTCGTGTGCAGAAGCAGCAGAAAGGTAAAATGGCGTTTAAACTCCTAATAAGCTCATGCTAACTTAACACAGCATATAGGCAATGTATATCTATATGACAGTCCTTGCAGTCAGCCTTGAGACCTCAATGCCAGGTGTTTCTTGTCCTTCTTCTTTTCCATTTCTCTTGAGGGTTCCAGGTGAAAGCTTGCCTGGTGGTGTTTGATGCGGGCTTGTGGAGGGTGTGACCCATCTAGCCTCAGTGTCTTTTCATGATTTCTTCATGAGCAGGTAGTTGTTAAGTCTGCTGTAATAGGTCGATATTGCTGATGGTGTTTGGCCAGTGGATTTGGAAGATTTTCCTTAGACAGGTGCTGATGAAGGTTCAGGGCTTTCTACGTGGTGGTCACTGATGTCCTTCAAGTTTCTGCTCCATACCGAAGGACAGATTTTACATTGGTATTAAAAAGCCTGATCTTGGCTTGAGGATCTAGGTCCTTAGAGCTCCAGATCTTCTTTACTTTAATGAGGGTAACCCTTGCTTTGCCAATTTTTGCCTTGACGTCAGTGTCTGTGACACCCTGCTTTTCTATGATTCTGCCCAAGGAGGTGAAGGCTTCAACCTCTTCCAGTGCATCACCTGAAAGAGTGACTACAGTTGTGCTGGCAGTGTCAACCTTCAGGATCTTGGATTTTCGCCTGTGGATGTTGAGGCCAAGTTGTGCTGATGTGGCTGCCACTTTGTCAGTCTTCTCTTGCATCTGCAGATGGGTATGGGAGACTAGGGACAGGTTGCCTGCAAAGTCTAGGTCGTTGACTGCATCCATGGTGTCCACTGGATCCCATTTCTTGTCATTGATGCTTCCTGGGCTTCTGTGCCAAGACAATCAAGGAATCTTCGCCTGACTGTTCTTAAGCTTCTCTTTGCTTCCTTGTTGGTTTTGATGTATTTGCCTTGAGTTTTCTCTTTTTCTGCTCTCGTTTGGCTGGTGTTGACCGCAGCTTTCTTTTCCTTTCTCACTTGGATTTTGCAGAGAGTCGGTGGAGATCCATTCTTCATGCTGGTGTTTCTTGGAACTCAGTACCTATTGGCAGGTTGATGTAACTGTTTCTTTGTTCTTCTCCCACTGGCTTTCTACTGGTACTCTGTGATCCTCTAGTTCTTTCAGGACTTGAAACTTCTTACTGAGGATGACTGAGTATTGACTCCATTTCTGTGCATCTGTGAGGGGGGTGGTGTTATATCACTGCGTTGGTTTGTCGGTTTCATTCATGCTTTCTTCAGCTTTCGCGTTAGCCTAGCCCCAACAAGGTGATGGTCTGATGCCACATCCACACCTCTCATCACGCTCACCTCCTACAGGGACCTCTAGAACTTCTTGGGAATGCAGACATGGTCAATCTGATTTGCTTTGTGTATTCTTTTGTGTGGGAATACACTACCGCCTATCTACAGATTGTTCAGGGCACAGACATCCACAAGCCTGTCCACGTTCTCATTCATGTTGCAGAGGCCGTGGTTGCCGATGACTTCTTCCTACCCAGTGTTGGCACTTCCAATCTTGGCATTGAGGTCCTCCATCTGTATGGTGATGTCTCTCTCAAGGCATTACTCCAGGATGGACTGGAGTCTGTTGTAAAACTGTTCTTTTTCTTCTTCTTTGCTGTCATTTGTAGGTGCATAGCACTGGATAACATTCATGTTGATCCTCTTTTTCTTTGTGTGGAAGGTTGCTGTAATGATTCTGGGACCAAGGGCTTTCCATCAGAGCTCTGGCTGCTACAGCCGATAGCATCAAGGCTGCCCCCTGAGTATGTAGGGCATTCTCTTCCTTGTTTCCAGAATTCAGCAGCATTCCTCCTGGAGTCAGACTTTTCAATTGGAACTGTGTTCCTCTGGTTTCGCTGATGCCAAGCAGGGCACGGTTATATTTTTTCATCTTTGCTGCCACTTGGAAACGTCATAGACCATGTCAAATCATTGGAGGTTCCATGGGTTACTTTTGGTTTAGCAGCATATGGTACAGCCTAGGACAATTTTATTGTTTATATAACCAAGAAGCTAGCCTATGGCAATCGTCATGCTTTACAATTAGTCATATGTAACATACAAGCACTGATAGCATCACATAGTTGCAGAGAGTGCATGCATCATGCAGGTCAAAGGTCTGAATGGCTGCAGATTGACTTGATCTTCTATTTTTATTGGGTAAGTGGACCACTAACTTGGGGTTAGTTGTTGTTACCTGATGCTCCCTGAAGGCCTCGACATTACATGAAAGCATTGTTTGTGGAAAATCAAACCTCTGGGCTCTGAAGCAACACTTTTCTGGCAGATCATTCAGCATTAGTAGTAATCAACATGTTCCCATTTCATACAACCTGTTTTGTGAATGAACTTCATGCTTGAGAAGTGCCAGATTGGCAGCGCTGGAACCAACTGCCATACATTGATGCCAAAGTGTGAATCACCAAGAAGATGTTTTTCTACCCACCTAAGAGCCTTATGAGTCGAGTCAGAGAATGAACACTTATGCTTTGTTCTCACCTTGATGATTTATGTTTGCTACTGTCAGGATGCCATATCTCCTTATTTTGACACATCTGTGCCAGTTTTTTCCAAAAGGTGCAAAAATCACTCAAATATACGACAAGTTGTTTTCTCCAAAGCTGAACAAGAAGCTGCTTCTTTCTCAAAGGGTCTGTAAAGCTGCCAAGTCCGTCTTCCATCACGTACGCATTAAGCACAAAGAAATGTTTTGGGACACTTCCTCCCGTTGGAAGACATTATATTGATACCAAGGTTTGCCCAAGGCATTTCCAATTCTGGGGATACAAAAAAAAAAAAAGGAATCTGTAGCCTGAGATGAACTTGGCTGAAGGAAAGGTACAGTCACATCTGTATATGGAATGAGCACCCAATCCACTACATTTCTTTCCCTTCCTCCTCCCACCAAAGCTTTTTTTTAGATAGCTAAGCAGGGCAGTGACGCCTAGCTAGAAATAGGATGTTGGGAAGATAAGGATATAACAATTGGCTTTATACTGCTTTGGCAACTGACCTTCATTACATATAATGCTGCTATCTGTGTGACTTTTAAGCTACTTTTAGCAGAAATGTTCCCTACTTTTTCACATTTGGCATTGTCATTACTGAGGGGAAGCCGTGCATAATGCCACATTCTAAGAATAAGGGATAGTTTCAAAAAATTAGTCATGATCCTTCAGAACAAGATTCAATATGCATACAATTTAGCACATGATTTTGTCTGATCTTTTCTTTCATCAGTGTTTACTTAGGCTTGTTGTTGTAAGGAAGGGGGCTGGACGTATTGCTTACCACTTGGACTGAGGCTGCGCATGCAAAGAACGTGGTAAGTGGCAGCATTTTGTCAAAGAACTGCAGTTCCCGGCAGGCAATGAATTCTCACATTTTGAGAGACGGTGGCCATGTTGTATATCTGTGTATACCTTCCCTCGTAGCCCCTGGGGTCGTTGCTAGGCAATCATGATACAATGTTGCCTCAACCAAGACCTTGCTATGCAGATCTCAGATTTCTTTGCCAAGAACCATTTGCTTTCCTAAGGATTTGTATTGAAGGACATTTGTAATACAGAAAAGTATTCAAAGAGGTGTGTTGTTGATGATGAAACTATTTTTTGAACATTTATAGAATCTCTTTAATGACTGTGAGTTGTTACATTTCCTAAGGCCATCCTTTGATGGAACTAGAAGGATTTTTAGATTGGAGTACTTTGCTCATGTGCTGTACGAATGCCAACTATAAGCTATTAGAGTTCTAGTGTGTACATCTCACCTGCCAGAACCAGGAACAACAGTACATTAACTTTAATGGTTACCTTGGAGTGCTAAAAGAATTATAACTCACCTTCCGCATGGAGTGCATAAAGATGAATACTGAGTTAGTTATTAAAGTCATACCGAGAAGAGTTACTGAACATATATCTGTCATACTAATTACTGTGCACTTAATTTTCAGGAATTAAAAGATACACTTCAAAGTACAGAGAGTAGGTAACACAGAAGTAATTACGGGGACTAGGTTTCTCAGAAATATATTTTCACTGCCTTTATCGATCTTTAGGTAACAACTGCAACTAATGCCAATTTAGAGGTACAAATACCTAATATTAATTGAATACGAAGTGAACCTGCAGGGATTCAAACCTGTGATCTGCATATTGCATAGATATCTCTGCTATTACCAGTTGCTAAGGTATATCCATTCACTTATACAATTAAGCATAGAACCTTTGATGGCATTGGCAAGTTACTTAAGGTATCTCCTTATGGTGAAGACATATGCTATATTCTGCAAAGATTCTTAATCAACACAAATGATGGGTCAGAGCAGTGGAGTTCAGACTCTCTTTTTCTCTCCTATCTGATTCTCCTTCCTTGTTTTTACCACTGGTCTTCATTTTCCTGTGTATGTGGACACTGTTGTAAGCAGCGAGAGACAGAGAATCAGCCTACTCTCCTCGTTGGATACCAACCACAAGGTTAGTGCATCCTGACAGTTGTCCATCTACTTTTTGAATTGATTGCCTTTCATTTAAAGTACTGTGTAGAACACAAAGGAGGTAACAGTGTATTTTACAACACATATTACAAATTAGTTTGCCTAAAAAGCCATTTTGTGTGTATGTTTTTTTTTATTTTGAATGCTGCATGCAACCACAATACCATTGCTTCAGAACACGCTATAGCCAAAGAGATAAACAACTGCTGGAATGCAAAGGGGGCCTATACTAAGGTATTGTTATGGATCATATTCTATTGGAAAAGTTGGGTTGGTCTTTCATAGGCTTTTTCAAGGATGATTAATCTACCCCTGCCTCTCATTGGTTTATGGTTAATGGGATGAAAGGAAGATTCACTGGATTTGCAGTGCCAATTTGGGTAGCAGTGATGAGCTGATGAACAGTGGATTGAACCAGGTTTCCTTGTAGTTGGTGAAAAGAGTCTTCTATTTTTTCTGAGTAGGTGTTAACAGCTAACAGAGGCATTTTAGTGTTGGATATTTGATGTCATGAATTCCATCGGTCTGTGGTTTTGCAATGGGTGAAATTGGGGGGAAGTCAATACTGCATTACTGTTGTTCAAATGGGATGTAATAATAAACAAACAAAGTGCCTATAAGCACCCTACACCATGGGCTATCCACATGCAATATCATGTAGCTAAGAACATAAAATATCAAGCTCAAAGAAGGCTTTTTCTGACAATGTTAAAAACTAGTCTTAAGGCGGTGGCAGGTCATTCCACCAATAGAGACAAGTGGATTGTATTTCTTTGCTCATCACTGCATAAACTTAAAGGAGGCCACTCTCTCTTAAGCTTAATGAGTGATAGACAGTCATTAGTAGTGAAGAAAGAGGTAGTGTTTATTCAGGTTTAGGTAAAAGTTGAAGATCTTGAAATTCTGACAGATTTGGCTACCAAAGATAACTCCAGATACCATTCCTGGTTGACTGATATGTGACCAGTGGATCTCACAGAATGACAGACCACATAAAAAAGAGGGGCGTTGTTGGGGATGATCCCATTATTACAATGTCTGTCTTGTCTTTGTTTTAAGGCTAATACGCTGAATTAAATCCATGCTTGGATAGCAGAGAGGCAGCAGAGAAGCAGTCAATCCACAAGCAGCAGAGTGTCATTGGTATGCTACTGAGAAATTGAAGTGCAATGTCCTAATGACAGCTGAAAGAGGACCTATGTAAATGCAGAAGATTTCAGAAGAAAAGTACAGACTTAAGGAACACACTAAGAGAGGTAAGGTTTATGGACCATAACAAATACATTTTTATTTAGTAGAAGCACTTGGAGGGGGAGAAAAGGAAACTGTTCATGGATTCTACCAGTGATGATAGCTTACACAGCAAGAAACTCTAGAAAACCCTGCTGATGTTGAATGATACCAACTAGTAACATTGGACAAGGAGTGAGGAGGAACTTTCGTTTAACACCCTCTGGAAGCGCTGCTGAACATCTGAAAAGGGTGTTTCTGTCACAGGACTATGGTATATAACAGATTTATTGAACACACAAGATTGTAGGAACTGGATTTCAATACTTCTATCCATTGTGTCACTGGGATGGAAACATTTAATGCAGTGAGGACATTAGAAGAATCTGCCTAGGAGAGGTAGGTCTTTTTTAGAAGAGCCATAATTACTGCATATTATTTAAGGCTTCTGAGCAATCAATCTAGGAAGCACTCTGTTAATGATGAAGATCATGGGTTTAGAGAGCTTTTGAGAAATCTCTGCAGGTAATATATGTAGCAAAGACCTGCATTCATGATATATTTGATGGTTTTATGTGCTGAGATTGTAAGGCTGACTTTGAGAATGGGTGTTTGATTGTCACTGCTAAAACAGAAAGTACTTTGGAGGATATGACTTTGGTACAAAGTGGATTCAGAGCTTTCTTGTCAGACCCTGTGAAAGAAAGACTCCCTGTCAGTTTCTTGAAAACTTGAAGAGAATTGTAATGACATTATCAACTCTCTTCATAAGTTGTTAGGTGTATCCTTCATTGGCTCTGAAGATTGTTATACAGAATCCTCACTGGATTCTCTTTAAGCCATTCACTAGCTAACCTCTCCAAATCAATTATAAAACTGTCAGTCACTTAGTTAAAATTCAGTAATCAATAGCAAATATTTTATACAAATAAAGTAGAAATTCAAATAAGATATACAGCTTATAACTCAGCAAAGATTAAATTAGGTTATTTACAGGTATTCTCATAGCTAAATATTTGAAACAATTAAAGTAAAAAGAAAACGCTGACAAATTCATAATTGGCCAACTATTGTTATTAAAATTATTTGTATCATGTAATCTCTCAGATGATTACCAGTGTACCCCCATTTAATGTTATTCAGATTTCTCTCTAAAATGTTCTAGCATGCCATATTAGAAGAACAGATTCAATTCATACACAATAGCTTTATCATGGGTATTTCATGAACTCATGGTTCACAGAACAATATAACATAACGACCATTATGAGCATAACACACAAACAAAACTCTATTTTCTATTTATTGACTATACAATGGTCCCAGAAAATGCTAAAGGTCTTGTACCATTGTAGTTCAGTGAGCTAAGGCAAGCGTTTGCAACTTCTCAAAGGTAGCAGCTTAGTTTTGAGGCACATAAATGGTAAACTGCTGTAATCTACATTATGTCTATATTCATCAACTCAATACTTTTATAAGTTTGTTGCATAATTCTTGGCCTGCCAGGTCAGTTGTTGGATCAGACAACAGACTAACCAGGCCAATATTATACAATACAATTTTATGTATCTATTCCTTGACTTACATCTCCAAGTCAGCCCTTGTGGGAAGATTCTGCAGAACTGCTCAGAATAGTTTACTATTTGAATTGGTCCATAATGCCCTTTACCCTGTTCACCCATCTAAATGCGCCTGATGAATGTTGAGGTTGCTTGTGACAAGCAATACAAAAATCACAAAAACATTTTACCCAGCTCTCACCTACAAAACGAAATAAGGCAAAGACAAAGGAGTGATATCAGATGCATGTAATAGTGTAATCTGTCACCTCTTCTCTAAACTTGAGGAAAGAGTAAGAAGTCCGCAATAGCAAAAAAAAAAACTATTGTTCGATTACACCAAAGATGACAGGAACACTTTATTAGAGGAACATGATAAAAAAACTGAAGGAGGCTTGGCTTAAATGTGCTTAATTTTTGCCTTACTGGTACCGGACACCTGTAGGCTATGTAAAGCAAGGTTAAAAATGGATGCCTATATATGTTTTGCGGTCGCCAGTAGGTAGTTATAGTTAGGACCTGCTTTCCATAGGAAAAGCGTTATTTGACTAGTCTCTATCTTTGGTGCCGGTTGACGAATCGTCACAGAACTTTCTATAACTAGTGCCCTGGTGGGTCTTATTGTGCATAGAAAGTTTCAGCGTGATTCGTCAATTGGAGGTTGAGAAAAAGGGATTGGTAAAAAAGGTGCATTTTCCAAGTTAATTCCCATGGAGATATTGACATAAATGCACCCTGAACTGCAGAACGAAATTACACAAAATGTGGCAGAAAGCTAGCTCTCGGTCCAGAAAAAGTGCTTTTTGTGATTTGGTGTAAATCCGTTCAGTAGCTTTTGAGATATTAAAAGAAAACCAAATTTGTATATATAGAGATGCGAACCCTCAGCGAATTTTACTGATCTGATGCATTGATCAGATTGGGTGCCCGCACTTCAACCAGGAAGTGTTGACAGCCATTTTGGGAATTGACCTCAGCCGAGTCCCCCCAAAAATGTAAAAATACAGAAAAGGGAGCAGAAAAGGGAGCAGAGTCAGAATACCGTGACCCCGTATCCCTGGTGCTGAGGTCCCCCAGGGACCCCACGAGGGCTAAAAGCATTAATTAACTTATGATTGACATTGGCCCCAGACCCCAGTGTAGGAAATTTTGATTCCTAGGTACCACGTCTGAAGAACGATAGAGTACAGGTCATCCCTTTTTAGCATGTTTGTAAAGTAAATGTCTTTAGGTAATTTATTTATTTATTTAGCATATTTGCACTTCCAGAGTATCGAGCACCATAGACTGCCACGAACAAACCCTTGCTTTTTTGCACCTTTCTATGATAAATTAACTCGATGCGCATTCTCTTTCATTTCTATGTTGGCAAATTTTAAATGTATTGTTATGTTTTGTGATTGTACTTTTTGAGGTTATGTTAACCGAAATAAAGTTTTGTGATGATGATGATGATGATTATTTTTATTACATTGCCACAAAATCGCAAGTATTTGTGAATTCATGGCAAAAATACAAAAAAAGTGTGTTTTCCTGTGCTTGTTTAATGCTTTGCCCCCGGGTGGGCCAGGTCCTGAGGTCTTCTTTATTTGTATAAAATGGAGAAGGGGCACACACTGCCCTTTTCCCCATAGCCAATCTTGGCAGGGGGACTGCCATCTCCCCAGGGCAGTCCGGTATCGTTTTTAAGTAGAGGAGGCTGTGCGGCCCCCCCACCAGAGGTTTTTAGGACCCCCGGGGTCTACCACCACCCTGAAGCTTTAGAAAACAAATTGGAGGGGGACCTCATGGACCCCTCTCCTTGTGCCTTCAAGGGCCCCAGGAACTACCAACCCCTGTGCCACAAATTAAATTTATCAGTGATGTAATTTGAGATGTCATCAACGATGTCACTGACCAGGTCATGAGTGATGCAATATGTGACATCAAAAGTAGTGCATTGCGGGTGCATACGTTGTAGTTAGGTCAGGTAACCATAACTGTTGAATTTTACAGGTTTTGTATGATTGAAATCTGAGCCTAGCTATAAATTTGCTGTAACCTTTGTTTTCTTCAGTCTCTCTCTCTCTCTCTCTCTCTCTCTCTCTCTCTCTCTCTCTCTCTCTCTCTCTCTCTCTCTCTCTATATATATATATATATATATATATATATATATATATATATATATAACTGAGCAAAGCCCTCGAGCTTTGAGAGGGAACACTGCACACCACCTGCCTTCCAGCTTTAGACGCCTCTCGCTGCACACATTCCTGCGCTTCTTTGGTTAAAATTCGATTCCGACGCGTTTCAAGGCGATACACGCCCCTTCCTCATGGATTTAGCCATCAAAGGGAGGATTCTTTTCACTGCTGCGCTGACAGCCTATTATTGCTGCAGAGGAAACCACGTGGTCCCGGCACATGCCGAGGCATCCTGGTACTAGTAGTCCTTCATGGCAGTGAAAGCCAGTGTGATGCCCTGAGTGGGCTCCGTCCCTTTGACAAGTTCAGCTTAATTGATTATTTACCCTTCATTTGGGTCGAAGTTCAAGTCTGTGTGCTCCGTTTGCTCCTGGCAGTGAGCGCTCTGAAAGGATAGAAAAGGTTTTCACCTACTGAGCTCTTCTCTTCCTGGTCGCTTTTCCTCCTGGAAAGAAGTTGGTTCTCCTCTCCACGGCCAAGGGAACCGTGTAACATATAACTGAGCAAAGCCCTCGAGCTTTGAGAGGGAACACTGCACACCACCTGCCTTCCAGCTTTAGACGCCTCTCGCTGCACACATTCCTGCGCTTCTTTGGTTAAAATTCGATTCCGACGCGTTTCAAGGCGATACACGCCCCTTCCTCATGGATTTAGCCATCAAAGGGAGGATTCTTTTCACTGCTGCGCTGACAGCCTATTATTGCTGCAGAGGAAACCACGTGGTCCCGGCACATGCCGAGGCATCCTGGTACTAGTAGTCCTTCATGGCAGTGAAAGCCAGTGTGATGCCCTGAGTGGGCTCCGTCCCTTTGACAAGTTCAGCTTAATTGATTATTTACCCTTCATTTGGGTCGAAGTTCAAGTCTGTGTGCTCCGTTTGCTCCTGGCAGTGAGCGCTCTGAAAGGATAGAAAAGGTTTTCACCTACTGAGCTCTTCTCTTCCTGGTCGCTTTTCCTCCTGGAAAGAAGTTGGTTCTCCTCTCCACGGCCAAGGGAACCGTGTAACATATAACTGAGCAAAGCCCTCGAGCTTTGAGAGGGAACACTGCACACCACCTGCCTTCCAGCTTTAGACGCCTCTCGCTGCACACATTCCTGCGCTTCTTTGGTTAAAATTCGATTCCGACGCGTTTCAAGGCGATACACGCCCCTTCCTCATGGATTTAGCCATCAAAGGGAGGATTCTTTTCACTGCTGCGCTGACAGCCTATTATTGCTGCAGAGGAAACCACGTGGTCCCGGCACATGCCGAGGCATCCTGGTACTAGTAGTCCTTCATGGCAGTGAAAGCCAGTGTGATGCCCTGAGTGGGCTCCGTCCCTTTGACAAGTTCAGCTTAATTGATTATTTACCCTTCATTTGGGTCGAAGTTCAAGTCTGTGTGCTCCGTTTGCTCCTGGCAGTGAGCGCTCTGAAAGGATAGAAAAGGTTTTCACCTACTGAGCTCTTCTCTTCCTGGTCGCTTTTCCTCCTGGAAAGAAGTTGGTTCTCCTCTCCACGGCCAAGGGAACCGTGTAACATATAACTGAGCAAAGCCCTCGAGCTTTGAGAGGGAACACTGCACACCACCTGCCTTCCAGCTTTAGACGCCTCTCGCTGCACACATTCCTGCGCTTCTTTGGTTAAAATTCGATTCCGACGCGTTTCAAGGCGATACACGCCCCTTCCTCATGGATTTAGCCATCAAAGGGAGGATTCTTTTCACTGCTGCGCTGACAGCCTATTATTGCTGCAGAGGAAACCACGTGGTCCCGGCACATGCCGAGGCATCCTGGTACTAGTAGTCCTTCATGGCAGTGAAAGCCAGTGTGATGCCCTGAGTGGGCTCCGTCCCTTTGACAAGTTCAGCTTAATTGATTATATACCCTTCATTTGGGTCGAAGTTCAAGTCTGTGTGCTCCGTTTGCTCCTGGCAGTGAGCGCTCTGAAAGGATAGAAAAGGTTTTCACCTACTGAGCTCTTCTCTTCCTGGTCGCTTTTCCTCCTGGAAAGAAGTTGGTTCTCCTCTCCACGGCCAAGGGAACCGTGTAACATATAACTGAGCAAAGCCCTCGAGCTTTGAGAGGGAACACTGCACACCACCTGCCTTCCAGCTTTGGACGCCTCTCGCTGCACACATTCCTGCGCTTCTTTGGTTAAAATTCGATTCCGACGCGTTTCAAGGCGATACACGCCCCTTCCTCATGGATTTAGCCATCAAAGGGAGGATTCTTTTCACTGCTGCGCTGACAGCCTATTATTGCTGCAGAGGAAACCACGTGGTCCCGGCACATGCCGAGGCATCCTGGTACTAGTAGTCCTTCATGGCAGTGAAAGCCAGTGTGATGCCCTGAGTGGGCTCCGTCCCTTTGACAAGTTCAGCTTAATTGATTATTTCACTGCCATGAAGGACTACTAGTACCAGGATGCCTCGGCATCCTGGTACTAGTAGTCCTTCATGGCAGTGAAAGCCAGTGTGATGCCCTGAGTGGGCTCCGTCCCTTTGACAAGTTCAGCTTAATTGATTATTTCACTGCCATGAAGGACTACTAGTACCAGGATGCCTCGGCATGTGCCGGGACCACGTGGTTTCCTCTGCAGCAATAATAGGCTGTCAGCGCAGCAGTGAAAAGAATCCTCCCTTTGATGGCTAAATCCATGAGGAAGGGGCGAGTATCGCCTTGAAACGCGTCGGAATCGAATTTTAACCAAAGAAGCGCAGGAATGTGTGCAGCGAGAGGCGTCTAAAGCTGGAAGGCAGGTGGTGTGCAGTGTTCCCTCTCAAAGCTCGAGGGCTTTGCTCAGTTATATATATATATATATATATATATATATATATATATATATATATTACCAACTGGCGTGTCGCCAGTAGGTATATATAGTTAGGATTTTTTGTCTATGGAACTTTTGAAAATTCTATGTCTAATAACTTTGGCGTTTGTGGACGGAATCGGCTGAAATTTTCAGGAAAATGGCACATTTTGTTTCTGAGCAGCCCCTGAAAATTTGGGGGGGTTTCGTCAAGGGGGGGCTGAGAAAAAAGGGGGGTCCCAAAACGCGTTTTTCCCATGTTAATTTCCATAGGGCCTTTGGCCTCACTTTTAGCTCGAACGGCTGAATGGATTTGCACGAAACTTGGCAAAATTGTAGGGACTGTTAGCCCGATGTGCCTTTGCTAGGTCTCAATATATGTGCTCCAGTGGATTTTGAGAAATTAACGTTCAAAACAAGATATATATCTGTAACAGCGTTCCGGGCTGCGCTCCGGTCCGCTTACTTTTCGCGAAACGGAACTTTGCGATGCGAAGCTGATTGGCTCCCCGGTGTCTGTCAACATTCTAAACAGTCCGGAGCGGCCGCCATCTTATCTCTCGGTAGGATCGAGAGAGAAGAAGAGGTGAAAAACGAAGGGGGAATTTAATGAAAGGGGGCAAGGTATACCCCTCTTGACCCCCTAGGAATGTTGTTGGGGTTATTAAAGGGTCCCGTGGGGAAAATAAAAAAAAAAATATTTTTCACGGTGGAAGCGCTTCCCGGGCCGCGAACTGGGCCGCAAACTGGTAGCGAAACGGGAATTCGCCATTTTGTGCTTCGTTTTAATTAAATTACTAGGTATAAGGGGGTGCGGGAGACGTATCCTAATCCCTTATGTTTTCTGAGGGTGGCTGAGGAGGCTCATATATGTTGATACATGTCTTCCAGCGGCTGTGCGTGAGCTTTTTTTTTTTTTTGCTGCGTGACGTCTGTTAACGTTCGATTCGATGGATATCAGGAAGTGTTGACCACCAATTTGTCAGTGCGATAAAATATTTTGTTATAAATGAATCCTTATTGATAAACATTGTCTGCGCCATCTTGCCTTTTTTCCAATGCCACAATTTTGTCGTGCACGGCAGCCATTTTAAATGCCAGGCCGGTCCCAGGCTATCACCTAGCCATGCGGATGTAGTTTATGGCCCCAGCTGTAGAGAATCCAGACATGCCAACCCTCCCGATTCAGGCGTGAGACTACTGATTTCAGTGCTAGTCTCCCGCCTCCCGATTTCTGCAAGCAAAAACCCGGGGGCATATTATCAACAACTAGCGATAATTTTTGTCTCTAACTTGTTTAGAGACAAAAATTATCGCCGCACATCGGCGATTTTTATCGCAGATAAACCTTGCTATTAGCAAGGTTTATCGCAAATGCGATAAAAAACGGCCGCAATGCATGAATATCGCTGAAAAGTCAGCGATATTCATGCATTATCGAGCAAATGCTCTTAGCCATGTTATCCACCTCCCATTGGATAACATGGCTAAGAACTGCTCAGGTCAGGTGTTAGCTTTTGGAGATATTTGCGCTTAGCGCGAATATCTCCAAAAGTTGGTAATAGGAGATAGCGATGTTAGGGACTGTTTCCAGTCGCTAACATCTTGGCACGCCCACTTTGCATGTCATGAGTGATAAATATCACTGACATGCAAAGTGGGGCCCAAGATGGTCGCTATCTCCTTTTAGCTGTCACTAACTGGTGTTAGCGACAGCTTGGTAATAGGGAGATAATTTTATCTCCGCTTTCTTGGCTTTTAAAGCCAAAAAAGCGGAGATAAACCCCCTTGATAATATGCCCCACGATTCCTCGGGGGTTTCAGCTGACAAGGCTTGGTATTGTGTTACGTGGTAATTTTTCCAGGAAACGTCAGAGGGTCGATGCAGGGGTTCTAGAAGGGGTGATAAACCATTTAAGCCTCATGAACAAGCGCATGGTCTTTTAACGATCTGTGAAGTACTCGGGGCGGCAGTGTGTGTGTGTCCTCTTTCAGGAGCGGGCGGGGGGGGGGCACTGCCAGCAACTTCCAGGTCAGGCAGTGTTCAACACTTGCATCACCCTTTCTCTGCCTGCTATTGCGCTCCATGCTTCGGAAAGGTAAGAAAAAGAACGTGCATTTGAGTTTGAAATGTCCGATCCTGTAGCAGTACACTTGCAAAGCCCACACATGACAATAACCCGATTCAAGGCCCCATTCACCCGATTTTTTAAAAATATATAACACTCCAACAAAGTAGGATTATAAAACTTTATTAACTTTTAAATATAACGAACGGAACAAAAACTGTAAAAACATTTAAACATTTTTGACAAAAAAAAGCAACAATGGTCAGAAGCTGTCTTTTGTGCGAATAGTCCCAAGGCAGCACAACGTGCTGAGTTCTGGACGGCACCCAGGTGATGTCACCTGGGTGCCGCACTGGTTTTGGTATCCTACAATGCTGCTCCGAAAATTGGCGTGGGGCGTCCCGGGTGGTGCGGGGGGAGGCCTCGTCAGTAGCGGTCTGTTGTGCGAATAGTCCCAAGGCAGCAGAACGCGCTGAGATGTGGATGGCACCCAGGTGATGTCCAGTAAACTGCCGCACTGGTTTTGGTATCCTACAATGCTGCTCCGAAAATTGGCGTGGGGCGGCCCGGGGGGGGGGGGCGTGGGGGAGGCGGTGTGAACGGGCCTCCCCAGGTGGCGGCCATCCAGCTGAGTTGCGCCCGCTCTTGCGGCTACAGCGTCTCGCTCACCATATTGTTGAGTTGCTCCCACTCTTGCAGTGCAGCGATAGGCGGCTGCCACATGACTCTTAAAATGGCGGACGGCTCTTCGGTTTTGGGCCTGGTCCACTAAAATGGCCCTGGGACACCTTGGAACTCGGACGCTTGCCTGCTAGGGCTTGGGCTCCATTCTCGAAAGCGTCCCCTCAGCCGTGAAGATTCTACAAAAGTCTTGGGGGCCCTCGACTCCTGCAGGCTTCCGGTGGGGAGCGGCTGCCATGATTGCTCGTGGAATGACCACGACGGAGCCACGAGATGGTGGTGCTCTCATGCTGACGCCAGCTTCAGTCTGAATCATCCAGAAACAAGGTGGGGCTTTCATCGTTTGGGAAAAAAAAATGTTCTAAACCAATGAAAAGTGTTATTTTTAGGTCATATGACCAAGCCTTCCATCTTTAGGAAACCAAAAGTAAAATGAACCAATGAAAAGTTTTATAAACAAGTCACATGACCTGTTATGCGGCATAGGGCTACAAAAAGCGTAGAAAATCCGTTGGCACGTGAGGCGGCGTCAGTAGCGGACCGATGTGCGAATAGGCCGAAGGCAGCACAACGCGCCGAGATCCGGATGGCACCGAGTTAGTGTCCAGCAAGTTGCTGCACTGGTGTGGCTATCCTACAATGCTGCGCCGAAAGTCGGCGTGGGGCGCCCCGTTGGCCTGTGAGGTCGCGTCAGTCAGTGGGGGCTGTGCGTCTCCCCCAAGATGGAGGCTCCTCGGCTGCAGTGGGGCGCCCCTTAGCGTTTCACTCGCCGTCCAACTGAGTTGCGTCCGCACTTGCGGCTACAGTAGGCCGAAGGCAGCACAACGCGCCGAGATCCGGATGGCACCGAGGTGGTGTCCAGCAAATTGCCGCACTGGTGTGGCCATCCTACAATGCTGCGCCGAAAGACGGCGTGTCCAGCTGAGTTCCGGTCACTTTTGCGGTACAGTGACTCGAACGCGCAGAGATCCGGATGGCACCGAGGTGGTGTCCAGCAAATTGCCGCACTGGTGTGGCCATCCTACAATGCTGCGCCGAAAGACGGCGTGTCCAGCTGAGTTTCTCCCGCTCTTGCGGTACAGTGACTCGAACGCGCCGAGATCCGGATGGCACCGAGGTGGTGTCCAGCAAGTTGCCGCACTGGTGTGGCCATCCTACAATGCTGCGCCGAAAGTCGGCGTGGGGTGCCCCGTTGGCTTATGAGGTGATGTCAGTAGTGGACCGATGTGTGAATAGGTCGGAACCAGCACAAGGCGCCAAGATCCGAATGGCAAGTCCTGGATGTTGAGTGCCATAGTTGAGAGTTCTGAGCAGTGCTTGTAAGACTGTCTGAAGCTTATTTGCACCTGCTGCAGCTTCACTATTGCCCTGGTGTGGCCAAAGGTCGCACATGACATAGGCGGCCGGCTCCCGAGGTCCGGCGGAACTTTTTTCCTTTTCCTTTCTGCTTCTTGTCCTACAATCCGTTTCATCTGAAGACACGACCAGGTCCCTGAATGTGTGCAGGGGGACGCTATTGATTGAATGAAAATGGCGGCTTGACACAAAGCTGACTCAAGCGTTGCTGTTGATGCTATACAGACAAAAATTGGTTTTCAGTTTGTACATTCTTCAGGATTTTTTTTTCCATCCAAGGCTGATTGAGAGTTTGTAGAAAAATGGCTTCAGATTTTCCACATATTACTCTTCAACATTCTTCCTAAATGTAACAATGTGAGACTCACTAGGAGAACGGCTGTTTATCTTTCCTTTCAAAATGCTGCCAACAATATTTTCTGAATGGAAGACACCATCTTGTAGCATAAAGGGCCGAAAGGGGTTCTGGTCTGGCCGATGGTTGGTGGAGACATTTTGACTATATCTTGGACCTGCCCGGCCTCGCCCAAAATGGCGCCGGTATAAATGGGACTCGTAACTCCTTGTTGTGTACTGGTTGAACAACCTTGATATCACGAGATATGAATGCAGTTTTGATGCTCATGGCGGGCGGGGACGAGAATTGATTGAATATTTCGACATCCCTATTGATATTAAATTCTGATGTGTTATTGATTACTGTACTATTGAAAGTTCGAATTTCAGTTTGCTCCATGGCCGGCCCACGTGGTTATAGGCCCGTATTTGTATGCTGGCATTTTCACAATAAAGGTTTTTAAAACAAAACATGGTAGTAGTATTTACATTGGTAAAGTTTTTACTTTTAGTCACTGTTTTCGAATCAGTAAAAGGCAAGTGAAATAAAGCAGTCCAATTACATGACGGATAAAAGGTATAATACGTAGGAACGCAGTAAAGATAAATGGTCAAGGGCAGTTGTGTTTTTCACTCCTGCAACATAAAGTGATCGATAAGAATCTGATAATCAGGCGTATCGGCGACTAAGACAGCAGGCCGAGTCTCTTTTACTCAACGGCTCCGTCATGGAACGAAGAAACGCCCTTTTTCTCGAAAAAGGAATATATTTTACTTGCAGGACAGTTGTAAATTTTCCGGGAAAGTACATTAGCCTTGAATATTATAACATATATGTTTTTTAAAAAAAAGATCGAAATCAATAAAAAGCGTATATTTTAGGTCATATGACCAAGCTTTTCATTATTAAAATAACAAAAGTAAAATGAACCAATAAAAAGTTTTATTAACAAGTCACATGACCTGTTATGCTTACGTTACGCGCTGCGCGCCGCGCCCCGGATCACTTCCGGGTGCGCTAACGCGGCGTGTCATATAACGCATTACGCGACAACGTAGGTCAAGAATATAGTCACAATGTCTCCACCAACCAGCGTTCGGAACACAACCCCTTTCAGCAGTCCAAAAAGTTCTGTTAAATGACAACAGAGGGGACAGGCAACAAGAACCATCAGTCAAAGAGGGGAGGGCAAGTTCTTCTCTACCGGGTCATGTTGGGGCGCTGCCGGAACTGATCGAATTGGTAGTCTACAGTGTTTCTGGATGTTTCAGACTAAAGCTGGCGTCAGCATGAGAGCACTACCATCTCGTAGCTCCGTCGTGGCCATTCCACGAGCAGACATGGCAGCCACTCCCCACCAGAAGCCTGCGGGAGTCGGGGGCCCCCAAGACTTTTGTAGAATCTTCACGGCTGAGGGGACGCTTTCGAGAATGGGACCCAAGCCCTATCAGGGAAGCGTCCGAGTTCCAAGGTGTCCCAGGGCCATTTTAGTGGACCACGCCCAAATCTGAAGAGCCGGCCGCCATTTTGAGAGTCCTGTGGCAGTCGCCTATCGCTGCACCGCAAGAGTGGGCGCAACTCAACTACATGGTGAGCGAGACGCTGTAGTCGCAAGAGCGGGCGGTAAACAGCTGAATGGCGGAAGAGGCACAGTGTAGCAAAAGCGGGCGGAATGGCAACTAATACGGTAAAGGGGCGCCCCACTACAGCGTGTCTTCAGGTCAAACGGATTGTGGGACAAAGTCCAGAATAGAAGAGTCATCAAAAGGCAAAAAGTTCCGCCGGACCCCGGGAGCCAGCCGCCTATGTCGGGGGCGATCTCAGGCTACACCAGTGCTATAAGACTTGGGGAGGGGGTCGGAGCCAAGCGTCTTCTCCGAGTCCGTGCCATCACACCGCCCCTCGGGGGCCTCCGTCAAGCGGTTTAGGGAGGTACCATATAACATTGTTTTCAAATGCAGTCAGGTCCACAAACGACCCTCACTTACTTTGAGAATAGTGAAGCTGCAGTAGGTGGAAATAAGCTTCAGACAGTGTTACAAGCGCTGCTCAGAACTCTGAACTATGGCACCCAACATCCAGGACTTGCCATCCGGATCTTGGCGCCTTGTGCTGCTTCCGACCTATTCACACATCGGTCCACTACTGACATCATGTCATAAACCAACATAATGTAAATAGTTATTTAATAAAATGTTTTACCCTGTTACTTTGCTGGTGTGTTGTGTATATTTTTATTATTTCCATAGGGTTTGTCGTTATTTTGGGCGGGGTGGGTGACGGAGCCGAGCTGTCTTGCAGCCCTTATGGTGTGGAGCTCAGTTCATCTTTTTATTTAGTATTTCTCATGAAGGGTTGTTCCTAATATTTCTATTTTAGCGAGGTCAAAAAGAGATCCAATTAGTGGCCTACTGATTTTGCTCGATTACTTTTATTTTTTTACACGATTTTTCACGATTTTTCACTATCTGCAAAGACTAAACAGAGTATTGCGACTTTGTGCTTGTTTGTAAATAGAGAATGGACCAAAGAGAATCAATTGTAAAACAGTAAATGCTTGGATAACAATCAATCAAATGGAGAGACAAGCAGGCACGACGGATTACAACGGGGGTAAAGGCCTGCGTTAACTACTCTTCACTATCTGCAAAGAGAGAGTACTACTAAGAGAAAAGAGGGGAGGGGGCAGCGTTCAAAGCACATCAGTGTGCATAAACACGAAAAAGTTCTTACCTATCACGTACTTGACATTTTACAGCTTTTGATATTTGCTATTAAAAAACCAATGAAATTCACTGAAAAAACCATAGGTTATAGGCCATATATAGTTAGGAATTTGCATTTACAAAACCTTGAAAATTCACTGAAAAAACCATTGGTTATAGACCATATATAGTTAGGGATTAGCCTTTTCAAAACCTTATTTTACTCACACAAAACCATTGAAATTTCATATATAGTTAGTTCCACTAACTATATATCGCGCACCCGCAATCCACTGCTGATGATGTCACATATTACATCATTCATGACATGGTTAGTGACATCACTGATGACATCACTGATGACATCTCAAATGACATCACTGATGACATCACTGATGACATCTCAAATGACATCACTGATAAAATCACTGATAACATCTCATTTGACATGACTGATCACATCACTGATGATATCATTCATGTGATAATACCATGAACCTCTTCAGACTCTAATATAACCTTAGATACAATCAGTGTAAACAGACAGTCACAGACTGTCACTCATCCATGGAGTTACTCACACACCTAGTCAGTTATGCAAAAAATCAATCACACCTCCATTTTCTCAACTATACAGTTATACACACCTTACTTATTCAAACATATACTAACACATATTTACTTTACTCTCTTATACAATCCCTGATACATGTTCACAATGATCCATACAGCCACTCACACATTCACTGGCTCTTATGCACAGTTATTTATAGATGTCAACTCTCACATGTACTGTGTTTTACATATGTACTTACTTTGACATGTAGCACTGAGATATCCATTCACTCACTAATACACTCATGCACAGTCAACCGCCCATACAGCTGTTTCCACATGCACTTTTGAACCCATACATATAGTGAATCAACTACTCACACATCTATGTACAGAGTCACACACCTCCCAGCCACCCATACACACACACTCAGTTTCCCATACAAATACTTGGACAACCAATGAATAACCCATACAGTTACTCATATAGCTACTGATCAACATATGCAGCAGTTTGTAGAACAACAGATATAATGATGCACAAATTAAAACAGTTTAGTCAGTAACCCATGCACTCAGTGAGACACATTTAATCACTCACTCATACAGTCAGTCATGCACCTACTAAATCCTTCATCCAGACACTTATACATCCACTCATTCTTCAATATGTAAGACATATTTTAACTTTACAGAAACATACAGTCACTGGATGTTGACATCAGTGATGTCATCAGTGATGTCATTTGAGATGTCATCAGTGATGTCATCAGTGATGTCACTAACCATGTCATGAATGATGTAATATGTGACATCATCAGCAGTGGATTGCGGGTGCGCGATATATAGTTAGTGGAACTAACTATATATGAAATTTCAATGGTTTTGTGTGAGTAACATAAGGTTTTGAAAAGGCTAATCCCTAACTATATATGGTCTATAACCAATGGTTTTTTCAGTGAATATATATATATATATATATATATATATATATATATATGTATATAATCCCAACATTACGTTTAAGAGGGGACCCTCATTACGTAGTCATGTATCCAATCCCTTCCCTGAGCTGCTAAGAAATCTTGGTTTCAACCCCGGCGGGGGTTCTTTAAATGTACAAGCTGCAAGGCATGTAAATTTGGAGTTAATACCAGCACGTACAACACTCCCTTCAGTCCAGTCCCATTGCCAATTAAGGGCAATTACGGTTGCAAGTCGGAGTACGCTGTTTATGTTCTGGCGTGCACCTGTGGCCTGAGATATGTTGGCAGCACCAGGCTTCAGGTGCATGCCAGAATATTGCAGCACCTCTGCGCAATCGTAAACAATGACAGTTCCTATCCTGTCACGAGACACTTTAAAAGTGTACACAATAACAACCTACAGTGTGTCAACTACTTTGTCCTAACATCAGTCCCCAAACCACGTAGGGGAGGTGTCAGAGACAAAATGCTACGACAATTAGAATCAAGAATGATTCTAGAACTGGACACGAAAGTACCCAACGGTTTGAATACTACGGAAGACCTTTATCATTTTTTATAAAGGTCCTGTTCGTACTTGATAATAATCTGCCTGCCGCTTCACATTAACTGATATCAATTTGAATGAGAACAGTATCTAACTGAGGCCACCCTCCTATACTGAAATAAGATGTACTGATCTTTTTAACTTTGCCACTCGAAATATTTTTATTTGAGCTGGCTATTCCGTCACCCTAGATTCTATTTGACCTTTTTTAAGATGTAATTATGAATTATTAAATCCCACTACTTCATTAATATGCACCATATCACAGGGTTATCATGGGCACTTCCTTTTTATTTGTATTTGCCTAGAGTAAGCCCAATATCCATACTGCAGAGGGGTTGCCATCAGTGTTTGATGTCCCCGCATCATTACTAAAGGTTTTTAACTTGTTGTTTTCATTAACGGCATGTTCTTAGTCCTACCAGTACTTTATTTATTTGCATATGTTGCACAATTGTCATGTTTATATTGCATAAGATTTGCACCTCCTAACGGATAGTTTTTAGATTAAATTATTTGATGGTTTTAAGTATATATACTATTACTTTTAACTTGGTCTATAAACCTTTGCACTTGTTTATAATGTTTATTATTGCGACATTTGCACATATTGCGTGTAATTACACATGTGCATCAGTTGTCATCAATGCACTATCTATAAGTACTGTATCGACTATGTTTGAATAATTTCAACCTTTCTTTTTGCATTTATGCAGGGATAACATTAACTGTTTTAGAATTTATTCAGCTCATATTATGGATTTCATTTAGACTTTGTCAAATTGGTAATATTCTATTTTAAAAAAACTCGCCTCTGCATCAGGGCTTACCATGTAGTATTCTGTTACTGTTTACTTATCACATGGTGTGCACAAATGCATTGAAAAAGAAGGCATTTTCGGTAATATCCTATTGTGATCAAGGGCATCCGCCAGAAACGCGTCAGTCCGCTGCGCTACTGATTTTGTTTGAATAAATCATCTTTTTGCCTTAACTTTGGGATTCGTTTGGGCTTTCGTCTTGGTCGCCAGCTCTCTGGAAGTTCAGGACTGACTATTACGTAGATATATATACACACATATGTGTGTGTTTGTACATATTTCATTATATGTATTTCATTTATTTATAATATAACATTTACAATAATAGAATAAAAAGCAAATGAAATCATTTTGATTCTTAATGTAAAATTAAAAAATTTAAATATTTGTGATAATAGTAGAATATGAACATTTTAAACCATATATATGTATAAAACATACGTACAATTTAATTAAAAATAAAATACATTCAAAAAATAAAACATACACCAAAAAGTACAATATATTTATAGTGATAAATAACTCAAAAATTAAAGAAGAATTTAACAATTCAAACTAAACAATAGTAGAAGAAGTATTGGGCTTTGAAGGGGTTATATTTACTATTCCGAATCCAACATTAGCAAAAGCAGGGAAAGTGATGAACTTTGGATGGCTTAAATTTACTGTTTCTATTCCAATCTTAGCTTCAGCAGGGAAAGTGTTGGACTTTGGAGGTGTCACATTCAATATTCCCTCTCCAACATAAATCAAAACAGGGAGGGTATTTGACTTTGGAGGAGTTCGATTTTTATTCCCATTCCAATCTGAACAACAGTAAAGAAAGTGTTGGATTTTGGACGGCTTTGATGTACTGTTAACACTCCAATATAAACAGAGCAGCAAGGGAAGTGTTG
Organism: Lissotriton vulgaris; assembly: GCF_964263255.1. Taxonomy (NCBI): domain Eukaryota; kingdom Metazoa; phylum Chordata; class Amphibia; order Caudata; family Salamandridae; genus Lissotriton; species Lissotriton vulgaris. The sequence goes on along the minus strand of NC_141694.1, from coordinate 1,612,938,472 downwards.
GTCTTTTGAGGGGTTATATTAACTTCAATCTGAGCAATAGTAGAGAAATTGTTAGATTTTGGAGAGGTTAAATCTACTATTCCTATTCGAGTTTGAGCAATAGTAGGGAACGTGTTCGACTCTGCAGTGGTTTGATATACTATTCCCACTCATTTTTGATATACTATTCCCACTCAAAATTACCACCATCAAGGCCAACATCCCCCCTCCCTCCCCATTTTTTGTTGATCCGCCATGTCCTCCCCCAAAAGGTGCACTAACTGCCTTTCCCCCTATCACTCGGGAAAGTTTGACCTCCGTAGTGCCACTGATCGAATCCGGCTCTCCGCTCGACCCCTGCCCTGCTCACATCCTTCGCCACGTCTTTGTCTCTTGCCCAGACCCTCCCCTCCATCTCCTCAATAGTTCCCTCTCCCGAGGCATAGTTCCCAGCTCTATGAAATCCGCAGTCATTGTGCCCATTCTGAAGAAACCGGGGGCAGATCCTTCTGTCCCGGCCAATTTCCGCCCCATTTCCCTCCTTCCTTTCCTGGCCAAGGTGCTCGAGCGCCATGTCACCTGCGCTCTGAGTTCCTTTGTGGAGAAACACGGTGTCCTTGCCCCCCGTCAAGCCGGCTTTCGCCCCGCACACTCCACGGAGTCTGTTGTTATGTCGGTCCTCGACACCCTCAGGGAGGGTATGGACACCAATCAGCACCAGGCGCTCGTGCTCCTCGATCTCTCAGCCGCTTTCGATACGGTGGACCACAACACCTTACTCTCCCGTATCGCGGCGGCGGGGATCGGGGGGAGTGCCCTGATCTGGCTGTCCTCCTTCTTGAGTGACCGCACCCAGGCTGTCCGCCTGGGTGACTATACAGCGGACACCCGAAGAGTTCAGTGCGGGGTTCCCCAGGGTTCCTCTCTCTCTCCCCTCCTATTTAATCTGTATATTGCCCCTCTTATTTTCTCTCTTCAACAGATGGAGGTCACCGTATTTAATTATGCGGATGACCTCCAGCTGGTCTTTAATCTCTCTTCTCCTTCTGCTACACTCAATTTTCAAACTGTCATGCTTCATATCAGGGACTGGATGAACCACAACCATCTCAAACTCAACCCCGATAAAACAGAACTGGTGTTGACGGGTGGTTCGTCCAGCCCCTGGTCCCCCCTCTTCTGGCCCCCTTCTCTCGGTCCTTCTCCTGTTCCCTCTCCCTCAGTCAAAACCTTGGGCATTAAACTTAATTCGCAACTCACCCTTCACTCCCAGGTTAGCTCTGTGGTTTCCTCTTCCTTTCTCTCACTGCGCACTATTCGCAGGGTGTCCCGATTCTTCACTTTCTCCGCACTGAAACTCATCATTCTGGCCATGGTGGTGTCCCGCCTGGACTACGGGAACGCCCTGTATGCTGGCATTCCCGCATACAGCTTACGCCGCCTTCAACAAATACAGAACCAGGCGGCCCGCCTGGCCTTCAATCTCCCCAAATTCCACCACTCTACCCCTCTTTTGAAATCACTGCACTGGCTCCCCGTGCGAGCTAGAACTCAATTCAAGCTCGCATGCATTACTTTCCTGGCCCGCTCCAGTTCGGCGCCAGCCTTCATCTCCTCTGAGATCGTCCCCTATGTCCCCACTAGGGCTCTACGATCCTCCACCCAGTCCCTCCTCACCATCCCACGCTTCCGGAGAAAGAAGTGGGGTGGATCTAAATTTTCTGTCCTTGCCCCTACCCTCTGGAATTCCCTTCCCCTTGAACTTCGCTCCACCCCCCTCTATTCACAATTCCGCAAAAACCTTAAAACTTACCTTTTCACTAAATCCTTTGACTAACTGTCCGCTTTGACCTCCTTATCTCCACCCTCAGTCCCCGTTAGTTATAGCGCCAAGAAGCCGCTGGTATACGTGCGCTTAAGAAATACTTTCAAACTCAAACTCAAACTCACTCAAAAATAAAATAAATCAGGGAAGGGGTTAAACTTTAGAGTAGTCAGATTTACTATTTCCACTTCATTTTTAACAACAGTAGGGAGATTATCGGATTTTGGAGGGGTCAAATTTAAAATTCCCACCCCAACATAAACACAAACAGGGAACATGTTGAACTTTGAAGGGGAGAGCCTTTCCCAGCAGCAGTAGGGAACGTGTTGTACTTTGAAGGGATTAGCTTTACTATCCCTACTCCAATCTGGCAACAATAGGGAATAAGTTGCACTTTGGAAAGGTTTGGTTTAATATTGCCGCAAATACGTGGAAAAAATGTTGGGACTTATTCATGAAGCCTGCGTCACATTTACGCCGCTGTTTCACCACTTTTAGTGATGCTGCGGCGGTATAAATATTGCGCCATGTTGCACCATATTTATGAAGTGATGCATCTAGGCAGATGCGTCACTTCGTAAACCCCTGCGCTACATTATAGCTGTGTCAGGTATAATGTATGCAGGGTGGGCGTTCCCCCGCAAGAAAGGATGGAAGTGGTGCAGTGAAATTTTCAAGGTTTCACTGCGCCACTCTAGGACCCCAATGCATCAAAACCTTGCGCCTGTCTCATGGAAGGCATAAGGGTGATCGAGGGCCAAGCCCCATGTTAAAGGACACATTGCTGGAGTTGCTTCTGTTGTCAGACACACCCCAGCAATGCACCACTTTTGAGCCGACAGATACGTCAGTAATACTGACGTATCTGTCATTCTTTGCGACACAATGCGTCATAGAGAAAAAATGACGTATCCATCATTTTGCATGGAGGGCAGACTGAGAAGTGTTGCATCACTTCTTTAATGTAGTGATGCAACACTTCTCATATGTGGGGCCCATTGGGGTTTAGAGGGTTTACATTTACTATTTCCACTATAATGTGAAGAACAGTAGGGAAAGTGTTTAAACCCTTAAACACACAAAACATATATATCTAAAACCAAATATTTAAAGTCCACATTAAAAATTACAAAACTATAGTAAAATAATTAAAAAAAGATTTACTCAATTAAAAGTTACAAAATTATCTATTAATAATGTATTTAACATAAAAGGAACTAAATATAAAAAAATACATTTAAAATAAGATCCATTCTAGCCTCCTACTGACCTAACATTCAGCTACTAAATTACAATTTACTAATCACACTTCGAACAAAAAACAACAAACTATAGTAAAATAAAATAAGAAGAACACATATTAACATACTGTCAATGCTTTATAATTATAAAATACCTACTGTATAATATATTACTTAAATACAGTATTTGATAGAACTATATTAAGGAAAACAATACTATATATAAATATATTTAGTGAAACAATATTATGTGCTTAAAAACAATATTCTTAACTTCTATATTGAGTCCCACAATGCTTTTGAGTTGATAATAGTTTTGAGATAATATTTTTGTATTGCAATATTAAAAAATTCTGAATACCGGCGCTAGGCTCTCAGAAATGCCCTAGTGCACATTCTTAGTTCCTGCTCGAGCCTGGCACACTACTGATAGAGCGCTTATAGCACTCTAAATTGTATGGGTGCACTATACTCATGGTTTAAACGCACTCACTCGTATTTTTATCGTTTGCAGTGTTTCATGATTATTAAGATGCATTTATTCGAGTTATATTAGTATCGAAATGTAGTGTGCACATTTAAGTAGGACTTTGTATGTATTAGAGAACTTATAATTCCTGTATGTGTAGTGTGCAGGATGAAATCATACTTGTGTAATGTATTTGCATTTAGTTTAAGTTGACTGAATTGTAGGCCCAAACTGTAGGTTGTTTTGAGTTTCATTTCTCCATGGTTGCTCAAGAATTATAATTAAATGAATCATTTTTGTGCTCGAAGACAATATGTTCTCATCCTACTGCAGGTACAGGAAAACGACCTTGTTATTCTTAGATTTAAGGAGATATTCGGAATACCTTTGAAGCAGTCTGGAAGGCGAAAAGGGAGGACGCCTTTCGTGTCTGACCTATCTGGGGACCAAGGCCACTGGAAAAAAAACATTTTTAATTAAAGGCTTCTGTGGAAACTTGCTGAAGGAAGGTGTTCATGAATGATGTATTGTGGGTTGAACATTGTCTTTTTTGTATGATGCGCAGGGTCAGATTGATAGGACTTCTACTTATTTCGGAGGAGAAGAAGCATCTTAGAGCGAACTCCATAGCTTTAAGCTATCAGACATATTTGATGTGAGTGCTTCTTAGGAAGTCAACATGTGCTGACACCTTTGGGATGGGATATTGGGGAAATAGATAGGACTCTCATTTAGAGCAGTGTAGGGAAAGATACTTTAGGTTTTCTCTCAAATGAAAAGAGAATTGGACTCAGCTTCTATCCCTTGTTGTATTTTGATTTTGGAGTTCATCATATTATGCCTCCTATGCCAAATGAATTATATACGTAGACTCAACTCTGTATTAATTTTTATGTACCTAAATACTCTTATATTGAGGTGTGTTTATATTAAATTATTTTTGGCCTTATAATAAATCCACAAAAATGGAATTCGGAGTCTGTAGTCCTTTAAAGCATGTCTAATTGAAGGTATAATTTTGAATTGTTTTACTCCCCTCCACACTTTTTAGCAGGCAATAAAAGACCATCTGCCTTGGATTTAGTAGGGAAGGTAAGGAGCAAACTTAGCGTCACCACTATTATCAGTAGCCTGTCAGCCAAAGTAGCTCTATTTCATAAAACGTTAGATCTGAAAAACATCAACTCACTCTGGCTGTCAGGATATGCCGAGCACTGTACAGGAACCCACGTTAAATCCCACACCTTTCTGAACCCTTCATCAGGTTAGAGATATCACAACTCTGTGAGTAAGAGAGAGAGAGGAAATGGGGAAAATAGGATATAAACAGACACTGGACACAGTGGCTTCTTGTCACTGCTTTCACTCTCAAGCCAATAGTCATGCTCTCTTGTCTCTAATACTTGTATTAAAGACAATAAACAGTGCGATTAATCAGCAAAACACATGTAATTCCAAGATCAGCAAGTACAGTTTCCCTTACTAGTCTTTGTAGTTGAGAATGTGTAATAAATCTTCAGGAAGACTATGAGACCAATGCAAGATTTGCGAAGACTGAATGCAGGAGCAAATGGTAAGTATCTACTCTAAGGCAAGAGGTGAAATGGAAGCATAAACAAAGCAAATGTGTGGGATTGAGAGGCAGGATGCAACTAGAGCAAAATGTGAACAAGCCATAACAACCTCGATATATTGCTTGACAGTTATTCTCTGTACTGATTGCTACTTATACTCTCTCTATCTGCCTTAACCCAGAAGTGGCCAACCATTACCTGGGAGTGTAATGCTGAAAGCTGGCTCACTTCCATTCCTATGTACATACCCCCCGGCACTACCGACCAGTGTTCCACAGCTTAGATAACCTAGGAGGTTTGTAATGCTTCGCTGAAGGGTACACCTTCATCCTTTGGCGCAATGTAATTTTAGATGTGACCATGATCAGTGACCTGTATGCCTGACACAGGTAAAAATGGATGTTCACCCCACTAGCCACATCAAATGTATGTAGAATTAGACATTAGAGTGATCCAGTGCCTACTCATACTGAATGGTATTCAGAACGTCTCAGGCTGTCTTCACATGAATACATTTTATTCCAACTGGGCTGGTATTCCCTCCTCCTGTTCCTCCCACATTATTCCCCCACACACAACTATATTCAAAATGTACATGTATTCCCCTACCAGATTTGTTTTACAACCTCGACTTTTTTTTTCAAACAGGGAAGATTCATGCATACAACCTTCTTTTTTTTATTTGTATTTGATTTGAGCCTAGAGGGAGAAAAAAACGTTTTGCTACCACAATGATTACAGGACCTTCACCGTAATAATCCTTATTTCTAACCTACAGGTCTTAAATTCCTGACCTTTCAAGTACTACTTGTGGGCGAGATTTATGTAGAGGATAATCTTGGTCAGATCTTCAGATGTCACCTCAACATTTGTGCATTACAATCTGAAGTCAGAGCCCTTTTTCTATAATGATAATCTTCATTCAGTCCCTTCAGTGTTTTATACCAATGATGTTGAGTATTTTCTTGGGTTTGAGGGCAATTTTCTCTAAGCAGATGATGCATATGTCTGTCCATTTTACCAGCTGTACGTAGGGGTAGGTAAAGTAAAGGTGGAAAGTCAAAACCCAGTCAAGAGGGTGATCAATCTCCTGTATTTATTCCATAATAGGCTGATTGAATGTGATGTTTTCAGAAGATTTGTTTGTCTTAAGAGTGTGGTTATTGTGTTTGTCCTACCTCCAGATATTGTTGTCTCCAGGAATAAAAGTATTCCTAGTAAGATAGATTAAGTCTTTCAAGAAAGCATTGGGTTGGGTGAATGATACAGACAGGACTGAGTGAGAACAAGGAGATCATTAAGAGATTCCTGATAGAATCAAAATCAAGCAGAAGTAGGGTGCTTTGGGAAACTGACAATGACAATGCTTCCACTTCTTCCCACTGCTGCAGACAAAGTTTCAGGTAAGCTGATGTAATAATCGTATATTTTAAAGTCTACCACAATATTTAGGAAAATGATTCTTCTGCGGCGTCCAAAGACATATATATTCATTAGGAAACTGTGTGCATTGTAAAAACGCTAAACGTGCATTAAACATTTGTTTATCTCACGGGGCAAATAGTGCTTGATGTAAACAAAATGCCCATCATAAACAGTGACTCTAGAAAATAAACAGTTCTGCATCAGGAGCCACAAAGGCAATCACTATTATATCACAATCAGAATTGCTGTCATTATGTGCTAGGCAGATGCCACACTATGGCCCACATGCATCAATGTAGGATTTTGCATTTCTCAAATAGCGAAAATTAAGGAATCGCTATTTGAGAAATGCAAAATGCTATGCATCAAGAAATCCTAAAAGTTTTTAGGATTTCTTCATTTTCGAAAATTGCGATTCCTTAATTGCGAAGTGCAATTAAGGAATCGCATTACATTGATTCCTATGGGCCTAGAGGCCCATAGGAATCAATGTAGTCAATTTGAAGCCAGTAGCAAATTGCGAGTGGCACTTAGAACATTTCATGGGTGCAGGGGGGGGGTCCAAAGGACCCCCCCATGCACCCCTGAAATGTATTTTTCGCATCATGTTGCACACACACATGTCCTAAGGACATGTGTGTCCGTAACATGAACGTTTTAAAAATGCATTTTCTGCATTATTTACAGTTTTTGCAAATTTACCGAGTAGTTCAACTACTCGGTAAATCTGTCCCGCAAAATGCGATTTCTCTTTTGAAAATGTATTCATGCATTGCTTTTAGGAAATCGCACATTTGCGATTTCCTAAAAGCAATCGCATTTTTGGAAATCGCTCAAATGTAGCGATTTCCAAAAATGATTGATGCATTCCAAAATGCATTTTTGGAGTCGCAAACGGCCGATTTTAAGGAATCGCACCGTTTGCGACTCCATAAATGCTTGATGCATGTGGGCCTATGTCACTGGACTAACAATTGATAGCTGGGTGCAACTTAGATTATACAGGATGATGACAGTAATATGACGGTGCTGCTCAATTATGCCAAAGACTGTTCTATTATGAAAATGGAATAGTAAAAGAAACAGTCATATGAATCAACCATACCCTCAATCATAAAATCAATTGCACATAGAGGTTGAACTTGGGTAGACGTACAATTCAAGATTCACTGATGAAATTCAGTCATAAGGGTATTTAGTCATGCTCATTCTATTTCCTCGGTGTGATGTAATATATTCTATGGGTGTTTCCTTTACCCGAGTTGGCAAGTGGGCTTTTCAGGGCAGTGATGTCCTGAAAACCTTATGCATAACTACAAACACATGAGTTTTTAGCTTATGCTTAACTATAAATACATGAGCTTTTAGCTATCCACATGTATGATGTGCACATGGTATTTCTATTGCACAAACCTAGCTAAAAGGCAGTGGACCACTGTACAGGGACAAAGGCAATCAAAAAGGCAATCAGTGGTGGGAGGGGTGGCTGGTTAATGCAGTTTGATGTAACGCTTTTGAAAGATGTGAGTCATCAACTCTATCCTAAAATGGAGCAGCACTTGGGCGGTCCTTCGGGATACAGGATTGTTGATCCAGATCTTGGGTGCACTAATGGAAAATGCAGCTGCCTTGTTGTATATCTTTTATACACTCTTCTCAGTCTGCAGTCTAATAGTGTCCTGACTGCCGCTGTACCGGGTACCACAAGAGCAGGTGAGTCTGTCGGCAAGATTAGAGAGGATGATGGCCATGATGACTTTGTAAATGATCTGACTGGTTTTGAAGATGATGCGAGCCGGAAAAAGGAGCCTTTGGAGTTTAATTAGAATAGAGGTGAGGTGATCAGAAAGACAGTGCCAAACCAGGAGCCAAGACAACACCTGACTGCAGATGAAGCAATGCAAGAAAGAAAAAAATAGAAAGAACGTCTTCTCCATAAGCACCCAATTTCTAGAACTATGAGCTCCATCAACATCAGAATGCCTCCAACCCTCCCGCAAATTAGAAAAAAAATTAAGACATATCTCTTCAGAGAGCATTATCCCTCTTGTAAATAATCAAGGCATGCATCCTAGAGCCCATGCCTAAAGTTCAGCACTACTGGTGCTATACAGCTAGAATTCCACTTTATAAGTACCATTACATACATTTCTGCAGTTTGTTAATATTCACAAACTTCTCCATAACCCATTCCTTGGGGCAGTCAGAGGTTTACTTTTGTCAAGGGTGGGAGTAAATCTATTTCCACAATGGGAATAGGCAGAAGACTGCTCCAAAACTGGTATGGAAGGAGTTTCTCCATGGGGAAAATATTTAATTTATACAGAAAAAAAAGATAATTAAAAGTGCAGTTACGCTTATGCAAAGGCATTTTCTCATGTTCAATTGAACTATGTACATTGATGCATGTTGAACTGCCTTTGCATACCCATAAGTGGGAATCCTCAAAAGATGTGCACAAGTGCTCTTGAAGACCTGCGACTTTTGACAGTTTTTATGTCTACTCTAGGAAATCTTTGTCAAATCTTTGTGAAGTCAAAACAATAGTTCACCTTTAGTCAAGCAAGGTGGTAAATCTTTTGCAGCAGATTTACATTTACTGTAAGAACCAGTCCATCAATGTCCTTCAGTGTTCTTTCTGCCCCAGGTTAGCAATGTTTTGTCAGGATAATGATATGGCTACAATTTAGAGAGGAATTAAGTATTTGTTAGTGAACCTAAAATTAATATATAATAAAACTCACCTCTAATACTTCAATAGTCACATTCACCTTAAATGATAGAGCAATCATCAGGCCCTCAAGAACTAAATCTGAGAAATAGGTTACAGAGATATTGACCAAAAAGCATTTCAATTTGGTAGGAAGCAATGAGAGTGGCATTTGATCTACATTATTATATTATGGTCTTTTTGTTTGTGAGATAATGACTTAAATACAATGCATATATATGCATCACAAGCGTTGTTTCAAAGAGCGCTCCCATTTATGGGCAAATTGTGGCACTGACAAAAATCATTTCACCCTGGAGTAGGAGTCAAAGTATCTCCTGAATATCTCAATAAATGTATTAAAATGCACTGTAGTCCTCTCCGTTTTGGACTATATGTGGCAGGCTGTTGAAGAGTTTTGCCCCTAGCAAGTCAGGGGAGTAATATTAGGATTGAGTCACTGGACCTTGTTGACTTTTCTTGGTTCTACCTCATGGAGCCAAGGATAGAAGCGAGTAGATAGGATTTTTGCTTAGCTGGCAAACCAGAGAACTGTGATTCCTATTTACCTGTACAACTACAGTCAGCGCAGTTTACAGCACCAGCATGAGGCACTCTCATTCTATTATATATATTGTGTTTTCTCACCTCCAGGGATCCCCTTTTAGGTTACACATGTTTATCGTTTTAAGTATGAATGATAAATATAAAGGGGCAGATTTATGAGGCCGTTGCGCCTCTTTGCGCCGCAATTGCGTCACTTTATTTGACGCAACTGTGGCGCAAACAATGCGCCCTATTTACAACGTGACCCATCTAGGAGATGCGTCACGTTGTAAAGCACTGTGCCATAAGGAGGCGTTCCTGCGCAGGGGGGGGGCGTTCCTGCGCAGGAACGCCTCCTGAAAGTGGCTGAGTTAAATCTATGAGATTTCACTCAGTCACTTTCAGGGCAATGCTGCGTCAAAACCCTGTGCCTGCTTGAAGCAGGCGTAGGTCTTGACACAGCATTGTGCACATGGTGTACCCCCGATCCTTGCTGGAGCTGCGTCGCGCTTGCGACGCAACTCCAGCAATGTGCCACATTTCCGGCACAGACGCGTCATGGGTGGCGGAGCTGTGGCGCACTGTTGCGCATGTTAACTGGCGCATCCCTGGGTATGCGCCAGTTAACATAAATCTGCCCCAAAGTGCATATTTGTTTAATAGTACTAATAGTGATACTTAAGTATATACAGGTAGATTCATCAAGCATTTTTGCGAGCGCAAACGGTGCGAATCGCAAAATTCGGCCGTTTGCGACCACAAAAATGGCATTTGAGATTCATCAATGGTTCATGAACTCGCAATTTGACAAATCGCAAATAATTGCGAATTATCAAATTGCAATCACATTTAAGGAATATTGTTAGACGGGACCTGGAGGGTCGGCCGAGGACAAGGGGAGAGGTCTCCGGAGAGAGCCGTCTCCAGCGATCGTACAGACAAGTAACTTCCCCCCGCCCACAGATGGACACCACACAAAGATAAGATTTAACGTTCTTTAGAAGCAATCTTGAGGTACGGTAGAATGGTACAAGGAGGTCTGGACTCAGGGGTCCCCTCGATTCTAGTCTCTTGGATGGGAAAGGGGGTAGCGGGACAGTCTTATTACCAATATGGTAGTTGCGATGAGATGATGGGTAGCTCACAATCCTCGAGCTCGGCGTTCTAGGAGGACGGGCCGCGGCAGCGCCAGCAGGTCCCGGGGAGATCGAAAGTGGTAACGGTCCGCGGCAGCGCCAGCAGGTCCCGACGAAGATGGTAGTTACAACGGGCCGCGGCAGCACCAGCAGGTCCCGACGAGGATGAAGGTTGCAGAGGGCCGCGGCAGCGCCAGCGGCAGGACGACAGTTCACAAGGCAGGGCTGCGGCAGCGCCAGCAGTCCGTCAAGGATGAGTTCGTCTCGGTGTCTCTCGACTCCAGGATACAACTCCCTTCCTGCTCTGGAGCTGCCCCAGTTATAGGTCTGGCGGCCTTTGATGTCCGGATCCTCGCACTTAGAGGTCGGGAGGTCCGGGATGAGAAAGTCCAGACACCCAGCAGGGGGGTGGAGCCAGCGCCCGGGAGGGCTGGGGCGATCGGCACCTGGCGGGGGAGAGCCATCGACACTTCTTCCTCCCATTGACCTGCCAAGTGGTCCGTTCACCTCTTGGGTGGATGGTGGTGCCGGGATGTCGGGGCCTGGCCAGGCCCAGGGTTGGGGTCGAGCTGAGGCCATGCGGCCTCGTGGTGCAGTGTCCAAGATGGCGGCCGGGCCGGGCAATGGTGCTGACGGTGGCCCGGGCCCGTGATACAGAGATGTCCGGGGGCAGGAGTCCCGTAGGGGACGGAGTGCGGGTTGCTTCTGTGGGTAGCACCTGGAGAGCCGGTGTCCGGGCCCTGTCATGCGGGGAGGGAGCGAGCCCTTCATGTGGCCTGTCCAACATGCGTCCCCCCCAGCTGAAGGCGGGGAGAGTCACCCATCCTCTTGGGGACTTTCCTCGTCGAGGCGGAAAAAGCGTGACAGGCCATCCGCGTTGGCGTGATCCTGGCCAGGGCGGTGCTCCACCGTGAAGTCCATCCCCTACAGGGAGATGGACCATCGCAAGAGCTTGGGATTTTCCCCCCGCATCTGCATTAGCCATTGCAGGGGACGATGATCTGTTTGCACCCGAAAGTGGGTACCTAAGAGGTAGGGCCGGAGCTTCTTGAGGGCCCATACTACTGCGAAGGCCTCCCTCTCGATGGTGCTCCAGCGCTGTTCTCGGGCCAACAGACGTCTGCTGATGAAGGCCACTGGTTGGTCGACTCCCTCGGGGTTCAGTTGGGAGAGGACGGCCCCAATGCCATGGTCGGAGGCATCAGTCTGGACGATGAACTCCCGGCTGTAGTCGGGAGCCTGGAGTACCGGGGCGGTGCACATGGCGACCTTCAACTTCTCGAAGGCCGCTTGACAGTCGGGAGTCCAGTCGACTCTTTTTGGCTGGTTCTTGGATGTAAGTGCCGTGAAGGGCCCCACAATGCTGCCAAAGTCCTTCACAAACCGCCGGTAGTATCCGGTGAGCCCCAAGAAGGCCCGGACCTCGGTTTGCGTTACGGGTGGCTGCCAGGACTGGATGGCAGCGATCTTGAGCTGGAGGGGGGCCACCAGACCGCTCCCCACTTGGTGTCCGAGGTAGGTCACGGACCCCTGGCCAATCTGGCATTTGCTGGCCTTGATTGTGAGGCCGGCCTGTTGGAGGGCCTGCAGGACCTCTGAGGTGGCGGAGGTGGTCTGACCAGTGGCGGCTGTAAACCGCGATATCGTCCAGGTAGGCGGCGCTGAACTCTTCGAGGCCCGCCAATACCTGGTTCACCAGGCGTTGAAAGGTTGCTGGAGCGTTTTTCATTCCGAATGGCATCACTTTGAAATGGTTGTGACCATCCGGGGTGGAGAAAGCGGACCGTTCTTGCGCCCTGGGGGTGAGGCCGATCTGCCAGTAGCCCGCTGTCAGGTCGAAGATGCTGAGGTAGCGGGCAGCCCCCATGCGGTCGATCAGTTCATCGGCTCGGGGAATGGGGTGAGCGTCGGTCCGGGTGACAGCGTTCAGACCCCGATAGTCAACGCAGAATCGGAGTTCAGGGGTGGTGCCGGGGGCAGCAGCCTTGGGGACCAGCACAACTGGGCTGGCCCAGGGGCTGTCCGAGGGTTCGATGACTCCGAGTGTGAGCATTTTCGACACTTCTTCTTGGATGCAGGCACGTACCCGATCTGGTACGCGGTACGCCCGATGTCTGATAAGGGGACTGTCCCCAGTGTCCACGTCGTGCAAGCACCAGGGGGTGACCCCTGGGGTGAGGGAAAATAGGGCTGCGAATTGCAGCAGGAGAGCCCGACAGTCTTGGCGCTGCTCAGAGGTTAGGGCATCTGAGAGTCGGACCCCGTCTACTGAACCATCTTTCTCACGGGTCCTCAGTAGGTCAGGGAGGGGCTCGGAGTCTTCTTCTGCTCCACTGTCGGTAGCCATTAGTAGGCTGAGCTCCGAGCGCACAAAGTGGGGTTTGAGTCTGTTGGCGTGGAGGACCCGGAGGGGGTTCCGGGGAGATTCCATGTCGATGAGATAGGTGACGGGGCTCTTGCACTCGATCACCTTGAAGGGCCCCGTCCACTTATCCTGCAAGGCACAAGGTTCGGTGGGGGACATCACCCATACTTGCTGGCCAGGTTCGAACTCTATGGAGGAGGCATTCTGATTGTACCATTTCTTCATGTCCTCCTGACTGGCCTCAAGATTGGCTTTGGTGATCTCTCGGAATCGCCTGGTCTGATTGCGGAGGGTCAGGAGGTACTTGTAGACGTCTGGAGGGGTTTTCAGGGGGGCCATCTCCCAACCTTCATTGACTAGGCTGAGGGGCCCTCGAACAGGGTGTCCGTACAAGAGTTCGAAGGGGCTGAAGCCGAGGGACTTCTGAGGGACCTCTCGGTAGGCAAAGAGGAGGCACGGGAGTAGCACATCCCACTGGCGGCGGAGGGGCTCTTCCAACCCCATAATCATTCCCTTGAGTGTGCGGTTGAACCGCTCAACCAGTCCGTTTCCTTGCGGGTGATAGGGGGTTGTGAATCGGTAGGTGACCCCGCACTGCTGCCAGAGGGATTTCATATATTTTGAAATAAAGTTCGTGCCTCTGTCGCTGACGACTTCCCGGGGGAAGCCCACCCGTGAGAAGATCCCTATTAAGGCTCGGCCGACCACCGGTGCTGTTACAGTTCGAAGGGGGATGGCCTCGGGATAGCGGGTGGCGTGGTCCACCAGTACCAGGATGAATCGATGCCCTTGTGCTGTTCGGGGGTCCAGGGGCCCCACAATGTCTATTCCCAACTTTTCGAACGGGGTGGTAACCACCGGGAAGGGTTGCAGGGGTGCCTTGAGTTTGCGGCCGCTCTTCCCGCTGGCCTGACAAGTGGGACAGGACCGGCAGTGGTTGAGTACGTCATTTCTCATTTTGGGCCAGTAAAAGTGGGTCACCAGGCGGTTGTAGGTTTTGTCCTGACCCAAGTGTCCGGCCAGGGGCACGTCGTGGGACAAGTTCAACAGGAAGTCTCTAAAACGGAGGGGCACCACCAACACTCGACTGGCCCCCAACTCTGCGATTCTTTGTTCACTGTACAATAGATCATTTTCCCAATAGATCCAGTGGGCCCCGGTGGTATCTCCCGCGCTCTGGGCGAGTGCTTGCTGTCGTAGTCCCTCGAGGGAGGGACATGTCTTTTGCTCTTGACGGAATTGTTCCTGGGTGGGTCCCCCTTCTTGACGCCACTGGGCCAGGTCTGGGAGGTCCTGGGGCTGAGCGAGTTCTTCTTGGGTTTGTTCCGGGGGGTCGGCGTCCCCCACTGGAGCGATCGGGGGAGGAGGTGCTGGCCATTCGGGTTCTTCGGGTCGGGGGATGGCGCGGGCCGCCATGGACCGGGTGGTTACGCACGCCCAGTCCGGGAGGCCCAACATCCCCAGGTGCTCTCTTCTTTCCACGGCGGCCCACGGGGAACTCTCGAGATCGTTCACCAGGAGACAGTCCACGGGGGCATCATCGCGGACCGTCACCTTCAGCATGCCGGATACTCCTCCCCATTCGAAAGGGACGCAGGCCATCCGACACAGGCTCTCCGAATTGTCGGCTGAACGGACGGGGCAGAGAACGTTCGGTAGGATTTGTTCTGGGGTCACCAGGTGACAGCGGACGGCCGTCACGCTGGCCCCCGTGTCACGTAGGGCTTCAGCCTTGCGCCCATTTATGTTCACCCACTGACTGTATTTTCTGGTGTTGGCGGGTAGGGGAGCCCGCGGGATCATGTCTCTTCCCCCTAGGCACACCAGGACCATGGCGGCCGGTACCCACTCTTGTTGCTCTTGTTCGTATTCTTCATGCTCTTCGGAGACTTGCTCTTCTCCTAGGGCGGCGGCAGCTACCTGACGGGGCCCCGGAGTCTGGTTCTTTGGGCAGTTCGGGTCATTGGCGTAGTGACCAACTCGCTGGCACCGGTGACAAGTGACATTGGCTCTGAATCCCGGGCGCATCGGGGGGTTGCCCCGGCCGGCCGGGGGCGGGGTGCTGGTAGCGGGCGCGGCCGGGACGGCGTCTTTCCCCCGGCCCTGGCCTCCTCCTCCTCCTCGGGGACGGTGATGGCCTTGGTTGTTCCTGTTCTGCTCGTTCGGCCCACCCCGGCCCACTCGGGTGCTTTCCCATCAGTCAGCCTCGGCGGCGAGCTGCTGTGGATCAGTCAATTTACTGTCGAGGAGGTGCTGCCTGAGCTCGACGAAGCAGTTGTTGGAGAGGCACTCCCATACGACGAGGTTAAAAAGCTGCTCGTAGGTCATTACGTGGCTCCCCTTGATCCATCCCTCAAGGGCTCGGCTGAAATAGTTTACATATTCCACCCAAGTTGTACCTGGGATTCGGGTGCAGTCGCGGAACCTCTGGCGGTACATTTCGGGTGTCAGCCCATATCGAGTGAGGAGGGCGGCCTTCATGTGATCATAGGACGTCATTTGATGGTCCGGGAGTTGTAACAGGGCATCACGGCCTTCATTGACGAACCTCCCCCATAGACCGGCTCCCCAGTCACTTCGATCGATCCGGTGGGAGGTCATGGCGATCTCGTAGGCCTTGAACCACTTTTGTATGTCGTCGTTTCGGTAATACTCTCGGACGACATCTTTGGGAATGTGGACCTTTGGTTCTGTAGCTCCTGGGGTGCGCGGTGGCTCGGGCATCCCCAGGTCTTTGTTTTGCTTTCGTAGTTCTATCTCTGCCAGTTTGCGCTCGTGTTCGTACGCCAGTTTTTTTTCTTCGAGCTCTCTTTGTCTTTGCTTTTCTTCCCGCTCTTCTCGGAGCCGTAAGTGTTCTAGGTTCAATTTTTGTTCCGCTAGTTTTAGTTCTCCATCCAATTTGAGCCGTGCCAACTCTAATTCATGCAGTCTGCTTTTTTCTCGCTCTTGGATCTCTTCCCGGGAGAGACCCGTTCTCCTTTCTTCGGAAGGAGCGGTGCTAGTCTCCGGTGCTTCGATGTGTTGGTCCCGGGGACCGGCGGTATTTGCTTCTGCCCACAATTCTAGGGCGTGTTTAAAGTCATCTTTTGTGCTCAGACCGGTGGTAGCAATGCCCAGTTCCATACAAAATTGTTTTAATTCTCGATGGCTGTACTCCTCCAGTTTCTCCATTTGGAATTTCTCCGTAGACCCGCTCTCTTGGGTCGACATTGTGGTTTAGTCGTGGGGTGAGTTGCTTTCTGTACGATTACGCGTTGGTTCGGATCGCGCCGCTGGCCACCAATGTTAGACGGGACCTGGAGGGTCGGCCGAGGACAAGGGGAGAGGTCTCCGGAGAGAGCCGTCTCCAGCGATCGTACAGACAAGTAACTTCCCCCCCCACAGATGGACACCACACAAAGATAAGATTTAACGTTCTTTATAAGCAATCTTGAGGTACGATAGAATGGTACAAGGAGGTCTGGACTCAGGGGTCCCCTCGATTCTAGTCTCTTGGATGGGAAAGGGGGTAGCGGGACAGTCTTATTACCAATATGGTAGTTGCGATGAGATGATGGGTAGCTCACAATCCTCGAGCTCCCTAGGAGGAAAGGCCGCGGCAGCGCCAGCAGGTCCCGGGGAGTTCGAAGGTGGTAACGGTCCGCGGCAGCGCCAGCAGGTCCCGACGAAGATGGTAGTTACAACGGGCCGCGGCAGCGCCAGCAGGTCCCGACGAGGATGAAAGTTGCAGAGGGCCGCGGCAGCGCCAGCGGCAGGACGACAGTTCACAAGGCAGGGCTGCGGCAGCGCCAGCAGTCCGTTAAGGATGAGTTCTTCTCGGTGTCTCTCGACTCCAGGATACAACTCCCTTCCTGCTCTGGAGCTGCCCCAGTTATAGGTCTGGCGGCCTTTGATGTCCGGATCCTCGCACTTGGAGGTCGGGAGGTCCGGGATGAGGGAGTCCAGACACCCAGCAGGGGGGTGGAGCCAGCGCCCGGGAGGGCTGGGGGCGATCGGCACCTGGCGGGGGAGAGCCATCAACACTTCTTCCTCCCATTGACCTGCCAAGTGGTCCGTTCACCTCCTGGGTGGATGGTGGTGCCGGGATGTCGGGGCCTGGCCAGGCCCAGGGTTGGGGTCGAGCTGAGGCCATGCGGCCTCGTGGTGCAGTGTCCAAGATGGCGGCCGGGCCGGGCAATGGTGCTGACGGTGGCCCGGGCCCGTGATACAGAGATGTCTGGGGGCAGGAGTCCTGTAGGGGACGGAGTGCGGGTTGCTTCTGTGGGTAGCACCTGGAGAGCCGGTGTCCGGGCCCTGTCATGCGGGGAGGGAGCGAGCCCTTCATGTGGCCTGTCCAACAAATCTCAATTTGAGATTTCTTGAATGCTATTCATGAACCTTTTGAAATTTGCGAATTCGCAATTTCTGGCCGCTATTTACTGCGAAGTCTGACTTCGTGGTAAATAGCGAAAACTTAGAAAATGCACTTTAGTGCATTTTTCTAAGTGGTATGTTACATACACACATGTCCTTTGGACATGTGTGTGCGCAATATCAGGCTACATTTTCATTTCAGGGGTGCTACAGGGTGTCCTTTGGACACCCCTGGCACCCTTGGAATCGGATTCTTTTTTGCGATTAGCAAATTGCTAATTGCAAATAAGGATTGACTCCTCATTTATTCCTATGGGCCCATAGGAATGAATGGGGAGTTATTCCTTATTTGCGATTAGCAATTTGCTAATCGCAATTAAGGAGGCTGTAGGAATCGCAATTTATTTTGCAATTTCTACATGAATCCCGGTTTGCGAGTCCTTAATAGCGAATCCTTAATAATCGCTATTAAGGACTCGCAAATCGGGACATTGATGAATCTGGCTGATAGTGCTTCAGTGTAAGGATTTTCAAAGCCCTAGACAAAATGGCATTTTGCCTTTCAGACGCCGTATATGAGGACATTTGTTGCAGTCTGGTTCCAGTGTCTGGTGGCTTCGAAGAGCATCTGCCTACAGTGGCTTTAAGGTAGCATGGGCACTGCACCCAGGGGAAAGTAGGACCCTCTGCCACACCACTGTCCACGCGATGGCTTTGGCACAGCGAGTCATAAGTCCACTGTAGTGCATAGTCCAAGGAAGAGAAGTGACAATTGGGGAGTTTGGTCAGGGTTACACTCAAAAGCTGGGGCACAGTAAGTCATCAGATTCCTGCATGTGAAGGCAACACACTGTACTGTACACAGCTGTGGACCAAATAAAGAGAACCAGGCACATAGGACTAACCCAATGGAGAAGGCATCTGTAGCCCAATGATCACTCAGGGTCTTCGGGTGCTGCTAGAAGCCTTTCTGTGTAGATCTAAATGTCTCTTGTAAAACACATCCAGACTTCAGTATGGTCTGCTAACCTAATAAAAGACCCCCAAATATTTTTAATTTTATGTTTGCATATGTTACTGAGCAAAAATACCTCGAACCTAGGTCTGTGTATTTTTTATTGTTACTACGTGAACAGAGAACGGGTTTGTTGTCCTTCTAGGTGCAGTCACTGTTCCCACCGCTGCCAAGGAGGAACATTGTCTGATTGGGCAAAAATGCATTCATTTTCAACTTCTCGTGCTCATGTTCAGTCGGCTTGCACGCGACGAGCCAGCACTATCCCTCCGATAGGTTAGTGACCCTTTCTTAGCTGCGCAATCGGTGTGACCTATCTATAACCCCGGCTCTTTGGTTATTTGGTTTCCGACATCCATCGCACGCCGACTCAAATCTGCCTCTTTGCGCAGTGATGAAGCAATGGCCCCCTCAGCACGGCCGCGGCCTCGGTTTCATTTGCCACCACTACTGCTATGAATTGCCAGCGCCAGCTTCCTCAAAAGACCGCAAAACGAAAGGTTCTCGTGGGAAAAAGGCATGCACGTATTTTTATCCACCAGTGAAATGCTGATTAAAATTATTGTATCTATGGAGTCATGTAAACGATGCTAGTAAACAAACGGAAGAAAACCGGAGCGCGTGGGCCACGTGGTGTGATGTGGTGACCTGCAAACGCTGCCCGTGTGCTACAAAGGCACAACTGGTGCTGAGCGCGGGGTTTTGTGAATTCCAAGCGTGAGTGGATGACACCCAGTACATGCATATAAAACACGCTAGTCTGGAAATAAGGCATTTTCACTCAAGGTTGAGTGGAACTGGGGCTACTATGTTTTGATTAAATGCTCAAAGGTGTCACCCGGCTCCACGTCACGTGGGATACCTTGTGCCTGTCCTGACGTTTCTAGACATCATCACTTTGCATACGGGACACTCTATAATAGGTAAACGTGAGATTACCTTATCCAGAATGCCTGGGCTGTTGGCCAAAACATCAGGAGTGGCTAGCTGGCTTGGGGGAGGGTCACCTAACAGCTGTGTATGGCAGTTTATGTGAGCGGTTGTTGTTGGAATGAGGTGTCTCGTGCCTGGCAACTGTGCCCTGTGTAGGTTTCCTGGAGTTTCTGTTGTTTTCCCCCTTGACTCGACAATCATGTGAGCTCACTGGTGCTTCTCACTGTTTCCTGAACTGAATCTCCAGGGGCCATATTGCAGAAAGTGTCCAGGAGGCAGACGTGCATTGTCAACAGCTTTGTGCGCTCCTGCGGCACTTTGGTATTACAGAAGGGGACCCATATGCTTGTGCGACCCCTTCTGTAATACAAATAGTGCTGGCGGCTTACACCGTACTGTGGATGTGGACGCAGATGCAAGCATGCCTTTAGGAGGCGCACTGAAAGTGCAGCACAAAAGGGTGGCGCACTGAAAGTGCACCTCCTAAAGGCAGCCCTCTGAAGGGGCGAAAGGGGGCTCCATGGACCCTCTAGACATCCCCTTGCAGGCGGGTGCAGTCACTCATTGCACCCACATACAAGGGGATCTCTAATCCCTATTGGAAGTGCAGAAGGGTGCTGCCAGCACTTTGAAACACAACGCAGCTTTGATGCAGTCGCTCTGTATTTCACTTGAATGCGCTGCAGTCGAGTTTGCAGCTGCCCGGAGGGCAGTGCTTTCACCTTAATAGGGCATACTTTCCCTGTTTACGCTGTGACGCAATAAGGAAAGTGCGCCCGTTATCGTAATATGGGTCCAGGACTGTGCTTTGTGTTCAAATTGGCACCCAAAATGCATCTCTCTTTGGGAACTGCCCTCTCTGCCCAGGCTTTGTGAGACTAGCAGTGACGGCTGCGTGATATATAGTGAAGTGGCAGGCCTTTTTCCTTTGCCCTTAAGGGGGATATGTCTACTTGCTTCTTTCATGTGAAAGGAAGAGGCCGACTGGCTCCTTCACTTCCATGTACTCTGGGACTTGATTGTTGGATAAATGTGCAAACCTGTCTGTGTTGGTGGTTGTGTGTATAATTTAGTGCATTTTGTAGTTTCTTTGACTCCAGGGGCTATAATATACATTGTACCCAGGTGGTGTAGCGGGTATGAGCGCCTGCTTTGTGCGTCCCCGGGGCACAATGGTATTACAAATGGGTCCATATAGGTGCTTGTGCGTCCCCTTCTGTAATGCTGATAGCAGTGGCGCACATGTTGCACCAATGCTATCATGAGGCAGCACTCTGGGGAGGGGAGAAAGGAGGTGCTGTGGACCCCCCAACCATCCCCCTGCAGGTGGGTGCAGTCACTCACTGCAGCCAAACTCTAGATGAGTTTGGCTGACTGCATTGACAACTAGTGGTGGGATGGACCCAACAATGGCAGTGCCTGGCTGTAAAGAACTCCCAAAGAAAGTGCGCACCAGGGGTTATGAGCTGACAGGCAGCCTGGCCAGAGGCAATGCTTAGCAGAAGTTGACAACCCATAGTGGGTTGGTCACAGGGACTAGCTGTAAACATGGCCTGGCTGCTTCCAATGCCCTCTGTGGATGGGCTTGTGGCCAGCCCCGGCTGGACACCACCAAAGAAAGGCCTTGCACAGCAGGAATTGACATTAATTTGAATTATTTACAATTTACAGAATACAACAGTTGAAACTGAGTTACGACTCTTGCTCCAGAATGCAAACCTAATGAAATTATAGTTATCGATGCACACGATGAACAACATAACTCACGTCGTAACCCTTGTGGAATCAAACACTTTGGCAGTTACACAAGAACACAAGTCAGACTATCTAGATGAAAACATGGTGGGTGTCATAAGTAACGGCGGGAGCCGTGTTTCCGCTGCTAATCAGAACTAGTGAATTTCTGTGGGTTTTCATGTACAGATTATCATTTTTTTTTTCAGTGGAAAAAAATTGGATAAACATCAAAGGTTCAAATTCAATACATGAACACACTTAGAGTATGCCGAGATGAAGCAACTTCATACTCTGCACATGACCCTCAAGTTTAGGGACATGATTGTGGAGACATGGGTTGCCTGCCAACCATCAGTGAGAATAACACGTCAATACTTGCACTGCAGGACAAACAGTGCTTGTTGATCAAATCGCATTTCCTGGAGTAGCTGATTTGTGCAGCAAAGCAAACTGTGTCTAAGCCCCTTGATGAGCACAATACACTGACCAGGAAATCAAACAATGCCATGTTAAAGCAAACCCGCCTAATTAAAAAGCTGGCAACAGCATTTCATAGAACATCCTGTCATGGCCCCCACCCAGCTGAGGAATGTGCTGGCCTCCTTGCCAACATCCTATTGTTAGAGACCATCCCAGACCCTTGCAGACTCAGTCCTCGTTGCTCCAGTCAGGAAGCTGATGCTAGAGCCCGCCACATCACCAAGTAGCAGGATATGCCCACCTTCAAGTATGCCACACAGCCGAGGTGGCATATTTCCAGCAATTAACCAGCCTCGATTCAAAATGTAATGTTTTGGAGCAAATAACCTGCTCTTTGTTCTTTTAATGTTTTTTTAAATTGCTACAAGGCTGTCTCTTTAAATGGATGACCATAACTGATACTCTCATGTGCCACCATAAAGCCCAGATATTTGCTCACTGTATCTTACAGGAGCACCATGAGTATGAAAGGTGTGGCAGATATATATCCACATGTGCTCTGCACTGGTAATGCCAAGCAGCACATGGTATTTAATATGCGGTGCACAAAAATTGTTTTGCGCTGGAGAGGTGGCCTTTACGCAGCACAAAAAAAACGCTTTGCCTTTTTATTTTTTATTTATTTATATGCTTCTATAGCGCCTGAATAGACCCCCGAAGGGGTATCTCTGCGCTTTGCCATCCAGGCGAAACCTGCTACTGTACCCGGACAATACCAATAGATAATGGGGGAATAAAATTAAATGCTAGAGAAGAGGTAGGTTTTCAGGGTTTTACGAAAAGATAAGTGATCAGAACTGAGCTTTAGTGAGAGGGGAAGGGTGTTCCACAGAACAGGCCCAGTATAGGCCAGAGCCCTACCTCCTTGACGGGCTTTTTTAATCTTGGGAACCTTGAGGAGTTGGAGATTGCTAGATCGTAGTGCACGGCCCGGGACATATGGTGTAAAGACTGTGCTGAGAAATTTCGGGCCTATCCCCATCAGGCATTTGTGAATTGTGCACAAGATTTTAAATTTGGTCCGCAGTCGCACTGGCAGCCAGTGCAGTTCCGTCAACCGTGGCTGGGAGGGAGTCCTAGGTGGAGCATTCATGACTAACCTCGCAGCCGTATTCTGGACCACCTGTAGCTTGTTAAATTGGCCTTCATTAGATGACAGAAGAAGGCCATTACAGTAGTCCAGTCTGCTAACGACCAGAGCCTGGACCAAGGTCTTTCTGTGGTGATCTGGGAGAAAAGGAAACACCCTTCTCAACAGAGAGATAACCCCAAAACAGGTACCAGCAACCTGGTTGACATGATCTTTAAAAGTCAGTGACTGATCAAATAACACTCCTAGATTTCTTATGGTCTGCTTGGGGATTGGGGTGGGTCCTAGTTCACCAGGCCACCAATCACTGGACCATAATGTTGCTGCTTCCCCGTAAAGTACAACCTCGGTCTTAGTCACGTTGCACTGTAAGCAGTTGTTGGCCATCCATTTGGAAACTGCCCTCATTCCTTCTGCAAATGTTCTTTGTAAAGCAGGGGAGAAGGTCTTAAAGGGGAACAGAAGTTGGGTGTCATCGGCGTAGGACACCGGTATAAACCCAAACGATCTCACTAAGTTAGCCAGGGGGGCCACATATACATTAAACAATGTGGGGCTCAAGCATGAGCCCTGTGGCACACCCCTGGTGAGCTCCCTGGCGGTGGATTTATGGGAGCCCAATCTGACTTCCTGAGAACGACCGGAAAGAAAGCTCTCCATCCAGGACAGGGCCATACCTCCCAGTCCTATCTCTCTCAGCCGGCAGAGAAGCAAATCGTGAGACACCGTGTCAAAGGCAGCGGATAAGTCCAATAGCACCAGAATCATCGACCCTCCACTGTCAAGCGTCATCCTGATGTTATTGGTGACAGCCAGAAGGGCGGATTTGGTGCTATGGTTGGGCCTAAAACCCGATTGCGAGGGATCTAGGCCATCCGCTGTCTCGATATAGTTAGAAAAATGGGTGTTCACGTGCTTCTCTGCTAACTTGCCGATGTAAGGCAGGAGAGAGATAGGTCGGAGGTTAGTTAGATCCGTCCAGGGTAGGGTCGCCTTCTTCCTAATTGGGTTTACTACCGCAGTCTTCCATTCCATGGGGACTTGGCCTTTGGCTAGGGAGGTGTTAATAACTGCCAGGATCGAGGGGCCTAGGATGGAAATTAGAGGGGCCACCATTTTAGCCGGAAGGAGGTCGTTGGGGGAGCCTGTTTTCATATGGCCAATGAGGGTTGCCAGGTTTTGATCTGTGACGGGAGGAATGACAAACAGGGAGTTTGTAGCCTGAATACTGGATTTAGCTTGGGGAATGGATGTAGAAACCCCAATTTTAGAAGTTAAAATTTTATCATAAATCAAGTTAATTTTTTCTTCAAAGAATACCGAAATTTCGTCACAGAGTGATTGAGAAGCATCTTCAGTGCTCTCAGTGGCTGCAGGTTTAATAAAATTTTGCAGAATTTTGAATAGTTCACGCGGACAATTTCCAGCCTCTTCCAGTTGTACGGAGAAATGAACTTTCCTGGCTAGTTTTATTTTTTTATAATATGCTGACTGAGCCTCATGAAAGGCTTTCCTGGCCTCTTCATTTTTAGATGATCTCCAAGTTTTTTCTAAACGCCTGCATTTCTGCTTTTCCTTTCTGAGATCAGCTGTATACCACTTCTCCTGTTTGGTATGGGGGAATTGCTTGTGTAGTTTGAGAGGAGCAAGGGTATTGATAGCGGTTTTTAGGGACTTATTAAATTTCTCTAATGCAGACTCAGCAGTGTCTGCATCCGTAACAATTGGTTGCACCCAATGTTTGTGTAAGTTGGTCGCTGAGATTTTATGCCACTCTCGCCGAAGAATTGGTGGGAGCAGGGTTTTTTGTGGTCGTTTAATCGGACCAGCCAGATAAAACTCCACCAGAAAATGGTCTGACCAAAAGATCTTTTTTGCAGGCAGACATCGTACTTCGGTGCTGTTAGAGAATATAAGATCCAGGGCGTGGCCACCTATGTGTGTGGTACCGTTGTTAATTATTTTAAGCCCCAGATTCGATAAATCAGTTGTTAAGTGCATGGTTTCAGGCAGTTCTGGAACATCCATGTGTATATTAAAATCCCCAAGGAGGATAAAATCCTCTTTTGCTTTCATGTGGGGGGCAAGTGTTTCCAGAAGGAGCAGGGAAAAATCGGGGTTAGGGATAGGCGGACGGTACAAAAGGGCTCCTTTCCAGGATGTACTTCCTAATGTGATTTTAAAAATCATTATTTCCATCATTGTAGTACATATTTTATCTAAAATAGTAGCCTTAAACATGTCCTTATATATAATTGCCAGTCCACCCCCTGTTTTATTGGGTCTATCCACATGCATGATTCTGTATCCTGAAGGAACACCCAACACAACAGCAGGTGTTGTGTGGGGTTTCATCCAGGTCTCAGTGAAAAAACATAGATCAGGTTGTTCTGTGTGAATAAGGTCCCAAATCTGTAGTTGGTGTTTTGGCATAGAACGCACATTTAAAAGAAGGCATTTGAGTTCCGGGGGAGTTGTGGTGATAGTAGCTGTGCCCTGAGTGCAGTCCTCAGTCAGGTCTGACTGAAAACGGCATTGTAGGCAAGAAAAACTCCCCTCAAGCTGTTTATATTGCAGCCGTGTATCACAGCTCACCCTGGGCTGCAACAGTCGGAGGGTTTGGGGTGTGTACGTGATGAGGTTAGTACCTTCAATATCAGGAAGCATAGTGGGATACTTAGCGACCTCCGCACCTCTGTCTGCCTCGTCCTGTCGCGGACGGGCGCAGACGGGCAGCTCTTTGGCTGGTCTTCGGCGTGGCCTCGGCGATGCTGTGCGCGATCGCTGCGCGCTCACAGGGGGCGATGGCTAAATAGGCCCTCCAGATTGGTGCACTAGAGCGCTAACCGCTCGTGGAGTGTCCCAGCAGGAAGTGACTGGCTCTCCCTGGCCCGCCCTCCGCACAACGGTACTGGTTACCGCGTCAGACCGAGGCGGGTCAGGAGAAAAGACGAGCACAGGCTTCCTATTAGTAAGAATATTTCGTTTCACCCCAGAGTCAATGTTAGTGTGGTGGAAATGCGTGTCAGAAATAACAGAGCAAGTATTAAAACTTTGTTCGTGAATAAACAAACATTATTTTTAAAAACGAGTAATTTTAAAAAGACAGCCTATTCACTTTTACCCACCACAAATAGGGAATGCACGGGCACAAACGCAGTAGCTTGAAAGGCTAAGCGGAGGAGAGACTCTGCCACCGCCTCACATCCTTGCTCTGCGTCACTTTGTGTCGAGGGTGCTTTACTGAGGCAGATCAGCACAAACAGCCTCAGGGTTTGAAGAAAAGCCAAATCTACTAAAATAGCCAGACTAGGCACTGACACATCCTCAGGAGCGGCTTATGTCAGGGAAAAGAGGCGGAGGAGATGGAAGCAGGTGAAGTATATAAAAAAAATAAAACAGAACTTACCTGCTGCCCGCCAGGATTGCGCTCTTCTGCTCCTTTCCTCTCCACTGCAGGCAGGAACAGACTCACAGACTGCCTTGTGGCCAAACCTGAAGCTGCTCTCCAATCCTGAAGCTGCTCTCATAGATGAGAGCAGCTTCAGGATTGGCCTGAGGGCCAATGATTTGGCTCCGCCTGCTCTCTCCATTCCAGCAATGCGACTGGGGTTGTAGAGAGCTTCATTGTGCATGTGGGTTTGGCTGGCCTCGGATGGCCGGCGAAACCCACATGCTCAGTGAAGGCAGTGCCCACCACTCCCTCTCCAGCCTGACCCCACTCCCAAGACCTGGCACAAGAAAAATAAAATAATAATAAAACGGGTTTTAAACCTGTTTTATTATCAATTTATTTTTAATGTTTTTGAGAGTACGGACGGGAGGGGGGGGGGGGGCGCTTCCGCCATTGCTGAGGTGTTGCCACTGCACATCTCAACAGCCAGCGTAAACAAGGTGAAATGTGTTTATTTCTCAAAAAAGATGCAAGAGCTGTGTTGGGATTTACGCTGCAACACAAAGCATGATTTTGATTGGAAAGTTGACTAAAGTAATGAAAAATAGCAATATGCACTACTATGTGCTTATTTGCACCAAGTGGGCATTTCATGGGTGGTACATAGGTGCGCCAATGCATGGGTTTTAATGCAGATCCCTATCTACTAATATTTGCAGATAGGAATTTACAACAACATTGTATGCCTCCTTGAGGCAGGAATAACAGTGGAACAAGTTTTAAATCTCTCCACATTTTTCCAACTGTTTACATGTGCTGTACTGTACACCACCCATACAGAGTGGGAAAAGAATTAAAGCATAGTTTTTGGAATGGAAAGGTGCACTTTCAGTTTAAAACGTATGCTTGTGAGAACGACTACACCCTTACACTATGGTGCACGAGTGTTTACACTGGTGCATGATAAGATAAAGTGCACCATTGCTGGGGAAGAGAAAACCATTACCATATCTTAGTCGATATGGCGCTGTTCTTCTCTCACCCTTTTATGCAATGCAACGCAGTGCAACGAGTTTGGTTGCTGTGCTGTGCCAAAACTTAGTTGATGGATTCCCGAATCCATGGGATCCTTCTGAGTTTGGCCGCGCATAGGAGTTTGTCCTGGAAGGGAATGCCTGCAGGACAATTTCTATCCTAGACAGTGGATGCTCACCTGTGATCCGTGGCTAGAGGCTGTGAGTTGTGCAAGCCAGCCTTGAAAGAATGGCAGTGCAGGGAGGACAGCAGCAGCAGGGCGATCTGAGCCTCAGTTTCATATCTTATATCAACATTGACATCATCAGTGACATCACTGAAGCTACTCAGCTGCCCAGCAACCAAGAGGTCACTGGGCTTGGCCTTCTGTCATGTAAACTGTGCAATTTCTTGAAAGGGGTCATTATAGTGGGGTCAAAACATTATGCACCCCTTTAAAACTCCAGTTGTTTTGCCAACAGATAGCTTAAAACTGCTGGACAGGATGGCTCCAAATTTAGCATGCAGGCAAAGGCCATAAGTTTATATGTGCTATTCGTATTTTAGGTAAATTCATCCATGGATTTTGAAATATTGACATATGAAAATATAGTCATATAGACAATTGAATTTTCAGTTTTGGCCGATTTCTTGAGCTCTGGAGGTTCTTAAGCTGTATCAACGACCAAGAGATTTCTTGAAGTCTGATCATCTGGCAAAAAGTAAATTTTGGCGATCCAATCAGCACCAAACATTGTGGGGGGCTTGAAAGCATCACTTTCATTGAAAATATTTACAGGAAACCATATACGGATGATATACAGACTAA
The DNA here is from genome assembly GCF_964263255.1 of Lissotriton vulgaris. Taxonomy (NCBI): domain Eukaryota; kingdom Metazoa; phylum Chordata; class Amphibia; order Caudata; family Salamandridae; genus Lissotriton; species Lissotriton vulgaris. The sequence goes on along the minus strand of NC_141694.1, from coordinate 1,612,910,357 downwards.
AAAGGATTTTCCGCACATGCAATGGCTATTGCTAGTCAAGCGAGTCCACGGGCAATATGTAAAAGTTTTCGTTCAAAGTCAAGTTCTGTGGGAAAGAATTAACCCCCTATGTCCTGAACCTCCTTATCCCTCCAGTGCTGAGCTATTTTTTTGGGCCTTTGGGTCAGCTCACGCTGAAGCCTCCCTCGCCTTTTTCCAGATTCGATATCCGAGCGAACTTTGCTTCCTTATCTTCCCACATAGTAAACATGCAATGGTACCCAGGGTTGGAAGAGGCATACAACAACAGCCAGCCAAGGCAATGGTTCTGCTTTAGAGTGAAGGGTGAAGGATATAGGTTTAGATTATGTATTGTGAGTATAGGATTAAGGGTTTGGGGTATAGTGATTAAGGGTTAGTGGGTAAATGCGTTAACTCCATGATTGCATTTGTTTAGTGCTACAGTTGGACATGTGTTTTATTGACCTTGTATAGATAAGTGTAGCAGTAATTTTTAGGCGGCGAATAAACACGAAGTGTCGCTTTCACAGTGCTCCACTTAATACATTTGAATGCTGCACTATTCAACTACAAAATGATGCACTTAGAAGAGTTAAAGACGAACTGGTGCTTTTTCTCTGTTAAAATCTAAAATTACCGAGTTGCAGCACTACCCCACAGATTAGCAGGGCCCACAGCCTCTGGATTTACTCAGCAGGCCTCAGCATGTCACAAAAGTTATAGGTTCGTACCTCACACTGTGTCTTAATACACACTCTCTCTCACACCCTATGTATTTCTTTTATTAGCAACCTTTTCTCCTCATCCCTCTTCGTAAAAAAGGCTGTCATTCTTTCAGAGCTCTCCACGTCATATACTGTCATAGTGACGTAATGAATAATGGGAGGATGCTTCTACGTCAAGTGAAGAATACCAGTAATGATACTGCTAGAATGACCAGTACCATGAAAAAACATGCCTTTGGGTCCCTGGCATCTTCCCATCTCCAAGACAACCACTGCAGAGGTGGCTTTCAGCTGCAATATGTCCCTCTTTGCTGTTGCTTATAAGTGGCATCGTCAGCAAGCTGCCTTGCCTCGCCTTATCATCATGACAGACATGTATTTGAATGTGAACAAAAGAGCAATGATACATAGCTGAGAGGAGAAGGTGGAAGATATTCTGGACACCAACCCTACTTTGAAACTTTAACACTGTCCCTCAGCCTAGGCACAGTCTTGTTTTCCCAAAGCAATTGAAATCAACCATTTCCTATAAGGTCAATTGTGCAATATGTGATATGTGTAATTGTGCCTTTTATTTATGAGGACTCAAACTAATGGACTTTTGCATCTTTATTGATGGCATTATTGAAGAGCTTGTGGTCCAAAGTCTTGACATGAAAGTGGAGGAAAAAAGATAGTGACTCTCCAAAAGAGAAAGGAATCTGTTGTAAATAAAAGATCTTGTGTAGCCAGGTGGTATATAAGTATATTGTAGATTTATTGATAAGATGACCGCTTCAGATAAGTTACTGGAAGATGTAAATTCCAGGTGATGCCCCACCAGGAGCAGCCTCTCTCCTGCTCAGCCTGCACACTCCAACTGACACTCCCAGCCTCACCAGACACCCCTGCATTCCACGACATCATCAATCATCCAACATTCCAGACATCTCCAAGCACACCAACACTCATTCTGGCTGGGCAGTAAGGAAGAGATACATAGGCCAGGGGAAAGGCAAACAGTATATCATAAAACATTCCCCTTCCTAAGGAAACCAAAACACAATAAAAACAATTGAAAGTACATAAGGCAATCAAAATAGAGAATACATTAGATTGTAAAAGATGCATGAAAATATATTGAGCAGATGAATCAAGGACATATCAAACGAATGAAATGCATGCCAATTCATTCAGCCAACAAATTCACACATCTAAAATCAAGATGAAAGAGTTTCAAGAAAAACATCAGGCTTAGAGAATACTAGAATATTCAAGTCAAACATTTCAAAGGTAAAACCAGGGAAGCTTCGTAACACTCATATAAAGGCAAACTCAGAGAAGCTTCAAGTCAAACGTTTCAAACGATAAACCAGAGAAGCTTCGTAAGAAGGTGTCTTCTCTAACACAGTCCAAACAGGATAAATCTTACACCACGCAGGTGACAACCGCACATCAAGATACACGCAGGGAAGCTTCATAAGAAGGTGTCTTCTCCTACTCAGTCCAAACAGGAAAAACCTTTCACCGACTCAATCCAAACAGTAAGAGTACACACAGAGAAGCTTAGTAAGAAGGTGTCTTCTCCTATCGCAGTCCAAACAGAAAAAACCATTCACCCACACAATGCAAACAGTGAGGGAAACCGACAAACTCACGTCATCCAATAACCACAATAAGTGGTAAATCAAAGTCTAAGAGAAACACTAAGGGTAAATACTATACCCTTAAACTCAGAGTACAAAACACAACAACGCACACTGGATGACCAGAGTGATCAGGGACACAACACTACACACTCACCTCCTCTCATTTCATGCAGATTCAATATGCAGATAGATGGAACCAAAGAGGTTGCTCGTTCATATCACCAGTTGTACAAGTTAGCCTGACATCCTGTAGTTCCCCCTTTAAAAAGCGAAATATAAAAAATACAACTGATCGACAGACATAGACAGGCACATAATGACAAAATCTTTTGTGTGTTTGATGTAACACTCCACGAGGTAAAGGGTATGTGGGTCCTGTGCTCACTGTGCCACTGGAATCAAACTACACCCGAATGAAGAGCCCTAATCAGGGCGAAACCAGTCTTGGGTTACTAATGTTCCATTTCAAGGAGGACCTGGCCTGGCAGTTCATGCCGGATCGAACCTGCGCCCCATCAAGAGAGAGGCTAAGTCTGCTTCATACTTGGGCCTTGATGGCAAGTCTCCTGGAATAATCATTTTTTCCTCCACCCTAAATTTACTTTTAGGACACGTCCCAGTAAATCCAGAGACTGGTGGGGAAATGATTAGCCCTGGGTAAAAGATTAAATATGCTGGAATAATCTGACTAATTTCAGTAATTAGGCATTATTCTTGTTGTGGGAAATTACCGAAATTATATGTGCTTACTCCCGGTTTAAGTAATTAAGAGTAATTTGGGGGAGAAATCCTACCGCAGGAGCACAGGAACAATCAACGAAGAGAGCGAGCGGCTGCTGATGACTACTGTTTATGTCCTGTAGCATTTAGTGCTATTTTCTTAGCATAAAAGAACATCCATCAGCACATGTAGGACGAAAGAGTGCATTGTGCAGTAAGAAAATAGCACTAAATACTGGGTTACGGGTCTCACACAATTAGGCATTATTACACATTTTTATTAAACAATTAATTTGTAGATTATTACGATTTTTGCAGTAATTACGAGTTATTACACTAGAGAGAATTACATCAACTATGCCCACCTCTAGTAATAAAGAGTATAACAAGTCATTAGAGAAAATGATGCAGAAATGTGTTTTTCCATGATGCTCCAACGTGATTTTTCACTGTGTTTCACACTGTTGTTACGGGTTGCAACATGCCAATCATAATCAAGACCTTGGTGTCAACAGTGCAGGGCCTGATTTCACCCTCTTCCTGGTGTTGTCTCTCAGTGATGTAGCAAGGTTATCACTGGCCCTAATACAAGCAAGGAGTCCACCTCATCCGTCCCTCGTTTGAACAATAAAAAGGAGTCATTATTAAGGTGCTGTGGGGGCCTCTCACAACCCAAACCAATGCAAATGCTACATTAATGGAAGCTGGACCCTGGGGCCTATCCTCTCCTGTATCTGTCTCCTACCTCTGCATGTCTTTCTTCAAACCTTTTCAATATCACCTGTCACCTGAGCCTCATTCACCTATTACCAATGGCATCCCCTCCATTAGGGCGGAGCAGCGCCACCCCCCTTGCCACCATCCTCAAATGAAACTTGTTTATTATCATTTTATTTTAATCCCCTGAACCCGCCTCCAAGTCCTGGGGGCGGGTCCAGGGGAATGACACTACTGGTGGGGGAGTGGTAGTGCACTCCCTTCACTGCGCATGAGGGTTTGGCCGGCAGTCTCAGGCCACCTAAACCCTCATGCGCAGGGAAGCTCTCTCCAGCCTCTGCTGCTTTGCTGGGGCTGGAGAGAGCATGCACATGCTTCCAGTCTTCATGGGAGCGCAAGTTGCCAGCGCTCAGGCCAATCTTAACACTACTTTCATACAGCGTCAGGATTGGATGCAGTGCAGTCTGGGAGCCTGTGCCCAGAGGCAGGAAGATAGTGACAGCGGCGTTCGGGTACTTTTTTTGTTTTTGTTTTTTTGTCCCCGATGTTCTCATTTTTCTCTTTAGAACCTATCTCTCATCTCTGCTGTAGTTCCTTCTTCTTCTTTCTCATTCTCTCTCGCTCACACACACCCATGCCCACAGCTCTCTTTCTCACCTGTCTTTTTCTAACTTGTCATTCTCATTTCTGCTGTAGGTCCTTCTCATTCTCTCTCTCTCACACCCATGCACACAGATCAGCTCACTCTTTCTCCCCTTTCTCCTTATAACCTGTCTCTTTGAAGTTGACTTTTCCTTGCCATTTCACTTTCTCCCTCAATCCTTTCCTGGTTGCCTCTCCACTCTCTTGTCTCATTCTTTCTCTAGCCAATTTCACAGAAAGAAACTCACAAGCAGCAAGCACAGCAAGCAACAACATAAGGTATAATTTGCAACATTGTTTTTTCTGCTAGGGAATGTCACCATGCTGGCACTTGTCAAGCAGCAGGCTGTAGCTAGATAGAAGCTCATGTTCATTGTTGACCTACCATGCAATTATATCAGGGGCGCATGCTACAGAGGGTGTTGTCGGCAAGCATTACTGGCAATTACTACCCCTTCTCTCCGGTTGTGTGATGGAGCAACGCATGCCTGAACCACGGGGTCCCAACCACGACCACGTCTTTAACTTGAATACCTTTACCATGCATGCCTTTACCATGCAATTTCATGGTAAAGCCATGATTAGTAAAGGGATATGAGTGGTTAAGATCACACCCCTGCCCCTCTGCCCTGAGCCCTAAAACTTGGCCCTCCAGCTGTATATTCTACCTGCCCCAGCCCTATACACTACCGAACCCCCTATCCTGAGCCTTAAAACCCAACCCCCTAGCCCCAAAAAACTACTCTAACCCCAGCACCCTTCCCCTGAGCCCTTAAAACTGCCCCAGCCCAGAAAACTGCCCCTTTCCTGCCCCTCAATCCCTAAACACTGCCCCCTATGCCTGAAAGCTGCCTTTTTACTGCCCCCTGCCCTGAATCCTAAAACTCAGTCCCCTAAAACGTCTCCAAACCCAGCACTCCTCACTGAGACCCAAAACCAGCATCTATCCCCTAAAACCTAACCCCACCTTCCCCTGGCCGCAACCCAACTGCTCCATTGACATAGAAATGGCCCCTTTCCTGCCCCGAGTCCTAAACTCCTTTCCTGCCCTGAGTCCTAAAACTCATCCCCCTAAAAAGACTCCGGCCCCAGCTCCCCTCCCTGAGTTTTAAAATCAACCCCAACCCCTAAAACCTACGCCCTACCTCCACCTGGCCCAACTCCAACTTACCCAGGCATGTCCCAGTCTGTCCTTCCTGCCGGATACCTTCTGGTTTCTCTCCAATCTGCTGAGACAGCTAGAACTTTGATTGCCTTAACTACGCCTATGTGCAGGTAAGGCATTACGTGGTTGAGGCAAGCGTTGTTCAACTTGCAGGGAAAAGTTACACGTGTTTAAGGCTGTGTTGTTAAGGCTGTTTCCCCTCCTCTCCACAAGACTGAGGAGTATTCTGGGGCATGTGTTATATAGGCAAATCCAATGGATTATAACAATTGTGCTATCCTCCATATTCCCAGATATAAACTGATAAAAACAGTATATCACAAGTATGTCAGGCCCTATCAAATGGAACAACAAAGTTCCAAAAACTCAACCATGTGGATAAGATACACTTTAGTGATGTAGAGCAGTAGCAGCCAGCCTGGGTTGGCTGGCATATAAGAAAACTTACCAACCCCAGACATTTCTGAAAACTAGAGATATGGAGGAGCCAATGGTAGTGTGGCTTGGGTGAATCCCATCACTTTTTCTTACCCAGAACGCCTTGAAAACATCACAATTTGGCTAAAAAACACATAATTTCCTCATAGTTCTGGGATGCTGCAGGTTGTAAAACAGTGCAAAAATATGTCCACATTTTCTAGGACGATCAACAACTTACTAACACCTTAATATAAAGGCAGAACCCTTTTCTTTAGTATGAAATAATGTCCCATACTTACCCATACCTTTATTCTTTGATAACGCATTGTTTAATAACTTTTTTATCTAACTGTATTTGTGGTTTTATTATTATGCTTGTATATATTTTATTGCACTTTTATGGTCCTTCGACCGAAATAAAATTATCAAATGAATGAATGCACAGACATAGCCATTTGTACCAAAACAACAGGCCAGCAAAACTTTATAGAGAATTTTGCCGTTCCATAATGTTTATAAATATAACAATCAATGCATATCAGGTGGAGATACCTAATGTAGGGATACAGGAAATTCCCAGAAGGAATAATAAAAGAAAAATACAATCCGTCAAAGTTGAGGATAGTGATTCAGGGGCTTATTTATGAGCCCTTGCGTCCCTTTTGCGCTGCGGTTGCGTCACTTTTTGTGACGCAGCAGCTTAAAAAATTAGTCACTTTGTGTCCTATTTACAAAGTGACGCATCTAAGCAGATCCTTCACTTTGTAACGCCCTGCGCTACATTATACCTGCGTCAGGTATAATGTATGCAGGGTGGACGTTCACCAGCAAAAAGCCTTGTAGAAGTGGTGCAGTGGAATCTACGAGATTTCACTGCGCCACTTCTAGGACGCTTCTGCGTCAATATCTTACGCCTGCCTCACAGCAGGCGTAAGACTGACGCAGGCTCTTTCACATGGGGCTTGCCGCATGTGAAAGGACATATTGCTGGAGTTGTGTCTGTTTTCAGACACACCCCAGCAATGCATAATTTTTGCGCCGACAGATACGTCAGTAATGCTGACGTATCCGTAATTCCTTGCGACGTGATGGGTCATACAGTAAATATGACGCATCCATCATGTCGTAAGGAGGGCGCAGTGAAAACTGTTGTATCGCTGTTTTCGCGCAGCGATTCGTCAGTTTTCATAAACGAGGCCCGGAATGTTTAAAAAATAGAAGCCTCCTTGCGCTTATGAAACCATAGATGGAGGTGCTGTAAAAAGATCTCGCAAAGCCCATCCTGTAAAGGGGTTAAGAGGAATAGAGGATGCTGTAATGCGCAGGTGTTGGACATAAAACAAACACACTGACCAGTCCAGAATGCGTGTTTTCCCTTATTCCGGTTTGGTCTACCTCTGTCTGTGACACAAAAATTAGCCCTCATATTTTTTTTTATCTCAAAACCATTTTTATTGTTTACTTCTATTTTCTACTATAGCCCTAAAAAAAGGGTGTGTAAAAGGTTAGGACTTTCCTTATGCTAGTTTCTTGAAAGCATTCAAACAACTACATAACAGTCATATAAATTGTAAATACCGTTTTTTTGTTCAAATAGTGTGAAGAATTCTGTCAAAAAAAGTGGGGGCACTCAAAGATTTAGGTATTTTTTTCAGAAAAATAAGTGAAGCATGCTTTGGCAATATTCTTTACCTTATCGTTGCTGATGAAGCTCTACGAAGCTGGTATAATAATTTCAAGCACTGCAGCCTTTAACTTCAACCATGTTTAGTGTTGTTGACTGTAAACCCAGGGCTGGATTAACTCACCCTCGTGCCTTAATTTAGTAGTGTTTTATAAAATCAGGCCGAAAGGTTTTTTGCAGTTATGTGTCTTTTTTATGTTGGTTGATTAGCGATTCTGGCAGGAGTGCTGAGCATAGTAACAATGAAGTGGCTTGCATAGATAACAAGGCTATATTTTTGGGCATAGAGCGTGAGACATTTCTACAAAGATGGTCATACTATGAATTACTTACATTAAAGAGTAGCAAAATTTACTGTTGGGCTGCAGTATTCAGGGCCTTATTTATGAAAAGTGTTCCATCGCTGGGGTGAAACAGCGATGCAACACTTTTCAGTGTGCCATCTTTGCGACATTATGGATGGGCCGTATTTACTGCATGGCGCTCAATGTTGCAAGGATTAACAGATACGTCAGGAATCCTGACGTATCTGTCGGTGCAAAAATGTTGCATTGCTGGAGTGTGTCTGGAAACAGTCGTAACTCCAGCAATGTGTCAGTTTTACATGGGCAAGCTCCATGTGAAAAGGCCTGCGTTACCCCTTACGCCTGCTTCAGGCAGGCATAAGGATTTGACACAGAGACGCCGTAGAATTGACGCAGTGAAATCTCAGAGATTTCACAGCACTTCTTCTATGAGGCTTTTCTGCATTGCAACGCCCATCCTACATACATTATACCTGTTGCACGTATAATGTACCAAAGGAGTTTAAACAGTGACGCCTAGATGCGTCACTTTGTAAATATGACGCAGTGTGGCACATTTTTTGCGCCACAGCAGTGTCACAAAAAGTGACGCTATGGTGGTATAAGGATTTCATAAATGAGGCCCTCAATGTTCTGCTGTTGATTCCTGCTTGTTGTCCCCGGAGCTTCACCCAGACATTTTGACTGATTTCAGCAGCTGAGATCTCTGTATGAAACACCAGAAATTGTAGGCCCTCTGGGTCCCAAAACTCCTGTCACTGACGCCATCGGGATTATCAGGAACATTCATGAGGGTCTTAGGTGTTAAAACGTTAGGAAGCAAGGTGGTCGGCTTTAAGAATTCTTTTGAACTCAGTTAGTGAGCGGGCCCAAGTTGTGGTGGGTGCTCTACAGTGTTGGTACAAGCAGTGGAAGAATCTGAAAGCTGGCAAATGCTGAGAAGGTGCAGGATGGTCGACTGTATGTGATGAGCAGGACTGCGGCGCATCACCAGTTGAGCCTGGTAAAATGAGTCTGAGCTTTGGATGGTGAGTACTTTGTACTTCCCTTGCTCTTAAGGGAGGATATGTGGCCAAGTGGCTAGAGCCGACGATCTTTAGAACTGGGGAACAGTGGCATAGCATGGGAATAGGGGGGTGCAGTCCGGCACCGTTTTTGGGGGCAGCAGAGGTGAGCAAGTCATGTCTGTCAACTACCACCATCCTCCGAGAACAAGTAATCTGTCGGCCACCAGACACCCCCCCTCCGAACCAGTCGTCTGTCATCCTCCACCATCCTGGCTCTTAACTGCCCGGAGCGGCAAACTTAGGGTCTGCCCCAAGTGGCAGTAAGTCTGGCTATACTACTGCTGGGGAAGTATGTTTGAATCTCATACTTGACTTAACATCCAGTGATTCTGAGCAAATTAGTTAATCTGAACTTGCCTAAAGAAATTTAATGTCTGGTTTTCTTCGAAAACGCTATGATGCCCTCACGACAAGTACGCACTATATAAAACTGCAGAAAAACATATTTTTCCACAGCTAACAAATGCGTGCGTGGGTTGTGCTGTCACTAAGTTATTGCAGTAGTTCAGTTTACTGGCAAATAGGGAGTTCTTCATGGATCTGGCCATTTCAAATGCAAGTTATAGGCTAATTTTTATAAAATTAGGCACCTGTGATGGTGAAGATTTTGTTAAGAATCAGTGTTTCATTTGTAAATGTGACAGGAAGGGGAAGTGAGGTAGGAGCATTAGGAGTGAGGAAGTCAAGGACCTCAGTTTTGAGTAGGTTAGAAACAGAGAACAGACTACCGTCCAGTGTCTGATGGCTTTGATGCTGTTACACAGTTTGCATTGGACCTGGGGCTTGAAAGATGGGAACAAGATTTGAGTGCCATTAGCACAAAGGTGATTAAGGAAGACAAATGAAGATATGGTGTGCTCACAACAGATGGAGGAAGAGAAGAGTAGTTGTACCGAGATGGAGCCTTGAGGCATGCCCTTGACAGGGTAGGCAAAGAGTATCAGCTGCAGCAGGAATCTGAAAATCAACAATTGTAGATGTAGGAAGCAGTGTTTAATTTGTGAAAGAATAAATGCTGGAGCTCAAAGTTTTGCTTAGAAGCCATCAATTAGTGCTCTCAGACATCAGGGAGCCGAGTACCAAGGATATGTAGTCTTGATTCCACCTCATGCCTCTTTAATCCACCAAAATAAACTCCCTACCTCTATCTCTCTATCGCATGTTCTTTTTGATTCCTGTTTTATTCCTTTGGGATTTTTTTCCCATCTTTCTCTTTCTCCTTCTTTCCCTCATTTGTGCTTTTGTTTATCTTTCTCTGGGTCAAAGTCTTTTGAAAAAATAAGTGTTGGTCCACAATATTCAGTGCAGGTGGGCCGCACCAGAAATCACTGGCTAAAAAGTACTGATAGGAAGAAACCATTCAACCATTATGGTACAGCCCTAGAGAAAGTAAGGGACACGTTGCTCTTTTGGAATAAGACGGTATTTCATTAGGTCCTATTAATAAAGTTAAATAAAACAACTAAAGAGATGTTGAATGTATTTAATTTGTTCCACAAGTTCACAACTGTAGAAAAATATATATTCCTGAAGATTTCAGTGCGCCTTGAAAAACAGGGGTGTTTAGTGGGCGGATCTGAGGCTAAAAAGGCATGTAATGGTGCTTGTAAAATATATGGCTCACATGAGTATTCACTCTCGCCTTGCAATTATACCTCCATTTCTTTTGATAAAGAAGTGGGTGGCTGAGGTTTAGACATCATAAACACACTGGGTAGCTGACAAGATGGGTCAGTGAGCTAAGCACTCACCTTTGGCATGTGTTCTAACTGGTAGGTTACAAGCTCAAATCTTGGCAAAGGCAATTAGGTGTTGAAAACACTTGCTATTTGAAGTGCTCGGAGAAGGTAACAGTGGTAGTGTCATGCAGCATGTAATAGACAAGGAGAAAGATTCATTAACCCCTTCCACGCTCATGACGAGCTGGGCTCGTCATGGCGCAGCCTCCTCGCACGCTGATGACGAGCCCAGCTCGTCACGTAAAGTGTGGTTTTAAAAAACTCAGCACAGGAGCGGAATTGCGCTAGCGCGCATGCGGTTAATGATTTGCGCAGCAGGAAAAGATCAACTATCACATGCAAAAGCTAGTTTGCGCTGAAAGTTAACTTCCACACTGCGTCCATCCACGTTTGCGCCATCCCTCTGATGATGTGTGCAAGGAGGGTGTGTCTGGGGCAGGCCACTACCAAAACCTTAGGTGTTGGTGCAAAGTCAAATTTTCCTAAAATAGCCTGATCTAACTTTGCTGCTAATCCTGATACCAAAGAAAGCAGACACAGCTGTATAACTCCTGCCATACCTACAAGCCACAAGTGTGCTCTGCTTGGAATGTAGTATCGGGGGATGGGGGATTTAATGGTGGGACGTCCCAATAATAACTTCTTAGTTGCGCCATCGCCTGGATGTGGGAGTTGGAACAGCTCTCTGCAGAAACACTGATATCAATTCACTGTTGCTGCAGACTGGTGAGCCAACACATTAAGTCGAGCCAGAAATGAGGCGAGCCCTGAAAATACCTGGCAAGTAGAGCATGCAACATACATCATGTAAAATGTGATAAAGTGGCTTCAAAGTGTTTTAGAAAGTGTATTTCTTTAAAATGCAAAAGTGTTACATCTTAGTTCATCAGATTATATCACTGCATTGAAAGGCATTTATTAAAAGTGATAGTTTAAAAACATGAAATATTCAAGCCCCCTGCCATGACAATGCAGCTAGTGAACTCAGAGGCAAGTCAATTGTAATATGTACCATATATGTCGTCTAGAGCCTTATTATAGATGGAGCAACATCATAGTCTGTTAAATCAAATATAAGAGCAATAGGTTTTTGTGAAGACTTCCTGAACTTGTGCCTTTGAATGTAATCGTATATGTCTCATATGTGTTCATTACGGCCAGACTGGGAACCCTGGCAATTTTATTGGAACAGCCCCTCCTCTGGTCGGGAGACGGGTGTGGTGTGCAAGTGTGAGGTACTGCTGCTTTTGTTACTGGAGGCCAATATTGCAGTAATGCTGAAAAAACAGCCCTCAGTCAAAAAACCGGTCCCCGCTGCTCCAAAACTGCAAAACCGGCCTCCACCATCCCAGCCCCCCAGGTAAATGCCGGATGCCCGCTACAGCAAATCCGGCCCTGGTGTTCATGATTAAAAAGGAGGCTTGCTGAAATAAAATATCTGACTAGAATCACACAGTTTTGTTCAAGATTTTCTGCTTTCATACTATGCAATTCAGACACTAAATAGGCATTTCTTTCTCTCACCAATTTTACATCAAATGTCACTGCTTTCTTATTATTTCTTGGTGCATGTTAGAACGTGGGAGCAAGCAGAAGCCACATGAAAGTTCAGCTTGTTTTGGGTTCAAGAGGAAGGTGGCATGAGCCACAGCCAGGGATTTGACTCGAGCTTTCAGTAGCTCACTCTCCTCAAGACTGGGCTTGGGATGTTAGAGTGACCAAGGAAGATGGGTGTGATGCTCAGCAGGGCAGAGGGCACATATCTGATTGGGTCCCTCTATGTCACTCACTACACGTCATTGTGCCTGCAGAGGTTTAAGTGGGTCGAGTCCTGCCAGGTCACAGATACGGAAATATTTATAAATAGTTTTTCAATGTTTCCCTACTCGATCCTAAATTCATTATCATAAACAATTCTCGAATTCCCAATGACTGGAGAAAGCCTTGAAGTAATCCATAAAGCAATGCAGTTCCTGTTTATATTTCATTTCAATTTCAGCTTGCATTCCCTCGGATTATTTGTTTCTTCCATATGTTGTGTTACTGTAGTTTTTTCACGCAACATATGACTCTTTTATATGATTGAGTCTCCCTTAGGTGTCTGACTGAGTTCCATTTATGGGTGAGTGTTCATGACTGACCAGAAGTGAGAGCTCTTGAGATGAGTCTAAAGGGAGTGCCTGTCAGATGGTCATAAAGGTGTTCAGACTTCATGTATGTGCAATCTTTGGACTCACCGCAAAGCACACAAACCAGTGGTTAATATGTAAAATAAAAAGTGCCGGGCCCTCCGCAGGAGGATGCGCGAACATGAGAAATGTGCTGGTGCAAACTGCCTCCTGACTAGAGGTCTGGCACCTATTATTTTGGAGAGGACTTGGACTAATGGCTTGAGCCGCCATTTTTGGAGCTGGGGAACCGGGTTTGAGTCACGGCGTGGCTCAAAATTCCTGTGATTCTGGGTTAAATCTGTGCTTTGACAATGAGTGTGTCCTTAATTGGTGCTGAAGATTGGGTGCCGGTGCTGAGCACTGGAAAGCCCCGGCTCAAATTAAGCACTAAGGGCCCGATGTAGGTAATTTTATTTTACCACTTCTTAAATACCGAATGATACCGAATCGGTATTTAAGAAGTGGTAAAATAGAGGGGGGGGATGTAGGTAATACAGACTCGGTAAATACCGAATCGTAAATACCGATTCGGTAATGCCCATTGATTCCAATGGGCATTGAAGCCCATAGGAATCAATGGGCATTACCGAATCGGTATTTACAGAATCGGTAAATACCGATTCCAGCAAGGGTGCAGGGGGTGTCACTTTGACACCCTTTCGCACCCCAAATACAGGCATGTGTGCCATGTGGCACACAGACATTCCCTAAGGGCATGTCTGTCTGTCACATGGCATAGGTGTGCATGCACACATGTGCATGCACACCTGGATTCGGTATTTTATCACCCAATGGGATTGGGTGGTAAAATACCGAATCTGAAAGGCCTGTAGCACTGGAAACAGTGCTACCTACATCAGGAATTTTCCGAATCGGTAAAATTACCGATTCTGTATTTTACAGAATCGGTAAATTTACCTAATCGGTAAATTTACTGATTCTGTAAAATATAGCCCCCTACATCTCAATCACCAAATACCGGTCGGTAACGGCCGAATTCGGCCGTTACCGACCGGTATTTGGTGACCTACATCGGGCCCTTGGTCACATATGTTCCGGCTGTAATTGTGATATTAACTGAAAATATGTGGAGGTACACAGTCGTCAAACTATTGACAGCGCCCAAGGGAAGCAAAATGCAGTGAATGAAGCTGAGTTGGCGAGTACGTGCATAAGATGAGAATGACAAAATGGTGAGACACACAATGCCAGGCCAGGACCCAGAACCCGCAGCAATGTCCTGGCTGCTTCTTGTTGTCATGCATGTCATCTCAGATGCCCCAAGGTGTTTCTGCCCTACCATGTCCCCTTGTTCTCACTGCTGGACCCTCCTCGTCACATCACCCTATTTTTGCTGTGTCCCCTCCGTTTATGAGGGTGGTGGAACCTACGGGACAAAGGGCCATATGTATCAAGCCTTTTGTGAATCGCAAAGGCCGAAATTCGCAGAATTTCGGCTTTGCGAATCGCAAACGGCCTTTTTGCAAAGTTTTGCGATTCCTTATTTTGCCATAGCATTTAAGGAATCGCAATTTTGCGATTCCTTAAATGCAAAGTATGTAGCATTTTTGTGATGCGAATTATGGTTAAGAATTCGCAAATTACCACCAACTTGTAGTTGATGGTAACTTGCGAATTCTTCAAAAAATGCACAATTTGGCATTTTTGAAGGTGGCATGTGATGCACACACATACCCATAGGGCATGTATGTGCGCCATATGCACACACATGTACATTTAAGGGGTGCAGCAGGGTGTCTTTGAGACACCCCTGCACCCTTGAAATAATTCTCAAATTGCGATTAGCAAATTGCGAATTTGCAATTTGAGAATTATTTCGCAATCATGCCTATGGGCCTTCTGGCCCATAGGAATGCATTGGGAATTATTCCTTAATTGCGAATTCGCAAAATGCGAATTCGCAAATAAGGAAGATTAAGGAATCGCTAAAAAATAGCGATTTTCTTCATACATACCATTTTGCGATTCCTAAATAGCGATTCCTTAAAAATTGCTATTTAGGAATCGCAAAAGTGTTCGTTGATACATATGACCCAAAGAGACCCCGCACACAGAGGGTCTAGTCACTGTAGATTGCAGCAATGTGGACAATGTCTCCTGGAGTTGGTAGCGTTACTTTTTAGGGGTTGCGTTGTTCATGCACCACGTTACGTTGTGCAAACGCTACGCCAACCCTTGATAAGTATTCTCCTTAGTTTTACCCCATGCTTCACGTGGGATCAGGCTGGTCATTGTGCAATGCATCCCAGGGACTGGTTTGCGCCGGCAGCAGTGTCTTTTCGTCTTATCCATCATTCTTTTCTTTTGATTACTCTGTAATTTTCCCCATAAAATGTTAATTTCATCACTTCCAATGAGAACATGTTACCTGTCAGTCAGGCGCGGTTCGTCCGTTGGGGCGTGGGGGCGTAGCCCCCCTGCCTGACGCCGCCCGCAGCTCCCTCATGACAATCATGTCAATGAATCAACATGACGTCAGACCGCCGGGCGGGCGTCATGTTGATTCATTGAGATCGTACAGGCGGGGGTGAGGCGGGGGGGGCTGAGGCGCCAACACAAGTACGCATGCGTGGGGACGGAGGGTGAAATTTTTACCCGTGCCCACGCATGCGCACTTGTGTTTTTGCGGCGTTGCGCATGCGTATCAGAAGCCCTAATGGGCGTGCTGCGGGCGAGAGTGTACCTGTGCCCCTGGCACCAGGATTGGCCAGGGGCGCTGTGAGCCTGTGACGTGTGGGGAGCAGAGCCCAGAGGTGGCGCGGACCGGGACCGGCAGCAAGGTAAGAGTGTGTGTTTTTAGTGCATTACTCCAGTCGTCTCGTCTCTTCGTCTACCACGTCCCATATTTGTTACCCTCTCAGTTCAACACATCTCCCTTATTTCTTAGCTTTTTTCTCACTCGTCTTTATTATTCTGTTTTTAAAGCTCCATGCCGCTCTTTCCCTCTGCCACCTGTCTCCCCCCGCCCCGTTACTGCTCCACGCCGCTCTGAACCTGCTTGCTACTCTCTCTCTGACTATGCCTCAGCTTCTTCCTGACACTCTTTCCGTCTCAATCTCTCTTTTTCTTTAAAATTTCAAAATGTTAACAAACTGTAGAGGCGGAATAGCATGATATATGCATTTATTATTGCATGCATGTTGGTGTATGTTTGTAGGTGAATTTGTATAGTACATACCTAGGGCTTAAAGGATGGCAAATACATGGGCGGTAGAAGGTTTCCAGCATAAAAAGGTAGGGGTGATGTAATATTTAAACTGGCACATCCTTCAACATCGATCCTAAAGGCTTGTTAGAGTCCATAATTTATTCTTATATGGTCATAAAAATACATGAATGATGGATGGATGCAGGGTGGGTGCAGTAATGATTGTTCGGTGGATGGGTGCATGGATGGATGCATGCATGATGGGTGGATGGATGCATGAATGATGGATGCAGGATGGATGGGTCGGTGGATGGGTGGATGCATTAATGAATGATGTATGGATGCAGGATGGGTGGATGGATGGGTGGATGCATGAATGATGTATGGATGCATGGATGCATGCATGATGGGTGGATGCATGATGGATGGATGGGTGGGTGGATGGATGGATGGATGCATGAATGATGTATGGATGGATGCATGGATGCATGCATGATGGGTGGATGGATGGATGGATGGATGGATGGATGGATGGATGGATGGATGGATGGATGGGTGGGTGGATGGATGAATGGGTGGGTGCATGAATGAATGATATATGGATGCAGGATGGGTGGGTGGATGGATGGGTGGATGCATGAATGATGTATGGATGGATGCATGGATGCATGCATAATGGGTGGATGCATGAATGAATTATGTATGGATGCAGGGTGGGTGCGTGGATGGATGGGTGGATGCATGAATGATGTATGGATGGATGCAAGGTGGTTCGGGCTCGCTCGCTGCGCTCGATCCCTGCGGTGCAATATGCACATTAGTTTACGGCTCACCACTTTCAAATGTCACCAGCCGCCCCTGCTGTCAGTTACTCATGACTATCTATGTGTTGTGAGCGTACGTACTTGTAGGTTGTTTGGCAGTAACAGTTCTGACATATGGGTTTACGTTTTTAAAGAAAACTTTCGGGCTACTGTTGCCATCTAGTGTTTCTTTTGTAGAATGCAATATGATTAAATAATTATAATCACAACGTGGGAAGCAGTCGTGTGTGTATAAACCTGTGCAGAAAATTCAACATTAGTTCATGACTTTACATGGGGGTGAGGGGCTCGGGGGACGGCGGCCAATACAATCTCATATCCCTCCTTTATGAAATCATGGTAAAATACAAGGGATAAACGTGGACAAGAATAATGCAATAACCTAAACAAATTACTAATAATACACGGACATAAACGTGTACGATAGCAAGAGCAATTACATTGTGGAATGACATATATTAAGTGACTAATTAAACGTAAACACGAAATGTAAACTCGTGCTGACAGGATAGCTCACAACATGTTGGATGAGGATAACTACAAAGGGTTCAAAAACACCAGAGCTAGCACTTTGTAGCTCTGACTCTTCTTCTGTCCACCTCTCACGTCCCCATTGACCCAAGCGCTTCATCAGTATGCTTCACAGCACAACTCTCATCCACCACACCAGGACTCCGCCACCTATACTCGGCAGCTCAATCTCGACACTGTTGTCTGATATTCGTATATCCTTCAGCCCACTTCCTGAAGCCACCACCTTCCAAACTCCACTCCCTGTAATGAAGTTAATGTGTCCCCCACACAGTGCTCTGAGTCAGCTTACGTTTTGAAACAGCTTTATTCCATAAGGTAACAAATGATAAGAGCATAGAGCGCCGAGCGTCTAACTAGCGGCTGCTCCGATCGCCAACTCGTTCCGCTTTCGCACTCTTCGTTTTCCCTTCACTGCGCATCGCGCGTCCTCCGCTCTCGTCTACAGCGTGACGCGTCATCGCATTCACGCTCGTAGACTAGAGCGCAACACCACATATCTCCCCCTTTGACACACTAAACTTTAAGCAGTACTATAGTCCATCTCTAATGTCCACTCATATCAAAGTCTCTATATCTTGAGGGCAAGGTGACAGTTCTGCCCAAGCGGGTACGCCTTACCAGGTTGCTCTCCTCACCGTCGCTTCCTCCGGGAAATTTCTCAGTGTCTCTCTGATCCTCCCTCGCTCCGTCGGTAGCTGGGATGGAGTGGCCTCCAGCTAATTCCGCTGTCTGCGCATCTCTTTCTCCTCCTTCTTCTCTGTCTTCTGATGATACTCTCTGGTCCTCTCCGCTAGTGGACATCTCTTCTTCTCCCCCTATGCGTATCTCCTCTTCCTCGGACTTGGGCCATCTTACAATCCTGTTGACTTTCACCATGCGGTCTGGGGACCACACCTTGCCATCGCTGAGTAGGGCGGCTCTGCCTCGCACTTCCTTGACCTGTAGGGGTTGGCTATACTTGCTCTCTCCTTTCTTTTGCAGGGTGGGAAGTTTGACTCTGACCCATTCTCCCTCCTCCAGCGCGGTTTCTTTAGTGTTGCGCCGCCTGTCGTAATGGGCTGCATATACCATCTGAGCCTTCTCAAGGTTGTGCTGCACCACTGCTGGGGACCATTTGCTGGTTACAGTTTTTTCTCTCCACACCACGTTATCTCGGGTGAACGGGAGACGGCCTCTCAAAATTTGAAAGGGGCTATACCCTACCACTGTGGGGGTGATCCTGTATGCCCACAACATGCTCTGTACTTCTGCCTCCCAGTCTTTCCCTTGCATGATGGCCGCTTGTATTGAGCCCATGAGCACGCGGTTAAACCGCTCCACCTGGCCGTTACACGCTGGGTGGTAGATGGCGGTGTGTTTCAATTTGATTCCATTCCTCTTCATGAACCGGGTCCATTTGTCTGAGACAAACTGAGGTCCGTTATCACTAAGTATTGTCTTTGGTATTCCTTCCCTTACGAACAGGGAAGTTAGGAACTTCAACACTGTTTCTGTGTCCATGGACTCTTGCACATCAACCTCCGGCCATTTTGAATATTTGTCGATGACCACACACAAGAATTTATTTATTCCACGGTTGTCAAGCACTGGTCCTAAGAGGTCAATGGCTAAGTCTTCCCACGGGTTCTGGGGGTTCTCGAATTTCCCTAGCGCTGGCCTGAGGGGACGAAGTATTTTGTCAGCTCCTTGGCATTGTTCACATTCTCTCACCTGCCTTTCTATCTGGGCGTCCATGCCAGGCCACCAATACATTTGTTTCACTCGGGCTTTTGTCTTTACGATGCCCAGGTGTCCTTTGTGCAGTTGGTTCAATAACGTCAGTACAAGGGCTTCAGGTGGAATGACTCTCTCACCTCTGTACAGGAAGACTCCAGAGTCGCTCAAAGACAGTTCCTCCCGAATTTCATAGAATTTCCTCACCTCTGCTGTGAGCCTCCGTTTGTCCGGCCATCCTGACGTGAGGTGTTGTTTGACCTCAGACTTCTCCAAGTCTTGCTCATACGCTGCTGCCCATTCTTGTCTGCTTATTGTCATCTCGTTGTCAGCCATGCTCGCTACCATCTCATCCAGGTCCGGTGCGACCTCCGGAGCATCCTCCATGGCTGAAGCTCTACTGAGGTAGTCAGCTACCCTGTTCTGGGTTCCTGGTAGATATTCGACATCATAAGTGTAGTCCAGTAGCTTGAGCGTCATTTTTGCAATGCGCGGGGTACCAGTGTCATGGCCTGAGGACGTCAGGACTTTGACCAATGGTTTATGGTCAGTTTGGAGTTTAAACCTGGTGCCCCAGATGAATTGTCGGAACTTGCACATCTCCCAGGTAACCGTTAGCATCTCTTTCTCAATGACGCTATATCTTTGTTCCGTGGAAGAGAGAGCTCGTGAAGCAAAACTGATAGTCTCTACTGAGCCATCCGCCCTCTCCTGTGCTGGCACCGCGCCCGGCCTTTGTCACTGGCGTCCGTGGTCAGGATCGTGCTGCTTGAGGGGTCGTACCCTTGCAAGGGAATGGCCTCACTGATGTCTGTCTTTACGGTTTCAAATTCACTTTGCGCTTCAGTGTCCCAGTCGAACTTTGATTTGTCTCTGATGAGCTGGCGCATCCTGTGCGTTTTGGTGGCAAAATGTCTCACGAATTTACTATAGTACTCGGCCATACCGAGAAACGACCGTACCTCTTCTTTGGTTCTCGGGGCATTGGCTTCCTTGATGGCTCTCACGTTCTGTTCCTTGGGAGATATGCCGTGTGTCCCAATCTCGTGCCCCAAGTAGGTGACTGATGACATCCCTATTTTGCATTTGCTCCATTCCGCCGTGAGTCCTTTGTCTTGCAGCACGGTAAGGACCTTGGTCAGCTTTCCGTCGTGATCTTCCTGGGTGGACCCCATTACCAGGATGTCGTCCTGGAAATACTGGACTCCTGGTATTTCTTTGAACAAACGGTGCATCAACTTTTGGAAGACCGCGGCTGCCGATGCCAGGCCAAAAGGCATGCGGCGGAATTGGTAGCACCCAAACGGCGTGATGAGGGAGGTGTATGTTCTGCTAGTGGGATGCAGGTCGATTTGGTGGTACGCCGATGTGAGATCAATAGTGGAGAAGTGGGTGATGCCTTTTGTTCTCGCCAGCATTTCCTCAATTCTAGGAAGGGGGAACTTTTCCACAACGAGACACTTATTGAGTTCGCGGAGGTCCACACATAGACGGACTTTGCCGTTGGGCTTCTTGGCTACAACCAGGGGGGCCAACCACTCTGAACTGTCTATGGGTTCTATGATGCCCTGTCTTTCCAGCCTTTGGAGTTCCTGTTGTACGGCCTCAATGGTGGATAGGGGGATGTTCCTGACCTTGTGGGACACCGGTGTCGCCCCTTCCTTGAGTATTATCTTGTGGACGAATTTGTCCAGTTTTCCTACTGTTCCGTCAAACACCTTGGGGTAGGTCAACTTCCACTCTTCACCGTTGGTGGTGCGTAGTTCTTCTGTTAGGAGGATTTGTTCTTTGCCGCCGGGGTCTAATTTGATTCCTAGGTCTCCAGCATCTCTCCAACCGAGTACAGAGGGACCTCTCTCCGCCACATACAATTTGCAGGTTGCTGATCTCCCTCTGAACTCGAACTTCAATGGACGAAAGCCTATCATGGGAATGGTGTTTTCGGTGTATGATATGGCTCGGATGTCCGGTGGGCGTAGTTCGGGCCATACTACGGGTACAAAATCTCCTTCCCAAATGGACCGTTGCACAATCGTCCAGGGAGACCTCAAGTCAACGGCCACATGCACTTTTACTCCGCCGATGAACATGTCCGTGCGTGGTTTGTCCGTGCGTTTCCCAGTAACGTCTAGCACCTGATCTTCTATACACAGCACCATGTCACCGTCCTCCAGATCGTCCTCCGCACCGATTTCTGATGGTGCTGACTCCACGCACTTTACTGTGGACCTTTTTCCCTTTTTGCGGCATACTTTCTCAAAATGGCTGACCAGGCCACAGAACGCGCATCTGGCGCGAAACGCCGGGCAACGTTTGTCCTGAGCTGAGTGAGCTGTGCTTCCGCACCTGTAACATGAAAACTTGCTGTCTGCGGACTGTCGTCCCATCTGCTTCCCTGCCCCTCTGGGTTCCTGCTTCTGGTCTCCGTATGGTCCTTTTTGCTTGTATGTGGTCGAGGCCTCATCGATCTTGTTGACCATCTGCTTCTGTGTGCTTTCTCGTTTGGCTGCGTCTGCACAGCGCTTCGACATCTCTGCCTTTTTCACCATGGCTATGACGTCCTTAAGCGATGTTTCGCTCTGTGCCCATAGTTTGTCCTGGACTGATTTGTTGGTAGTATGCATGACTATCTGGTCCTTTATATACTCATCTTGCAGTGTTCCATACTTGCACGTGATGGCCAGACGTCGTAGTGCGGCCACGTAGTCATCTATAGATTCGCCGGCTTCCTGTTTCCTTTGCTGGAAATTGTAACGGTCTATGGACACGCATACGGCTGGTCGAAAGTGGTTATCTAGATCTTCTAGTGCATTCTTGAAGACGTCGTCTTCTGTTGCGTCGCGTTCCTTGGGCACTATGTTGGCGAAGACCCTCACCCCTTCGGGACGTAGATTGTGGAGCAACAACCTCTTCTTCCGTGCTGGGGCGTACGGTTCTCCATTCTCATCCTCTAGCGCTTCTATGTAATTCCTGAAGTACTCCCTCCAGTCTTCCCACTTCATTTGGGGTTCACCTGGTCTGGGTAGGAAAGGGATAGGAGCCATCCACGCTGAGGACTGGTTTGCCATCTTAGGTACGCCTCTGGGTGCTTCTACTTGGGCCCTGGGGCTATTGGGCGTGCTGTGGGCCTCCTCTACACCTGCGGCGTCTCCCTGGCTTCTGGGGCTGCCTGGGGTGTTACCCCCTGTCACTCGCGGTGGGTTGGTTGACTGCTCGCCCTCCTCTGGCTCCTGGTCGGTGCCTTTAGTTGCCAGTGTGCTGGCTGAGGAACCCCCTGCCTCTGGGATGCACTGACCTGAGGGTTGTCTGTGACTGCACCTCTGCCAAGTGGTGGGGGTGCGCTGCTGCCACGCTCTATGCTTCCACGTAGGTGCTGCTGTGTGCGCTGCTCTCTAGGCCTGGGGTGGTCTCTTGAAGTTCAGGCTCAACTCCCAGTTTGACTGTGTGTGGACAGTGGGGTGATCCCAGTCCTCGTCGCCACTGTAATGAAGTTAATGTGTCCCCCCCACACAGTGCTCTGAGTCAGCTTACGTTTTAAAACAGCTTTATTCCATAAGGTAACAAATGATAAGAGCATAGAGCGCCGAGCGTCTAACTAGCGGCTGCTCCGATCGCCAACTCGTTCCGCTTTCGCTCTCTTCGTTTTCCCTTCACTGCGCATCGCGCGTCCTCCGCTCTCGTCTACAGCATGACGCGTCATCGCGTTCACGCTCATAGACTAGAGCGCAACACCACACTCCCCCGAATGAATGACAGGCCTCCTGTCCAACCCCTTCCACACATACCTCACCACCATCTTGGATCGGGCACTCATCTTTAACGATCAGTTCACAATCAGAACATCTACCTGTGCTTTCTTTACACGTTCTTGGCTCACAACATGAGGCAACATGACTTAAATGTCAAAACTTCCCATTGCTCAGATGCACTGAGTTATCATAGCTTTTATAACTTTTTTTATGTTTATGAATGAATTAATTTTATTTTTGCATAATTACTTAAAATCTTTGCAAAATTTCAGTGCATTATCCAGGATTACAATATAATATGTATCTCACGACATTATAAAACATTTGTCTAAACCTATATAAAAATGTAAGACTATTGTTTTGTCAGTAGTACCAGACCATATCTAAAATGTGGCTTTGTTCTTATATTTAATATATATATATATATATTTTTTCAATTAAATATTAAATATTAGCAAAGGTCCATATTCCCTGGGTTTTCGTACAAAATAAATTTTTAGTTCATTACGGGGCACAGTTGCCGCCCACGTTTTTCCTCTGTGTTATGTCCATATATTTGCCAAATTTTGCCAGATCTGAAGACTCCATACTTGACTGAAGCAGTGCCACTGCATCAACGCATCTTCTGGTCCCATGTCTCAGGAACATTGGTTTTAACAGAATGAGTCGATGCTGATGTAATGCAGGGCAGCAGCATAGTAGATGTACCAATGATTCCTCCCTATAATTACACAGTCTGCAACGGACTATATTGTTCAATGATTTCCAAGCCGGATTCAGTTCTTTTATTGGAAGGGGGACTAGACGCGCCCATTGAATTTCCTTCAAACACTTCCTTCCTAGAGAACTGTTCATGTATGGCTGGATTTTGTGCAACTCGTATGCTTTAGTTAGGCTGGCCAGACCTATGTTTACCTTCAATCTGGCTAGATCTTCATTCCTTGATATCTGGTCGGTGTGCCTTTTTAACACCTTCTTTATTGCAAGGTAGTATAGACCTTTTTGTGATCAGGATGCTGTAGATAGGTCCAACTCTGCCACTGTCTCCAGGCAGTATTTCTGCCATGGGTTCGACAACCCCTCAAATATTGTTCTCAATGCCTCCTTAAGGGATCCTTTCTGAGCTTTTGTCGTCTTGAAGCACAATTTAACCAGGGTGCTCCTGCATTCATATTTTTGTTGTACAAGGCCAAACTCAAGCCGAATCAGGGCATTTCTTGTGTACTTGGGGATCCTAAAAAGCCTTTTGTAACACTGGTACAGAGCTTTTTCCATCATCTTACCTGGGAATGCCTGTGATGCGTACCCAACAACCGCAAGGAGTTTTGATTTTGTGACTCTCATGATGGGTTTCGTGGTAGGGCTATATAATTTTCCATGGAGTTTGCAGAGGGCGTAAATGGTGGCTTGTATTTTGGCTTGCGTCTTGGCCTGGTGCAAGGTTGCCTTGACTTTGTCGTTCAGCCATGCTCCTAAATATTGATACACTCTTTCTGTGGCTATGCTGTTGTTACCCAGTCTCCTCCTGTTTTGTTAGGGTGTTTACCAAACACCACAACTTTCTGTTTTACTGGGGTTGGCCACAAGTTCGTTTTCCAGGTTGTAGTTATTTCAGGCATTCAGCCCTCTTTGTAAACCTACTCTGGTGTGATCAAGAATCACCAGGTCATCAGCATACTGAAGTATATTTAGTTGTTGCTGTCCTATTTTTGGTATTACCAAACTTGCTCCTTGTATCGCTTTCTCCAGGTCTGCTGTGTAAAGATTAAAAAATGTAGGTGCTAAAACGCAGCCCTGCTTTAGGCCGCGGTCAGTTGACATCTTATGTGTGACTGCATCCCCCACCAGTTTGATCCTCATCCACTTGTTGGTATACAGTGACATCAGTGCCTTCAATAGTTTTCCGGGGATCTTCCAGCGGGACAATTTGTGCCACAGCTTGCTTCGATTAACTCCATCCAAGGTTGCCGAGTAATCTATGAAACATGCAAATACTGGCAGATATTTACCAGAGTTTGCCTGATATGCCAGGAACGAAGGGGCCATGATGTTATCTATAGTGGAGCAGCCTTTTCGGAATCCGGTCTGGTAAACAGGTAGTATTTTGTTATCCTCTATCTAGGCTGTTAGTTCGTGTAACAAAGTGCTGGCATATGCTTTGCCTTCGATGTCTAGCAAGACAATGAGTCTATAATTTTTTGGGTCAGTTTTTGCTCCCTTCTTATATATTGGTTGCAATAAAGAGCCTCGCCAGGCATGCGGCACATCACCTTGGGCTCTGCATTTCCTGTACAGCCATCTTGACAGATCTGCCCACTCCTTAGGATCCTGCTTAAACAGTCCGCCCGGTAAGCCATTTGGGCCCGGGGCTCCATTCTGTTTTATATTTTTTTAAATCTTCATAAATTCTTTCAGCTCCGGCACTTGACCCCCCATATCTGTTTGGATGTCCTCCTCCACTTCGGCCCGTCTGTTCCGGGGAAAAAGCTGACATTTTGGCCACCTGGGTTCATTGTATATATTACTGCTGTGTGGTCAATCCAGGCGTCTGCTGTAACTGCATCCCGCCTGTCAGTTTTTGTGTTTTTCATCTTGGCTATGTACTCCCAGAATTGCTTTTGTTTGTTCGGTTTGCATAATTGAAATAGTGTGATCCATTCCTTCTCCATCATCTGGTATTTTTCTTTCCATATTAAGTGTTTGTGGTTCCGCTGGGTGTCTTTGTAGGCTCTCTCTGCCACCAGGGTGCCACTTTTCCGGAATACCCGTCTGGTCTGTCGGAGGGTGCGGGTGCTATTCTTCAACCTTATATTGCATCGTTCTTGTTGCCTCACCGATTTGTGGTTTGTATTCCTTGCCCCTTTCAATAGAACTGCTCGCAGTGCTTCAATCCAACTGTCCCAACTCTGGATGATAGGGGAGAAAGGTCCACTATGTCCATTCCGTAGTAGTCTCTGCTTGCAGCTTTCCCAATTCAAAACCCTGAAGTGGTTCCATATAATCCTCTTCACGAGTTTGTGCTCCTCCCATTCAGCTGTGTTCCAATTCCTCACGGCGGTCGCACTGGAGTTTGAATTCTGCAATAAGCATTGCATGGTCACTTGTTTCATGTTGTTGTATCTGGAAGTCCGGAATTCTATTCCTCATACTATTCCTTATGAAGATATAGTCAATTGTGGTTTGGTTATTAAATGTCAGAATATTCGAAGCATTGGGGTTATGTTGCTCGGTCCAAGCCTGTACTGAGATTAGATCAAATGACCTTAAAAAATGTTTACATTCTTTTTCCGCAGGGGAGCTCAGGTTATGGAGATTAAAATCCCCAGTGATTATCGGGTCCTAATGTATAAATTCACAAAGCGCTTCCTCTAGAGTTAAAATAATCTGTTTGGTGTTTGCCATTTTCGAAACTCTCTTGTGGTTGAGATATACATTGATTATTAGGAGTTCTTTTCTAGTTTTACGGGCCCATAAACCGTTTATCACAATGCTCTGTGCAGTGTCCATTGATCTACCAATCTCTTTGATTGAGACCTCCGCTGTGTGATTCACATAGATTAAAAGGCTTCCCAAGGGCCTACCAAAAAAAAGTTGTTTCCTGGCTGGTACATGAGTACCGGAAAACCCTTGCAGGTGGTTGTCCTCTGTGGCCCATGTTTCCTGCAAGCAAAGGATGTCCCCTTTCTGGATCATTTCCATTGCAGAAACGCTATTTCTTGTGTTTAGAATTCCTGCTACGTTCCATGTTATGAGTCTCAGGCTTATCATGTGGTCTCTTTTTGGCACTCCCTCCAAGTTTCTTTGTGACGTAATTACAGCATATAACTTATTTTGTGCTGCAGGGCTAGGAGTGCTGCATAGTGTGGTCTCCACACAGTGAGGTGGCTTTGCTAGGTGTCCTTCTTGTCAGAGGTCTAAGCCGGCCTTCATCGCCAATGTTTCTTTCAAGTATTTTCCTCTCACTGTGACTTTTTTTTTCATTGATTTCAATTGGGAAATTGTGAAAACTCAACTGGGTGTCGATGGGATGAGTCACTTTTAGGAAGGTTTGTGTCTTTTGATCGTTTCTATATTGTTTGATCAAGCCACCACCTTGAGTGGCTAGCGCATCTGGATATTTTTCTTCTTCTAGTTCTTCTAGTTCTTCTAGTTCATGAACCACTATACCCCATTTATCAAAAGTAATCTTTTCTCTTAGGACCATATCCGCAAGAGATGGTGACTTCCATGTTGTTAACGTACTTTCCATTTTGGGTTGCTTTTCGTCCACCACAAATTGTATACTGAGGAGGTCTTAGTTCGTTATGTGAACTAGCGAAGGAATGTGATGAAGCAATTTCAAAATATTGCCCCTGTTAAGGATGTCTGTCCTTCCACGTGACCTATAATTGGGTCAGAACATGACTTTCGATGAGTTCGATGCCTGTACCGTGTAGTTCTCTTCGATGTTTAAATGTGCTCCTGGGGCTCTGTTCTCTGTTAGATGCATTTGAGTTTGCTCCATTGTTGCGTTTCTCTCTGTCCCTGCTCCCTCTGTGGTCTTTTCCTTTCCATCTGTCTTCTCTTCCTGCAATGCCTGACAGACAACGTCTGCATGCTTTATCGGTTTCCAATATTATTGGAATGTGGACTAGTGTATTCCTCATCGAGGTCCTCCTCTGTTTTTCAAAGATTGGGAAAAGCTTCCTGCTTGGCTGTTTTCCAGTTATGGGAGTTATCTTCCCTTCTGTGGTTGAATGCTCCCAGGGCTTTTGAGCTTGAGTTTGCCTATTCATTTTTTGTTTCTTCTTTAATCTTTTTTTCTCTCGTCTTGACAGGGGCTTGTTATCCTTTATGGCGGAGGTAATTGGCTTCAGGCTACTAATGCACCTGATCTCGAGATGCTCCTCTGATGTATCACCTGTAGATTCTGACTACTACTGTTCCATTTTGGCAGATTGTGCGAGTTTGTGGGATTCAAGTTAGCAGTGAAATTGGTGCTTGAACTGTTGCTTTTTCTTGCCATATTTATTGTTGCCTTACATGGGCTATGTTGAGGGTTGACAATTTCTGGCGCAGCATAAGGACTGGCCTCTTTACTCTGAGTTATTAAACTAAGTTGTATCCCTCGTAGATCTATGTTTTCTGCTGTGGGCATGATTTCGGCCTTTGTTTCCGAGTTATTTCCGTTGTTGCTTAAACTAAGTTTTTTCAGATCCATAATTAGCATGGTCAAGACTTGCGGAAGAGATGAAAGTTTTTCTACAATGACTCTGCAGTGGCAGTCCTCTGTATTTACACGTTTTTCTAGTGCTTCTAGCCTGAGGCTTATATTTGCTATGGCTAAGACTATAGTTTGCATTGTGTCCTTTTGGACCTCTAGTTTATGTGACTGCCAATTGAGGGCATTCTTGGATGTCCTGAGTGTATCATTAATCGCAGATAGCCAATTATTTTGTTTGTTGGAACCAACCTCAACCTCACTTATCTCGGTGCCTTCATCCTTCATATTTTCGGATGACCTGTTAGTTGTGACCCTCCTGGCCTCCGACAGGGTGGCTTGATCATACTTTTTTCCTGCGTGTTGTATCTTAGGGCTATCGTTGCTGGTATTTTTCCACTCAATTGAGTTCTGTGTGCTAATTTAAGGCAGATCCACCTCTGACGTGTCGCAAGCCCCCGTGTCGGCTTTATTCGCAAGTCTTTCTTTTTCTATCCCCAGGGCCCTATCTGTTGTGTGGGACAAACTTGGACTCAAGATCTTAACTGATGAGTTCTTAGATTGATCCCACTCAATGCGGGGCGTGGCTGTCAGCATCGAAGAGAGCTCGATCACACTGTTCTCTTCCCCACTCGACAATAGGGAAATGCTGTAAGTTTGCCCTTTGGTGATGATGTCCGTTTTATGTGTACAGTGTATGCCCCATGCTATGCCAACGTCAGCACCGTGACTGACCTCTGTAGAGAGTGTTGAAATCGAGTCTTCGCTGTCCTTACTGGCGGGAGACTGTTGTTGTACGTTTGTCACTCGTTGGCTGTCCTCTCCCGCTATGTTTATTTTTGGGTGTGGTTTCAAGGTTGCCGTCCGTGATTGTATCTACTCTCCTATGGTAGACCTCCAAAGTTCTTTCTCCCTTTCGGGCGTTCTCTGGGGATATTCTCTTGTAATAGTCATCCAAGGTTTTTTTTTCTTTTTTGTGTGCTCTCTAGGGCTTCTCCTGGTTGACGTGTTTTACCCCCATTTACCTTTGACCCGAACCTCAACGCTCAAGGGGCCATTTTCCGTCCAATTTTCCAGCTGCTTGTGCTATTGAAGTAACTAAGGTCCTGTATTTGGGTCTTTTTGTTCTTCTTCTGTAAGCACCACCTGCGTTCCCTCTTCTTAGATCTGTTAATCTATGTCTCTCCCGGCGTTCCAGGCGGTTGTCCAGATTATGCAATTACTGCAGATGGGGACTGCGTGGGTTCTAGGGATTGGACCTGCGGTGTCCTCTGGTATCCTCAGAGCCCTTATTGTCTCTAATTTGGACAAGTTGCTATGTTGTTGAACTTGATTGTACTTGATTGTTAGTCTGAATATGCTTGGGTGCTGGCTGGGAGAAGGATGCAAGCCTTGAGAATTGGCTCCTAAGCCTCTGGCTCCTGCTGCTGTTGTTGCCATGGGGAGAGAGAGGGTGGGGGCTCCTCTCCTACCCTCTGTGCCACTGGTGCCACTAGTGCTATTTGGGTCCTACTTGGAGAAAGGAAGAAGAAAGGAAAAAAACGCGATCACCAGAACAGACGCTTACTTATCATAGCTTTTATTACTCTCAGCGATTCCTAAAACCTGCTGCCACCTTTAGGTGGCTTGTCAAATCTCTTCACTCATACCCTTTATCTCAGACTTAACTCAATTCTCCTGTTACTATTCTTGAAAATCAAAATGCTCCCTGTACTCTACGTGGCACTGTTAATGCTACTGTGCACCACTTCTGGAGACAAACGCTCCACTTTGGACCTTACTAACCTCTGGATTGTGCTTCGACCGTGGACTCCTCCTTTTCATACTTTCAGAAGGATGGGGTGTTGCAGGACTTGTGCCCTGGGTACCATCATTCCCAGGGCACAAGTCCTATAAAAAGTAGTAAGGGGACTGACCAAGTTAGACACTATGCAAGTGACATCATGACGAATGCCATCTCAGCACATGAAGTCACGAGGTGGCACTATCAAAGAAAAAATAGTGCTATTTAAATCATTTGTGTAAATACTAGGACAGACCACCCAATCTGACATTCTTAAAGTGTCTGCACTTATACAGTGACGGAACAAAGGCAAAAGCACGCCTCTCTTAAACTTAACCGGGGTGAGTAATCAGGCCAAGAAGTGGCTGGGTGTCTCTCGGGTCTTGTCGATAAAGGTTGGCTGGCATGCCTTTCTAGTTGTTTGTTTCAAGCTCGCCAGTTTGCGTTCCAGGCCTTTAATTGAATTTCAAGCAAGCTCCATGGTTGAGTGCTTTAAAGAGCCGAAGTTAACAACTCCTTTCCCCACATGGCCAAAAGGACTGCAGAAGATGGGAAAGTGGAGCTGAACTTATCGGTGATGGGTTAATTCTGTTAATTTCACAGGGTATTATGAGGCGTGTCCCTGCGGGTTTGTTGTGTCCTTCTGGTCGAGTAGAGCCATACCCTGGTTCTCTGCCTGGGTACTGTGCCC
The DNA here is from genome assembly GCF_964263255.1 of Lissotriton vulgaris. NCBI lineage: Eukaryota > Metazoa > Chordata > Amphibia > Caudata > Salamandridae > Lissotriton > Lissotriton vulgaris. The sequence goes on along the minus strand of NC_141694.1, from coordinate 1,612,879,711 downwards.
TTCAGTGGCCCCACCTCAGACTCTTGGAGGTATGTCATTGGTAAACTTTGTGCTTATTTTGTGTTCATGATCAAGCAGATTTTCATATCTTTGCAGGGAGAAGAGATACAAGTTAGGTACCTATTGCTCTAGTTTTGCCATCACACACCTGGTTGGTCACCATCACAGAACAGGCTATTGGGTCTGCCTGTTCATTCCATTGACGCATCTTATCCGATCTGGACCTCGATAAAGTATATGCTGAAAACACTGGCACTGGCACGTTTGGCCTCGAATCCCCTTCACCAGCTGCAGTGCTCCTTGTTGGGCTAGGTGCCCTCGAGTGCCAGGCAAGTGCATTAGGGGATCTACATTAATTACGAGGTCACTTGCTTTTAGGCAGAAGGGTCCCATCGGGCCCACATAAGGGGGGCTGCGTCTGAGCTTGAAACTGGGAATCTGACATCCCAACTTGGTCACTGGAATATAGTACAAACGTCTGCCTGTCCACGCTGCGTAAAATGTTCTAACCTGAACTACAAGTTACCAGAGGGTAAGTCGAATCTGGCTTAAATTTGGTGGAGGGCAGTCAATTCCGGGGGTAACCAAGTGAACCAGGTCTAGTGCTCTAGTATCAGGGGTCACAGCTGGTTGGCACGCTGTGTGCATCTGGGAATGGACCAGGCATACTCAGCAGTGAAGAAAGCATAAGAGCTGCACATTGCCACAATCCGGAGTGTGACGGAAGAAAGAATTGAATTCCTGCCAAAGCAAATCAAGTTACTTACTTCAGATGCACAACTTACAAATAGCACACCAGTCTCATTGATCCAGTCTTGACACAAGTAGGTGTTCGACAGAGTTTAACAATATACCTGACAGGGCATAGGTCTGGTCTCCTAGCAGAAATTGTGATCCCGTAAAGCAGCCGGTGTTAGGGGTGCTTCAGTTACACCAATGTTCGCTCGCCAGATCACCCATGCAGCCAGATGGATTACGCAAGTTTGTCACTTAACATAAGTTAGAATTCCCAAGATCCCTGGTTGGCTGAGGTAGGTACCGCAGGCCAAACAGGGACCTGTGAGCCCCAACGTTAAGGAAAAGACAGGTCGCCTCCAGAGATTGCCCCAGCTCCACCCCCTTGGTAGCTTGGCACGAGCAGCCAGGTTTATCTTCAAGGGTTAATGTGCAAAGTATTTGCAATTACGCTCACAGCAATTCAATGACAACACCACAAATAGACTCCACACAAGTTTCATAGAAAACAAGTATATGTTTATAAAACGATATACGATGCATCCACACAATACAAAACCAACATATGCGACTGGGTAAAGTTCCCCCTGGCCTATTATTATTGAGCTAAACTAAACAATCCTACATAATCCTAATGTGGTAATATGCAGTTCGATATGCAACAGTCAGGTACTTCACAACATAAAAATAATGCAGTTTGTAATACAGTTATTTAGCGATTTGTACAGTCACTGTAATGCAATTTGTAAAGCAACAACGTGGTAAACAGTTATGCCCCCATAATGCAATGCGTGCGGTCCCCCTTCCGGTACTCTGGTGGGAAAAAGCAATGCAATGTGTAATACAGTTATCAGGCAATTTGTTATGCGAAACTAATGCAATGTGAAACACATATATCTGGCAGTTCGGTCTGCAACACTAATGCAATGTGTAATACGACAATCCGGCAGATCGTGGTGCAGGACTCAGACAAGGCGTAACACATCTATCAGGCAGTTATTTATGCAAACCTAGTGCAATGCGTAACACACCTATCAGTCAGTTCGTTAGGCAAATGAATACAGTGGGCAATACGACAAAACAGGCAGCCTGTTGTGCAGAAATAAAGCAATGCGTTATATAATCATCAGATACTCCGCTACGCAGAGGTTATACAATACGTGAGTTACTCCAGCACTGTTCACGGTGCCTCCGGCGGTCTCTCCGTCTCTCATGCTGGATTGCGGTTAGTCTACAGCCACAGCTTCCCCCATATGTGTAAGATAGAACACAGTAACTGTTGCCTCGCACTCAGGCCCCGGTGCTGCCACTCCCTTGGCATACGGGCCTCAATCCGAGCTGAAGCAGAGCCTTGCACTGCAGAACAGAGAGAGAGAGGCCAAGAGCATCTCCCTCCAGGAGTGGACACATGTTACATGGGAGTCGCGAACCCACTCTCCTCTCCTTGTCCAGCGACTTGGGCCTCCATTGCAATCTCTGACTTTCTGGGAATTGGGAAGATCCCAGGCTGCATACTACACCCGCACTCAGAGTCACAAAGACTCACAGGAACTCCAGGTGCACATTAACCAGACAACTCCTCATGAGGGTCTAAGGCTACGCACAACACGCACTCCGCTTCGCTGAGACACACTTGATCTTCTTGTGCCCCCGATCACAGGGCACCTCTTGCGTAGGTCTCAGGCAGTAGAAGGTACATGCACACAGCATTGCTTGAGACACACCATTTATCTCCCGGTACCCCCAATCACAGGGCACCTCCAGCGAGGGTCTCAGGCTGAGAACAGCACATACACACAGCGTTGCTGAGGCACACTCGCTCTTCTGGTGTGCACGATCACAGGCCAGTCCACACGAAAGCCTCAGGCTGCCCCCAAGCACATGCACACAGTGTCGCTGTGACTTACTTGGCTCCTCTGCACACACGTTCACAGGACGATCCTCTCGAAGGACTCAGGCTAAGCAGAGCACATGCACACCGCGTCTAAGTCTCGTTTGGAACTCCCGGTGCCCAAGATCACAGGGCACAACTTGGGAAGGTCTTAGGCTAGACAGAGCTCACGCACCCACGTGTATCTGAGAGTCTTCTCTGGAAACTTTTGTGTTCCTGTGTTTCCAAACAGGGAGCCAGCTCACCTCAGGCCCTTGGGCATAGTTACTTCAGGAACCCAGCACACAGCAAAGTCCTTCAAGCAGGGGGACACAGCACACAGAAAAGTCCCTACAGCTTTTCCTTGGTTAAAACAGCAAACTGCAGGCCAGTCCCAGATCACACATCAAGAGAAGTCCTATCTAGCAGTCGTTTGAGTTGTTTCTTCCTTGGCAAAGGTTCCTCTTGATCCACAAAATAGCTCCAGTCTTGTTCATACTTGATCAAGCCATTCTCCAAAGGTCAGGGGCTTCAGCTTGCATAGTTATACCCTTCAATGGCTTTGAAGTCTTTGTGTTACAGGGGGCACTGTTCTCTGCTCAAACCAGTTCTGGGTGCCTCCCTACCAGTGACACCTTCTCCCTCCTTTGATTAGTGGGGTCTGGATTCTTAATCAGCCAGCAGGCAAAGGGACAATTGTTTTATAGCACCAGCCCAGGTCTCTTCACCTCTGGGCCTCCTCCTCCTCCTATACACCAAATGCAGGTCAGCCTGTGCTGTCTCACCTCCTCCCCTTGTTCAAGACATTCCCCACATCCTATCGCTTTCAAATCCAGCCCGTCAATCCACAACCAGGCAGAGACACACAGAATATTTAAAGCACAAAATCCCAGCCACTTTTAAAAGAGTGGCTTACAAACACAATGCAGAAACCATCTTCATAAAAATATGTTTTATTGCAGGGTGAGTTCAGGCACACTAAACTTCACCTTTCCATCTTAAGCCTTTGGGGAGATAGTCAGGAAAACATATTACACAGCCTCCCCATTCTATTCTAATGGGCAAGACGGCCTTTTAGCAGTGAAAACGAAATGGATATTATTTCACTGCCAGGACATGGCACACACCGTGGTACATGTCCCACCTTTCACATGCACTGTACCCTGTCCACGGGGTACCCTAGACCTACCTAGGGGTGCCTTATGTGTATGGAAAGGGAAGGGCAGGGTCTGGTAAGTGCATGCACTTACCAGAACAACATGGCAGTTTAGAAAACTGTGCACAGGCCCTGCAAAGGAAGGCCTGAGTTCCCTTTCTAAGGCTACTTCAGTGGGTGGCACAATAAGTGCTGCAGGCCCACCAGTAGCATTTGCATTACTAGCCCTGGCACACATAGTGCACTTCACTAGGGACTTTACTAGTAAAGAAAACACACCAGTAATGGACAGCCAATCACCATTACACTTTACACAGGGAAGACTTGCACTTTGACAGTGTTTAGCAGTGGCAAAGCGTCCAGAGCATCTAAGTTGGCAACACATGTCAGAGAAAAGGTCTAGGGGAAAAAGCAAAAAAGTTTAGGGAACTTTAGACAACAAGGGCCAAGTCCCACAACATGTATGTGGGTCCAAGCTGGGAAACACTGGTTTAGAGCACATAGGGTCACAGCTATCAATACACATTGAGTATTCCCATTTCCAAGAAAGGGCAGGTATCTTTACATAGTGTTCCCCACCTAGCTTCCAGCCCATAAGCTTTTCCTTCCGGTCTGCATTATGGTAATCCTTCACAGAAGTATGGAACGGGACAACTTGCGCCATGGTGCGGACATTTATCGGGCGACGCAGCAGATAAGACTGCTGTCAGGCGAGGGTGCTTGCAGGCAATGAGGTCAGGTAATGTAGCAGAACCTAACGGTTCAGACCCCTTCCCTATGATGTTAGGGCAGTGGGATTCGCAATGTTACAGATGTTATATTCGCCCATACAGGGGCAGAAAGGTACATTGCTGGAATCGTTATAAATAGAGTAGGGGCAAGGCCTATAGAAGATGTGCACCGGTAAACATGAGCGCATGGGGATAAGATCAGCATCCCGCAGCAGCCATTCAGCCAGCCATCAGTTGGTCATGCCAGAAGTGTGCTGTGGCTCCAAGGGTGTTAAGTAATATGGATTTGGAGCACAATTGCTGACATTTCCAGAGCACACTCTGCACCCTAATCTAAGTAGGTGAAGGTAAATATGGTCTGATAAGTTCCCCATGTCTTCACAATTAAAAAGCATTGGCATCTTTTGCGGCACCTGGAATATCTGCAACGAAAGCTGACAATGGGCCATTTAGCTTGGAGGGGGTCACCAGCATGGCGACACAGCATCTGCAGATCGCAGTCAGACTAATGGGTGGTACAGGCAAGACGGACATGAGATTTACCAGATTCTTTGGAGTCCCCTTAAGGGCCCAGGGGACCCACCCCTCTGTGATTATATCCACCTCCACCTTTGTCTCGTTAGGTGGGGAGGTCCACCTGGCGTTCTCAGAAGGCATGATAATCCTGGCAGGGGCAGCGGTTGGTTATCAGTTTGACCCTCAAATTAGGACTCGTCAAGTAGGAGGTGGGGTGAACTTTGGCCTATTCAACCCCCAAAGGTAAATGCTTATTCTTACACACTGGGCTCAACCAATTATAGCACTCAGGACTGTGGTTTCAAAATAGACCAGTAGTTTATTATGCTCTTGGGGTCCCATTTCCTGTTTGCACTGCGCTCCAGTACAATTGGAGATCAGTGTGTTGAGTTAAATGGATTGGCTGGCCCGAACTATAACTTGCAGACTGTGGTTGGGGAAGAGAACAGTAGTTCCCAACCCCCTGGGAGGGCATCGTACAGTCTTCAGAAGGGTAAATACAGCTGTGTGCAAGCCCACCAAGCTGGAGGGCTTGGTTCAACTTAATTCATATAAAATAGAAGGGCTTGGTAATTTAGGCATGGCCTCTTTTGTGCAAACACCACACGTATCCCGATAAGGGTGGGGCACACTCCTATCAAAGGTAGAGAGGGAAGTCGTCCAAATAGAAGGATGGTAACGGCAGGTTGCAGGAGGTTTAGACAAGAACAGTAGACCCCCCCCTTACGGGGAGGCCATCTCATTCCGACAGAGAGGAATTAATGCCATGGACAAGCCCACCAAGCTGGAGGGCACGGTTCAACTCAAATTGGCGTGGCCTTTTTGCGTAACGCACATGGTCCCCCAACAGGGATGTGGCACACCTATCAGAGGTAGCTAGGGAGATTGTCTATCTAGGAGGACTAAAGGTCAACAAAGAGGAGGGCAGGGTGCACCTGTCTGTCAAAGGTGGGCATGAATCTGTTCTTATGGGACATTAGCGAGGCACTGGAAAGAGCAGGTTGCAAGTGAGGGAAATAGCAGAACTTGGTGGGGGCTCTGGAGGCGGCAGTGGCCAGCTTTGGCGGAGTTACAGGGCGATCTGGAGGTGGAAGGGTACAGAATGGTACCTCTTCAGGAGCACAATAGAGGTGCCTGTGCTAAACTCCAGGAGTCTTTAAGGCTGGACCCTGGAGAAAAAATCGTCGGAGCCCCGCTAGTCCTGCGGGCAGTTGGAACCTTGAGCAACCAGGGGCTTGCCTTGCAACGCTCCACCCTTAAAGGGCGTGAGTAAAGCGATGGACCAGTGGTTCACGGTATTCAATGGGGGAATCTCCTCATGACTGGTAGCACCAATTGGATTAGCCACAGTGCAATTTGGCTCTTCGGGTGGGCAGGGCAGCATAGGTCCGTCACCGCTGCCTGCCCTTGGATCGCCCGTAAATTAACCCATCATGTTGCATACTTTTGTATGGAATAAACCTGCAGCAATCTTTTCCCAACAAAGAATTGTGTTGTGTATTCATTTATTCCATTGTGCATGTTAACTTTGCAAAGGGTTGGGAGTGTTGCCTATTTAGGCACTATGGAAAGCAGACAATGTGCAGGCGCTGCTGAACGTGTCCCGGTGTCTTACACTGGGACAAGTTCAACATATTTCTGTGGAGCCCATCTTCTTTGAAGGGGGGATGGCGTCCACCCTGTGAAAATAGTTGGTGGATGGTGTGTACCTGCGTGTACCACCGGCTCGTGCCCTGACCATATCGTGTTCATAACTTGTAACTCCATATCAAACTTAAGCTAAGCCCGGGCTCCCACTTAGTACCTTTGTACATGGAGAGAGGCGAGAAACCCATTGCTGGTATATTATGTTATGTCATGTGTACATGATTACGACTGAGAAGAAATCGCTATGGGACAACATATCTAAGAAATATAATCGAGGCTTTTATCCATGGAAAAGCAATTATTACCTATTCCTGACACATCTTAGAAACACTCTTAGAGATTTGGTTCTTGGGTATTTTTGGAATGATTCTGCCTTGATCATCTCAGACGCCATCAAAATCGTTGAGGAAGCATACTGGTTGCAAATACCAAAAATGCATGAGTGCCACTTCTAGGCCAGCTTCACTGACATCCATTTGATGTGCATGCATTTTAGCAGTTTGTAATGAATGAATAATAGTCGTTTTTAATCATCTATTGTTCTGGATTATACGGAATACAATGACTTATTCTACACCAGTGCTGGGCGGCACCTTATACAGTCTGTTTGAATATTGCAGCCAAATGCACTGTGACGAAGTCTGGCATTTAATCTCCACTTTTGAAGAAATGTGGCTTTCGGAAATCCGAACTGTCCTCCATTGTCACTGAGTAAAAATGAGGGTTCTCCCTCAGTCAAAAACACACCATTCATTAAATTCCATATAACATCTGCATCAGCTTTGTGCTCTAATTGCACCACTGGTTATCTGGAGAAAAAATTCATCACCACAATAATAATACCAATAACATACCACAATAGGGCCCATGAAGTTAATAGCAACACTTTCCCAAGGGTTATGTCGGCACTGTTAATTACACACTGGAGGCCTTAAGGTTTTTAGAGTTTTATCAGCAACCAGGAATTAGGTACAATTTATACCACTCTTTCAGTTGCAACCGCCATACTAGGCCATCAGTAACCACTTTTTGGCCCTTGTTTAGTTTTACCAATTTCCAAATGACCATTGTGCCATTGTAAAATATTTTTCTTTTGTAAGACTTTAGGAGGAATAATCTTCTTACACCTTGTAAAAATCTTGTAATTCACCACAATCTCAGACTTAACTTATCAGAATGGAATTAACTGCACCAGCAACATTATTTTTAGGTCATCCCTGAACCATGTAATCCATCCCGCTCTGAAAGACTACTTCCGTCCCAAATTTGTGTATTCATTCTTCTGCTACCGGGCCGGATTTGAATGTTGGCAGAAAGGGAACTCCATCATAACAGCGATGGAGTTCCCTCCTCACCAACATTATGGTCTGGCATAGGTTTGACGGCAGTGGAGCCCACTCTGTCTCTGCCGTGGTCGAACCCCTCTGACAGAGTAACTACTTTTGGAGATTTGGCTGTATGTGCCCCCCTAATTTAGATGGGAGGATATTCCACCAATTTTCAGTGCCTGTCACTGCCAGGAAAAACCTGGCAGTAAGAGGCATTGAAGAGTGGTCAGTGCTCTCCTCATCATGGGAGGAAACTCGGAGTGTGGCATTGGATTTTTTATTTCCCCCCAAAAAATCATGTTTTAGGATTTTCTTTCTGAAAATAATTAATACAAGCAGTTTCAATGCAATCGGTCTCGCCTTTGTGACCTTATATGTATTTAGCTATGCAGCACATTAGTCTGGGTCCTGAAACATCTACTGTTCTTTAACAAGGAGGGAAAGTAAGCACCAAACTACGTTACACGTGAGGTATGGGAAAACATGGAGAGCAATTATTGTCTTTCAGCGGGAAATGGTATTGTCCAAAGCTCTGTTTTTAATATAAAATTAGGTCCTTCAGAGGTCATATCACTGAAAGTATAAGATTTGAAAAAAATATTATTGTCTAAGGGTGCTCGTGGAAGACAATTTCTATGGATTGGAATCTAGAGAATGCTAAAGTGATTCTGGTATTTTACTTACTTCTGCTGGTCGTTTTCTATCAAGAAATTTAAATAGAGGCAGTTGCCAGACAAATTTATAAAAAGAAAGTCAATCAGCAGAAAGTAATTCTGGTATTTTACTGACCTCTACTGGTCATTTTCTATCAAGACAGTTAAATAGAGGCAGTTGAACAAGCAGAAAGCAATTCCGGTATTTTGTTGACCTCTACTGGTCATTTTCTATTAAGACAGTTAAATAGAGGCAGTTGAACAGAAAACAAAATCCTAAGTGGAAGCAGACAAGTCCTAGGGCTGATCTCTAGAGCCCACAAAGTATATACAAGAGGTCTCAAATGCTCGACCTAAAAAACATTGTTTAAGTAATCAGACAAACTTACAATGCTTTGGCAGGAACCGCTGTGAGGAAATGCTAGAGATGTCCAGCATTGTAAATCTGTCGAGCAGCCCCACTGTCAGGGCGATGGAGTAATTTACTCCATTGCCCTGGCAAAGAAATAGGCCACCAACCAACATATAATTCAGGTCCATAAACATCATGTATTTTATATTTTAGGTATCCCCCCTTTCAGATGATATATATTTATTTATTTTAATGTATGTTTCAAATATAAATGCACAATTTGATTCATTGTAACATGGTAATTCAACTTGCTCCAATAAGTTCATGTTTATTTTTGATTAGTTAGAATTTCTTTTCTGGATATTGATTTTAAATAATGAACAATGCTTCAAAGAATTTGATGCTATAAGAAACAAGGGAACCTCAAAGGTGCTAAGGGACCAGGGGTATGGGTATTTCTAATAGAACAGCGGATCATACATATCCATTGTTCATAGAGATACAATGAAGTCTAAGTATGTTCTCCAAATGCAAAAACCTTTTATATTTTTGTAAGCGAAGTAAAAACATGGCAGTGGGAAAAAACAACAACAAAGAAGGACACATAAACCTTTAGACTCAGGCATATCAATGTGCAAACACAATTGTTAAGTCACAAACTGTAAGTACCTATGTTCATATATAATAATGAACAATTTTTGCAATTGAGTCAAGGTACCATAGTCGACAATATTTGCAGCCTCTCCCTCGACCCGCGGCCCCGCTTCCTGCTGGCTTCACACAGGCAATATGGTGGACAAAATGGAGGAGTTGGGTGACAGACAGGAAAGCAGTTAAATCTTTCTGCACCACCACTTGATCCCAGCCCAGATTTGTTATTCTTTTAAAGGTCATCTGTCTTGCCGTCTGCTACATACAAGGATGCTGGCCAAATAACAAAGAAATGTGTAGTGATGTTAAATGAAGATCGGGTCAAGTAGGGTCTTGTAGAAAGATGTATTTATTAATCAAGTTGACATGAGGTGGAAGTTCATATATAAGATAAGATAGTAAGAATAATCCTGAGGTAAATCCCTTAGTAAATCCCCACCAGGAGCTGTCACCAGTCAGCTCAATCCTCAGCTCCTAACTGACACTAGCATCAGAACATAACATTCCAATCTGTGATAACGTTCCAAATGATGACATATATGAAACAACTAGAAAGCCAACACTACACATCTTCCCCTTATACACATTTAACAATTGCCACCAAAAACTAAGATGTTAAAGAGCAATTACACATAATAATAGGATACAGAAAGGAGGTACTTAGAAATAGAAGATAATTAAGTAACAATGAAGAAAAAGAGAAAGTGAATTATAAGAAAAGAAAAATTACAGTAACATCTAAGAGGTGAAAAATCAAGCAAGATCAAAACCAAGAAGAATCAACAAAGAAAAATCAAGCAAGATTAGAAGCAAGAAGAATCAACAGAGAAAATCAAACAAGATTAGAACTAAGAAGAATAAACAGAAACCAAGAAAGAAACGGAGAAAAAGAATGGAAATACAAAAGACAAAACATCTTCTCCCTAAAGGAAAAGAAGAAAACGATAATAAGAATATGGACACTGAACACAAAATTCACGGAATCAGCAAACACACCAATTGGCCAGACTGGCAAAATTGTGAAACAATGAACCGAGTAGTGAAAGGTAGAACCAAGTAAAGCACAAATATGAGAAAGTTAAAAAAAATGCTCTTACATGAAAACAATTCGAAATACCAGAATCATAGGAAGGAAGGTGAACATTAACATCTAACAAGAGCATGAACAGAAGAAAGGTTGCCGGCAAGAATAATACATTCTGAATGAAACCTGTAAAAACGGTTAGAAAGTGACATAATAAACATAAAACAGAGCTACTTGCATATAACACTGAGGAAAAGTTGCCAGAAAAAAATAATAAACTCATGACAATATCACCTGCATGCACTGAGGAAATAAAATTGCCAGAAAGAGTATGAAATTATGAATAAAACCTGTAAAAAGGCAGTGAAAAACTGGCATAATAATCTCATAACAATATCACATGCATATAACCCTGAAGAAAAGTTGCCAGAAAGAATAATTAATTCTGAATGAAACCTGTAAAAACAGGCGAAACACTGGCATAGTAATCACATAACAGAATTACGTGCATGTGACACTAAAAACTTTTATGTAATAAATGAATAATGACAATTCATGTAACGTACGTCTACGCACATAAAAAGTCTTGAAAACCTTTGCGCAAAGTTGAAAATCATAGAGCTCATATATAATCAGTAAAATAAGGTTTAGTGCACTGAACCTTTAAAACTGACGTCAGCAATTAATTAATAAACCGGTAAAATGTAGACAATATAGGTCCACTCATAAGAGAAACAGAACTATTTACTTTAAAATATTCTGTATACCAGAAGAAAAAACATTGACGAAGCAGAAAAGAATACACCAAATAATCACATGTACTATGCATAGCTCATAAAATCCAATGTACCAAATGGAGAACACATAAGAGAACAAGAAAATAAGAAATTAAAATAAATAAGGTAGTCACCGTTGACTATCTCCATCAATAATACGAGAAAATGGTATAGAAGTGCAAGTCCCCATTGAATTATGATAGAAGTTGTGATATAAAACATCTACGTCAATTTTAAGAAGGTGCAACCTGAAGCAAATAAACATATTTGCTGCCTCGCCCGCAAACACAATAATTAATGAATAGCTGAACTTGCTGTAACATATAAATGCCTTTGATAGTGTGCATGTCACTGAAAACATGCGTGGCGTTGATGTTGTTGCACTGTCATAAAGCATATAACTAAAATAGAACTCGCTATCAAAATAAATACCTCTCATGGTGTGCATGTCACCGAAAACATGCAACGTTGAAGTAGTTGCACTATAATCACAAATGATGAGAAAGAATAAAACAGTACAAGGAATTCGAGCGTAGGAAAACCACTTAGATTACCAATATCCTTACAACGTGGTTGTCAGCTAAAGTCACGAAGGTCCGGTGGTGCCAGTCAAAATGGAGGCACACAGAGCGACGTTGCGCCAGATGGCTCTTTACAGGTCTGTGCTCCTCAAAACTTGTAAAGCGTTGGGACGTCATCAGGAACAGAGGAGGATCTTCGAAGCTGAAAGCCACACGAAGGTTGCTAGCGTCATCAAGAATAGATGGCAGCATTGAAGGTAAGCGCGTGCGGCTCTGTATGCCCTCATGAAGAAATTTTAAACTAAGATGGAGGCGGTTCAACTGCCAATGAAAGTCACACAGGAGGCATAACGAAAAATAGTAATTAACCAACAGACATAGTTTAAAAACATTGCAAACCTTCATCATTAGTAGAGAAAAAAAAATATGCGCGTTTTGAAGAGTGATAGGAGAACCTCTTAGTCTGGAGTGAGTTCAAAAGACTGCCAGAGCTGAAGAGCATGCCGATCGACCAGCTGCTAACATGGAGGCTGGAGGTGCTCAGAGTGGGTGAGTCATGAATGTAAAAAGTAAGCCAAAGTATAAGACAGAAAGACACTGAGTGATGTCTCCACAGAAGAAGAAGTTGTGCTTCAGGTGTAGATTTTCGTTTCCACAGGAAGGTAAATGTCCTACCACTGGACAGGTGTGCAAAGGCTGTGGGAAAGAGAACCATTTTGTGACAGTTTGCATGGTGGAGGAAAAAAGAAGTGCACCATGGTGCGAAAACTAAATGGCCATCGAATGCCTCAGAAGCAACACTCGACGCACAACCACAAGGTCAAGTGACCACAGCAATTAAAACAAATCAACACCAAATGAAGTTGATTGTCATCTAAATCATTGAGTGAAAGTGAATATGATGGTTGTGCAATGTCGATATTTACCTCAGAAAAATGTGTCAATGTTGGAGTGGCCGCTTGTGAAGAAAAATACAGATCAAAGAAAAGTCAACATGAAAAAGCACCACAGTCGTTCAAACATTGTCTAAAGATTACACTAAAGGTAAACAGTTGCTCAACACCTTTTATTATCAACAGTGGTGCATCAGTAAACATAATACCTGAGGAGAAATACAATGAACTTTCTCAGTTGCCACAACTTTAGACAGCGAAAACTAAAATGTATACATGGGCTGCCTTGACGTCATTTAAAAGTCAATGAAATGTGAGAAAACTAAAGTACAAGCACCCATCCATGTACTTTAAGGTATGGCGTCAAGTGCCTGTTTGCCCAGTTTCAGCACAGCTGCTAATATGGGACTGATATCAGTGAACTATAACATTAATGCTCATCAGGAAATAGTAAGTCAATTCTCGTCAATTGTTTAGTGGGTTAGAAAAACTCAAGACTATGAAAGTACAATTACACATTAATAAGGATGCAATTTTATTGCTCAATGACAGACAAACAGCATTTCATTTACAGGAAGCTGTTGAAAAAGAACTTGAATGAGTGCTCAAACATGATATCATTGAACGTTTGATTGGTCCAACGCCTGGGTTTCTCCCATAGTGGCAGTGCCAAAAAAGTACAGTGAAGGAGCTGTACACATCAGCACTGACATGGGTCAAGCTAACAAGGCAAATTAATGACAATGGTATTCATGTCCGCACATCGCTGACGTGATAACCCAATTCAATGGTGCAAATGTCTTTTCTCGCCTTGATCTGAATAAAGGCCATCATCAGTTGGAATGCAAGGAGAGTTGCAGGCACATTACATTAGGAAATAGTAAGTCAATTCTCATTATTGTTTAATGGGTTGGGGAAAAAAAAGTCTATGAAAGTACAATTACACATTAATAAGGATGCCCATTCTATTGCTCAAACACATAGACAAACTGCATTTCATTTACAGGAAGCTGTTGAAAAAGAACTTGAATGATTGCTCAAACATGTTATCATTGAACGTTCCACTGGTCCAATGCCTGAAATGAATGACAATGGCATTCAGGTCCGCACATCAGTGACATGATAACCCAATTGAATGGTGCAAAGGTATTTTCCTGCCTTGATCTAAATAAAGGATATCATCAGTTGGAATGCTGGGAGAGTTGCAGGTACATTACAACCTTTTCTACACATACTGATCTGTTCCGATACAAAAGACAACGTTTTGGTGTGTCATCAGCTGCAGAGCTGTTTCGAGATGCCATTCGACATACTATACAGCCTGTCATGAATGCAAATAATTATAGTGATTGACATACTGTTTTTCAGAGCTACACAGAAGAAGCATGATAATGCTCTTACTCATGTGTGTCGTTTACGTGCGGATGCAGGTTTGACTTTGAATGCCAACAAATGTGAGTTTCACATGACAAAGCTAAACTTCTTTGGCCGTATCTTTTCTAATGGGGTCTTGACACCCGATTCAGTTAAAGTGCAATCATTCTCAACTGCCAGTCCCCAAAAAGATGTTTCCATGGTACATTCATTCATCGGCATGGCCATCTACTGCTCTAGATATATGTAAGACGTTGCCACTGTGAGTGCACTGCTGAGAGAATTGAGGAAAAAGAATGTTTCATTTAATTGGTCTCGTGAATGTGAGTAAAACTTCAAGAAGATCAAACAAGCTACTGAGAATGCTAATAAAATGACATACTTTAATCCAAAGCTTCATACAGAGGTTGTTGTTGACGCTGGACCAGACAGGTTAGGCGCAATTCTTGCACACCACAGCAGACACCTAATTGCTCTAAGGCATATTGTGGCATATGTAAGCAGAAGTTTGGCCCAAACTGAACGTGCTTAGTCACAACCTGAGAAAGAAGGTTTAGCAGTGGTGTGGGCTTGTGAACATTTCCACGTATTTTTATATGGAAAGCTTTCACGCTTGTGATGAATCATTAAGCACTGTTGACTATCTTTGGCAATCCAAAGGCCAAGATGCCTCCTCACATTGAATGTTGGGGTCCACAATTACAAGAATGCAACCACACAGTTGTGCACCATCCAGGGAAAGATCAAAACCCTGCCGACTACTTCTCACAAGTGCCTTTACAGTGCCATGGTACTCCTTCTAAGACTGCTGAAGCCTATATAAATTTCATTGGGAAATCCAGCACACCAGCTGCCATTTTGTTTGGAATTTTTTTACTACCACAAGTCAAGATAGTGGCATGTTAAAACTGAAATACATTATTGCACATCAGTCGTGGAACCAGCACACTCAACCTCTTATCAGTGACAGTGAATATCAGAAGTGTAAAAATATCAAAGATGGTCTGTCACTCAAAAATAAGTGTTCCTGAGAGGTCCAAGAATTGTTATTCCAGAGAGTATGCAACAACAGATAACTGAAGTGGGCCATAAAGGACTGCATGGAATAGTTGCCACAAAATGAGCTCTCTGAGACCAAGTCTGGTTTCTCCATCACAATAAGAATTGAAAGAGAATTGAAGGCCTGTCATCTATGCAACTGCCTTTCATCGAAAACCACTCAACAGACCTTAAACATGTCAGAGCTGCTAAAGCATGCATGGGTAAGAATTGCTGATCATCTTGACAATGGACATTGCCTGATGGTGCTCGTTAATGAATACTCCCGCTTTCCAGTAATAGAAGATCTCTCATCCACCACTCAAGAAAGAATCATTAAGAGATTAGACTGCATCTTTATGACATGGGGTGTTCCTGGGATCATAAAATCTGGCAACGGCCCACTTTCAACAATCCAGGAATCAGAGACTTTCGGCGTTCTCCTAATGTGAAGTATTAGAAAAGCACACCGCTTTAGCACCCAGGCAAATGGCCTGGCTGAACATTTCATGAGTAAGAAAGCTGTTCTGTGTGTTGTATTAGAAAAGCTCGACGTTAAAAATGTCCTAAATTCTGTTTTTCAAGCTCACTGTTTGACTCCTCACTCAACCACTGGTGAAATCACTGCAACCTTGATGTTCAGGAGAGCCATGATGACCAAGTTACCTCATTGTACCAACAGAAGATCAAGTAGTGAGGAAGAAACTCGTATAAGAGACTGGGATTATAAAAGAAAAATGAAGAACTATGCAGCTGAGCACCAACATGCAAAGGGCATTACGTTGACTAGAGGAGATCAAGTGCCTGTGCGTCAGCCCTGAAAACACAAATCTAATACTCCCTTCAATGCTGAACCATTTCATGTTGTGACCAGCAAAGGACTCATGGTGACTGCCCAACGCCACGTGAAGTCTATCATGCGAGTCCCCACATTTCCGACATGTGGCTCACTGCTTATCAAGCGCTGATGTCAATGTAGAGTCTGAAACAACAATTGGAGATCCCCTATCTGCTGTTGTTCCTCCTTTACCAATGTAGATAATGGACATTTCGACTACCTGTCCCCAGTTTCCGAAGACATCATTGGAACGTGTGATCAGAGTGGCAGAAAGAATCATTGAAGAGTTATTATTGTATATATTTGTAAACATTTTTAAATTTTAATTTAAGAGGGGGAGAGGTAGTGTTGTGCGAGTTAGCAATGGCAAAACCCTTTCAGCTCCTGATGGACTCCGTATAACTGTGACATGAGCATTAGAGCGTAGTGAGGTGAATGCAAGTTTAGAATGTTGAGTTCGCTGTTACAGGCAAAATGATAAAGAGGTGCTATACTAAGCTCTGTGTGTGCCGTAGTCATTAGCAGGTACCCAGTCTGGGGAGGATGCAACATCTGTTTACTCTATCCTCAATGTCTATGGCATCACTACATTTTGCTTTAGTGTCTTGTCTATGCAAAAGCCACCATGGAACAAGCATTCATTGGCCTACGTCCTCTTTATACCTCAAAAGGCGATTTGCCTGTTACAGAATTAGGTATAACCCTATACAACATTAAAGTGTCTAGTAACAAATTCCTCCAACACTATCACAACTTTATTGTCAATTGTAAGGACGTTATCACCATTTTGTTAGACTGTTCAACTAAACCATTGGCTTTGGAATTAGACAAATCCTCCCTGGTATGCTTAGTAACACTAGAATTAAAAAACTGGTACATTTTTTAAAAAGTAAACTGTGCGCCATAAATCAATGTTCCACCCTGAGCAAACTTTAACATGAGTAAGAGTCCTCATTCAGTATTAGAAATGAAAGTAATATTTTTATTCCTTAAGATTTTTCAAAGTATCTTCATTGTTGAACTCATTTCCAAAACAAGGATTACAGAGTTTCTCAATATTCCATAAGAAGCAGCCTCCTCAAACTGTCAAGGGCTTGCTCTGATACAATCTCTGTTTAGTTGCAGACAATAAGTCTTGATGAAAGCACAACCCGCTCAAAAAGCAGCCAACACGTGTTTCGTCATGTGCCCCTAGGCACGAAAAACTTCTTCAGGGCTGCAGATTGTAAACAAAACTATATGCAATTAAAATATAAGCTCTTCTTATGTAGGTTCAACCTCCACCATTTTCACAGGGATAGTGGGTAATTACGTGCACCCCGTGATGCTAAATAGATATTGTGCACTAATAAAGAGAACCTGAGATACCAGAATCAATGTAAGAATAAAACATGTAAAGAAATAGTTACCAAAGATATTAGTACGTTTCTAAGAGAGCAGAGGAAGAGTAAAAGTGTCAATATTGCAGGAGAAAATACTGTGCCACGCAAGTTAATAATCATTCAGATAGATATCTATATTTCCATTTTACCTTGATAATTAATCCCAATAATTATCTTTGCCAATATGTCAATATGTCAATATCGTATAACAAAACAAAAAACTGAGTTTAAATCCATTAAAAGTATATATATGCCAAATTTAAACATACGCAAGTATATCTGTCACCAATCAATGCGTATGTATCCTTACCAACAGTAGATTGCCATTCAGAAGTTCAATATGAGTCCATTAGAAACAAATAACCAGAGACAACCGTAAGGAAGTGCACCTATCACCACTCAACATTTACGTAACCATACTAAGAGTAAAGAAGAATGTCATTTACCTTACAGTGATCGTCAAATTTAATGGTAGTATCCAAGTCTGTAGTAACATCAGTGGTAATCCAAATCCAAATTTGTAGTAGCATCCATACGTATTTAAGGCTAGTTCATTCACGTGTTCGTGACCTAACGTATAGAAAAGATGAGACGATAGTTGAGCAACTAACACATCAGTAACTCAACCACGACATCTAACTGTTGCAATTATTAGTATAAAGAATATTAAAAGGAAATCTCTTTAAATACAGAGAAACCTCGCTACCCTCAATATAGGCTTACCGCTAGTCGTATTTCCGATAAAGACACTCTCTCGAGTGGCGTACTACGCGAGCACCATCTTGAATGTCGTGTAAGTATATTCGATCAGGTCACATGATAAATATCATGTGACCAAAGCCCCGAACAGCATAATCCCGCCATCTTAGAGTGGAGTAAATCCTCTACAAAGTTATTCTCACACTTACTTTTACGTAAACAATCTCTAAAATACCAATTCGTACTACATTGTAAATTAATCAGCATACCCGCACCATCTTGAAATAAGATAAATAAACACGAGTGTCGAGTAGATTATATTCATATCAACATTTTAAATGACACGAGTACTGCATAAAACTAAAACCACCATATGTAAGTGTATTTGAGCCAGTCACATGATAATTATCATGTGAACAGAGCCCCGAACTGCGTAATCCCGCCATTTTAGAGTGGAGTAAACACTCTGCAACGTTATTCTCAAAATTAATTTTATGTAAACAATCTCTTAAATTGCCAATTCGTACTACATTATAAATTAATCAGCACAGCCGCGCCATCTTTTAATAAAATAAATAAAGACGTGTATATGGCATGAAACAAAAGAGCACCATATGTCAAGATATTACATGTTAATCGAATCTATTCTCTTTAATTAATTAAAACGTACTCCCGTAAATCTCTAATTTAAGATACATCAAACCTAATAATTCTCATATTACAAGTCATATAAGTCCGAAAATTATAAAACTTTACGATAATTCTTGCTACATAAACAGCGAGAGAGAGAGCAATAACAGGTATGATTCTAAACACATCAGCTATGTTATAGTAAATATTAGTAATAGTGATAAGAAAATATATACAAAAAAGAGAGATGAATGTAGAACGCCGAGCAAGATGGTGTACTAAAAGAGATGTTCAGTATATAAGAGTATAAAGCAAATAACATTATGGGAGAAATACATATGTCCTGATAATATACAAACAAGATATTCTTTTCAGGGCAATTCAACTTCGATTAGAATAAAGTGTGTAACATATATCATCCAATAATCATCCAATAATCCAAAGGCTACATATGCATAATGTATACAATTTCATTAGTCATAACCAATCAAATACAATTGTTAAGTTATTTAGTAATACAAGTAATCATAGTCAGCATCAATTATTTGGCCCATCATACAGTAATATAGCATCACTTTTCCAAAAAATATTGTAGCTCATTATCGATATTTAATCCTAGCTCCACTCCTTTCAATTTCATAATCCAGAGAGCTTCCTTGCGTTTTAAACACAATTCTCTATTACCGCCCCTCGATTCACTTATAATATGCTCAATTCCATGAAATTGAAACTTATGTTCTTGTGAGTCATTCCCATTTTGAATGAGGTTTGAAACAACGGGGTACTTCGTGTCTCCATTTTTTAGTGCCCTGAAATGTTCAGCCATTCTGTCAAGTAATCTTCTAATTGTGCTCCCAATATATATTTTGTGACAAGTACATCTGATACCATATACAACAAATCTGGTTTCACAGTTAATAAACATTCTTATTAAATGGTCCCCAGTATTGTTATAATTAAATGTGGTGATCTTATTTATAGCCCACCAGCAAGTACTACAACGTCCACATTTATAAAAGCCTTTAAAGTGTTCTGTTAACCAAGTATGTCTTGCGACAGATCTTGGCCAACTAGGACTCACAATATTGGCAAGTGTCAAGCCTCTTCTAGACATTAAACTGGGTTTGTCTTTGAGAAATGGTTGAAGAGTCGGCTATAAGGATATACCAATGTTTGTTAAGTGTTTTGTACAGTCTATTGGTTTCTGGGCTATAGTTAGTTACCAGTCTAACCTTTGTTTCCTTTGTAGATTCTACCAACTTAGGTTTCATTTGAAGTGTTCTTTCTCTTTTAAGTTTGTAATATTTACTCGCTGCTTTGTCATCTACATTACGATTATACCCTCTAGCTAAAAGCCTACATTTCATATCTCTAATAGTATCAACAAAGTCCTCTTTTTCAGAGCAGTTCCTACGGGCTGTAACCATTTCACCATAGGGAATTGAGTTTATCTGACTTTTGGGATGACAACTGTCTGCATGCAAAAGTGCATTACAACTAGTTTTTTTACAATACATTTTACTGCAAATTTTGTCACCCACAATGAAAAGTTCCACGTCCAGAAAAACTATGTGTTGAAAGTCATAATGTGTAGTGAATCTCAGGTTACAATCATTGGTGTTCCAATATACAAAAAAATCCTCCAACTCAACTACTGTACCAGTCCATATTAAAGACAGTCATCAATGAACCTGCCCAGTAATAGATTTTATCAATCCATTGTTTACCCATTAGGCCCCAGATTCGCTCCGCCTTGAACCAACCCTTGAATAGGTTAGCAAAAGACGGAGCAAATCTGGAGCCCATGGCAGTCCCAACTAGTTGTCTGTACCATTCATTGTCAAAAAGACATTGTTCTTCAAAACTAGTCTGGTCATAGATAACAACATATCCGTGTGTTCAAAATATTCCACTGGTCTTTTGTTCAGAAATAATCTCAAAGCTTCAATTCCTTGGTCATGATTAAAATTTGTATACTAAGATACAACATCAAGGGTAACCAGGATCATCCCTGGTTCCCAGGTCACATCATTCAACATGTTCAATACATGCTTCGTGTCTTGTATATGTGAGGGTGGATTTATCATATACGGTCTTAAAAATGTGTCTATGAATTGTGACAATTTCTCTGACGGGCCCCCAATGCTGAAAATTATCGGCCTCCCTGGTGGCCTAGTCGGATTTTTGTGGATCTTTGGTAAAGAGTACATACAAGGATGTCTCGGGTGATCCACTTGTAAAAACACATATTCTTCATGGCTGATTAGACGTTTATCATACCATGATTTGAGTTCCCCATTAATCTTAATCATTAGTTCTTGTATAGGATTAGTTTCTAGTCTCTCATAGTGTAATCCATCATTAAGTTAGGAGTAAAGTTCGTCATTATAGTCTTTTTTTATTCATTAACACTATATTTCCTCCTTTATCTGCCATCCGAACAATTAAGTATTTATTGTTTTTAATATCACTAAGCGCCTTTCGTTCTCTCAATGATAAGTTATCATGTACTCGAAAATCATTTTTCATCCTATTATTTGATGTTATTTTATCCAATTCCAGGCACATTGATTTCTAAAATACATCAATACTGTTACCTGGAGTCAATTGGGAATCCATTTTGACTTTTATTTTAATCCACTCTCAACACTCAAGTCAGTGCTGAATTCTAAGTCTTGCAATAATCTAGTTATTGCCAGGGGATCTTCTTCATTTTCTGTCAAGGATAACAACATCTGTGTGTCATAAACAGCCAGTATCGTTACATTGCTCAGTTCTGGAATATTCTTACAGCACTTCATCGTAATCGGATTGGTTGCAAATAATTTTTTTAATTTCAACATCCTTACAAATTTAAACAAGTCAACCCTTGTCATACACCAATCATTTGACATTACTGGGCAGAATCCTAAACCTTTTTTCAAAACCAAAATCGTATCATCAGTTAATACAGTATCAGACAAGTTGATAACATTAATTTCACTAGTTTCCATAGTACTGCTCTGATCTGTTAATTCTACCACGAACGTGTTCTCATTCCTTGTTTTACGTTTGTTTGTTCCTTTTCCCCTTGCTTCTCTCCTTGTCTTTGTACTCCTACTTCTCCCCATCTTGCACCCATCGCCCCGTTCCCTGTCCTCATATGACTAACCTCTTGTAAAAAACTATTATCTATAGAGAGCATTGCAGCACCTTCTACTTGATCTTTACTTTCACTGCTAGTGATATTGTTAACGCGAGGACGTGTTAAGGACTCTGTTCGTTGCCTGGTATTCCCTGCTCCTTTGGTTAATGCATGATCGCGTTAAGGACTCTTTCGTTGCCTGGAATTCCCTGCTCCTTTGTAATTGGATTCCTGCTACCCGCGTGGTGCGCGAAGATTAATGTTCATTTAGTCTGCATCCTCTAACGCTGCAGGAACGGTCCTGCTTGAGGATTGGACTCATTTTTACTCCACTCTAAGAGACATTATTCGAAGAGGATTTACGGGGCTTGAGGAAAGAAAAAGACATAAATACCCCCTTCCCAACTCTATCCTGTACTGGAAGTCTCCGATTTGTTTTTTAAGCACTTTCTGACAAGTGGAAGTCCTCCTATTCATGGTGCTTTTGATTTTTG
The DNA here is from genome assembly GCF_964263255.1 of Lissotriton vulgaris. NCBI lineage: Eukaryota > Metazoa > Chordata > Amphibia > Caudata > Salamandridae > Lissotriton > Lissotriton vulgaris. The sequence continues at coordinate 1,612,857,279 of NC_141694.1, read as the reverse complement.
AGACCTAGAAGTATTTGTTACACCTTTTGCGCATCATCTTCAGTCATTAAACAGGTAAGTGTGGGATGGCGCACAACCTTAATAACAGGAATAGTAGTAACTAGGACACTGTTTAAGTTTGAGACAATTAGGAAACCCTACACTAATTCTGTATGTTCTGTTCCTTCTATGCAGAGCCTGCCTAATCCTGTCTCGGACGTACATTCCTTTAATTCTTTGACGTACTTGGATAGACGTCATTTCTGGGTCTCTTCATTTTCTGGGATTATCTACCTTCTCTTATGTGTTTTATGGTTACACAGTGAGGGCCGTAATTTCTGGGAAGGTAGAGACATTAGCTTCTCTCCTGGGTGACTTCTGCCTGGGACTGCAGTAATACCAGACAGATATTATCTGATGATGAGCTAGCCTCACTTGCTGATAGTGGTAAACTGTACGCCGTTATCTGACACCAACTCCCCCTGAATTCCTTCACGGCAAACCAAATCCTCCAACACATCAATGAGCACTTTAGTAGTCACACTTCCTGCCATGCCCACTTACAACCACTTGGAGTAACAGTCAATTAGTACCAATGAATAAAACTCCTCCAGGGACAGGTTAGAAAATGATCCCATAATATCAATGGCCATCTTCCTCCATGTCCCATCAGACAACTTAACCATATACACAGCGTGAAATGCCTGAGTAGAATTATAACTACAGCCACACACTATACACTCTCTTACCCACTCATCACCCCTTCAATCCATTCCAGGCCACTAAAAGTATTCTCTCACCTTCCTCTTAGGTTTAGACACATGACAATGTCCTTTGTAAACTAAAGTCATAATCTTCTAATGTACACCACAGTGTGGAACAATCTTACTAGCTCTCATTTTTAACATTGATCTTCCACAGTAACTCATCCTTAACCTTTCAATGAGCTATGCATTCTTCCTGTAATGTGTTTTCTAACGGCCACCCTACCTTCAAGAAATCCTTAACCAAGCATATATAGTGGTTCACCTCCACTGCCTCTTCCCATTCCTGTACACATATTACTCCACCTTGGGAGATTACACTTTCTTTCACTTCTTTGAATGTTGCCACCACATCACATTCCACATCCTCCTCTTCTCACCACTTAAAGTTAATGGGAATCTGGATAATTAATCCGATTGTCCATTCAACTTCCCGGGTGCACACTTCAAAATGATACACCTGCAAATTTGATGCCCATCTTGCTAAACTAGGTGTTAACGGTCTACCACCACCCAGAGCCAAAAAGTTCACTAATGGTTGATGATCTGTTCTTAACACAAACATGTTTCTCATATATAGGTTAGGAAATGTTTTACTGTCCAACAACATGCCGACATCTCATGTTCAGAGACAGAATAATGATTTTCTGCATCATGTAGCACAAGAACTGTTGGACCTGGCCCTTTTTGCAGGGTCCCCCTCAAAATGTTTACCTTCCTCCTGTATTTTCTCTGACCTGTTTGTTGGTTTTATGACTCTGAGCACTTTACCACTGCTGATCAGTGCTAAAGTGCATGTGCTCTCTCCTGTAAACTTGGTAAGGATGGTCTACACCTGTTTGGCATATTTAATTTACCTATAAGTCCCTTCTACAGTGGTATCCCATTTACCCAGGGTCTGTAAATGAAATGCTACTAGTGGGCTGGCAGCGCCACCCACCGAAGTAACCTTTCAAACCTGTCTCAGACCTCTGCCACTGCAGGGCCTGTGCATGCAATTTACTGCCACAGTGACATTGCATGTAAAGTGGTTGCCACATCTAAAACTCCCCTTTTACTACATATAAGTCGCCCCTCAGATAGGCCATAGCTAGCCCTGTGGGTAGGGTGCTGTTTAGGTGAAAGGTAGGACGTATGCCCTAACTGTGTGGCACGCCCTGGTAGTGACAAACAGCCTATTTGGTTTCTCACTGCTGTGAGGCTGCCCTCTCATAGGTTTGCATTGGGAATTACCTGATTTGTGCTTCAGTGGTAATTTTTGATATGAAAGGGGTAGTGTGTCATGTTTGATATGTTTGAAATAGTAGTGATAAACCCTGCTTATTGGTGAAAGCAGATTTGTCATTACTATTTTAGAAATATCACTTTTAGAAGTGGGGAATTCGGTGTGCTTATCGGTCTTTGTGCCCTGCCTGGATGTGTATTCACCATCTGGTTTAGACTGACAGGAGAGAGGGGATGTGCACTCACTCTAAACAGTCACAAGGGGGGTTGAGGTATTTCCTGCCTTTCCTGGGTGACTCAGCAGTAGGCTGAATAGAGTTTCTCTTGCACATGAATAGGCCTGGTCTGCATTTAGAGTGGTGGGAGAAGTTGCACCTACACCTGAATAAAGTTGCTTCTGCCTTGTACAATGATGTCTCCACCCCCCTGTAGTGTGTCTAGGGCCAGGGCTTGGGATGTGAATGGGGGTGTTGTGCACTTCTAAACAGTATTTGAAGTGCCCCCTAGAACAAAGACTTTTTGAACTATAAGTATAGGGGCTGTGACCCCATATTTTAGACTTGTAGCCAGACGCCGCTGGCTCTACATGCTACACATTACCAGGAGGGAACTGTCAGGCTGCCAGAAGGAACTACCATGGTACTTGGCTGTGTTATGATGACTAACCCCGGGCAGAGAACTCCGCTCCACCAGCGGAGTTTGTGAAGTTTTGCAACTTCAGGCAAACCTCTGACTCCGCAGAGGAGCAGAGTTAGCTGGCCCCTGGCCATGGCCAAAAGCAGTAAAAAAAAGCACCTTTCTCCTTTGGCGTCCACGCAAACCCCTACGATGTACGTCTTTGGAGGACTGTGCATGCGTACCTTTGCTGTTCTCGCAAGACGTACAACGTAAGGGTTTACGAGGAGGGCGACGATGAGGAGAAGAGAGAGATCACGGTGAGAAGGAGGGCAGCTCGGAGACGCCACAGCAGGTAAGTGCTTTTTTTAATTGCTTTTAAAATTTAAATTAGGAAGGGTGTAGGAGAGGGGAGCGGAGTTCCCTGGAGTTTTTTCCAACTCCATGGAACTCCTCATAGTGGCACTCCGCCAACTCCCCGCGGGCTTAATGATGACCTGCTAAGGAGGATCCTGTGTGCTGGACTACTGCCTGCACTCCCGCCTTGGTGCCCCAGCGCTATTTATACTCCTTGCCTCTGTTGAACGCAGTGCATGGGAGCACTGTTTCTGCCCCTGCCTGTGAAGGGAGCACTGCTGTGTTCTTGGCCCTACAGCGAGTTGCATGGTGGGCCTTGTTGCCCCAGAGGAGCCATGCAGACTTTTCTGCCTTCACTTGTGACTCCTTCTGGCACCAGGAGTGCAGCGTTGCCCCTCCCCACCCGTGAGGTGTGGTTGGGGAGAAGGGGAAGGACAGTGGTCTCAGTGGTGACCAGCCAGGGCAAGCGCAGCCTCCCAAAGATGCCCTGAGGTCAGCGATGTGCTCCCCCGTGAAGCGATATAAAAGCTACCATAGAGGCTCAAGGAGGAGCGCATGAGGAATCCCTCAGTCGTTATGCTTCACTCTGTGGGCAGCTGCCCGCCGAAGGCACAGGCGGTCCATGCTGGCAGGGCTAGCTGGCTATCCATGAGGCCCCGGAGGGCCCGGGACACCCTGCAGAGCGGGCCTGAGTATTGCCGCACTGCCTCCCCTCTGGGGATAGCGAATCTGCCAGCAGGCAGTGGCATTTAAGTGCTTCTAAATGCGAGTGACCTAGTGAGCTCCCTGCTGACCCTGTTGTGTGTGCCCCTGTTGCGACATACCTTGGGAGGGGCATAGTGGTTTTGTTGGCGGCTGACACGCGGGCCATCACTCGTCTCATTTTCGGCTTTGCATCTTTCCTCCTGGTTTCCCCGTCCCGAAGGGCCGAGACCGGCCTCAATTTCATGCCTCAAGTCTCCCCGCTGGATTGGCCAGTACGTTTGAGATGTCATCAGTGATGTCACTGACCATGTCATGAGTGATGTAATATGTGAGGTCATAGGCAGTGCATTGCGGGGGCGTGAGTTATAGTTTGCTCAGCTAACTATAATGGCTGACTTTCTCCGGTTTTGTATGAGTGAAATATCAGCCTATCTATAACGTCCCTGTAACCTTCGTTTTTTCCACTATCCCCTTTGGGTCATTTGCTTGTACCTAAATCAGAAGGGCACATGTTGGAAGTTCCATGAAGTGGAGGTCATCTTTCTACACATATGGTGGATTGTGACCACAAACGGCCTTTTCGGAAAGAAGCACTTTGTGTATTGAGGGATGTTCTGGGGTATCCAGTCATGGAAGGCCCAGGAGTTCACTATTGGTATTGAGAAATGTGAATGGTTAAGTGGTGCCACATGGTGATAGGAATGAATGAGTCAGGCTTTAGGTGCCTGGACTCACTTCACCTTAGATTGACTTCTTTGATGGATGTGGGATAAGGGGGAATTGAGTGAGGGGAGTTTAGTCAATTTCTGCTGGGTGGGGGGTTAATAATTACGTTATCTTACAGTGTGATCGATTTGTACACTATGTAATTTAATGGTCGAGGACCTCAGCTATTTTTCAGTTTACCAAAGTCTAGAAAAATGTTGAAACATAAAACGGGTTTGTGGTAGACCATATTGGAATGACAAGCTTTTAGTGGCAACAAAGCTGTCACCGTGCAGATGATTTGCTGCAAAATGCCCAAGAAATTGGTAGAAAAGGTTCATAAGGGGTACCTGTTTATGAATGTTTGAGATTTCTAGAGCATGCATCTGGCTCCAAAGCAGCAGATTACTGTGCATGGAATGTGTACTAAAAGAGGGGTCAGGATGGACATCTGCCATTCAGAAATTTCAGAGTTGTAGGCATTTTGAACACTGATTTTGTTTCAAGATGACAAACAAACGCCAGTTATACTTTCCTTTATAGTAATGCATATAGATCAGGAAGCAACAAGACAAACCTTTTTCAAGTAAACAGAACATGCAGACCATAGTCAGCAGCTCTGCAAGTTATCTGCACACAAGGAACATGCCTATTATAACTACCTTCTTCCTAGTTTCATTCGATACTTTCCACAGACACATTCAAGTCCTCTGCTTCATTCCAGAAATCCCTTTTTGTATCCAAAATGAGCTTTTACAAAGTCCCACCCACTCTGTCTCCCTTATCAGTGTAGGGCACCATGTTTATACTTATTTTATCCATCTGTCTTCTGACAGACTTAGCCAGAAGTTTGGGGATGGTGGTTCTCTGCTAGGGGCTAAGGGCCCAGCCAGCTGTTGTAAGTCACCCTTTCAAATATCTTTTCTTAAGAATTTCAGGATTCCGTATCGCTCTTCCCACACAACAAGGTCTGGCAGCCAGGCAGTGATCAGGGCAGCGTGAGATGGAAGTTGACAGGGGCTGGTATGATGTTTATGGAGCCGGGTAAGTTCTGCTGAGTGTAGCTTATATATGGGAAATTATAAGGGAATTGTTTCCAGAGGCTCAAAATTAGGCTTCTGGATAGCTGCCACAACTCAGGGAAGATCCAATGAGGGGGCACTATATTTTGGGGCGGAAGTATAAAACTTACACAACTCTTTAATCATCTAGGAAGCAAAAATGCAGACCAATCCACCCCAACGAAACATGAAAAGCATTGATGTCTGCCTACTGCACCACAAGAGGTGTCACTACTATCCCCTGATGGAAACATTCTTAATGAAATCCAAAATCTTCAGCAAGGGACACGAATGACACTAAACACCATTTTAACAAACACCATGATTGAAAAGGGACCCAGCAGTGGGTGTAAGCCCTCCTAGTAGAACACCATCTGGGTTGCTGCACAGCTACTCCAGCTTCATTAGAAAGCTTCAGGCTAATGTTTAAGCGCACATATAGCCAATTTAATCTGGTGTAGTTGAACATTTGTCATTACTAGGGACTCAATAAGATTAAAAACCACTGTCAAACTCCAAGGTGGTCCCTGAGCCACTGCTAACACCAGGGTAAACCATCCCCTCTGTATGGATTTTTCCCATGATTTAGGGGATAGCTTTTCAGAAATCAACCCACTCTCTCTGCTAGCAGATCCTGAAACCTTGCAAAACATCTCAGAACCATCCTTTTTTAGAACCATCCACAGACAAATCTATGACTAGGTAACTGAATTGTCTACATCAAGAAGACTTGATTATATAGTAGAAACTCTCTGAAGTCTAGAAAAGCCTTTAGATACATCCATCATAGGGATGGGCCAGCCTTTTCTGTTCACAACAGTATGTTGCTTCTAGAGAAGCTAGACTCTGAACCTTGGGATCCTCTTGCCTATTGAGATAGGCCATGGTTGCTGTGCTGTGCATTTTGATCACCATAAAATGCTTACTGATGTAAGGGTCAAATCCAATCACCCCATTCTGAATCTCCTTGCTCTGCACGTCTCTAACCGTCCTTTGCTACCAGCTTTCCCCACTACACTGCAATATGTTATGACACAAGGAATAGGAGAGTGCAGATCTATCCCTTTCTCAAATTTACAGGATAAATCCATCAATGTATGGGTGAACATCGCTCGGAACCTTCAACAATAGGTAGGTCAAAATCCTCCAAAGCTGGATCCCATGACATTAAAAGATATTGCATCAGAGGTTTCAAGTGGAGCATGAGTTCAAGGTACCAGAAACACCTATGATGACATTTGTCCCAATGGAGCTGATTGTCTGGATTACAGAACCTGAAGTCAGAATTCTGCTAGGAACACTGTAGAGATAAGTGCAACAATCTGATCTGATGTATTCCAATGACTGCGATTCCATAGGTGAGGTTTTGGCCAATTGATTTGAAATCGGTGCTGAAGTAGGATTGCACATACCCTCATCATGTGGATCTCTATTAGTTAATTGGATGGAGTGTTTACCAACCAGTTGTCCAAGAAGAAGTGTACCATGATATCTTCCATAAGCCAAAATCATAATGAAAATTCTCAGTGTTGAGAGACCAAACGTCAGTTCTGCAAACGAGAAACAACCTTCACACACAGTGAATTGAAAAAACCTTTAACAAGGATACCAGAAAGGCACACGTACATATACATCTTGCAAGTCTTGTGATGTCGTGAGACTCTGGAAGGATCATAGGGATAATGTGCTGCAGAGTGTCCGTAGACAATTAGACATCTGGAATTCAATGAACAAATTCCAGAGGCGTAGGAATAATCTGAACACTCCTAATGCTTTTGGAATCATAAAAATTGAGTATGATCCTGATCCTCACTCTGTCTTCAGCAGATCTTTGACATCTAAACATTGCTGGTCTCATGACTTGGTCTGTGAAAACTAGAAAACTGTAGTCAACACCAGGCCTGATGGCTCTGGAACTTTTGAAAAATCTTTCTGTTAACCCTGGGAGAAAAGTGCCACAATTCATGAATCCTTGAATGAGCAGTGTCAAAAAGTCCTGAACATCCGGAGTCAATCTCATACTGAAACGTACAGTAGTGAGGTCCATAAGCAGTCATCACATACACTATTATTCATTGGCCAACAGCTTAAAGTTATTCTTCTCTCCATTTGAATCATAGGAAATGAGGAAATTACCAAAAGATTTATTTAAAGGAAGCACCTCAGCCCTCACCTTCCTTACCTTTACCCGTATTCAATGATGATTTCTCCTGAAAAAGCTATGCACATTTCTGAATTTAAAATATTTTTTTTTACCATGTCCTCCAATTCATTACCAAACGATTTTGTTCCCTGAAATGACACATGAAGGAGCAGTTTCTTCTGACTTGCATCTGTGCACCCTTCCCTGATTCAAATGTTGCAAATGGCGGCCACATCTGTTCTTCCAGTAAATGAAGCAATCCTGATAGCATCAATATCCACATCTGTTAGATATTCCACTTGCTGTTCAATCATAGATAACACTTCCGAACAATCCTGTTCATTTTGCATTTGACCAAAACGGCACTGGAAATCCTGTTTTAATGGATTTGCCACATATATAGAGTACACCCCAAAGAAAAATCAGATCCTGCCTAAACCCGCCTTAAAGTGGACTCGACCTTGAAGCCACTAAATCTTTAGTATCATATCATCTGCTGACATTGACACCCTTCCAGCGACTTTTGGCTGCATGGCATCAATAGCTATTACATCAGTCAAACCCAGATCCTCCTCATCAATGGATACTTTATGGCCATAAATGTAAGAATTGACACTTTTTTTGGGTCATACCATTCTCTCTACATTACATTTTCCATTGATTTGCGTAAAGGAATACAAGAAGTGGCTGGCAAAGCATATCAAACCGGTCTTCTCCCTCATTTGTATCTATTTGCACAGGAGATGGACCTATTTTGCCCCTAACATGAGTCAGCACCCACTGCCACCGCAGCCCTCTCTTCCATCGTAGAGTCTGCCGATTAACTATTTCTTTGACTTCTTTGATAAGCTATAGCTTTAAGAGCTGATTTATCAATTGGTGATTGTACTTTAGCCAAGGATCGAAGTATATAGTCTCCTTATGGTGAGACAGATCTCCTTTGTCTCTTGGGAGAAACAGTGATTTTTCATGCGTGAGTGGGACCTGCTACTTACCTTTGTCCACCAGCAGATTTAGCACAACATTTCTCCAAAGACATGATGCTTATCAGCGATACACTAAGCAGCCCTTACCTGACTCCTTAGCAATCACAATGCCCCAAATGGCACACCAGCCCCGGCCATACCCATCTTGCTCTGCCAGTTTCTGAAGTGATCACTTGATCTTCCCCTGACGTGGGTAGGTGTGAAGAGTGATACATAATCCTGAAACTCCTGAGAAACACATTTAAATGGAGACTTACAACAGCTACCGGGGCACCTTCCTCAAACAAAGAATTACATTCCCTGAACTTCCGGATGCATCTGTCGGAAGCAGGCAAACAAAATAGGTAGTGATTTGGTTCTCTGCACAATCAAGGGAGACTGTGGATTGGGATATGTTAAGGTTACTTGTAGAAATAAAAAAGGTATACCTGGAATGAAGGTGGAGGTTTTGACTTGTCTGGAATGAGGCAACATTCCTCATAATGCAATGAATGGAGCTTGGATTAACAGATTAGGCATAATGAGGATTAACCAAAGTAATTCAAACATTGCCAGTAGCAGCAGAGATCTGGTCACCATTGGAGAAGCCTACCTGAAAGGCTGGGACCCTGGACCAGAACTCCATTTGACTGTTTAAGACTTCTGCACATGGCTTTAAATAACAGTCAGTTCAAAATGGCAGTGGGACTACTCGCAAATCTCATCATATCATTCTAAGGTGTATTACCTCTTGTTGTTTGCTAAAATAGTTTGTTCAACATGGGACAATCCAGCTTTTGAGGCAACCATGACAAATAATTATTATTGGATATTGAACAAAAAACGGTTACAGGTCCAGAGACAGGAACATTCTGCAGTCCTAAGTTTATTTGATGTATCAGTTGTATCAACAGTACCAACCTTACCTACTTTCTAGTACATTCCTATAACTGGGCATCAGTTTGGGGAGTTTTGACATGCTGGTGGGCCATTCACAGAAGGTGATATTGGGACCCGTTACCTCTTTCCAGCTGAGTCAACTGTGGGTGATAACGCTTTTCATTCAGCTATAGTAGTCAACTTTACGATAGGTACTTGCCTAGAAATGTTCCATCAGCATATTCTGCAGATATTTATTTATGAGCACAAGCAGAACACTGGGCCTGGAGACACCAACAAAAAAACAATGTTTCTGAAACCTAATCGATCACAGCATCTGCTCTGAATTAGAATGCCCAGTCCCTTACATAGATCTCCATTTACCTATCAATGTAATAATTGGTTTGAGGCGTATATTAGATTCACATCTAGTTCCTGAATGCCACATGATCTATGATTAAAAAAAAAAGGCCTACCATTTGTTTATGATTAAGAAGAAAGCGGATGCCATACTCCAGGGAACGCAAGAACATCTTTCTGGCTTTAATAGTCTTGTTTTGCTAAAGATTACTTACTGCAGCTAAGGGTTTTGCAGGCCATTAGTTTCAACCAAACACTGTAATTCTTCTGTCATGTATAACATGTACTACATTTGCAGTTAGTGTCAAAAGAGAGAGGTTACCACTCTCACCATGGCCCGTAGAATCATTTCAACGTAGAAATCTGATATCGACAACGTCACACACAAAGGATCTAGTCAGGTTCGAAACAGTGCTTCTCTTACAGCCCCACACTATCAATACCCATCTGCTCAAAGTTTGGGTACTCCTTAGAGATAACAAGTCACAAGGGCTTCTGTAAGGACAACATTCTAACCCGACCTTTGAAGTTTTCATTGGATTCATGCTGAGTCAGACTTAACCTTCCCAACTGCCTCTTCATCCCGCTATATACCCTGAATTTTCTTATCTATACTTGATAATCAATCCGGGTAATAAGCACGTCCAAAACCAAGATGGGGTAAAAGGCCACTTTATTGGACAGGTAGGCAATACACAATATATTTGCATACAGATCATAATATAAACATTTTCCAAACTAACACCCCCCCACCCCAAAGCAATATCCCCATAGCAACTATTTCGGCCTAAACCTCATCCCCAAACGCCTATCTCCATCCCCTGCCTACCTCTTGCCTCCAACTTCTCTCCATTGCTTCCCTCTGTCCAAACCTATTCCTAATGCCCCAACCCTTCCTGCCCGTCTTGATCTCCTCCAACTCTGCCACTAGGAAAAATCCTAACTCAGGTGTTTTTCCTGTCCCCCCCTTTTCCAGCTCTTAAAATAGAAAACATTTTTAGACCGCTGTCGCCAATCAGGTTAAAACGCTTTATTCAAATATAAACCATGTTCTTTGAAAGCACAACAAATTATACTGTCGCCAAACAGTAAATGACTTAAACACCATAAATCGATATCCAGAGAAACTACCACCCCAAAGAACTAACAAAGAGTGCGAGGAGTGGAGTTTGGAAAATAGTGTGGTGGGAGGAGGGGGGAATGAGGGGGGCGGAGGAGGGTAGGAAATTATGTAAAAAAAGGGGGGGGGGCGGAGAAGAGAGAGAAGGAGAGAAAAGGTGTTCCTTACTAAAATTTGATAAAAACAGACTAATTTCTGAAAATAATAATGCTGTCGCTTAAACAGCAAAAGTTACAAGTATGTAATTTTAAAATCTTAGCAATCATTTCTCTTGTATTCAAAATTTCATTTCCGATAAAAGACAAGTGGACTCCATTCTGCCTAAAAAACTGAAATCCTCCTCAGTAATTTCATCATGAAATAACCAATGTATACCATTGTTAAAACAAAAACGTTGCAAATCACGGTTAACTTTTCTTCTTGCTCGTTCAACGGCAGTGAAACTGTCCGCCCCTCTCCAGATTCTGAGAGTAATGAGAGCGGTCAGGATGAGTTGAGTTTTGGGCCAGGTCTTTGAAAAAAGTTCCAAATCAGTTTTCATTTCTATTAAAAGCCCCAAACCAGATAATTGCACCAGATCATTTTCCCCAAAACCACTTTGGGTGTTATCTTAGCAGATAACACACTTACTAGTGGCAAGAGCTGACCCCATTTCATACCGCTTTTTCCCCACCAAGATAACACAACTTCTTCAGAAGAGAAACCTAGATTCTTTCCAAAGTGCCCTTTTTCTGCTTGGGCAGCTGCCCATTTGATGAATGAGTGACCAATGATCCATACTTAATGGTTGGACCGATCCAAACCTAAAAAGAGAAGGCAATTATTATCCCTATCCTCAACTGTCATGCTCCAGCTTTCTGATGTAGCGTAAAAAATCGAAAGACCATCGCCCTAACTTTTTAACATCACTAATAGAAAACCCCCATCTGGCCGCTTCGGAGGCTGACCCAATGCGAAAAGAATGTGTACCATAATTAATTGGCTCCCCTCCAATTCTCATAAATGCCTTTCTTAATATAGCTAACAATTGGGATGCTTTTAGTTGGGATCCGTCTTGATGGCGAAAAAAAAATGTTGAACTTGCACCCCCTATTGCTAGAAAATCAAACCATGCTTGTATGGGGCATAAAAAACCTCATATAGCCTGTAAAATTACTGTTGAACGTTTTCCTGTCTGGTCAGTTTTCGAGTGTTCCAGAAAAGTTTCAATATTTGAATGAGTCAGGGATATGTTTTTAGTTCATGTCATCGTTAATGGCAGTTCCCAACAATTCTGATACCCTGAAAGCACCAAAAAAGAGCCAAACCATGCACAATTTTTGCAAATGGAACTTGAATTCAGAGAAACAGATCTCATGCAGCTTTACAATTATCTTGTATAATACCTTTAGGGATTTGGCTCTCTCTTGTATAACCCTCTCCTTTTAGTCTTGGCCCATCCTTGCAGCATTCTCTTACCCATTTCACCTGCCGATGGCTCGTATCCCCAAAAGAACTTCCCGTAAATTGAGATATCTGTTAGCTTACCGGCTATTGTGGTGGAAGAAATTCTCTTGTTGATATTAAGCATGATAAACTTAACTACATCTTCTCTGCGCTGTTACAAACCTCTTCAACTGTAAAATGTATACATTGCACCGGAGTCTAAAAACTCCAGCCAAGCTCTTCAGTAAGCCAACTTGGTGCTTTTTGCTAAAGAATTCTCGACCAGTTGGTAAGCATTCATATCACCAAATTCCATATCTCGCTGGGTTTCTGAGTCTTCCGTATATCTGCTCCAGGCGCCAACCCACGGAATCTCTCCCACTGAAAACGAGATAGTGCATCCGCGATATTATTTGCTACTCCATCAATGTGTTTAACCTTGAATACAATGTTGAACTTTAAACATCCGAAAATAAACTATTGTAATGATGAAAGATGCGCAGTCAGGGTCTTGTAGTTACATCAAGTACGTTTATTCTTAAGTTACAGGAAGATAGTAAATCCTTTAGATGTCAATAAGTACCATAAAATGCCTCAATAATTGCCCCACCAGGAGCAGCCTTCTAGCTGCTCAGCCGCCCAGATCAACTGACACTCCACTCATACAAACACACTCCAACATTCTACATGACCTCATCACAAGCTGAGCAGGTAGGCAGAGAACTACAGAAAGAAGAGTGCAGCAGGTAAAGGAAGACTACAACACATCTCCCCCATTATAATATGAAAAACAAATAGAAAGTGTGAAGCTGTTAGACACACGTTAGAGCACGGGAGGATGCAGTAAAAAGAAAGGGTACATCACCTCCGATTGCTATGAAGACCATAACAGACAAATGTAAGGAAGTAGTGTAGTGGAACAACAAAAATGAGTGAAGAAAAATGCATGAAATAAAACATATCACACATCTCATCCTACCCCCTTGATAACGCCATGAAATAAAACATACCACACATCCTACCCCCTTACTCAAAAATGCATAGAGATGGTAAAACACACCTATGGCAGAAAAGAGGATGCACTACAGAAACATATAATACACCCTACTCTCTGATAAAAACAAGGAAAACAAGGAATGCAAGTCAAAAAGATACAATCAAAAACTACATACTGCATTTCCAAAAACAACACACCACACGGTGTACCTAAAACGCCACATGACAGGGCCAACACCCATAAAAAAAACTAAGGGTAACTGTAAATCCAAAACTAACCAATTATGAGTACTTAGAACTCAAGGCAAACATATGATGGGTCACCCTAACACCAAGCAAAGATGCCATGCCAATTGCAAATCCAAAACACCAACCCATGAACACTTCAAAACAAAGGCAAGCACACCGCGAGCCACGCCAACCCAAAGGCACACACCCTGGGCACTCCTTCACCCAAATGAAAACAAATTATGGGAATAACTAATCCCAAGATAGACAATTTTTTTTGGGAATACTACACCCAAAGGAAAACAAATTATGGAAATCACATAAACCCATGGCAATCAATTGATGGTTCCTAAAGACCCAAAGCAACACAATTTGGGTAAACTAAACCCAAGGAAAACAATTATGGGATACATAAAACCCACGACAAACAAAATTTGGGATATCTTTTAACCCATGACACTCACGTACAACTGTAAAAGGGACACTCCACCAGAGGCAAAAGAAACACCACACACACTTACCAACCATCACTCCAGAAAACAAAAGACAAAACTACAAATGACCAGCAAAAATAAGAATGTCTCATGCTCCGGTGAGCTGTCTCAAATAAGGAATGTTGTAAATACGGGAAGATTCGCGACGTCTTCCATAAAAACAACATCATTACGAAAATACTCCACTCATCGTCTAAAACAAACATACCACTGTAACATGCCCCCAATACAATGTTGTGAAAATCCAGATGTAAAAAAAAACCAAGGTAGATAGTAACACAACAAACTAAAACAATAAACGTGGTCACCGTGGTCTAGAATAGGTGAGCGATACCTCACCCGAAAGTCCAATCTATGTAAAGATGAGCGATACCTCACCCGAAAGTCCAGTCCATGTAAAGATGAGCGATACCTCACCCGAAAGTCCAGTCCATGTAAAGATGAACGATACCTCACCCGAAAGTCCAGTCCATGTAAGGATGAGCGATACCTCACCCGAAAATCCACCACGTAGCGTCTCACCAAAAGTCCAGAAAGTATTTGTCAGAATCAGAGTTACCACTGCAGCAGTACCACATTCGCAGTAATGACAACCCAGTTCGAAATGACCACATGCGAGGGGTCAACACCAACAAGGATACAGCAAACCCATCTTGGATTAGAAAAGAAAAACGCTGCATCCGTTGAAAAAAGCGAATAAAGAGGAGTCTGGACATCAAGAAAAAACGTGGGACGTCAAAAAACCTGAAGTGCATCGAAAGCCAAACTCCAACGTCGTGTTTCAAAGCAGAACAAACAAATCCTTCCCAATCTGCTAAAATGGCCGCCACAGCGTCGTTATGCGTCATTTTCTAAAGGAAATTGCCCACATTTACATGTTGAACTTGACGCAGGTAACCTTGCTCACATCCGACGTCACAGGGGTCATCTCCACCAATACGCCGGAGAATTCGAGCAACGTCATCAAATGGAAACAGCAGAGGAAGAGTGAGGAGCTCCGCTGGCCAACCGTCATCGACCTCAACCGTCAACTCCACAACGGTGAGCTAAAGCAGAGAAATGTACTTCAGGCGCTAGGAATATTTGCTCAACTGATGCCAAAATACACTGCTTGTTTAAATATCCTTCACTTTGACGGCAGAACGGCACCACGAATTATGAGCAGACCACAAAAATGACAAGAACTGTGCCCACTCGCTTGCTCACAATTCGCTTCCCCAGCATATAAAAAAAAATAAAACTGCTTTACTTGTGCACCGCTGACTAAGTCTTACAGAAGTCTTTTTTTTTTAAAATTAACAATCCTCTTCATCACGCAGATACTTTGCTCGAACACCAACTTAACAAATGAACTCCTTGTCCATATATTCTTTACCAGTAGATGGCAGCAATCACACGGAAAACGTTAGTAAGAAGTTAGATCTCCAAAATGCTACATTGTCAGTCCAAGTTGCACACAGCAGACAAATATCAAATGCCCTTCCCTGGTCCAAATTCAGTGAATTGAACACGGCAGACTCCTCTTTCAAAGATACTGAAATGCCAAACAAACGTCAAGCACTCTGGTCTACAGGCTGTCCAGTTGGCAAAGGACACTGGTGGGGCTTACCAGAGTTCAGTTTCATGTAATCTTGTTCATTGAAATAGATAGAGTTCTAAGTTGCAGTAATACTCAGTCCTTAGTTGAAGGGTAATCCAGGGTAATCCAGGGTAAAGTAGGTTAATCCTTCAGCCACACGTAGTCCTTTTTACCTCGTCGCCAGTATTGTAATGATGAAAGATGCGCAGTCAGGGTATTGTAGTTACATCAAGTACGTTTATTCTTAAGTTACAGGAAGATAGTAAATCCTTTAGATGTCAATAAGTACCGTAAAATGCCTCAATAATTGCCCCACCAGGAGCAGCCTCCTAGCTGCTCAGCCGCCCAGATCAACTGACACTCCACTCATACAAACACACTCCAACATTCTACATGACCTCATCACAAGCTGAGCAGGTAGGCAGAGAACTACAGAAAGGAGAGTGCAGCAGGTAAAGGAAGACTACAACATAAACGTTTGCAGCAACTGTAGCATCTGTTTGTCTTTTGCCCTCTGACCGTTGACTAGGTCAACCACTGTCTTGTTATCAACATTGAATTACACTGTTCTGTTAGCCAGTTTATGACCCCATACAGCTAGAGCCACTATCAGTGGAAAAAAATCCAAAAAGGCTATACTCTTCTTTTCAGTAACCCATTTGTCCGGCCACTTCTCTGCACACCACTTTCCCTTCCAAAACAGGCCAAAACGGTGGGCACCAGAAGCATCAGAAAAAAGTTGCATTTGCCAAATAAAATCTTCGTCCAATGACCAAAGTGATATGCCATTAAAATCTGATTAAAAAGTAGACCATACTTCAAAATCTGCTCGCATGTGCACTGTGACCCTGATTCTGTGATGCGGAAGCTTCAGCCCTGACATAGAAAAACCCAAATGCCTGCAAAAAGACCTGCCTGCTTGTATGACTTTACAGGCAAAAATCAGACGACCTAGCAAACATTGTGCTTCCAATAAAGTTAATTTCTCGACTGCACATGCATGTTCCAATAGCCTGGTTATTTCTGTTATTTTCTTCTGGGGGAGCCGTGCCTGCATCCTGATAGTATCTATCTCAATCCCGAGATATGTGAGACAACAACTGGGGCCTTCTGTTTTGTCCTTTGCTAACGGTACTCCCATATCCTGCGCAAAACATTTGAACTCTCGAAGAGCCACTTCGCATTGTTGGGAACTGGCTTCGCCCATGAATAGAAAATCATCAAGGTAGTGTGTAATTCCCATATGCCCTGTACGTAAAGAAAAACACCACTGAAGAAAAGAGCTGAATGCTTCAAATAATCTGTATGAAATAGCACAGCACATAGGAAGGGTCTTGTCCACAAAATATTGTCCTTCCAAAAAGAATCCCAACAGAGACAAATCAGAGGGTGGACTGGAAATAGCCTGAAAGCTGACTTAATATCGCATTTGGCTAACTCCGCTATCTCCCCGGTGTTTCTAATCATAGCCAAAGCCGAATCCACTGATGCAAATTGTACCATGGAATGCTCTTTAGCAATGAAATCATTGACCGAATAACCTTGAGGCCATGATAGATGTTGAATCATCTTGAATTCGCCTTCAGCTTTTTTTGTGTTGCCCAACGGTGACACAATTAGATTTTCTAGAGGACAATAATTGAAAGGACCTGCCATCCTTCCTTCCTGTACTTCCGTCATCAATTTCTTCCTGACTATGTGTGGAAATGCATTAGCGGACTTTAAATTTTGCGCAAATCTGGGACATCGGGGTCCTTGGTAGCCTAATTTAAAACCTTCCTTGAAACCCCATTCTAACAAAGCAGCTTCTTGTGCATCTGGATAGAACTGTAACCATTTACATAAAGTGTCCACCCTAATTGGAGTAGAAGCCCTTGTTACCAGACTGCGGCGTAAAACCTCTTCCTCTACCTGGAAAAACACTTCCCCAATTAGCCTGTTCCCCGAAACATTGTGTGATTGCATGCTTACCCCCGCACCTTGAGCATTCATGTTTGTATTTGCAGGGGTTTTTAATACAATACCCTTTGTTGAAATTCCAGCATGCTCCAGAGACAATTGTTTGCAGTCTGTTCCATGTACACCCCCCCCCTCCTCCCCGGGTGGGTCTACTCTGCAAGGGCCGGTAAGGAACCGCTAAACGACTGGCCGTGTGCATGGATGGAGGAGGCCTTTGGTGGTACATCCATTGTATCCAAAGCTCGTTATCGACCTCCCCCTATGGTTTTTCAGGCATCAAGTCTAATCTGGCCCTAAACTCCTCATCATAGTGCAGCCAGGCATAGCCCCCAAATTATGTTGCTGCCTTACTAATTGTATCTAAATACTTAAAAAGTGATAATGATCTGTCTGGGAATTTTTCGCAGTATACACTAGCGAAAATGAGAAAAGCAGAAGTCCATGAGACTATATTAGTTGGTACCCACGGCCTCTTTGATAGATCCCAAGCCTCCTCTTTTGATTCTTCTTTCGCTTGTATCTCCCTGTGAAGGAGCTTGAAAACATCAATGAACTCCCCTTTCCATATCCTGTCTTTTGTGGCCTTGCTTAAGTGTGCCCCCAAAGGCATAGAAAAACCCATATTAGGTAAGCGTTAAAACATCCGAGACGATTTTCCCTCAGACTCTGCTTTTTGTATGGTATCAGAACTTACCGGTCTATTAACCTTGTCAGTTGCTGTACCACCCTCTTTACTTTCGTGATCTTGTTTATTTAGTAATACCAACTCATTCTGCTCCCCGTCAGTACCCACAGCTTTATCTACTTTTAAACGTTTCCGAATCTGTGTTTGAGCCTCACCTGGCTTAATATGTGCTTGTTCTTCGGCCAACAATCTGTTCTTCATCCCTTTGTTCTGCTGCCTCGCACTGACTCCGCACTGAGCACCCTCAATTCCTTTGGTCTGCGAAAAATACAATCTGGAGATGTCTTTAGTACAACCCCCCTTTTCCCCGTAAACTTATGAAAACCTCCTGGTATGGCTTCATAATCTGATATTTCCCCCTCTTCCAATGACTCATTATTATCCACTGGTTGTTGACTACTTACCACCCCTTTTTTACCTGCACTACCACCCCTGCCGCTACCACTTGGCTGTTCCCCATCCCCGATACCCTCGTCAAACTCCCTCCAGTAAATGGCTTTTTTGAAATATGCAGTTCTGTTTTCGTCCAACGGTGTGTGAAATTTCGCTGGAAAATCCCCCTCCTCGTCATTTCTGACGCTGCAGGACGCTAGAAGCCTGACTGGAACGTCTGTACTGCCCCTTCTTGTGCCGGGCAGTATCTCGCCCTCGTTGGGCTGCAAAACCCTTGAAATTGCAGCTGGGATGGTACTCTTCTCCTTTAACTTTATTAATCTGTGCTCATCAGTAATTTCCTTCGGTATCCACACCCATTGTCCATGTTCATCAGATCCCGAGGAATTGATAATCTGAGCAAGATCGTCCTTGTTATGAATGTCTGATATAGAAGGAACACTTTTGGGCACACCTGTATATATATTGACATTACCACATACATAACCATCTTTCATAGGTAAAGAATGTACAACATCACAGCATGGTATCTCCTCTTTCATTAGCTACAATAGGAAATAAACCCCTTCCATTTACAAATTCCTCTGACACTTTAACATTGTCAAATCTATTTTTCCCAAAAATACAAATGTCTTTGCTTTTTGCTATGAATTTGGAAGGAAAACTGGGCCTATGCACTGTTTGGCCACTAGGTGGTGCATTTGTCACAATAGAGACTTTCTCCGAGTCAGTATTCTTTTTTCCCACTCGTCTTTTAAAGTTAATCTTCCTGCTTACTGAAATGAGGGCACTGCACGTGTGCGCGTCTTGCCCCTCCTTGCAAAGCTTGTGGAGCGAGGAGCTGCGCAGCCACAGAAAGCGAGGTATTTTGCAGCTAGGTATTTATTTGCGAGGGGCCGCCTCTTGTGAACGGTGCGTGTTGGTGAGCCCTCGCTAGACATACAAGCGACGACATCCGCTAATACACCCCTAGCCACCTGGCACCCCCTCAGCTCCATGCCGAATCACGCTTCAGACAGGGTCCCCGGGACAATTAAATCCTCCCACCCTGCCTCCATCAGTATCCGTAGTGCTTCCCTGACAGAAGCGGCGGATTCCATTTACATAAATAAAGCGCAACAAAATGCTTTCTCCCCAAAAACGGCACAGGCGCTCCAAAATTCGCCGCCCTACCTCCTTGTGGCCAGACAAAGTGTGCCACATGGAATGTTCATACTCCGAGGCTCGTGCTCCTAATGGGCCAGCCAATCAGCATACCTTACCTATCCAACAAAGTGGGGGGCCGTACCATTGCTCGAAAATGCCCGGGGGTGTACACTCTGCGAGTGTCACTCCCAGAAGCCCCCAGTGTGCCCAGGGTACCATGCCAAAATATACAACTGACAATATGCTACCATGTTTTTGTGACAAAAGCTCACTAAAATATGAAAATGGAACTCTCAGCACTTACCGAGACACAGAAAGCTCCTGTCCAGAAAGAGATTCAACCTCAGACATACTGCGTCAACAATCCCCACAGACGACAGCCTGGTACACAATTTTGTACAGTTGTCTAACGAAGCATGAATGTCCAAGGTGCAGCAAGGCCAAACAAAACTCTTCTGCAATGCCGGAGGTACAAATGATATACGTGTCCTAGGAAAGCAAGGGTCCCCACAATGTCCACATGGACTTGATCAAGACACTTAGTGCAATATCTCAAGAATAGGTGCACAGGGATTGGAGTTTGTTTGCCCAAGGTCCGATGTAGAAAGAAAACATTTGAAAGGAGGTAATAGCAGTTTATCAACATTCATGAAACAAGTAGAGATGATGAATCTCCTTGTGCATGTTTGTGGCTTCAGTGACACAGGATGGCATCCAACTTTGGAAAATGCTTTCCAATACTATCACTTATGTGACCCCCTGTGCCTTCAAATCACAATGGCATAGGGATCTTGCATGCTGATTGCGGTTAGAAGGCTTGAGACTTTGTAAAGTAGATTTGGTTAACTTACCTAAAACCAAGCAATGTTTAGTTAGTGTGCAAGCAGTCGTAGAGGACTAATTGCGTCAAGTCAAATGCATTGTTGGGATTACAATCACTAAACACATAACATAACAAATAAAAAAATTGTAAGAGTGAAATTTTCAGCACAGATCTCAAGAAGCTGCAATCACTACCCCTCCCTCACATCTCGATCATCACGATAATCATACAGTTGTCACACGCAGCACAGTCGATGAAATTATCAGTTATTGATTCACTAAAAGGCTGACAAAAAACACAAGAAATGTGAATGCATTTGTGACCTTACATAGTGGAAAGAAACCACTAATGACACTTAGTAGTATGACATATGAGAGAGAGATTTATAAAGAAAAA
This sequence comes from Lissotriton vulgaris, assembly GCF_964263255.1. Taxonomy (NCBI): domain Eukaryota; kingdom Metazoa; phylum Chordata; class Amphibia; order Caudata; family Salamandridae; genus Lissotriton; species Lissotriton vulgaris. The sequence goes on along the minus strand of NC_141694.1, from coordinate 1,612,836,278 downwards.
ACTACATATGTTGTTTTGAGAATAGCATTAGACGAGTGAGGACACAAAATGAAAAAAAGTGGTTAAAAAAAAGAATTGCATTAGACTTGGATGCTACCTAGGGCTCAACAACAGTTTCATGGTTTGAATCCATGTCCTTCTTTGTTTAAGGCTGTGTCTGATCACTGTTCAACAGCAGACCAAACTTTACCTCCGATACCAATGAAAGGTAGGCTCACTCCATCAGTGATCCATGCATTAGAGGCCTTGGGGTGCTGGCCTCGAAGATGCCCTAGAGCTTATTGGATGCAGCTGGACACAACTACAGGTTCCAACAGTTTAAGCAAACACAACTGAAGTTCAAAAGCAGAAAAAGACAGCACCTCTCTCTCAAGATCATCGTTTCAAAGTAACTTGGGGGCTCATTAAGATGGTGGGCGGACGGTGTGTGGGGGCCGCCCGCCAGACATGTGGCAGTCTCACCAATCCAATTAGGGTGCCATACTTGAGGGCGCATCCTGGGCACTTAACAAGTTTCGGATGGTGCTGCTGGCTGCAGCACCGTACGCAATGTCAAAATGACATGCTGTGCATTTCCCTGCACTACATGGCAGGCACCATGCGGCGGCTGCCACGCAGTGCAGGGAAATGCAGGGGGTACAATGGGTACCCCCCTAGTGCAGCAAACCTCCCCCAACACAGAGGGGGCCTGCAACAGGCCCCCAAATCCAGCCTCTACCAACCTTTCAAGGGCGGTTCCACCACCATGGAAAGGTTGGTTGACGCCAGCATTGTAATCAGGCGAGCGGTGCCTGCTAGGCACCGCCACCATTTTAAGCCCCCTTGTCTGTCCGCCAAGCAGACTGATTGCTTCTGGTGGAATGGTGGCAGACAGTCTTCCCGTCCTCCGCAGACAGTTTGGAATTACCACCGCTATCCTAATTCGGCAGTGGGAAATTCGGGCTTCGATGGCGAATGGACCGGCACCGCATGGCTGGTGGTGTTGGTCCTTCCGCCATCGTAATGAGCCCCTTAGCTACTGAGTTCTCACTGTCATTGGTGTGCAACGCCCCATTAAAAAGATCATAAGGAATTTGGATAACCATCACATTAAGTTAAATATAAACTAAGACCTCAATTTCTCGTGTCATCCTAATTGATCTCGCTGGTACAGCAAGGATGCAATCTTAAAGTGCATATTTTAATTGAATCACGACTTTGACTATAGAATGAACTTCTTTTTGTACCCTTGTGTGATAGGCGCCAACCACCCAGCGTTACTTTTCTACAGCTTCAGTTGTGGAATCAGATTGCATCATATATTGACATATTAAAGCAGAGATAAAATCTATGCATAGCTCCATTCTTGCTCTTTTATTGCCCCACTGTCACGTTCTCTGTAAATACTAACATGAAGATGGGATTAACTTCAAAGAAGCTACGACAGCAAAGGTCTGCACTAGAGAATCTCTGGCAGAGAAGAGACACACATTCTTCAATTAGCATGAAGAAAGCTATTGCAATATGTCTGCTCACTTCGGAGAAACAAATGTGGGGCAGCGTTGGACAGCAAATACACATAAGCACTTAACTGTATAACTATAGTTGTGAGAAAAAGCAAGACAAGCCAAGGCTCAAAAGAGAAGTAGGTCTGAATGAGTGAGTACAGGTTGCATGAAATACTTTGAAGATCTTCAGATTATGAGACATGGACTTCTAAATTATAAATTCTTCGGATAGTATACTAACTAACCATATAGAACAAACTGATCACACTATTGTGCAACATTTGGGACAATAGTTACCTTTCCTTTCATTGTTATGACAATTTGATTTTTTTGTCATTTTTAGGTCTGGCCTTTGAGACAGTCTAAACTGTCTCACCACACTATTGTTTTTCCAAAAAGAGGATGCATTATGTACATACATAGGAGGGCTTTCGGTCAGCAGGCTACATCTAATGATCAGTTATACTGTCATTCACAGTTCGTTCCTATGCACATGGGGCAATGGCTCAGCCCACTGACCCCCTCGCTCCCTTCACTTATTCACATGCGCCTAAAAATAGTTCTGCGAGCATGGAAATCTCATAAACATTTTATAAATAGCTCAATTTACTAATCAAACTTCCAATTTCCATGCCTCTTCAGGTTAATAAATCTTTGCCACCGTATTAGAATGGGGCACAACCCAAACGCATCTCTAAAATAATCGTTTTCTTACAGCATTATGGGGCTTATTACGATGTCGGTCGGAGTTGCCACGTCTCGGTCACAGGACCTACCGACCTACAGTCAGCAGTGCCGACCACCTGATTATGATATGATCGAACACTGTTCGTCGGATACTCTCATTTCGCTATGGGAGCTTGTGTTACGGCCGTAAACCGGCCAAAATACAGACTCCCATAAAGAATTGGGAGTGTGTGTAAAACCCTGCACCCTGTGGCAGGCACCTTATGGTGCCTGCCACACAGTGTAGGGATTTACAGGGGGCACCCTAGGTACCCCCGCCACCAACTATAGGCCACAGAAGCAAAGGGACCCTGATCGGCCCGCAAAGTCACTTTCTGACAGCCTTTCCATGTCAGAAAGGCTGGCAGGGAAAGGCTGTGGAAAACAGACATCATAATCCCGACTGCAGAAATGCCATCCAGAGGGGATTATGGCATGGTTCCGACTGGCGAGAAGACTCTGAGAGACGGTCAGAACTGCGTTGGAATGACCAGCTGGTTCACGCTCTGACCGCTGACATCGTAATTCGGCGGTCAGACCGCAAACCGACCATGTCAATCGGAACGCTCCGACTAGCAGTTGGAGGCTTTCTGACCAACATCGTAATCGCCCCCTTAGTGAGAAAGGTATAGTGAAGTTTAAAAAAATATATTTTCTCTTTAAAAGATTAGATAGTATTTTTGTCTTTTTGTTCAGATAAGTCAAATAAATCCATTTACAGAAATATTGAGAAAATTTGGTTAGAACAAGCAAACGAAATAACAGCATGTTTCATAAAGGAATTAGTCCCTATCTTAATCTAAAGTACCTAACCTATCCCAGCGAGAACCTATAAAGAGTTCATTTTGGAAAAGAGCAAGTAAAATTTGGAACAAATGACTAATAACTGTGAAAAGGTCGAACTCCCCATAAAGAGTAGTTTTGGAAACTCAGACGAATTTTCTAACAGTTGCAGTGGCAACAGTTAAAACAGGTAAAAGGAATTAATCACGGAAGTAGCTATGATCAGCATGAAGATAGAAAAACTCCTCAAAAAGGTTACTGAAAACAAAGAAATCACTGTTAGCAATAGCTTGTGGCAATTCGGGCAAGCACAACAAAGTGCTAAGGGGCATGGCAGGGTAGGGGTGCATAGAATGTCTTAACTCTCTTGCTAGGAACACGTACTATAAAGAAAGCACAAAACATGTTGCAAACTATGAATGTTGAATCATTTCTAACCAATAAGAACGCATCTTTGAATGGTCCGTCGCCTTCTCCTTCGATTCCCATGGTAAACGTCTATGTCGACATGTAGTTATTTGAATGTGGCTGCAGCGGAATACTAAAAGATGCATTCAGGAAGGTTTTCATTAGAACCTTTGCAAGCATACTCTGCGAACTGTTTAGTGTCCCATTGTGTAACAATGATTTGCTCTATGAAATGAACATTAAAATCTAGTGTTGCCTGGGTAGGCCATGGAAGTTAAACCTACAATGAGCATTTCTTTAATTAATATACTTGTTCATTATAAGAATGTGGCAGAGGGAACTATCTAAAATGATGAAGTCACATGGTGTGAGGTAGGAAAGAAATACATTTTAGCAGCAAACAGCACATTTTGCAAAGATGTCAAGTTCTACAGTTCAGTTGTAACATTAAATCAAGTTACAAAAAGGCATTTATTTATTTAAAGGGTTAGGAAAAAATCAAGAAAATATTTAGGCCTAGCAGTGAAAGAACAATAGAAATGGGAGCTCTGCACAAATAAATACCATTTTCACTTTTTGCACATTTAATAAAAACACTTTTTTTCTAACCAGTTTTGACATGCATTTTCTGTTAACGTTAAAGCACATTTATACATTGTTATGAGGTAAATTTACATACAAATGATCTACTTCCAAAGTTCCTTTCTCCTCAGTGATAGAGCTGCTAAACCTGCTTCAATGTCTATTTTATATTCATTTTTTTAATCTTTAAATGACCAATATTTATTTTGTCTGCGCTTCGAGCGAATGCTAATTTTCTTTCTGTCTCCACTTTAAAGTTGCTATTATAAAGTGTTTAAATTACTGTGTACTGTGTAACTTTTTGTATGCCTGCAATTTGTTCACTGGATTAGGTCTTTAACTATCATTGTCTCTTTACAAATAACAATAAGAAGCACTGCACAAGGGAATGATTTGTTAATTAAAAACAATCACCAGTAAAACTGGCACCTCCCAATTTCTTTTTTTCATGTCAAAGTTTTATAGCAAGAGAAGGATGGCCATGTTTTTATATTTTTATTTATTTATAAGGGTATTTGTTGACAGTGTACTGGCACTCCAAAGGGGCTTCCTGGCACTGGCACCTAGTGAGTTTAAAGCAAAGTATCTGAATATTGAGGCTTGATGAAAAGTCAAGTTTTAATGGATTTACGCAATATTGAATGTTGTGAATGGAGTGTGGATTGTGTTTCGGAAAAGGACACCTGGTACCCTAATGGCATGACCACCCTATCTGCCAAGTTGGGTTGGTGGTGTTGCAAATAGTGCTTCCACGAGGGGAATACTTCTTGTAGTTGTTCATTATAAGGTAGGAGCGTGTACGTGGTAGATTTTACACATTAGGCAACAAGATTCAGATAGGATTCGCTTGTGTATCTTCAGCCAGTGGGGTTGTCACAGTTAATGGGACATTGAATCAAATTTCTTTGAATTGAAAATAGCTCTTATCAAAGACTTTTGTATTTTTTTTTAGTCATACAATTGATTTTTTGGGGAGGACAATGTATACTAAATTTCGTAAATTTACCTTTGTGCGAATGTACTGTTCAAAGCTACTTCCGCAGAAAGTGATGGACATAGCATGGCCCTTGGAAGGAGCTTGATCTGATATTAACAGACTTGTATAACTTTGGATATCTGAGTGTCCATGTTCAGGTAAGAGTCAAGCATGACACCGAAGTCTCTTGAAGTATTTTGCTGTGGGCAGTCTCCGAGGGTATGGAGCATGGTGAGTTTTCCCATTTGTTAATTCTATTGAGATAGGAATGAGTTCTGACTTGGTTGGATTTAATTTCCAGAAAATTGCTTTCCATCCAATTTTTGATGGTGCACATGATAGCTTGGACCTCAATTCAGTAAGGGATCTGTTCTCTACAAGCACCTCACTTATATATGGCTAACATAAAACAATGTATCTGCACTTTTAACTATATAGGGTATATCAATGTACAAAATAACACATTTTTGATTACTTGGGGCAACGTTGTCTGGGCATGGGGCTATTCTTGAATATTTTATGTTTAAAAAATTGTATTTTCAATAAATGTCAACAATTCCGTAATATAAACATAAAAACTTAACTGAGACACTGGAAAATATTTAAAAGTACTTTTGTTTACATTTTAAAGACTTTTAGCACTTTTTCATCACATTTGCCACCTGATTTACATCTTTTGAGGAGCTGGCTCGTCTTTTGGCTCTTGAAGCCTAGCTAGACCACTGGTTCCACTCTCCTCAAGGCTGTTCCTGTTCTCCTCACCCCCTAGACATTTAGGAGCAGATCTACTAAGGTTTCACCCAATGCATGTCAGCAAGCAAAGTTGAAAGTTGAAATGGAGAGAGCAGAAATGCACTTTGTCTACTAAGATATGGCACACTTCTACTCCCTCCTTGTGCGGGTGCACTGTGTGCTGCCTAGCACCAATGCAGGCCCCTCTGCACAGGCTGCAAGGGTACCTGCATTATGAGCAGGATTGTTTTTGCGCTGGAAGGGGTATCCTAATGTACAAGAAACATTTTTAAAGGCTATTTTCTTTTTCTATGTGTTATGCAGAATGTATCACACGTAGAAAAAGCAAGTAACAAGGATAAATGAAGATATTTCTCATTGTTAAGCCTGGGTCTGGGAGCAGCACCATTTTGGTAAAATTCCAGGTTTACTTATCTTAGTAAATCTAAGACTATGTCAAAATCCATGAGTGGATGCTTGGGAACACACATGCTCCACCCTTGGTATGCCTCCCCAACACAAAGAAGCGCAAGGCAGCGCAAAAGTTGCCTTGCATTACTTTGTATTTACTATATCCTGCAAAGCCACGCAAAGTGGCTTTGCATGACTTTTAAATTGCAAAAAGAATTTAGCATAGTGGCTGCGCCATAAAAGTGATGCAGCCCATGCAAAACCTTAATAAATCTGCCCCAGAGTGTCTTCTACACCTTTGTCCTTTTGATACTTTACATGCGCTTTGCCTCTGAGTTGAAGCCATGGGCACTGGAATTATGCGGCAGGAGCATCCAAGTTATGTGGCAGGGTTGAATAAATTATGCAATCATTGAAAATCGCCCCAGCCGCACAATCGTATAATTCCCGTGGTCTGCTTGCAGCATTAAAAATAATACATCATATTAATCTTTTCAATAAACCTTTTTTGAACTATTAAATAATACATCAGTCCTGTAACACTTCAATATTACCACAAGGTGGCACAATATACCCGTAATATTTGTAATTATTTCATCTTTCGCTGCTGTATAGGCTTGAATTCCATTTACAAAAATATACCGTAATATTATCACATTTATAATATTAGGAATTATTGATAGTCTCATTAGTAATAATGCTTGAGGAACAAGTGAATAGTATGAGAACAATATACATATGAAGCTGAAGAATGAAATTGGACCCCCTCTAACAATTATTATTGTTTATTGTTCTAACAAACGGTTTCTCTGCTTGTCTGGGCATTAATTTGTCCATAGGATGTCCTTAGGGGAATCTCACTGAGTAAATCAGATGGATGGAAACTCCATGTGATTAGAAAACTAGTTGGGGGCGGTCGAATTCAATATTTGATGTAAAAGGCAGGACACGTTACCCATTGCAAAGAGGGGCAAAGACTCCAGACTTCGCCCAAGGTAAACCAGGGGCGGCTCCTCCATTAGGGCGGAGGAGCGCTGCCACACTACTTTCTTGCAGTGCGAGAAGCAGAAAATAAAATGGTATTTTAAATACCATTGTATTAACTGCTTCTCGCGCTGCGAGAAAGCAGAAGGCTGGGGTATGGCCTGATTGGGGGCGGGAGGATATGCCTGGTTGGCATGGGTCGTGGAGGAGTGGCTTGCACCACTCTGAGTACCCTGACTGTTTGGTCAGCCCTCTGGCCGACAAAGCAGTCATGCACACTCCTTCTCTATGTATGCTGCATGCTGCCTTCATAGAGAAAATGGCCTCCTTACAGGTGCCCGGCTGGGCGATGTCAGCGAATCCGCACCAAACACAACGCTGCCATTGCAGCATTGTGACTGGCTCACAGGAGGGAAAGGAGCATGCCTGTTCCTGTTCAGGAGGAGGAAAACGCGGACCCGGCCCGGGAGCAGAGGCAGCACGGGACCGGTCAGGTACGTTTTATTTTCCCCCTCCCCCCACGCGGTAACCCCCGTGTGATAACCCCTGCACGACACCCCACCAGCGAGAATTGCGAGCCACGACTAGAAGTTACCCATCACTAACCCCATTTCTTGAAGCTGATATCCTGCCAAAGACGGCCCTGATGACGGGAATGACTCCCCTGCTGTATCTCATACGTCCTATACCCCCATAGCGCCAAAGACAATATCCCCAAAATGCCAACAGACCCCATTCAGACGGATTTCTGAAGCCAAAAATGGGGTTCTTTCTTTAGCAGTCTTCCACATAAAATTGCTTCTGCTTCAATAGAAGCCCCCCGATTTTTTTCTTCAAAATCTCCCACTTTCCTGTAGTAAAATGTTGGCATCTATGGAAATGTCCCAGAATAACAGTACCTCGGCGGTCGTATAGGAGGTTCTCAACTGCATCAAACACTCATCAGGGTCCGAAACAACTGCCCTCCTCCTTTTATCCCTCCATCCCTCTCTACAGCGCACCCATGACATTTTTTGCCTTCCAATCTCCTCGCTTGGTTCGTATCCAACAGGCACTTCCCATATAAGGCTATACCTGCCAGCATTCCTGAGAGTGTCATAGAGAGCTGTTTCTCGCTCATTTTCATCACAAAGGGCCAGATGTATCAAAGGGTTTTGCCCATTCTTTGTCTATAGGGAAAAGTGTTGATACATATGGCCCCAAGTTCATTACATCGATTTCCGAGCCCCCCTCACCTGCCCGCCCCATCTTTGTCCCTGTTACTAGCACCAATCTTGAAAAACTCCTCCCACAAATGTCGATAGCACCTCCTTGTTGACGGTACAAGTGACCCTTATACTAACTGCAGGATCCTTTGGTACTGCTTGCTAATGTCTGTCTGCCTCTAGTACCAGCCAATGGAATCTCGACCACTGAAATGAAGACAATATTTCAGTTATTTCATTATCGATACCTTTTATTTTTGTTGGAATGTGTTCTGTCCAAGACATGGTTTTTCATTGTAAACACCCCAGCACCAGGTATCTCAGCAGCCTTAATACCCAACGGGCATTGGATGACAAGTAGTCTCTTCTAGAACATCACATATCGTTCTTACCAATGCCATTTTATTTATATACGGGTTCAGATTGCTGTAATGCTCATTCGTTCCCGTTTCATACTTGCGTTCCATGTTAGACAGGTGGATCAGTTGTGCCTGTTTCTCCAGATGGGCTCATTACTCTGCTAGTAAAATCTTAGGGGCAGATTTACAAGCCCCATGCGCCGCCAGTGCATCACGTTGCGTGACGCACCGGTGGCACAGCCTGCTAAGGGATATTCACAAGCACAGGTAAAGTCACCCTGCGTGACTTAACCTGTGCTTGTAAATTTTGCCCCTGTTCACGCAACACTTTGCGTGTTAGGGGCGGGACATGGGCATTGCTGTGGGAGTTCCCACACAACACCCATGTCCACTGATGCATTTCCAGATTTACGAGAAATCGTAAACCTGGAAATGCGTCAGTTTGCTGCACCACCATAGGGGTGGCGTAGTCAAGCGAAACGAGGAGAAATGTTTTCATTTCTCCTCGTTTTTTCCTCTTTCAATACATGCTGCATTCTACAGCATGCATTGAAAGAGGAAAATGCCTGCAGTGATTGCTTTTGTCCAGGAAGGGGCCTTTCCTTCACAAAGGCAAATCCCCCATGGCGCAGGCATCCTTGCACCATGGTGCAAGGGTGCCTGTGCCGGCGCATGGCAGCTGTTTCTGCGCCAGCACAGGGGAGAGCACAGGAATGCAACATATCATTGTAGATATGTCGCATTCCTGTGTTCTGAAAGTGCCGCAGCGTGGCGCAGCCAAAGGGCTTGCGGTGCCGCGCTGCGGCACTTTCTTGTAGATCTGCCCCATAATCTTTTCTTAGCTCTCTTTGTGGACATTATGCTAATTCAATATAACATCATTTTGTAGACAAGCTGACGGGGTCTCTAACATCCGTTGTGGAGTTAGCCCATCATAGAACTGGTCGGGAATATCTCTGGACATCATGATTGCATTGGGTTTTCTGTGGAGACATCCTTTGTTTTAAGTTTGAGTAAGGGTGATTGGAGCAACAGGTGTTGGCCACGACAAACAAGTATATTCTGCCCTGTAACAAACAACTTCGCAAGGCCCTACACATAACTGCATTTTCTGGCCCGTGAGTATCGCAACGCAAGTTCATTGTTGGCGGAGCTTGATATCCTTATCTTTAACTACCTCTGCTTGTGGATATTATGTTATTTGAATAGAACATCACTCTTACTACAGGTTTGTGGTCAATGATAAATGTCTCCTTTGCGTTTTCAATTTGCCGACCCCACAGCCTCATCACCTTCACAACCGGGAAGAACAACGCTATGCCCGCACCTTCTCCAATCATCTCGCTACCACTCCTTCATATAAGAAGGTCTCTACCAGTATATATTGAACCCACCTGCATCTAATGCATTGGAAAAATCTTTGCACCCAAGTGACCAGGTCGGACTCCACCCACATTGTCACTCTATTATAGTTTTCTTGGAAATTAATTCAGACAAACATATCTTGTCTAGTCCATTCTGGAATCCTGGCCCTGTGATGTGGTTTTGAGGCTCCTCTCTTAGCAAATGCTATAGCACAATGCTCTTCCAAGAGTTAATATGGAAAAAGTTGATGTCAATGTGAATAATGATATATTTAAGTGTAAAAACAAAATCTGATCTTTTTTGACAAACTTGCCTGTTTTAAACTCCATGTTAACCCAGCTTAGAAATACGTAGTTACACAGGCCCTAAGAACTAGGCCCGAGGTCACTGATTGACAGATCACAGGTTGGGTGGCACATAGCCAGCAGACATACAGGCAACAGGAAATCCCTGAACAATCTCACGAATAGGCGCAGGAACACCACAATGGGCCAGGGACATTGGACCCAATAAAGCACACATGGCCAGAGGGGTGCATGCATTCCCAAAACACTATAAATTCAGATGTACACGCAGTGATCATGCGCTCCCCATACCAGACATCTGGACACATTACCCACTGGCTGCACTGTGTCCACACAAAGTCAAGGCCCACCTGGATTCCTCTTCCAATACATTAATGTATGGCTCCAAAGACCGAGATTCACATTCCTTACCAAAAAAGGATCACCAGAACTATTTTATTGCATTCAATGAACTGTATAAAAGTCTATGTTAGACCAATTGTAAATTGAGACAGTCCTCAGGCCCTATGCCTGTATTCCTGGCCACATTGCTTAATTAAACAAACTGTTTCTGGTTTGCCATACACCTCTTGTCTCTAGTTTTTTTCAAGGTATTTCATGTTCAAGCAGCATTTTGACAAGCCTCCATCGGAGCTGATTGGTACCTTGAACCAGACTGCAACCAAAGGAAGGAGACCCTGCCCGGATGGAATCACATATGCCAAACAAGAAAGATTAGCACACACCGCAATTGATTGGAAGGTCTGCTGAATCCTTTGGATGGAGGGCCATCCTGAAGCAGCCGTCACAGAGGGCAAGAGACTACATCAGAACCTTTGTAAAGCATGTGGCATATGACAAACTAGGGAGAAGTGTAAAAAGATAACCTGAGCGCCCGGCCACTGACAGAAATCTGGCATATTACCTATTTTATATGTCCTAGCTGAGTAGTAGCAAGGCAGCCTCTGAGGCGATCCTAATGAATTCACCTTTTTTGATAGCATGCTAGGAAAGGTGACCATTTACAATATTTATTGTTTCAGTAGACACGTGTAGTGAAGACTGACTCCTAAAGAGTTTAGAACTTCAATTTATTAGGAATTGAGATCCAGACGAAGACGAGGTAACAACCTCCAGGTACAGAGTCCAGTTTCATCTCTGTTAAGACCGCTAACCGCCTCCCATGTAACTGTCTATATCTGAACAAGAACAAGGCTCCTCACATGCCTAGGCGCACGCAGAACTAATTTAAAAAACAACATTCTTCCCGTTCCTCGTGAAGGCCAGGAGCTTCATGAGGAACGGAACACTACAACACCTTAATCTTATTGTTTAGTCTAAAACGGTTTCTCAGTGCCACCGGTTTCTCAACACCGTTGGTATCTGAAAGAAATGAGAGGTGTTCGTCGGTTGAACCGCTGGGCATAACACAGATGGTACACTTTTTCCACAGATGGTATGTTGGCCTCTGGGTGTGATACAGGGTACGATTTGGACATTTGGGGAAAAAGATTTGAACCTGGGAGATTAGGTGTAACTTGTGTTTGGCCAAGAGGGGCATGTGGTTCTCTAGTTATTCCTTTTTTTCTGTGAACTAATGCTATTATCTTTGTCCCAGAGCCAATATTGACAGACTATCAGGCTCTCTTAGTTCCATGTGTCGCACAGAGCTTCCCCTGGTCACAGGATAGCATGCGCTAGGAGCGGGGTGAGGATTTTTTGACAAAGTCATAATTTTTTCTCTGTCAGTTTATTTTTAGGTGTTGGTCTATTGGACTGCTGGGGTACTCTGATGGGGTTCAGTGCTGCCACATGCCACTTAATTCTCACAAATTGCTATGCTTGGTCTAGCTGCGGAGGTCTGCAACCCACTGCTGCATGGTTCCTGTTTGCTCACCACTATTGTGGTAACCTAAGCTGATGGTTCACCTTTTTGGCTATTGTGCTAACTTGTTTGTGAACAGCGAGTCTGCTATCAAGAATGAAACAAGTGAATTTCACGTTCAATCTTGGTTGGAGAAAGGTCTGAAATGTCAGTGAAATCCAGACATTGTCTCAGTTGTATAGAGCGGGTGTCTCCAACCAGTTGATCGCAAGCTTCCAGTAGATTGCAGACACTTTCAGAGCAGCTCAAAGCCTTGAGTTCATTTTTAAATAAATAAGCATAGATTCACATTTTCTTTTAAAGTGAAGGGAAGGCTGTGTTTATTTTACATTATTATTGCGAGGCTGCTGACAGCAGGGACTGATAATGGGCAGACAAAGGGGAAGAACTGAAGTGCAGAGGTTTGTAACTCTTACATAAAAGTAATTGTCAACTCAATAATGGACAATGGACCATGAGAATAAAATTATGTTTCTGAATGCTTTTAAATAGAACATTAAAATAAAAAGTTACCCTAATTATAAAGTTGACCCTTCCTTTTTATTTTCTCCCATTTCAAAGTGTTGCATTTACAAACAGCAGGTCTCTTGCTCCCAGGGGCCAGTAGACACTGTGCCATATTTATGAAAAATACTGTAATTTTTTTTTTAATTGGGTGAAATTTAGAGTGAAGAAACATTTATATGAAACATTACGTTTTAATGTTTTTCTCCACTTTCAATTACTTCTTAATCTTTTATGAAGCATGTTTCTTTATTTTAAATTCCTCCCATTTAAAGAAATGGCTGTATTTTTCTGTTAAAAATATGGCACCCTCTGGGGCGCTAGAGGGCGCACGACCAACATGGCCGCACACTAGCGAGGCTCTTGCCAGTTCGGGCCGATTTTTCAACATAACCCCCATCCTGTAATACCAAAATCACCTCATGAACACCTAAAAGGAGAGCTGAATTAACCCTGCCTGCAAGGAACTAACCCCCGCCGCCCGGGAGCAACATACGCCAGAGACCTGCGCCGAGGAACATCAGAGCGGGTGGCCGGAGCAGAGCGCCGGGGCTAAGCGAAGGCTGGGCGCCTCAGGCAAGTCCGGGGACGACTGGGCCCACCTGGAGCAAGGAGGCCGCTAGGTCGGCAGGATCTGCCCCGCCACGATTGTGAGCTCCGACGGCAACTGAGCGGCTGAGGCTGCGGCGGACATAGACTGCTGCTGCAAGATCCGCGCCCGGGTCGGGAGGTAGACCCGTGAAGAGGGCGCGCGGAACGCGGAATGGAGCCCCTGCGCTCGGTGAGTGAGTGGTGTGACAGGAGCAGTGGGGGGCATATATCTTTGCAAGTGGAGCCCCAGGCGTCCTTCAGGCTGTGGGAAGCCACTATTGCATAGACGGCCAAACTGCATTTAAGGACATACTTACTAATGAACACTGATAATAGCAAGGCTGGAGGGAGCAGCAGCCGCCATTTTGTGTACACATATACCCGGAGGGGAAGCGACCAGTTTTCAAGCACGGGTGATACATGTGAGACCCTGACAAGGCCAGTCTGCGGATAGCTGTGGGATAGCACCCCGATACGGACGGCACTGCTGGGAGCTGGTGGCTCAATCGCGACGCCGCCATTTTGGAACAGAGCGTCTACACAGCGGGGACAACTGGGCGTCCATAGACTGAGATCTGAGTGTGCGTGAGGGGGATTGGTGTACAAAGGCCCTAGAACGTTTGGCGGTTTGCCCCCCAGACCTCAGCTGTACAACCCGGTTGGTTGGGAAGGCACCGAGCAAGGAGGATTTCGGGCCTGGAAAAGCAGTGGCCCTGCACGACCCCGGACGGGGTTGAGAGAACATAACGGTGACATAACCTGCACAGTGCCCGGAGAGGGGGGGAAACGGTAACCCGCCCAGTGAGTGAGACCGCCTGACGCCCACCCCGGAGCATAGTGGGTCACGACACCATCGGAATGGGGCGCACAGATGCCAAACAGGCCAAGCTCTCGTTCGACCCCTGGAGAGGGCAGAGATCGAGCTCGGTGGAGCGCAGAGATGAGGGACCAGCAGACCAGCAAGATGACGACTGGAAAGCGATTCCGATGGGTATGAAGCAAAGCCTCACATCTATTGACGCCAAGATAGACACCATGAACGTTAGAATGGACTCTGTGGTGAACAAACTTGAGCAGCATGATCACAGGCTCAAGGAAGTTGAAACCAGGGTGTCGGAGCTGGAGGACGGCGCAGCAGCGACAAGTGCACATATGCTTCAAATGGATAAACTGCTGAAAGTGATAGCAGACAAGAATGAAAATTTAGAGGCGCGCTCTCGACAGAATAACGTCAGAGTCCTGGGCCTGGCGGAGTCCACCAACACGGGCCGGATGGAGGACTTCATGGAAAAACTGGTCGTCGATCTGTTTGGCAGAGAGGCCTTTTCGACCCATCTAACGGTGGAAAGGGCACACTGATCATTAGCCGTGCGTCCACCACGGGGACCTCCACCTCGACCAGTAATAGTTCGCTTCTTAAACTATAGAGATAGAGACCCAGTCCTGAGGCTTGCCCGTGAAATGAAACAAGTGCGCTATGAGAACACTACCTTGGCATTTTTCCCGGACTTCATGCAGGCGGTCCAAGAAGCGAGGCGCAAGTATGCAGCAGTAAAGAAAAAACTACTGGCACAAAACATCCAGTATGCCATGCTGTACCCAGCGAAACTCAGGATCACATACTTAGGGAAACAACATTTCTTCACGACCCCACAACAAGCCGAACACTACCTCAGGCGGACCGTAGAGCAGCATCCTGGGAGGCAGAGGAACGTAGACGCTCCAGATCCCTTTACCGACGTCGAACCAGGACTGAGAGTTGGAACTTGAACAATGGATTGCAGGCTGACAAGTCAGATAAGAGTCATGCGAATATCTCCATGTTGGTGATGTATTAACAATGTTATTATTAAATTGTATGTTCTGCCCAGACACTCACCTCCATCCAGTGCTTAATTTGTGCCGGTGCTTTCCGGTGCTTAGCACCGGCACTTATTTCTTAGGGCCGGGTCTACACAGATTTCGATTTGCTTGTAAAATATTTCAATTCGGAGCCGCGACCACCTGCCTTTAACTGCCGGGTGAGGTCCCTGCCTCAAGTCTAAAAAACAGCAATATTAGAAGTGTAACTGCGGTATCAATTACAGGATTAACCCGGCCGCGTCTGTTCCTCCTTGGCGCCGCTGAATCATCAGTTTCCTCTCCAGCCGGACAAATGCAGATTTGAACAGTGTTTCCACTTTTTGCCCGCCATACCGTACTGCGCAGCTGCAGCGGCGCTAGTCAGTCGAATGGGTTTGAGTCATTTCAAAAAGCAAACAGAGTGTGTCCCGATGACTCGAGCAACAGCAGGCCTCTCATTAAATCCAAAAGGTAAAGTAAGTCATTATTTCATTTTAGCATGCGCTAGTAGTACTGTAGTATGAGTGAGTTGAAGCAAGTATGTTGCTTTATTGGCTGAGGACGTACGTGCCCGGAAGAGGGTACCTCATTTCCTGCGGGAGTGCGCGATGTCTTTATGTAAATGACCTCTCGATTGCCGTCATAATCTGATTCAAGTGGACAGGGCGGTAGAGTGCATCCCAGCGCTATTCTGAAGGGAAAGAAGGTGTGTGCCCAAGGAAAAGTGTATACTGCACTGCCCAGCACAGCGTCGGAAAACAGCAGGCCGCTGAGGCATGAGGTGGGTAAGAGCCACGCTCGTCGTCAGTGTTGTGTGTGCGTGTAATCTGGCTGCTGGCCTTGTACGATCTTGTGCCGTACCAAATAATGCACCACACACATTCTTTGTTGCTGCTCAATCAGACACACGCCTTCGAGCCTGTTTATTATCTACCCTGTCCCTATATCACGGGTCGGGACTTTCGGGAGGGGGGGGGGGTTTAACCACAGAAAAGCGCTGCAGGGGGAAGGGTACTTGGGATGACCTACTGCCTGAAACACAACAGGTGTGAGGCAAGATCGTTAACGGGGAAGACCTACAGGGATATGGAAAAAGGGATGAAGAGAACTAAGTAACACAGTAAAAGCCAGCTTGAACATCTCTGCCAGTCTCGCACTGCACTGACTGAACATGAAAACCACACCGGGGGTGGGAAACTGCCCCCCCCCCCCATCACAGAGGCAGTGACCTAGTTGTGTGAAAGGTTGGAGTCCATTCGATGAGCTGGTGCCTCGGCGAGGGTGGAGGACCAAAGAGAAGAGGTACCTTCCTCCTGGAGAAAATCAGCAGGCCTCGTGGAGCAGCAAAATATCCACGGGCAGGCAGCCGTGATTACCCGGGTGAGTTGAACTGTCCCACCACCTTGCTACAAACTGTGAATAATGACTGGCAGGAAGTCTGCATGGCATCACCATACTTTTAGTAGTCCGAGGGTGCCTTTGCATACAGTTCACTTCTAAGGTTTTCTTCACAGAAAATGGTCTGAAATGGCTTGGGAAAGTGGGCTATAATCAATCTGAAGGAGCACTGTCGATAAACAAAGCCAGGCTCATTCTGAACAGATTTCAGGAGCCTCCGGTACCTGCATAAAGAGTTTTTTCTACAGAGCAAACAGCAGTTGCTTAAGGAGCTCTGCAAGGGGATTCCCAGAAAAAATGTGAGATCCTCCTCTGATGATCAAACACTTTGCCTATGTATACAATATCAGACTCTACGTGACTAATACACAGTCAATAGCGGCAATCCGGCAACAATTTATTGAAGTCTGCACCCGTGCATCGAGAAAGGAGCAGGCATTGATCACACACACCATTGACAGCAATAATCCAAATGATATGAGGCAATCTTGTTGGTAATATAGCTTACCAAATAAGGCATCAAGTTTATTGTCAAATGAAGCACCCTGGATGTGTCACCATCAGAGCTTCAGTAAGTCTCTAAGGAATACGTTTCCACCTGACCACTGTTTTCATGGTTTGTTTTCTGAGTACTACTACTGTCAGGCAACAATTGCATTTGTTTGTTCAGCTTCCTGCAGGTGGCATGAATGCAAACACTGTCCTGTCCTCATCTGGGCTGTCTCTTTTCTCTTACCCATTTAATGCACGTAGCACCCCCGTCTGACCCGCTCTATCTACCCTTCTGTAACACACTCTGTAATTTTCCATCAACACTCCCTACTTTGATGCCATTGAGGCATTACCTTGCGTACGGATTTTTATTCATCAAGGACGTTATTTCCTCCTGCGCTTCCCTTTCCTGCTCTCTTAAATCAAGAACCATCTGTCTTACAGGGAGCATTTCAGTTGCCATCAAACCTTGATTTAGGCAGTGTGTGCGAAAAATCTCTACAGTTCATAAGAGTTAACAAATCCCTCGCCTGCATCACCTGCAATTCTCATCCCCAGTGGAGGACATTTTCGAGATTTTATGTTTGATCCTTCTAGAGTCCTAATACAAAATGTCCCATTTCTTTGCTATTGTTGTAGGAAACAGCCCTCATTCTAGACTAGGCTGCGTAATGCTGGTGTTTGGTGGCCCTCTTGTTTAATTGCAGATTTTTCATCCTTGAACCCCAGCCTAAAATTTTTAATAAATACTTCTGAATTTTTAAACATGCCCTCTTAGTCTATCGTCCTCACGTCTTACTTTTTTAAGCAGTGTTTACATGCTTCCTTTAGTAATTATAGTTGCATGCGTTCCCTCACACAGGCGCGAAACCACTTTATACTTCTCAAAAATAAAACAATACCTCTATACAATAGCGAGAGTGGTCAAAGATTTAATCAAATCCTGTACATATCTGTCCTCCTGGACTCTTTTTGTCACGATTCATCTCAGCCCAGGCTATATGGCCTGCATGCCTATGTGTGATATTACCATGGTTTATGGCCTGAATGCCTATGTGACATTTCCATGGATTATGGCACAGGTGCTTATCTATGACATTTCCATGCTATTTGGCCTTAAGCCTTAAGTGTGACATTTCCAAAGCATTTTCCACTGTTTATGGCCTGGATGCCTATATGTGACATTTCCACGGTTTATGGCCTGGATGCCTGTGTGACATTCCATGGTGGCATGGGTGCTTATGTGTGACATTCCCATGTTTTCTGGCCTACGTGCTTATGTGCGACATTTCCATGGATTATGGCATGGGCGCTTATGTGAAATTTCCATGCTTTTTGGCCTGAGGCCTTGTGTGACATTTCCACTGCATTTCCACTGTTTATGGTCTGGGTGCCAATAGGTGACATTTCCACAGTTTATGGCCTGGGTGACTATATGTGACATTTCCACAGTTTATGGCCTGGGTGCCTATATGTGACATTTCCACAGTTTATGGCCTGGGTGCCTATATGTGACATTTCCACAGTTTATGCCCTGGATGCCTGTGTGACATTTCCACAATTTATGGCCTGGATGCATATGTGGGACATTTCCATGCTTTCGGGTGTAGGTGCTTAAGTGTGACATTTCCACAGTTTATAGCATGTGTGATTGATTATGTGTGACATTTCCATACTTTCTGGCCTGGGTGCTTATGTCAGGTCATTATTTAAGATTTACTATGCTCTGAAAGTTAATACAGTTAAATATGTAATGAAAAATGTGTTGTGCACCATTTTGGTCTTTCTTTTTATACATTTTTCTTGAGGGGAGAATCCAAACCAAACCCCTCTAGCAGTCGTTAGGCTTGCTGTTCTCGCTCCGCACAGTATGGTGGCTGGTCTAACAAAACTTGCCAGGGCTATTATGGGTTCCCAGTCTGGCGCTGTTTGCATGATTTTATTAAATTTTTCAGTTTAGAGTGTTTTTGGAATGTTTTGGTGTATTTTGTCACATAAGATATGTAAAAGTTGTTTCTTTGAACTCATGACACACAATTATACTCTGTTAAAAATGGCATACCCCAGTATTGTCCTTTACCTCAATCAGCACGGAGCACTAGAATTTTTAACAGGTCCCTTTTCAATGAATTAGTCATTGTAGCTAATTTATTTCAAAATTGTGCTTTAAATGCACTTTTCATTTAATCTTTTCAAAATTTTCACATGGCAGGGGAACCTCCTATCAAAACCTTACTGAAATTCAGATCGGGTATTACATCTGACTTTCAGCAGTGCCAGTTGAGGATGTGGGTGGGGACAATAGTTAGTGGGTGGAGCCAGTGGAGGAAGTGGGCGGAGCCACGGGTGAGTGGGTGTGGCCTCCGACAAACATTTGAGCACCTGGACTTCATTTTTTACAAATTAAGCACTGCCTCCATCCCACTAATACAGCCGGCTTTTACTAAGCGGTCCTGTGGGTGGGTGAAATTAAGGAGGGGAGAGGGCACATCGTGGGCCCCTAGTGTCCACCATACGAGGGCATACCCCTGGACTTTCCTCTAGAGAGAGGGAGAACTTATCAGACTATTGAGTTTGTTTCGGGGGAGTGGTCACATGCCCAGCGAGTTGGGGGAGTCGGTGTGGGTGGAGGTGGGGAGCTGGGGTAGGGGAATGTTCTTAGTTACGGGGATGGACAATGGACCAGATAAGCATGTACAGAATGTGAGCACAAATTGGGATAATGGTTGGTTGATGGTGCTAAGGCTATAAAAGGAACTACTATCTTATCGTGGATTGTGCGTGGGCTGAATGACCCAAGGAAGAGGAGACAAGTGCTGGGGTACATGGATAGACATCGTGTTCAGGTGGCCCTGCTACAGGAAACCCACCTTGGCCCGAGAAGTCAGCCCCAATTTGAGGCCCGGTGGGCTTCTCATAGATGTTTTGCATCTTACTCGAACTATTCAAGAGGGGTGGCCTTTTTGGTTAAACGAGTGGTACAATTTGCACAGGGAGGAATGAAGGTGGATGGGAATGGAAGATACTGTCTGCTCTGGGGGCGGCTGAATTCTCATGATGTAATGTTTGCTAACTACTACGGACCCAACACGGATGACCCACATGCCCTACTTGAGGTATGGGGCAGGATTCAGACAATAGGCACTACTTATGTGATCTGGGGAGGTGACTTTAATACTGCAATTGACCCTTTGACCGACAGATCCTGCACCTGCCCCATGCACTACACTAACAGGCAGAGGACACTTCAAGATATTGTGTCTACTAATTGTCTGCTAGACACATGGCTGTACAAACACCCCACACTGAAAGAAGGGTCACACTACTCAGCGGAACACGGGTCCTGGGCTAGGCTCGACTAAGTGCTGGTTTCGCTGGGCATGGCGCATTGGATCGAGAAAGCATCCCACCTGGCCCGTACATATTCAGATCACTCGCCAGTCGAGATCACATTGCAGCCCCCGGTTGACCAATCCCCACATAGTCACTGGCGACTCAATCCCCAACACCTCCAAGACTCAGTGTTTAGGGACGAAATAGGGCAATAAATACAGGAATTCTATTGAATGCAATGTGAACTTGGTGTCTAGTTTGACTACAGTGTGGGAGGCCTTCAAAGTAACTGTCCATGGCTGGTGCATTTCCAAGAGGGGCAGTATCTTGAAGGACCTACGCAGGAGTTTACATACACTGGAAGAGCAACTCAAAACCCTCAAGAGTGAATTGACAGAGGGCGAAGAGGAGGGAGCCACCAGAGCTGCACTGCGCACTGAAATGTCTGAATACGAAGAAGCAGCCGATTTGGAATGCAGGTTTAGGGGGAAGGTTCATATGGCGCGGATGTTCGGAGAGGGAGATCGCCCAGGGAGAACACTGGCGAATGCAGTGTGAACCCCCAAATTTGCGAACTACATTGTAGAAATAAGAGATGAGAATGGCCAGACGCCCAGGAACCTCCCGGAACTTTTGCACACATTCTTGAACTATTACACAACACTTTACACCTCTAAGAGGTGCTCACCCTTAGATCTGCAGCGCTATTTTGAGGACACGGCCCTGGCGTGGCTGGGAGATACCCAGCAAAAGTTCCTCATCTTGGACCTGGAGGTCGATGAGATCACCGAGGCAATAATGCATATGAAGTCGGGACGGGCACCGGGGTCCGACGGATTGCCAGTGGAATTTTATAAGACATATATGTCAACCCTGGCCCCCATTTTGAAGGCGGTGTACTATGAGGTGCTGGAAGAAGGGATGTTACCGATGACCATGAGGGAAGCCCAGATTGTTACATTGCTAAAGCCAGGGAAACCATTGATATCCTGCGATTCATACTGCCCGCTGTGGCTCCTTAACTGCGACATTAAAATCTTGGCTAAGGTACTGGAGACGCGCCTTAATTTTCTGATGGAGAGGCTCGTACTGCCTGATCAGGCAGGCTTTGTTCCCAACAGAGCAATGGCACATAACCTCAGAACCTTGCTGGCAGTAATGCAAGATATTGATCCTACCAGTGCTGCGGTGGCGGTCTTTCTGTGTGCCACCAAAGCCTTCGACTCTGTATAGTGAGATTATCTAATCGGAACACTAAGTCATATGGGGATGCCACATACCTTTCTTAATTGGGTGAAACTCCTATATAGCCATCCGCGGGCCTCGGTGTTATTGAACGGAACTAGATCGGACAGCTTCTCCATCTCAAGGGGCACGAGACAAGAATGCCCGCTATCCCCTGTCCTTTTCGCGCTGGCAGTTGAACCCCTAGCGACAAACACCATAAGCACAGAGCCTTGATATACACTGCTAGGCAATTGTTAATTTCCCTCTATGCGGACGATATAACGCTATACATACACAAACCCCAAATAAATGTATATCCGGTACTGAGGGAAATCACGAAATTTGGAGCCATATCGGGGGTTCAGATTAATTGGACCAAATCTGCAGTATTCCCATTGACCAGTAGGACAGAGCAGCATCAGCTAGACTACCCGTTGCAGTGGGAGATTGAAGATTTGAAATACTTAGGTATACATGTTACCAGAAACAAAGATGAACTAATGCACACAAATTACGGCAAGGCTATTGACAAGATTACGGACATGATTCAAAATGGATAAAGCTGCCCCTCTCGATGGCAGGACGGATATCCCTTATCAAAATGACGATTTTACCCACATTTTTATATCTATTTATCAACATACCATACTATCCAAGCAGTTTCTTCTTCTGCACCCTCAAAACACAGTTGAGTCAGTTCATATGGGGAGGGAAGCAGGCAAGGCTGAATCTGGCGACTCTGATGTTACCATACCATCAGGGCGGATATGATGTCCCCAATTTCGAGCAATACTATTACTGTGCACAGGCACATTTTGTTGTGTATTGGTTGCATCCTCCTCCGTTCATGGCCCATTTGGCTATGGAGGATGGGTACATGGCCCCCACCCCTACGGAAGGGTACTTGTTCACACAGGTAAGTCCACGGTAGACTGTACTGTGACTGCTTGGAGATGGATGGCGCGCAGGATGGAGGCCCCCCTGATGTATTCCCCATGATTAAAGTTACTGCGCAACCCACTGTTACAAGTTACATGCGAGGGGTTGGGCTGCAGAATGTTGCGAGCACTGAAGTACAACACTTGGGGCGACCTATACACGGGGGGACAATTCCGCACTGTAGAGCAGTTTTTTGGAACTCACACGCCCACTAGTATGGACATGTTCCTGTACACCCGACTTAGGCAGAATATCAGAGCGGTTACCCAGGCATTCCCGACAGAACCTGATACCTTTGCGCCACTGCATGCACTACTGCAGGCTGATGCCCCCACACACGTCATCTCCCTACTATACAGACAGGTCAGGAGTGGCCCCCCTCTTGGGCACTTGCGAACCAGAGCAGAGTGGGACAGGGATTTGGAAGAGCCACTAACTGATGACCAGTGGGAAGTGAGCTGCTCGCAGACTGAAGCGGTTACTGGTAGTAGTCGGCTGCAATTTATACACTTCAAGTATTTGCATCGCCTATACCATACCCATGCTAAACTGCACCGATTTCAGCTAAGGGAAGGCGATAGATGTGAGCGGTGTGGAAGGGAAAGGGTGGATTTTATGCATTTGGCATGGCGACATCAGAGAGTGGAAGCTTACTGCACGGAGGTCTTTGAAGGCTTATCCGCGATGTTAGGGGTGCAGATCACAATGTCCCCTGGGACTGACACACACGGTGCAGATAGTACATAAAAAATTCCTTGCAATGGGGGTACGGATATCGAAAAGAAGGGTGGCATGCAGGTGGGGGCGAGGGCGAGCACCCAAATTTAAGGAATGGGTCCGAGATTCATCCACTTGGCAGGAACAATTACATAACTAGGCAGATCTACTTCCTGTTAAATCCTGTCCCAAGGATATCTGGGGGCCCCTGGTGATATTTCTCCTGGCACAGAATGCAGACGAGGATGAACAAGGGGCAGAAGGAGGATTGGACAGAAAGGGGAACGTAGGAAGAAACCACACCCATCAGGTGTAAGATCTTAGAGACCGCGGGTCATCATGTAGGGAGAGGACATTACGGGGTCCGGCACTTGTCTGATACCATGATACGAATAAGGGTCAAACACGCTTCCTTATGGCATTCCATGTTGTTCCCGCCCTGGGATGGGCGGGGAAAGTGCAAGCCCACGGAACCACAGCGCACCAGAATGTATAGTGCTTGCTTTGTCGTAAACTTTGCATATTTACGTGGAGGGAGGGTGGGAAGAGGGGGGTTTGGGATGTTGCTTGGAACAGGTTTGAACAGAGTTAATGTAGAAGATTGCAAACTGTGATTAACGAATTGTAATGAACACAAACTTTGTCTGCTAAACTTCAATAAAGGTTTTTGAAACTTAAAAAAAAAATATGCCACCCTCTGTACAGGCCACTGAGGGAAAGCTGCCAGCTGTTTGCAAATGTGGTACTTGTAGATGGGAGAACTTTTAAATGATGAGTTTTATGGAATCCATTTAACCAAACACACATAAAGCTAACTCTTCAGTTTAATTATTTCCCATTTCAAAGGGTTGCCTTTACACACAGAAGGCATCTTGCTCACCTATTAACCACTTGGCCACTTGCTTTGGCCAAGTCCCAAAACCACTGTGCCCTCCTATCCTCAACAAGCCGGGGTCGATTGGATGTATCGAAGGGTCAAAGGATAAAGACTCATTTAGTTTGGGCAGGAGGATACATCTCAAAGGAGAAAGTAGGAGGATTAGAACAATGTAAAGTAATTATCTTATAAATCAAATAATATCAAAGCAGATTAGGTGTTTTCCTCTCCCACGCATACAGTGGGTGGTGCACTGTCCACCTATATATTTGCAAAAACAAGGAGATGATGGTCGGAATGCTGAAACTTTTCAGACACTCACCCCCAATCACAGATCTGGGATGAATCCATAATTGTTCTTTAGCTCACTTCTCCACCTCAGTTCAGACCCATCTATATGAAAATCAATTTTGACGATGTGCCTCATGGGAACAGTCCAGCCCAACCTGCCAAGTCAGGTCTTCCCTGAACCAGAAACATGCATCCTGGGACAAGTTTCGGGGTACCACCCCTCATCAGCCAGGCTAGCTTGAATCCAGTGGCAAAGTGAGCAAGGGACCCACGTCTGAGCATACCCTGCTAACTTAGGGCAAACAAAGCAAAGACAAGGAGATGACGGGCAGAGTGCTGAAACTTTTCAGACACTCACCCCCAGTCACAGATCTGGGTTGAATCCATCATTGCACCTATATATTTGCAACTGTGTTTACGATACAGGTAAAAATGACCACTGATGCAGAGTAATGTATAGACTAGTGCTCCCTAGGGGTATTTTAGAAGTCCTAGTTGTGGTCAATAAGAATGAACAAAATCAGTCAAGGTTTCTAAAAGATATATCAGTAGAACTTTAAAACGTTAATAATTGTTTGCCAACCTTCATTGAGCTGGTAACCTCCCTTTAATAAGCATAGTCAAATGAGGATAAAGAAAGAGCAAGCACCTCTAGGCTGATCTGGCTATTTTTAAGTCTCTGTGTGAATAAAATAAGTGCCACTGTTAGATCACTTAAATTAAGCAGAGCTGCAGCCCCAGAGACCTTCCAGCATTTGCAGTTAAAAACATTATGGAATGGTGGGTCCATTCTTAACTTTTTTTTTTAAAGGATAGCAAAAACAGGTAGAATTCTGAAGGGGGCTGAAAGTGGGTGAAAGTTTCCCCAATACCTACAGACTAATAAGCTTGACAGATGCAATCTCAAAAATTGTAGCAAAAATTATTTTGGCACATCAGAAGTTAATTGCTAACAAAAACCATATACCCCAGGAACAGGATGGGTTCCAGCAAGTATATTCTACATTGGACCATCGTTTTGCTCTGTGAGCTTTAGGTTGGAAGTCAATAGAGACAAACCAAAGGGTGTGCATCTGTTTCACTGATGTTAGAGGTGCCTTTGAAAGAGTGAATAGAGGTCTGTTTTGAAGGAAACTTTATCTGTGAGTAATATTTATTTATTTATAACATTTGTAGAGCGCGCTGTTACCAAACGGTGTCCTGGCGCTGTAATGATAGCTCTTCTGGCCAAAGCCTCCTGTTTAGTTCGTGAACAGCCAAGTTTTCAGACTTTTACGGAAGGTCATCAGGTCAGTAATCTGTCAGCGCGCTTTCCTTATACGTGGGGTCTTAATCAGCCCCAGGTTGGCTGACCTGAGATGCCTACCCGGTCTATCCCAATGGAAATGCTGTTTTAGAAAAGCCAGGCCAAGCCCATGGACCGCCTTAAAGACTATGCACAGGGTTTTAAAAGAGATCCGTTTCCGCACAGGAAGCCAATGTAGCTTCAACAGTTCCTGGAAGATGGATGCAAACTTTGGAAGGCCTGTGATGAGTCGAGCTGCTGCATTTTGCAGAACCTGAAGTTTGTTAAGAAGCCCCTGTTGAGCCTCAAGGAATAAACTATTACAGTAGTCAAGGCGCGATAGGACAGGGGCCGTCACCACTGTTTTCTTACACTCTTCCGGAAGAAAAGGAAGAACCTTCTGGATAATTTTCAGAGAACAGTGGATGGATGAAGTCATTTCATTTACTTGGGGCCTAGAAGTGAGCTTATTGTCGATCAGGACCCTTAGGTTCTTGACCTTCGTGACTGGGATGGGGTGTGTGCCCATCTCTTCAGGCCACCAGTTCGGACTCCAGAAATTATAAGTGGAGCCAAATAGTAATACTTCGGTTTTAGCCTAATTCAACTTTTGGCAGTTCCTGGCCATCCAGGTACCAACTGCTGCCATACATTCCTGGAATTTGCTTGCCACGCCTTCCTCTCTCCCTGGAAGCAGTGACACCACAATCTGTGTGTCATCTGCGTAGGATGTAGGTTCAAACCCAAATGAACGAATAACCGGGGCAAGAGAGGAGACATAAATATTAAAAAGGGTGGGACTCAGGGAGGATCCCTGGGGAACCCCACAAGGTAGCACAAATGGTTTCCATTCAAATTCCCCCAGTGCCACCACCTGGACCCTATTAGTGAGGAAGGCTTTCAGGATGCTAAGGGCTCTCCCTTGTATCCCACAGTCCTCCAAACGGTCCACCAAAACTCTATGGTGGACCGTGTCGAAGGCCGCGGACAAATTCAGTAGGACCAAGGCCGCTCTGCCCCCTGCATCCATGACTTTTCTAATCTCCTCCGTCGATTTGATCAAGGCAGATTTGGTGCTGTGACCTTCTCTAAACCCAGTTGCGATATATCGAGGTCATGTGTGGCTTCTAGGAAAACGCTAAGCTGAGTATTCATAGTTCTTTCAATAAGTTTCGCCAGTAGCGGTAGTCTAGCAATGGGCCATCAGCGATGTCCAAGTTGTTTTTTTTTTAACAGAGGGATAATCGAGGCCAATTTCCAACTAGATGGAAAGTCCCCAACTTCGAACAAGTGGTTAAACAACTTGGCTAAGGTCGCGGCTATGGGGGCTGCCGCCAACTCCGCCACGGTCGCCAGACAGGGGTCGTGGGGGGAGCCCGATTTTGTGCCTAATAGATGTTTCTTGATCACTTCCGAGCTCACCGGGGCAAATTTTAGGAGTTTGGCCTCATATAAATTGGCTGCAGGATTCCTCGGAGTGGGCTCTGCCTGACTTGAACTTCAAGGGATGTGAAGATATTCTCCACCTTGCGTAAGAAGAACTGAGCTAGCTGCTCGCATAGTTCCAGACTCAGGGGCATAATCACTGGCTTAGGAGTGGCCAGGCTCGAGACCGTATAGAATAGTTTTTTAGTCGAGCTCCTAGCCCCATTGATACGGTTGGTGAAATACAACTGTTTTGCCTTCCCGATCATATCTTTATAGACCACCTGACTAGATTTGAGTTTTCTTTTGTCTACCTCGTTATAATTATTCCGCCAGGTCCGTTCCAGCTTTTTGCAGACAAGCTTAAACTCTCTGAGCTCGTCAGAGAACCAGGGGGCCGACGGAGTCGTCCGAGTGGGGCGACAGCTTTTAGGTGGGGCTAGAATGGTACAGGCGTGGTCAATCCAGTTGGAGTAGGTGGCCGCCGCTTTGTCCACATCTGGTGGAAGTGTGCCCATGGAAGACACCAGAATGTCCTCAAGGGAAGTTCCCTCTATCTTATTCCAGGCCCTGCAAGTCCTTGCTGTTTTTCTAGTCTGCCTCGCCCTATAAGGTGCTGAGATGGAAATACTGAACAGTACTGCGGCATGATCAGACCAGGCGACTGGATCGATATTTGAGACCTTCAAGTCTAGGTGGTTTGTGAATATTCCGTCCAAGGAATGGCCAGATGTATGAGTGGGGCCTGTGACCACTTGTATTAATCCGACCCCATGCATCACCTCGGTTAAGGCCAATGTATCCGGGTCTGAACTACTCTCTAGATGAAAGTTAAAGTCTCCTAAGACTGTAAAGGACTTTGCGCACAGGGCTTCCTCTAAAATGTTACCCACTGTGCCTAGAAACAAAGCCTTAGCGCCGGGGGGCCTATAAGGAAGGCAGCCCCTGAAGGATTGATGGTTAGACAGAATAAAATTGAACTGCAAGGCTTCGCACATCTCGGAGAGCACAGGTTGGAAACTGCCCTTGATAGAGGAGTGATAAATGACCGCTAGGCCACCTCCTCTTTTCCGTGGTCTATCCAGGACGAAACCAAGATAGTCTGGTGGAGTGGCCTTGACTATCTGGCCCTGAGGCCGCACCCGTCAAAGTCTCAGTGACAAATGCGATTTTTCAGCTCGGCACACTCCAATCTGTGTTTCACCAAGGATCTGGCATTAAGCAGGAGGCAACTTATATTACTCAGTGTGCCCTCAGCTTTCACCATATTTATGTTGGAGACTGGCTGGACTGGGCTTAGTAGGATTGCCGGAATAGTCCTATAACAGGATGGGCATACATGAGTGCCAGCCTGTGTCCCCTTATCGAACACCAGACCTAAGCAACCTGATCTCCTCCCTCCTCCATCCAGGCTCAATAATGAATCACGGTGATAAACTATGCCTGGTATGCTGTCTAATGACCGGCAACCAGGGGTCACGGCGCTAGGCGCGGGACCGGTGCAGACGGGCTTGCCTTTGGCCACCGGCGTACCCGCTGCGCACATCCACTGCGCGGTCGCGCCAGCCCTGCTTAAGAAGTGCTGGGTACGAGAAAGACTAGAGCGCTCACCTTGGCCCACTCAAAATGGCCGCCGTCCGGATGAGTGCCGATTTGTGTTTCCCCCCTTCTATCGCTTCAGATTCCGGTAAGATAAAGCCCCTGCCTCCCTGCTATTGATGGACTATATAACGGTCTAAAAAACAGTAATGTGTGCAAGATCCTAAAATATATGAAAATATGCTAATAAAATCGGTAGCAGTTCACAAAAGCAACAGAGATCATAAAATGTGCAAATTCGCAGTAGAAATTAATTTAGAGCAGCGTTTGCCCTACTCCCGACTCTCACCTCAGGAGCTATCAAGGCTGCGCAGTCGCGCCAGCCCTGCTTATCAAGTGCTGGGTATGAGAAAGACTAGAGCGCTCACCTTGGCCCACTCAAAATGGCTGCCATCCGGATGAGTGCCGATTCGTGTTTCCCCCCTCCTAGCGCTTCAGATTCCGGTAAGATAAAACCCTTGCCTCCCTGCTATTGATGGACTATCTAGAGGTCTAAAAAACGGTATTGTGTGCAAGATCCTAAAATATTTTAAAATATGCTAATAAAATCGGTAACAGTTCACAAAAGCAGCAGAGATCACCCAGCTTGCAGTCCTACTCACTCCTTGGTACTTCCAACTGGGAATAGGTTGAGTTAGATCAAACCGGGCTCCTTCTTAACTGAATCAAAATATACAAAAATGGCCTGTGTCAAGGCTCTATCCTTGCGCCATCTTTAGTTAGTCTGTATATACAGATCTTCCTTCACTCCTCAAAGTAGCTAGCTAAATGGATGGGGTATATATTCACTGCCTTCTTTATGCTCAACATTTAATTTTACTTGATTATACCTCAATATAGAAAAATTGGTACCGTCGAACACACCACTACTACCATGCAGAAAACCCACTCAGGAGCCCCCGCGGACCCCTGCCCACACACATATTCCACAGGGCCACCGCCACCATCACACGCAAACTGGAACAGACCATCAATGCCTCCCTCATGTCAGTCATCTTCCCAGATGACTGGAAACGGGCGGAGGTAAAACCCCTCCTTAAGAAACCCTGGGCTGACCCAACGGACCTGAAAAACTACTGGCCCATCTCTCTCCTCCCTTTCGCGGCGAAAGTCACTGAGCGACTTGTGAATGCCCAGCTGACCACTCTCATCAAAGAGAACTCCATCCTAGACGCCTCCCAGTCTGGATTCCGCAGCAACCACAGCACTGAGACCGCTTTCCTTGCCGCCACTGACGACATCCACTTGCTACTTGACCAGGGACACACTGCGGCCCTTATCCCCCTAGACCTCTCTGCAGCCTTCGACACCGTTTCTCATTGTGGAGAAGTGTGGCTCAAGTGGAGAAGTGTGGCTCAATGGTTAGAGCGGCAGACCCTGATGCAGAGGTCTAGGCCGGGACCAGGGTTCAATTCCCCGCCTCGGCGGGTCTTGGGCTCAAAAAATTCCACGGACCTGATAATTCTCGCCTCGGTGCCTATTCCAATCATGGAGTCCCACTCTGCAACTCTGGGCAATAGCTTGCTTAATCTCCACAATGACCCCCACAACGCTAAGGATGCCTGGCCTCCACCTTGGGGGTGCCCAGGAGTGGACGCCTCACAGGGAAAGCCAGGATGGGTTCCACAGAGGTATTCGTACAAGCTCCTTGAGACCCTTGCGGGTGAGTAGTGCGCTATACAAGTATCAATTTACATTGTACCCTCGCAGCCAGACTTCACAACGCTGGGTTACAAGGAACCACCCTCAAATGGATCCGACCCTTTCTCTCCGGCAGAACACAGGTGATCAGACTCCCTCCCTCTCTCTCTCTCTCCGAACCCACCGATATCAACTGCGGAGTACCCCAAGGCTCATCTCTCAGCCCCACGCTCTTCAATGTCTACATGTCCCCCCTCACCACCATCGTCAGACAGCATGGGCTCAGCATTGTAACCTACGCTGATGACACCTAGCTCATACTCTCACTCACGAAGAATACCAAAGACACCAGACTCTGCTTCCAGGAAGGAATGAAGAACATGGCAGCCTGGATGAAAAACAGCTGCTTAAAGCTCGACTCTGATCCTGCAACTCTGGATGGGACAATACCTGGTGGCTCTCAGGAATCCACCCACTCCTACTGACCACCCACGGAACCTCGGCATCATCCTCGACTCCTCCCTCTCCATGAACCACCAGATCAACGCCGTCGCCTCCACCAGCTTCAACTGCCTGCACATCCTCCGCAAAACCTTCAAGTGGATCCCCCCCGACTGCAGAAAGGCCGTCATCCACGCACTCATAACCAGCAGACTGGACTACAGCAACACCCTGTATGCCAGAATCAACAAAACGCTACTACACAGACTCCAGACCATCCAGAACGCCGCTGCAAGACTCGTCCTCGGTAATCCGCGTCACAAACACATGACCCAACACCTACGAGACCTCCACTGGCTCTCTGTCGAGAAAAGAGTCACCTTCAGACTCTTCCCCCATGCCTACAAATCCCTCTACAACATCTGACCCAAATACCTCAACGAGAGAGTATCCTTTCACGTACCTAAGAGAAACCTTCGCTCCGCCAACCTCGCCCTGGCAGAGGTCCCCTGCATCTGCAGAAACAGAATTAGCGGGAGAGCTTTCTCCTACATCGCAGCCAAGACCTGGAAAGAGCTCCCCATGAACATTAGACACTTGCGAACACTGCACACCTTCAGGAAGGACCTCAAGAACTGGCTCTTCGACAGATGCGGAGCTCGCCCCCCCAGGCGCCTTGAGACCCTCACTGGTGAGTAGTGCACTTTATAAACCCTTGATTGATTGATTGATTGATTGAATTTTCTCCCAAATGGATGGGGTATATATACACTGCCTTCTTTATGCTCAAAATTTAATGTGACTTGATTATACTTCAGTATAGGAAACTTGGTACCCTCGCTCAATATTCCAAGGAAAAACCTAAATATAAATATTAAAAAAGCAAAGGTAATAATATTTGGTAAAAAGCAACCTAAAAACAGATGGCATTTCTTTAACAAAAATGTTCGGGAAGTTAAAACGTAAAAATATTTTGGTCTGCTTTTTTCAAGCAACTTAAATTGGGCCTGACATTTTGAATTGTTGAGGTTTGCTGGGGCTGCCAAGGCCAGCTCACTGACACAATAGAAATCAAAAGAGCGGTGCGCCAGGGCTGTATTCTGGAACCTACACCCTTTTCCCTCTTTGTGAATGGTGTTGTTCAGTTTCTTTCGGAGGTCCCTGCAGATGCCCCAACCCTGGGGTGGAGGGGGGAAGTGGTCACTTCATTGTTCGCAGACGATACTTTGCTAGTATCAAAAACAACAGGTGGGCTCCAATTGCTCTTAAATCGTCTAAAACGTTCTGAGATTCCTGTGACTCAGAAGTTAGCACCACAAAGACAAAGCTTCTATTGCTCAATCCTCGTAGGTCTTATAGAGGCAAACTAAACTTGGGAGGGGTTCCCTTGGAGAGTGAGCAAATTTGACTACCTGGACATCACTATCTCAGAAGACATGTCATGCAAGTCCTATGTAGTTAAGCAGACCCTCAACCACAAGCAAACAGTAGGGGCCTTGATTAAGGAACATAGCAGCTCCTTCAGCAAACCGGTGGCAGTCCCACTCCAGATCTATGATGCCAAAGCCATAGGCTCCGCTCTTTATAGCCTAATTGTGGGGTTTTGAAAAAATGATGCCCCCCTGAATTCTGAGAACAAGTTCCTTAGGTCCCTGGTTCCGCTACCGCAGAGCACACCACTTCACCTGCTAAGGCTGGACTTGGATAGAGTCTATATTATTGAGAAGGCTAAGTTGTGCCCCTTACTGTTTTGGCTACGTATAATATCCATCCCAGATTTGCTCCTGTACGCTGGTGGCCTTAAGGAAGTTAGCGCACTTGACCTTTTCAAGAAGATAGGCTGGATCCGTAGTGTGAAATCCCTGCTAAGCGCAATAGGATTAGAGGGTCACTGGGACGCCAAGGATCCATCATTGCTCCCCAGCAAAGACGCAATCACGAAGCAGTATTGGGATTGGGTGGCGCAGGGCTAATTTACTAGCTCATCCTGTGGATGCCTAACCACGGAATTCATGAACTTTAAATTGACTGGTTCATATGAACAATACTTAGAGATTATTCCTGTACCGCAGGACAGGAAACCCTACAAGCAGTTCAGGTTTGGGTCCCTCCCTCTGAACTCGCTCACTGCTTCCTGGTGGTAGTCATCCACTACTTCTCAGTCTTGCCCCAGCTGCAATTCTGCAATGGAGTCCATTGCCCATGTATTTTTTTGTCTGTCTAAAGTATTCCTGTCCAAGGAGAAAATGACTGAGGCCAATCTGCAAGCAATTAGGTACACGTTGCCACAATGAAGCTCTTCACATCCTAAGATCAGACTCCAGCCCCGCATTGTTTGCTCTGTTGCAAAGTTTCTGGGACATATGTGGGTAATCAGAAGGTTTTTGCTGAAAGTGTGAGACTGTTGCACATTATTTTATCGCTCTGTTCCTATGATTTATGCTCACTTGACAAGATCCAATTGGTCTTGAGTGTCTAATAACCCTAGAATATAGGCAACATAGCAGGCCATGTCGTCCATTTTGGAATAGGCAAACACTTTTGTTGACTTCTGTTTAATCAACTCACGTAACAAATTTTAAAGATTATGCCTCAATAGATATTTTTAATAGGTTATTAATTTATTCCACTGCCATCTTAAATTGTTTTGTATAGAATGTACCACTTTGCACTTTTATGGTCCACGACCGAAATAAGGTTTTATGTGTTATGTTAAATGTTATGTTAAAAGTACTTGTACAGCGCACGGTCACCAGGCGGTTTCATGGTTTCATTCATTTATGAAAAAAATGAATTGATAAAAGCATAAACCTGCTTGTCGTTGGGGCCTTAACCCATTCACTGCTGGGCCTTTTCTGGTTCAGTGCTGAGCCCATTTTTGGTTGTTGGAGGGAGTTGGCGCTTAGGGCTCCATAACTTTTTTTCCGCATAAAGTATCCGCACCAAATTTGCATTCTTTTTTCCAACGTTCTGGGGATTGTAAAGGTATTCAGGTTTTGTGGATTTCTCGGAGGGGCCCAGGCAAAATGTAGCTAAAGTTTGAGTTTTGGGGGAAAAATATCAAAAAAGTGCTCTGGGTAAAAGTAGCTGTTTTTTCCCTAAAAATTGCATCAACGAACGGTTTGGTATGCTAAAGTCACCCTCTTCAGAGCCAAATATATATTTTTTTAGAGGTAGCCTCTTTATCCTATTT
Source organism: Lissotriton vulgaris (assembly GCF_964263255.1). Taxonomy (NCBI): domain Eukaryota; kingdom Metazoa; phylum Chordata; class Amphibia; order Caudata; family Salamandridae; genus Lissotriton; species Lissotriton vulgaris. Next base: position 1,612,802,296 of record NC_141694.1, on the reverse strand, counting down.
TTGTTCCCTCAACCTAATTCCAGTTTGGAATGAAAACCAGTGCGACACTCATGGGTGACCCAGGAAAGCCATACATTTCTGGAAAGTAGACAACATTTCAAATTCATCAAAGGAAATAAAGAAAGATTGAAATTGAATAGAAACTATGGCCATTTGTGACAGTGTTTTTATCTGTAACTTTTTGTCACAATGGCCAATTTCCAAAAGCAATACATGTCCCCTAGACCCTACTGGTTCCAGGGATCTATAGGGTTTGCAGGTTCTCTAAGAACTCGAGGTACCTAGAGCCAACAACTGAGTTGCACTATATAAAGGCCTTTCATTGTGCACGGAGTGTAGATCAATTCATATGGTGAAATATGTAGAGTGAAAAATGGGTATCAAGAAAACCTATGTATTTCTGTCATAGTCACAAGATATGGAGTTTAGGGTCAGTGATTATTTTTGTAGATCTCTGAATTTTTTGATATGCACACTGGCATATGATTTAGAGGGCATTTTTCAAAATGTCTTTTTTTCTTACTCACTGGCTTGGATTTAGAAGGCACAAATGCAGCAAAATCCAAATGGTAATAACAAATGTTCTACTATTCCATGTTCCTGCATGTCTTCTGATAAAAATGGCACCTCAGTTGTCTGGGAAGGCCTAATGCCCCCAACAGGAAACAGCCCAAAACACAACATGAATACATCACATTTTTCCACTCAAAATTGACCCTTTTTTGTAAAGTAGACAGCTGTGGATTTTGGGCCTTTGCCTAGCTGCACTTAGCGAAACATAGCAAACCTTTCACATTTTTTTAAAAAAAAGGCAATTAGCTAAGTCCAGGGTTGTGTGACTTGCTTGGTTCTTACGCTGTAATTTTACCCAGAAGCCCTTGCAAACATCAAATGTGGGCACCATTTATCCTTGTAGATTTCTAGCAACTTTAATGGGCTTGCTGCTTAGTTTAGCAGCAAAGCCTAGGACCTCTTCAATGCTCTTGGCCTGCCTACTTTTAGAGAGCTCCAGGTCAGTCTCTCAATGAATTATATTCCAAGACGAGAGAAAGGAGGGACCTTGCTAATCTTCGTTCTATTGAGGAAAAAATCCCTGTTTTACTTGTCACTGCGACCAAGCAACATGATGTGAGTTTTTGACTGGTTTACCAGCAGGTCTAGGTAAGTCATGAAGACACAGAATTGATCCAGTTATCGCTGCAAACCAATTGGAGTCCTGGCCAAAAAACAGTGTCATGGGCAGACACCAAGGCCAGTACACTGCACTTGCCGACCGAGGGACAATTGGTACTAGAATTCAATAATTGTGTCTTCAAACTGCTGATGTACAGGGAAAAGAGAAAGGGGGCTATTTCACACCCCTGCCACATCCCACATTCCAGTCTAAAACTTTCAGCAGTGCCCCCAGCTGGGCCGTATCTCACACTTGCGGTTACCTCTGAATGGAGCTCCCTCAAAAAGTCTATAAAACAGAGTTTGACCCCTAACTTAGCCATACATTTCCAGAGCTTTGACCTATTGAGTGAGTCAAAGGCTGAGCGCCGATCCATATAGCCTGCATAAATGCGGCCTTCCTTTGCTACTGTGTACTTGTTTATTGACAGGTATAGGTTGAGGCATTGCTCTATGGTCCATAAGCCGACACAGAACCCAAACTGGAGATTGGAAAGGACGTTTTTATCAGTTGCCCGGGTTTGCAACCGCTTCACTAGCATCCTGCCCATTATCTTGGCAGTTGAATTTATTAATGATACAGGACGAGAACACTTTGGATCCCCTTAGATCCTTTCTTGAAGATTGGAACTATTATGGAATGTGACCAGTCTTTTGGAGGGCCTGTGAATAGGGCAGCCTTGAGTACATTGGTCACGAGGGGAGCCCAAAGGTGCAAGTTTGCCCAACAAGATCTGCCGGGGCCTAGTGCTCTTATAGGAGGACACCCCTCAATGGCCTCCAACACATCAGTAACATCGATCTCTAAATTATAGAGGGGTTGAGCGGCAGCTATCAGGGCTGTGGGTGAATTTGCCTGAGTCATGCTTGGAGAGTGCCCCTCTGAGGGGGCAGGGTCCGAGTATGACTGAGAAAAGTGTCTGACCAGACCTCTAGGGGATCACTGTGACAAGCTCGGTATCTTGGGCTTTCTCTAGGTAGTGTCTATCCACCGTTTTCCAGAAGAGCTTCCTATCTTTGATGTCGCTAGCCTTGACTAGGTCATGATAAGATCCCTTAGTGTCCTTTTCAAAGCTGGTATGGCAGCCATCTGCCCCCTTCTATAGGTAGGGACCCATTCCAGATCTCTTGGTACCGTTTAAATGACAACAATAGCAGATTGTGGGCTTCAGTGCAGCGGGTATCGCACCATCTCGTGGGTTTGTTATGATTGGTGTTCAGCCTAATGGTGAGCATGTCCCATTTTGTTCTACAGAATTTATCAAAGTTGTTAATTAACTTGAGCCACCCGTCCAAACATATCATAACATCGCTAGATTGCGTAGCAATTAAATTCGGAAGGAAAGAATCCTTATCTATTGCTTCCCAACTCATAATGGCCCCTTTATTAGAAGGTAAGGGCAGGGGTAATGGTAATGGTAATGAATGGGCCGTCACCTGCTGTATTTCAAGAAATGCATCGCTTATAGAGGGAGACTGCTATCAGCCTGTGCTCGCTCAAGGGGAAGCCCAAAACCTCATATCTTCCCTGCCATCCTCTCAACTTATGTGACAATAAAATAAAGCAAATAGAGCTAAAACAACCATGCCCCACAAATGTAGGAAAAGCAACTAAGCTACTGTTAGATGAATCAAAAGTAAAAACCAAGTTGTACCTGATTAGCAGCAAGTCGAGGAAATTCACTAATGGATTGTAGCTAAAATATGTAGTGGACTCCCATCAATACTCAACAGGCCACGTGACATTGGGATGCTAGACAAAGTTTGGCATTGACATCCCCCATTAACATAATCACATAACTACCATGAAATCTAATCATACTTTGCTTTATATCCTCCTGCAATAATTTGAGGTGCTGGCTTCAAAAAGATTGTTATAAAAATTCACCAATAATATATGTGCTTTATCACAATTCATAAGTATGATTGAAAATGAGGCAAGGCCATATTAATCCACTTGAGCAGTCCAGGAAAGGTGAGTGCCACCAATGTGACTAGTCCCCCTTTAGCTCTGCCTTTAGCTCTTGGAAGTGCTAGAGTAGAAGAGGTCACTAACCAGTCAATAAAAGTGGGTTCCAACAGCCAGGTTTCTTGGGGACAGGGTTGTGCAGGGCAGGGTGCAGGGTTTGATTAAAATTAGACAGTCCAAGTTCTTAAGTTTTGTACCCAGCTCTGCCACGTTCCATGATGCAAATTATGTGCCTCCACCTCCAGTATTGCTAGGGTACAGGGTAGCTAGATTTTCCTCCATGATAGGAGGAGAGTCGATTGCTCTATTTTGGGGAGGGGGACACATCCCCACCTGTATCAATGCCCATGGAAGACTCTGGGACAGTTGATTCACTTGTGAGTTAATCTAGTTGGTCTAGGGGGCGTGGCCTGGAGCCGTTGATGGTGGACGTGTAGCTAGCTAGCTCCGTCCTATGCCCTGCACAATAATCTGATTATCCTGTACTCCCCTGCCTACGACCCACTGGATCTCTGAACATATTGCCTCCGGGGGCAAGCGGAGTGAAGCGGTGCAACGTTCCAACCCCCGGACCGCTCCTTAAGTAAACCCGGACGACGGTGTCTGATGCGGCCTGCGGATCGTGGCGGAGCCCCGGCCTAGCGTGATCGGCCTGGCCGGCATACCCCCTACCTCCTTCGCGGTCCGATCGGGACTGGACTTTTTGCATTCCTCACGCTGGACTCGCGGATTGAGGTACGGAGTCCCCGCCACCACCACTGTGGCCCCGTTACCTCCCCTGCTTAGCCGCACTGCCACTGACCAGCCACATCGCCACGCAGCACTTCTGGGACGCGAGACCGCTCCAGCGCCGTCCCCCCGCCAGCCCACGAAGTTCAGGGACTCCGGCGCCCCGCCGGCGGAGGAGGGGTACGATAGGGCGGACAGCGTGTGCAATTCCTAAGCGCCGAGGGTCCAGCTGCACTCCACTCTGCTCGGATTGACAGCGCCATATCGAGGGACGGCCGGTCCCTACCAATATCTTGGCGCCATTTTGACACCACTCGGGGCCTGGTAATCTCGCCTTGCTGCCCACAGGGCCACCGCAGAGCGGAACGCATTACAGGCACGCGGACCACAGGTGCCGGAGTCTGGAGTGGGGTAGTGCGCCACGCGCTTTGGCGCCTCTTTTCAACGCTGCAGCCCTTTTCCACGCTCACGCCAGCCACGGCTCGCTCACTCTGTGGTGGCCTGGATCTCATCGCCTCTCCCCCCTCACCGCATCGGCGGTCCTGGGAGTATTCCTACAGACGGGGGCACCAGTGGTGCACCGACCCACCTTACAGCGCTACCTCGCCAAGTTAGTCCGCGCTACCCCTACCAGCCCAGGGGTCTTCACTACATCCGCCCCTGCTCAAGGGATATTAGCCCTTCTACGCCTCCTGCAGACCACTCGGAGGGACGGCGGCGGGCTGCTGCGTCCACTACAACGCCATCCTGCTAACACGAACCATGGGCAGAAACAGGGGCAAACCGCAGGACCAGGGCGCCCGAGCAGACGCGCAGTCTACGGGCTCTGAGGACCCACTGGCCTCCTCTAACATAGACATCGTCCCGCCGACCGGCAAGGGCTCGCAGGACGCCAAACTGGATCTGATCCTGAATGAAATACGCACGACGCGCGAAGCACTAGAATCGCGCATAGACAGTATGGCGACTGGCCTATCCCTACTTAAGGCTGACCACAACAAGTTGGCGGATCGAGTGGCAGAGCAGAAAATAGCGCTGGACGACCTGATACCGCAGCAGACGGAACATTCCACGAAATTAGAAAACGTGGAGAAGCAGCTGAAACAACTGTGGGGCAGAGTGGACGACGCGGAAGGACGGGCCCGCCGCAACAACGTCCGCATCCTTGGTATTCCGGAGCGAAGCGAGGGGAAAGATCCCACGCAATTTGTCGAGGATTGGCTAAGGAAGCTGGTGGGCCGGAGAGACCTCACCGCCCTCTACAGTGTGGAAAGGGCCCATAGGATGCCATCGCGGCCCCCGCAGACTGGGGCGCCCCCTGATCGCTCGTCTCCTCCACTTCAGGGACCGTGACACTGTCCTGCGTGCAGCGAGAGAGGAGGCGCCAATACGCTTTGAGGACAAGACTATATCGGTCTACCCCGATTTCACTCCCACTGTGCAGCGGGCCAGGTCCAACTTCATGGGGGTGAAACGCAAACTGCGGGACAGAAACATGAAATATGCACTTTTATTCCCTGCCCGGCTTAAAATCCTACATGGCAACAGGTCCCATTTTTTCGACTCACCCGAGGAAGCGGCAGAATGGATGGAGATCACCCTGACCCCACCGGACTCGCATGACCCGTTCGCGGACCACCACAGTGACACACGCAGAGGCTCGCCAGACCGACAGAGCAACACTCACAGCCCCAGACGTCACTCACCACACGGAGCTCCGGCGACGACACATCCCTCTGGACACCAGGCGACAGGCCAAACGTCATCATCCCCGCATCATCGCCTAACTGAGGAGGCGTTGGCCGCCCACGACGCGGAAGTAGCCGGAGACAGAGTCTCCGTCACCACCGACACCCACACTGAGGTTTCTGGTTCGGTCACCAGCCTGCAGCTCTTCCCGAAGATCACAGCCCAGATGGCAGAGGAGTTCTGAACCACGATACGATTGATCCTCTCCGGGTGGTAACGTATAACTAATCCCCCTCATTCACATATGGTGGGTTGTATGTGCAGGGGCCCATTGTACTCTGGGCTACCGTGCCCACTCAGACAGTGCAGGGCCGATTGACGGAGGCCTACCACCCCCGGTATGCACAAGAACTTGACTGACTTGTGCCCACGTTGGGCACCATGGTTTGGCTCCTGGGTACGTTGGCTCAGGGACCTTTTTGTTCAGGGGTTACTTGTTTGCGAGACACTCTCACCTTTTAGCACAGCAGGACATGTGGGGTCACCCAGTTGTATCACATTGTTGAGCCGCACAGTTGGAGATGGGACTCCTTAATAACTATCAATTGTGCACCTGGAATGTGCGTGGCATGGGATCTGTGCATAAACGCCATAGGATCCTTGCACAGCTCAACAGAAGGGGGACACAGATTGCTTGCCTGCAAGAGACACATTTGAACGCTTCCGAAGCGGTGAAGCTGCGCAAGAAATGGAGAGGGCAGCTCTTTGCGACCTCATACTCTGCATTCTCTAGGGGGGCGGCGATTTGGCTTCGTGGCTCTCTTCCCTTTCAGCTGCTAGAGCAACGTATTGATCAAGAGGGTCGATATGTGTTCATACGGGGTCTGTTGGATGGGGCGGCGGTAGTCATTGGCTGTGTGTACTCACCTAACACAAATCAATCTGAATTTTTGTCCAATGTAAACGGGGTGCTTGCAGATTGGGCTGACCATCAATGGATCATCGGGGGTGATTTCAATGCTGTGCTTGATGTTGTGTTGGATAGATCACACCCCCCTTACAGACAACTGAGAGCAGAAAACAGGCTGATGCGCTTGCAAGTTGGGCCGAGGGCTGGGATATGGCAGATGTGTGGCGCAGCATACACCCTCTAGATAGGGAATACACCTTTTTCTCCCCTCCCCACCGGCTTCACACCAGAATTGATCATGTCTTCTGCTCCCGTTCCCTGACAACACAGATTGTCCAGGCCCAGCACATGGGGAAAACGCTGTCAGACCACAACCCCGTGGAGGTTACATGGCAGTGGGGTAGAACACTGGCTCCCATTCCGACTTGGCGGCTGTCTCCTGATCTCCTCGAGGACTCGGTCTTCCGTTCCTCTCTGTCCGACACTATAGATTCCTACTTCTCCACGAATGCACACACGGCCAGCTCCCGGCAGGTAGAGTGGGACGCTTTCAAGGTCTGTCTAAGGGGGGCTGCAATGGCTCTTAGAGTGGGAAGGAGACGGGAGGTCATCAGTGAACTGAAAGAGGTGGAGGGCTCACTTGCATCCCTGGAGAATGAGGCAGCGGGCACCAATGTTCCCTTCACGCCACTGCAAGAGGCACATATTAGACATGCGGAACTCCTGGAAGAATTACGAATTATAGACTACAGGGAATACACGAACAGGCAGCATACACTGGCTGACCGAGCCGGACCCCTACTCGCCCGCCTCCTGCGGGATTCCCCGATTAGCCAACCCATTCTGAGGGTGTTCGACCAATATGGCCGCTCAGCTACCACCCAAATAGGGATCAACACGGCGTTTAAGGACTACTACACCACATTGTATAGTCCCCCACAGCCCCTAGCAGACCCCGCAATTGCGGCCTTCATGGAGGGTCTGGCCCTCCCACAACTTACTGCCGCACAGAATAAAGACTTGAAGCGTACTATTTCAGTGGCGGAAATCAGACAGGCGATAAGAGCCCTTCCAAAGGGCAAGGCCCCTGGAACGGATGGCCTGCCAACGGAGTTCTACGCCACGTATATTGACCTTCTGGCCCCACGGTTACATACTGTTTATCTGGCAGCCTTACGTACAACCTCCCTACCGCAGTCATCTATGCAGGCCCTGATCACATCCCTCTTGAAACCAGCCAAAGATGGACTGCAGCTGGCCGACTACAGGCCCCTGTCCCTTCTCAATACTGATTCTAAAATACTGAGCAAGGTACTGGCGACAAGGCTTGTGCAATACGTGCCTCAGCTGGTTCACCCGGACCAATGCGGTTTTGTAACGGGCCGTAATACGGCCATGAATCTTAGGCGCCTGGCTCAGCTCATGCTCGGAGACAATATGGAAGCAGGCCCCGAAGGGTGCATTTCTTTAGACTTAAAACAAGCTTTTGATTCCCTGAGGTGGGACTATATGTTCGCCACCCTGTTAAAATTCGGGATACCACCCGAATTCCTCGCTTGGATCAGATTACTATACACCAGCCCCACGGCCAGAGTGCGCACCTCCAATCAAATCTCGGGTCCTATGGCCATTGCCAGAGGCACCAGGCAGGGCTGCCCGCTCTCCCCTCTCCTCTTTGTCCTTGCCCTTGAACCCTTACTCTGTAGGCTCAGGTTGATGGCCCCCCGCTTTGGCATACGACGCCATGGCACGGACCATGTTGTATCTGCCTACGCGGATGATATCATATTGTATCTCCGTAACCTGAGAGGTGATTTACGCCCGATTTCTCGGGTTTTCGAGGATTTCAGAGAGATCTCAGGCCTCACCATAAGCGAGTCTAAGTCCTACGGGTTCACCTTTGCAGCCACAGAGGGGTCGGCTCCCCTGACTTTTGCCCCTCATGAATTCCAGATGGCTGACGTTACCTTCCGATACCTGGGGATCCAGATATACAGAGAGGCGAGCATGATGATAGACGGCAACCTAGGGAAGGCCATTCGGGCGCTGAAATCACAGATTCAGTTTTGGCTTACTTTGCCGCTCTCAATTCCCGGAAGGGTGGCAATCTCCAAGATGGTAATGCTCCCCCGGCTTATCTACTACTTCACCAACTTGCCGTTCCTGATCCCAGCGGCGACATTTAAGACCCTCGACTCACTGCCTACCGAACTTGTGTGGGGACATGGCCGCAGGCGCATAGGTCTGGCCAAGATGCAACTCCCCTCCGACTCTGGAGGCATGGGCTTACCGGACCTCAGGGCTTATAATTATGCATGTCAGCTGCAATGGCTAGCCTACTGGGTGGCGGGCCGTAATCTTCACGAGATTAATTTAACAGAGGAGGACCGTACTAAAGGGAGAGTGCACACCTTGCTCCTTCCTGGCTCGGACCTTCCCAGAACCGCCCCGCCACTTCTCAAGCTGGCGATCACATACTGGCGGAAGGCACTGAAGTACACGTCCCTCGGGACTCCATATGCCCCCACGATTCCACTACTGGGCATACCACTGGGTTCGGGCACACTCACAACGACCCTACTGAATCCCTGGCATGACGCAGGCGTGACACACGTAGGTGACCTATTTGCAGAGGGACACCTACTGTCTTTCGAAGACTTCAGGACTTCACAGGGCGTCCCTGGCGGCTCCTTTCTCCTACACGCCGGACTCCGACACTACATTTCATGCAAATGGTCACCTGCCGGGCGGGAGCCTACTACGAACCCTCTTGTTACAATGCTCTACCTCATGGGAACGGGCGGCCACCTGACCAAGTGGCTCACCTCTAGCATTAAGTCGGGGAGGGCACTCACACTATCACCATTGAGAGCGACATGGGAGGTAGAAATTGGAAGACCGCTGCGAGACAAGGAATGGGAGCGCATACTTCAGTTCCCCAAGAAGGTAGCTAGGAACCCCAAGTACAAGTTCATCCAACTGATGATATTACATAGAGCCTACCTGACACCACACCGACTACATGTGATGTTCCCTGCGACCAGACATAACTGCCCCCGATGCGATGCGGACGACGCATCACTAGTACATATGCTGTGGCAGTGCCCCAAACTAGGGTATTTCTGGAGCACTGTCCATGACTCACTCACGAAAGCGGGTACACTACCCCGAATGCCTACACTGGAAACTACACTTCTAGGGCTGGGACCGTCGACCCGCACCAGAACCGTGGCGGCGCACTTCTCTGATCTGGCCTTGTTGCTGGCGAAGCGTGCCATCACGATGAGATGGAAATCATCGAGACCACCCAACCCAGATATGTGGCGGGTGGAGGTAGTGCGCTGGGGGAAAGCTGAGGGCGTAGCACTGCAGAGGGAGGAGAGTAGGGGCCTCCGGAAAACGCCGATTTCACTGGAATGGTTTGACATATTGGGGGTCTTTGAGGCTGGCAATGACGACGGTGATGAGGATGCTAGTGAATAGCTAATTGGAGTATTACCGTGCCCCGACCCACTCTCCCATGCACGACCACGACCACCACTACCTACGGTGCACTACGATGGGGACGGGCAGTCCCGACCCATCGCTCACAGTACCCCATCTTACCTGGGTGTTAGCCTTGCGCTTTGTATCATTACAGTGAGTGTGACCCACATGTCGATGTTTCAATTATGTGCCTACTAAGAGAGTGTCGGGTGGGATTTCGCGGGGTGGAGGGTGGGACCGGTTGTGAAGGGGTTTAGTTAGTTTGTTCCAATACATCAACAAAATGAAAAATCTAACTCACTATGTTTCTATATATGCTCGGAGCAACCGCATACATGTACCTGCGGAAATTACACTGAGACTATATGCATGATGTTGTATGCTATTACTGCTCACGAAACTATGCTAATAAACAGATTTTTAAAAAAAAAAAAAAAAAAAAAAATAATAATCTAGTTGGTCTAGCCTTGTTAGGGGCAGAAAACTATTCCTAGTAGTAGCAGCGTTTGTGGCACTTAGCAATGGGCGGCTTGGGATGTCAGCTGGTCTGTACAAATAACCCAGAGGAAGGACTTCAATAGTTGAGTGACTCATTGAGCAGCTGAGTCTGCCCTAAATTTACTTGGCAGTAGCACCTTTCCTAAAATTAATGACGATACAGTCATTGCTGTCTGGTTTCTGTAGGCTGCTCACCCATGGGGCCCTCTGAACATGATTAACCTTGTTGTTTAGTTGTCTCAGGCCATCCACCCCCATTACTTAAACAGTGCACTACTTCATTTAGCAATTGGTCATAATTTTCTCTGGCGCCTGGCTTCAGTAGGGGGTGCGCCTTTGAGGATCAGCACAAAAAGGGGGGCCTGCAGAGGTAGCTGGAGAGTCCGTTCCCTCCGAGTTAAGAAAATGTGCTTCCCACCTCTCTTCACTTGCAATGTTATGGGGAACATTTAATTCATCTTTTTTACATGTGCATGCAATCATTTCCACCAATTTCATCTCATGGTTTAAAATTAAACATCCCTTTCCACTAAACATGATGCGTAATTACTATACCATTACCCATTATCCACCTTACCCCAATCTCTGTATCAAGCACCCCCAACCCTCTTAAAAAGTGCTGTGTTCACTATTTCATAATGCTGTTTTAAGACAGCTGTTGTTCGTGTTGCTATACCCTTCTGTTTCAAATGTTACTTCAAAGCTCATACCATTCCACAATTAAATAAAAGTAACATACAAATGATGGCTGTTTTTATAGCAATCTAGAATAAAACTTAAAACATACTGTGCAACCGCAAAGCTGTACAACTGACTTAAATTAAACCAATAGCTCTCACAGAGGGGGGACCTATGGGATTTTCCAATGCTTGTTTTACTTTCCCTCAATGTCTTCACTTGCCACCCACAGCAGACACCACGTGTACACAGACGTATGCCAATAACTGCCATGGCTAAAGAACACACTTCTTGATTCATACATGCACACTGACTTCCACACTCAAAAGATCTCTTTCTGCAACCTTCCCCCTAGGTTCTTTTTGACGATACATATTGGACATCTTTATCTCTTTCTTCATTTTTTCTTTTTTTTTTTTTACAATATATCAACTTTTTAGTGGAGTTAGCTGTAGACACTACTTTCTCAAAAGTTGGATTTTCTACTAGCCCTACATTGGTTGGATGTGTTTAAACTGCTAGGAATTATCAGTTGGTTGCCTTAACCTGGGGCTACAGAATGCAAGATACTAACATACATTGTTACGTTAGTAACGTATATAGAATTCTATGTGTCAATCGCTTAATTGATTTCTTTTCAGAAATCGCATTTCCAGCCAGGCAACTGCATTATCAAATTCTAATCTATCTACTTTCTCCCCGATTTGAGAAGCCAGGGGAATTCTAGGAAAATTCTGCTGTCAGTCTGTGTTCATCTTTTGCCTTCATTCAAGTTCAGGGCAAGCTCCTGTTGACAGCTTTCAACAAACCTTCAGCTAATGAATGGGGGGTTTCAAAAGAGGGAGGAAACCGTTACTTTCAACACAGCCCGACCACCAATGAGCTGCATTGTATGACATGGAGAGAGAAAGCCAATACCTGCCTTCTCCTATGGTAATATTTTTCTCTACCCCAGCACTGGTGTACTTTTGAGTGCCTTGCACTAATGCACACACATTTGAACTTGTGCGTTATGTCAAGAATAGGTTTTGTACTTGAATGGGACCCTTCCAGGACACGTATAACACTCTAATACTTTTCACACCTTGTATGTGTGCTGAACAGCGCGGAGCACATTTGAAGCTGGAAAAATGTGAGCTATTTAAAAGTTGCTCCACTGTTCCGCCTGTCTTGAGAAGCAATCATTGTTTGGTGCAAATCCCTGTCTAGCAATGTTAGTAGTTAAGGATTTATGTCCAAATCTGCCTGTGGTTGCATGGAAAGGCCCAAGTATCACCCAGGGTATGCCCCATTGACGCAAACTAGAGCAAGGTAACTCATAGCACTACTTTGCAATACTTTGGGCACATAAATGGTAACAGAACACTTTGCACCTTTTGTAATGCAAAGCTGGATCAATGTGTTAGTACATGTCCCCCATAGAGATCTAAAGAGTATAGGGGCAGTCAGTGTTCAGCTAAGTGAGCTGCTTTTCCCACTGGATGCTATCCTGACAGAAGGCAGTACAGCATCACTCCTCCAATTAAATAAATGCTTACATTATGATAGTGATGGCATTTTCCTACTACATGTGAGTAGTGATTTTATAACTACACACTAATAAGAAAGTTTGACAAAAAAGCCTACAGTGTCACTGTAAGCATCCATGTGTTATAATACTATAAATAAACTAGACAGAAAAGAGGAGACATTAGAGTAAGGTTGCTTAAGGGCATGTCTTTTATTGAGAGAAGTAAAATATTTTAAAGTACTACTTAGCCTAGCCTCGAACAAAAGGCGTACAGACATATTGTTGCTTTAATAGTCTGGGTGATGTGTGCCTTTTTTAGATAAAGAGCGCAAGGCTTGGCTAGAACCAAATGGATGGCACATCATCAGTCCTTGTCCATTGTGGTGCATTCGCTTCAGTCGCAGGGTAAGTGGAGTCGTATAATCTAGTCCTCTTTGGAACATACTGGAGTACTGATACAGAGGGGCCCTTCTGACGCCATTAACACTCTTAAATCAGGAGAGAAAAGCTGAAGGACCAGGGGGAACAACGCTATTTAGTGTACCAGCATCAGCAAAGGTCTGACGGAGGGTAGTTTGATCAAGGAAAGCTAATTTAAAATGGGCAATATGGCTGTATTCAATTAAGTCTGATCGTTTCTTGTTCTTAAATTGTGTGCCCCAGTGAAACCTCGAGTGCAATCTTTTTGATTCATTTCATGCTTGGCATTATGGTGTTGCCGTCCGCCAATTTTAAATGTATTCATTTTCAAAATTGCAAATCCTGATCCTTTGTGTATATTTTCATTTTCTATAAATTCCTTTGAGGAATATACTGGCTTGAATGTAGCTTTTAGGCATGCAAAAGACAGTCCATGACCTGTCTCAAGTCTCTGGGTCATCAAAGAGTCTCCTAGGTAGCTGGGTGTCATCAGCCTACACATAGTATTTAATACTGTGACTGTTGTGATATAGGTGACTAGTCTCATGTAAGGGTTGAAGTGGACCAAGGACTGGACAGACACTCTGAGGATCCCTTTGAAGATATTGATGGACTATGATTGTAAGATGTCCAACGGAACTGGGAAATTTGAGAGAAAAGACTTGAATGACTGTCAGCTCTCTGCCTTTCATTCTGCAACGAGTTTCTGGGCAGTGGAGAAAGACATTGTTGGGCGCTATGCTAAAATACTTCTACGGACCAAAACAATACGGGGAACGTCCTTTACAACGGAACTTTTACAACGAAGTACCGTTACGACGCAGGTTTAACAACGAAAGTCATTACAACGACTTTCGCTGGAGGGCGCTCTAGGATAGGTAATAGTTTAATTTACTATCCAACACCTTCCCTACTATCCACGGGGACTGGAGTTGGAATAGTAAATTAAACTATTCACTATCCAGCGCCCCCAACGCAAGTCGTTGTAACGACTTGCGTTTTAAAACCTGCGTCGTAGCGGTACGGGTTGTAAAAGCACGCGTTGTACCGTCATACATCGCAACAATACTCAGGCTTTCATAGTGGACTCAGTGCGATCAGTTTTTGGCAATCCTCAGTGCAAGTCAATCGGTATCATACTTTGTCTCCAGAATAGGAATGAGTTCTCAACGCCACATATTGGTATCTATTGATACAAGAGGGCATATTTACAAGCCCCTACCACCACCACAACATCACTTTTAGTGATGTTGTGGTGGTGATAGGGGCTTTGCCTTATTTACCAGGCAGCATTAAGCCACCTAATGTGGCTTAATGTTGCCTGGTAAATAATTCACCCTTTCACGCTGTACTTAGCGTGAAAGGGGTGGGCAGTGGGTGTTGCAGTGGGCCTTCCACCACAACACCCATTGATGTCGACGCTGACCCCTATTTACAAGGGTGGCGTAAATAGGAGGCAGTGCCAGAATTAATACCAGGGAAAACCTGGTCTTAAACAGGCGAAACGAGGAGAAATGATTTATTTCTCCTCGCTTTAGCTGTTTCCATGTGTGCTGCGTTGAGCAGCACACATAGCAATAGCAAATTGCCATTGATTGTTTATGTGCAGGAAGGGCTCCCTTCCTGCACATGAACAATCAGAAAAAACAATGACATGCATAAACAAGCACATATAAAAGTAACAAATCGCCATTTAAAGATTGTTTATGTGCAGGAAGGGAGACCTTCCTGCACATAAACAATATTCCCTTCAAAACAGACACCCTTGCACTATCAGCGGACCCTGGTCGGAGGCCATTACCAGAATTCACCACATGCCAGTGGGAGATCTAGGGTGAGCTGGGTAAGTTTTGTCACCGCTGGCGAAGGGTGGTACCCCAGGATAGATGTTGACTTAGAGGTTCGCTAGAGTGCCCTAGGAAGGAGCTAGGGGCGTGAGAGTGTCTATCTAGTCTGGCCTGCGCCAAGGTGAATTCATTTTCTGACAGGAGAGAATGTTCTACAAATACAAACTGTGTACAAAATGCATTCACAACGCAGCAATAAGACAGTATATATATTAAAGCGAGCCGATAAGTGTTCCGATGTATTTGCGAACACCTATGTATTTATAAGTAATCCTTACAATAATTACTGTGTAGACCACAGTAGGCACGTCATGGCCCCGAGATACGTGTCCACAGTCATCTACAGCAGTGCTGTGGTTTTCTAGCAGGAAAAGGCAGTCCGAGGTCTGCGGTTCGTCGGAGTGAATAATGCACGTAGTAACCTCAGGGATAGGTACGGCGAAGGCCGCCCTGTCACGTCACGTTCTCAGATGCAAGGCGAACTGTACTTCCATTTTCACAGCAGTTATAAGAGAATGCACACAAATTTATAGCACGTTTAACCTCGCGCAAAATGCTCTTCAGCACTTTACTTTCGACATAAAAGTACAATATTATTCTAGCAAACATATACGGCCTTAGTTAGGAGCAAACTCGTGGAAGCCTATTTTAATTTGTAGCTCAAGTAAAAGAATGCATCAATATACAATGTACAGCGATGACGTGTGTTATAATGAGCAATGCGCATATCAGCGTATTGCTGGTAAACGACCTTACTAAGGCAATACAAAATAGTTACATTATTCAGTTGTGATTTTTGAAGATGTCATTGTAATTCTTGTGAGCCCCATAAATAATGCATTGTTCTTATGAACACCATCTGCCTCCCACATAGAATGCTACATTGAAAGCAGGGAATGCTTCTATCAGAGAGCTGTCAAAGTCAGCCATAACGGTTATTCTTATTCTACGCTTAAATCCCGCCACAAACCTGGACCGCCTCACTGCAGTCTCTCAAAGCCAGCGCCGTTCATTCCAGAGCACCTGGAGAGGCTGTGATCTCGACAATGCATCTGCACGTGCAGAGCTCTATTCATATTTATTAGATATGCAGCCAATGAGAGAGCACGTCCTCCGCTTTGACATTTGATTGGTTAACTTTCCCCGCCACCCCTTGTTTCCTCTTGTGCAATGAATTTAAGTCAAACCATTAGTTAAAATGTGTTACAGTTTAATGAACAAATGTAGCGTTTTGTAAGTTATGTTTACTCGTGTATTAGTTTCCTTTTTTTTTGCTAAACTGCGTACATTTTCTTTAGTGAGAGGAGTACAATTTATGCATGGATTAGTGTATTTTTTTACTTACCAAAGCGAATCTAAAAAGGGTGTGAAAACCTTAGCTTTAATGGAAAAAAAAATAATCTACCGGTAAAAACACCTCTCAACGCAATTATTCGAATCTGCACTAAAATCAGTTTGGCTTGTCTCATTCTAGGATACATGGATGGATGAATGGGTAATTAATGCACATATGAAGCAAACTCCATGGTTATCGTCTAAGTGCTGATCTGTCTGTAATCTCACTTCTATTCAAACTACCATTTAAGAAAAATCTGTCTGTTCCTCTGAAATGCATGGGATTTTGTGTTCCTACCTTAAAACACCAAAGAGGGCGTTCCATCATCTAGGTGCAAAGCATGAAAGACGTCAGCTGAAGGCAACTAGGAAAAACCAACTCATTCTTATTTGAAGATCTCAGCAACCACTTTGATCATGCATGCGTTTTTTCATGTAAGCTGTTCACCCCTATATAATGGCTTTGGGTATTTTCTTTCTTTGCCCAACTAAGGGCCCCATTAGGATGGCGGGCTGATCGCCCCCGCCGGGCCGGCTGTAGCGACCGCCAGCCCGGTGGGAGCGATCCGCCCATCATCCTTCCAGCAAAGACCCCCCGCCATATTACTATGGCTGGGGGGTCCGGGCGGACGGAATGACCGCCCGCCGCTTTTCCGCCTGGTTGACAAGTCGACCGGGCAGAAAAGGGTTCAATATGGTGGCGGTGTCTGTTAGACACCGCCAGCCATATTTGGATGTGGTCTGGAGCATGCCAATGCCGCCACGGAAAGGCATGCGGAGTCTGCTTGCAAGGCACTCCAGGGGAGTAAGGGGTGCACATGGGGGGTACCTATGGTACCCCCCTGCAGTTCCATGCACAACATGGCAGGCACCGCGCAGTGTCTGCCATGTTGTGCATGGGAGTGCACAACATGCCTTCCTGGCATTGTGGCGGGCGGTGCTGAGTGAACCGCCCGCCACAATGTCAGGAATGCAGGATGCACCCGCCTGTGTGGTGGGTGCATCCTAATGTATGCAACGGGACCCCCGTACAGATGGCGGCTGGTCCCATTCCACGGGAGGATGGCGGGCGGACTTTGTCCCAATGACCCCCTAAGTGTCTTTGCTTAGTTTTGTGTAAATCCATTTAGAAGTTTATGAGAAAGTTTAATTTAAGCACTTTTTGGGATGTGCTTAAAAGGGCTAGAAAGTTAGAGCTATATGCATCATTACCCTGGAGATCGTCAGTGAACCCATGTTCACTGACCACCTTTGGAATACATTTTTAAAAAAATTAAAATCTCATTGGATAAGGAAGTTGTTTCTCCTGTCATGCTTTTTTGGTTCATGAACTTAAACATTGGCCAATCGAACCAAAGACATTACAAAACCTGAAGAATCTGTTGCAGCCCTCGAAAAATCTGTTGCTGCCACCATTACAGGATGTGTGGCTCATTCCCTGACTCTCTGCATCCTGAAATAAAAATGAAAATAACATAAGAGAGAAAAGGAGCATCCTCTTACCCACTCTCCTCATGGGGGATGGCACCAAAGGGACACCCATACCTCAAATTAAAAAACATATATGTTGTTGTAGGATTACAGATTATATGGACACCAATGTGTTTGCAAGAATCTGGGACTCCTGTCTCAGGTCAGACCCTGAGGCCAACCCTTGTACAAGACCTTCGGCTGTGCACAGCAGGATTGGCCATCCACAATGGGCTGGTGCCCTTTAAATAATCTCAAAAGTTAATGATTTTTGACCATGCTCAACGAAGGTGGCTGCTCATGGTGAGCTGTAAGAAAGGACCTCACAATGTGTATACTAATATTTAACAAAACATGAAAGCACAAGATCATTAAATAACAACACATACACAAACCAATAAATAATACTACATTTGTTGGGCCAGATTTACTACAGGCCTGATTTAGAGTTCAGCGGCAGGTTACTCCATCACAAATGTGACCGATTTCCAGTCCACCGTGTTCCAAGTGCCATTGGATATCGTGCACTTGTAATACTTGTAACATATTTTGGTCCCGGGACCCCATCCAACGGGGCCTCCATTAGTGATAGGTGGGTGACCTGCTGCCCCTCCCCCCATAACACCCACCAAGCACCAGGCATTACTAACAATATGTACCAGAAGAGTATTCCACAGCCTAGCAGCTGCCACGGAAAATGCCCGCTCACCCCATCTTGCCTTCCTGACGCTGGGGATCATAATTTTCCTTTAACCAGTTGAACGTAACTGTCTACTAGGATGATACCAATTGAACATGCCCTCTGCCCCGCCCTCACTGATTGACATTTGGGAACTCCCAAAACCAGTTGTGCCCCCGCATTCTGAATAACCTGAAATTTATTCTGGGAACACCAGTGGCGTTCAAATACAGAGCATTACAGTAGTCATGGTCCGATGTTATGGGTGCAATGACCTCTGATACACTTAGCTCCTTGTGAAGGAAGGGCAAGATCTTTTTTAGGTACTTGATGATCCAGAAGCTGGAGCTCACTGTCCTCTTGACCTGAAGGTCAAAAGTCAAGGTGTTGTCAAACAGCACTCACAGGCTTTTAGCATAAATTTTAGGAGTAGATAGTGTGCCATAGGTCTCTGGCCACCAGCGATCGGGCCAGACCGAATTCTCTGCCCAGAAAATCACAATCTCTGTCTTATCGGCATTTAAATTGAGCCAATCTTCTTGCTTCCAGGTACTTAATCGCCCCATGCACAACCTGTATGTATCGGCTATGTCTTCCCAGTCACCTGATAATAAGACAATAATCTGTGTATCGTCCTCGTAGGACAGTGCCTGAAAGTCAATAGAACAGACCAATTTAGCCAGAGGGGCCACATAAAGGCTAAACAGTGTGGGGCTGACGGATGACCCGTGCAGGACCCCGCACGGAAACTGAAATGCCTTAGCTCTAAAGTTACTGCAGCTCACTATTTGGGTCCTATTTGTCATGAAGGATTCTAGGAGGTTAAGAGCCAAACCATTTAGTCCGCCCTGGTGCAACCTTTGCACCAGTCACATGGTAGAGATTACATCAAGTGCTTAGGATAATTCTAGCATGACTAGAACTGCACAACCTCCCTAATCCTATTGGTGAGGTATAGAGTCTACCACTGCAATAATTACCTTCAGCCTCCATGTAAGTCCATGTAAACTAGATATCTGTGGCAGAGAGTGGTGAATGTGTTCATGTCATTTTACAAAGTGTCAACAAAATGATATAATTTAATGGAGTTGGATTGGTGCTTGAAGGGCTATGCCAGGCCATAGATGATCTTCTGTTCAGTTGAGTAAGCACTTTAGGCCTTACAAAGAGTATGGAAAGCATCCCATAAATACTAATGTAATGCAAAACAGGATTGGCTACTTATGGGTATTGTTGGTAGTTGTGGTTTATACAAGTGCCTAACATGGTGGTGATGGTCATGCGAAAGCATGTAAGCATTGATGAGGTCTGGTATCATACCTCTAGAGGTATAGAGGGGTCTTGGCCCTGGTAGGAGGAGTTATCAGGTTCTTTCTTTTGATTCTGGGTGGAAAAACTACCAAGTATGATAGAGGGATAGAGGGGTCCTAGTTTTTGCGGGAGTAGTTATCAGGTTTTTTTTTTATATTGCATGGAAGAAATACCAAGTATGGACTAGTTCATTTTGATTTTTTACATCTTCTCCCCTCTCTAACTTTTTTGTGTACGTTTTTATTGCAATCTATACAATAAACATAACAACACTGACATACTGCAAGAACACTTCAGAATGTCCATGCATAATTGTGATAATAGCCTACCCCTACCTTCCCCGCAGGCTCAATCAATTTCCCCAATGCTGTATTAGGCACCACATAACAAACCATGTATAGTGTAGAAGGCATAACGATAACGGTGGCATAGTCTCCTGATTAAAGATAATAATGTGAACCTTCCTCATCCACCTTCTCAGTTAAACATTATGCGCTCTCTAACTCCATTCTCCGATCACTCTCAAGGGGGTTGGTCTCCAAGTGGTCCAGTAGCTCTGTGAGCCTTGCTGCCCAGGTTTATAAATCATCTGCAAGTTTATTGTCCTTGCACGTTTTACGCATGTGACACTTCTCAGCATTTGCTCACTCAGCCATACCTCTCATCCACTCTCCAATCGTTGGTGCTACTGTGGACATCCATCTAAATGCAATCCTTTGTTAAGCCAGTATGAGGCCAAGCAGGAGGAACTTCCTACTCAGTTTCTCTTTTTTCTTTATTGAAATCCATCATAACAGACAATGCCCTTCATTTCAGGGAATGGACCAACCAGTTGTCGCGTTCAGGGACTTCAATATTGCCTCCCAAAATTCATCCAATTTAGGGCATCCCCAGATCATGTGCATAAAATCCTCATCTAGCCCAGTGCAGCGGGGGCAGAAGGAGGGTTGCATAGGGTGAATTACATGCATTTGGGGTGAGATCAACCTGATGTATCAAATTAAATTGAATTAATGTTAACCATGCATTATAAGAGGTGGTCTTCACCCCCTCATGAATTCCCTCCCATTCATAGGACGTAAGTGGCTTCTTTAATACTTCATGTCATTTGGCTTGTTTCAGTTGTTCCACAAGAGGTAATTCCTCTTTCAATGCCCTATAGACATGTGAAATCAATCTTTGACCCTCTGCCATATTCAACAGAGTTACCAATGTCTGGACCTCTGGGTAGGAGGGCCATATTCTATTGGCCTTTGCTGCTATTTTAAGAAATATTAGAAGCTGGCCAGTCCCTAAGTAGTACAATTCCATGGCGTCTGCCAGAGTGATATAAGTGACCACTGGGGTATACGTTTTGCAAGGTTTTACAGCCACCTTCGCTCCAGCTGTCTATAGACATCAACTGTGCGATAAGCGAGAATGGCATAGTGCCCAAATATTCAAGTCCAGTGCAAATGGGCCCCTATGCAATAGCAGTCACACTGCTCTCTCCCACGTCCTGCTAACCTCTCGGACCACATAGGGGCATGGAAGCAGGAACTCTCGCACCCATCATCAATAGTCTGTCAACGGAAAATCATTGCAAGTACTACTTAGCAATCTGGATTCCCAATTCTAAAGGTCCTCCATTCAATGGACTGCATGTTGCAGTAGAGCTGAGGGTTTGGTAATTCAAAACCTCCCTTACTCCTTGTGCGCTTAAGAGTAGACAGACTAAACCCTTTCCTCCCAGAGGCCAACAGAAGTCCGACTATCAGCTTATCTAGTTCCACAAACTATTTTCTAGGAATCTCAAAGAGAGTCCCCTGAAAAATATAAAGTCATCGGGGCAAGATTATCATTTTAAATAACACCAATTTTCCCTATCAAAGATAAGCGAAGAGTGTTCCAAACTTTTACTATAGGTTTTAACCCTTTCTGTACCCCACCAATATTTGCAGCTTTAATCTCCAGCGCCCTATTTGTGAGTCTAATCCCAAGATACCAGATACTTTTCATTTTCCAGGGAAGATCCAATCGATGAAGGTCCTTCTCTGGCCTGACGGCCAACTTCCCCAACATGAACAGTTTGGATTTAGAGTGGTTAAATGCAACCCGGATTCCTCGCCAAACTCTCCGAGGAGTGCTAGCATAATGGGGACTGAGTATGTAGGATTGTGCAGATAGAGTAAAGCATCATCAGCGTAGAAGGAGACCACGTGTGTATTCTCCCCAATCTATAGTCCGCAGCCAGTGGCTCCATCGCCAGATCGAATAGCTGGGGCAATAGACGGCAGCCCTGTCTGGTCCCTCAGTGTAAGGAAGATTGCTGCAGCACCATCCCTTCCACCCTCACTTGTGCCATCGAGTCACTCTATAACAATTGCACCCATTTTAGATAATGCTCACCAATGCCTACCTTCTGTAGCACCTTCCACAAATACTTCCACGACAGGGAATCAAAAGCTTGTTTGGTGTCAAGGAGTGCTAGTGCAAATTAGCCTTCTTCAAGAGCAGGGGTGTGCATGTCCAAACAAAGCCTTCTCAGGTTGCATAGAGTATTCCTGCGTGGTATAAATCTGCATTGGTGCTCATGGACCAGCCACGGCATAAGCTCCAGTAGTTCAGAAGCTACCATTTTAGTGAGGATTTTCACATTGACATTTGGCATTGACAGGGGGTGATAGGATGGCACCTCTGAAACATCTTTATCCGGTTTAGGCAGCATGACAATAAGCACCTCCCTCATCGAGGCCGGGAGCAGCCCTCTCCCATATGCCTCATTATACACCTCCAGTAATCGGTCTGCTATTGTCCTCACCTTGCGTTGTTAAATTTCGGCCAGCAGGCAGCCCCCACCCAGGGCTTTAGCGGTCTTTAATGCCTGTATTGCTACCATTATTTCTTCACTAGTTATGGGAGCATCTAGACAATCCTTCTCCTCATTCAATAAGGAGCCCATACTCTGGCCAGCTAAATATGCATCCCCCTCCAGTGGATGGGCATCTAGAGGTGCTGTGTAAACCCTTTGCAGGTGCGCAGCAAAGACTTCCATTATGCCCCGCTGCATACATAACATCCGCCCTCCCCCTAGCATACCTGGAAAAATAGGTTGCAATAACCTATCCATGCCATCATCGTCTCAAGTGTGTGATGTAGTCCTCCCAAGTGTGAGTCTCCTGCAAGAACGCCAAAGAAACCTCATAATGCCTGAGAGAGGAGTGAATTCCATCCCGTTTTACGGCTTAGCGCACTCCTGTACATTCCAAGTAAAAAACTTTCGGGTAGTAGCCATAGACCCTGCAAAGCATGCACTACCCTGTCCCAGGATGCACCTCTCATTCTCTGCCCTAAAACTCCAACAACCATATATTGCACATAGTATGTGTTTTGAGCATAGTACAGATAAGTCCTACCAACCATACAAACAATCTCACACAACAGAAACAACGTATAATCCCCCAATAGGCATTGAGTCCGAAAAACGTTGGCCCTTGACAACAAGGCCAACTTTGTGGTCCCACCGCCCCAAGCCCCCCTCAGAGGCCAAGGCCTCGCCTTTGAGTAACGCTTTGAGCTGTGAGCCTTGCATCTCACCAGGGTGGTAAGGCCAGAGGCAGTCAAACCTCCCACAAATAGACCACAGCCCGTCTGGACCTCCCGCCAGCACATCTTCACACATACATCAGAATGACAGTATCCGTCACTGAGCCCACCCGGACTTGCAACATAGCTGCACAGGAAAACCCATTATGTTACGTCAAATTATTGGAACTCTGCCAGTCCCACCCCAGATCTCCAGGGGATCTTGTTCTCAAATAACAGGACCCATCACGCGAGGCAGTTCAGAGGCCACCACCCTATCTGGACACATTATAGGAATAGAGCTACGGATGTTATCTCCACTCTCATCAGTAAGCCTGCCTCGTCATCAGCAATTGCTCAAGTCTAACCGGGCTCAGCAATGCACACCCTCCCAGGCAGTTCTCAAGAGAGCGGGGTCCAAAATGGGACCACTCACAGACATGGACAATGCCGTTCCCCTGTCAGGGGGGTATACAGAGGATGGGCATGGTCACCTCCTACCCCTACAGGGGCCAACAGGCGTACCCAATGCAGTTCAAAGGCAATCAGAGGTCTACAGGGGATCACCTGGGCCTGATGACTCTCAAGTGACAGGGCCCTGACACCAGGGATCACCCACCAGTGTTTGCCTTCGTCCGCCACTTTCCTGCCCTGGGATTAGTCCACCAATCGCCCCCTGGGGACTCCAGGCCTCCCGGAAGCATGTGGGTCAGCACGGTACTCACAGAAACAGCAGCGCTCAGGTGGCTTCCTCGATCCAGGCACAGATCACTGTAGCTCAGGCTTCTTCATCCCCCTGGGCACAGTGTGGTGATGTTTCAATTATGCATGTCCGGGCTCACCTGGCCCATGCAGCAGCTCAATGGCTATACAGTAATAGTGTCCCCCAGGGCCCCCCAACAAGGCCTGTTAACACCCCGGCTTAGGCGGGAAGCCAGCAGCGGTTTCCCCTCTGTGCAGTGCCGCACTGAATGTGTCCGCGCACAGCGTTGTTCCAATCTGTGCCCAGGTGACCACGGATCGGCTCTGACTGTGCCTGGGCCTCTGGGTCAATGCCTGGGTACTCTGGATGGGTCAACGATCTGCTGGTAAAGTGACGGGTGGCTGCAAGCCCTAGGTGCCCCTCTTTCATTGGCTCCCGGCACCCTACGAACTTCTGGGTCTGGCTTCGAGCATGCTGGCTCCACCATGCAATCCAGGTCTACGCTTCTGGGGGAATCAGATGTCCCGAATCTGGCAGCAAAGGGGAAAGGCAGTCTTGTGGATTGTGCGTTGACTGAAGGAAAGCAGTTGTAGGCAGGATTAGCAAAGGATTAAGGTAGGATTAATAGTCTGCCAATAGAAACTCTGTGGAAACTCTACCAGGCAGCCATCTTGCCAAGCCACATCCTTTCAAATTATTAACTTGTCTCTAAATCAGGGTTCAATCTGAGATTTTTTTAAACTAGAGCACAATCCCCCCTACTTATTAGGCCAAGCAAACACCCAGATGTGTGCTCAAAAACTACCCACATATAACAGTCCTTTTTTTCTCAAACATTAGTGGAACATATGTAGCAGCCAGCTAGATGAATACTTACTTACTTCTGCCCGCTATCCCATCTGGCCTATAGGCCATCTGCCAGTTCTCTCCAGCCATCTCTGTCCTACACTTTTCTTTCAGTCTGAATCCAGGTGTAACGCATGTCTTTACAGTCAGCTTTGAGGCCTCAATGACAGGTGTTTCTTGGCCTTTGGTGTCTCTTTTCCATTTCCCCTGAGGGTTCCTAGGTGGGGACTTGCCTGGTAGTGTTTGATTTGGGCTTGCGGAGGATGTGACCTATCCCGCTCCAGCATGTTTTCATGATTTCTTCATGATCAGGGAGTTGGAAAGTCTGCTGCCATAGATCGTTGTTTTTGATGGTGTTTATCCAGTGGATTTGGAGGATTTTCCTCAGACAATTGTTGATGAAGGTTTGGACTTTCTTGGTGGTGGTCCCTGTTGTCCTCCAAGTTTCTGCTCCATACAGAAGGACAGTTTTTACGTTGGTGTTAAAAAGCCTGATCTTGGTTTGCCGCGTTAGGTGCTTGGAGCTCCAGATCTGCTTTACCTGAATGAAGGCAGCCCTTGCTTTGCTGATTATTTGCATTGACATCGGTGTCTGTGCCTCCCTGCTTGTCAATGACACTACCCAGGGAGGTGAAGGCCTCAGCCTCTTCCACTGCATCACCTGCAAGAGTGACTGCAGTTGTGCGGGCCATGTTAGCTGTCAGGATCTTGTTTTTTTCCCTGTGGATGTTAAGACCACATTGTGTTGATGTGGCTGCCACATTGTCAGTCTTCTCTTGATCTACAGATGGGTATGGGAGAGTAGGGCCAGGTTGCCTGCAAAGTCCAAGGTGTCCTCTAGATCCCGTTGCTTCTCCTTGCTGTGGATGTCTTCAAGACACAGTCTATGACAGCAGGAAGAGAAAAGATGAGAGCAAACAACCCTGGAGGACTACGGGCCTCACTTGGAAAGCTTGCGTGAATTGTCCTCCATGAACTATCTTGCAGGCGATTCCCTCATAAGAGTCCCTGATGACTGTTACGAGTTTATCTGGCACACCATAGTGGTGGAGGAGTTTCCAAAGGGTCTCTCTTTTCATGCTGTTGAATGCCTTCTCATAGTCAATAAAATGTACATAAATGGGGGAGGGTCCTTCCATTGATTGCTTAATGATGATGTGCAGTGTTGCAATCTGGTCTGTGCAGGATCTATTTTTGCAAGCCAGCTTGCTGGTCTCGCAATTGAGCATCAACGAGCGCTTTTTCTAGGGTTAATAGAAGAGTTATCTCTCTGCAGCTTGCACAGTTACTCAGGTCACCTTTCAAGTTTCCATGGCTTACTGCTTCCTGGGCTTCTGTGGCAAGACCATCAATCAATCTTGACTTGTCTGTTCTCAAGTTTCTCTTTGCTTCTTTAATGGTTTTGCAGTACTTGCCTTTCAATTTCACTTTTTTTGCTGATTACTGTGGGTGAGTGAAAATTCTCTCCATTTCTGTGCATCTTTGAGGAGGGTGGTGTTATATCACTAGCATTGGCTTGTGTCGATTCCATTCATGCTTTCTTCAACTTTAGCCTAGCCATGACAAGGTGATGGTTTAATGCTACGTCTGCTCCTCTCATCACTCTCACATCCTGCAGGGACCTCCTGAACTCTTGGCAATACAGACATGGTCAAACTGATTCCATGTTGAATGGTATGCTGACACCCATGTTGCCCTGTGCATTTGTGTGGGAATACACTACCATCTATCACCAGACTTTTCAGGGCACAGAGATCTGCAAGCCATTCACCATCCTAGTTCATGTCGCCAAGGTCATGGCTGCTCATGTCTTCGTCTCGTGTGTTGTCACTTCCTGTCTTGGCATTGAGGTCCCCATCGGTATGGTAACATATCTCTCAAAGCATTTCTCCAGGATGGACTAGATTCTATTGTAAAGCTGTGTGTGTTTCTCTTCCTTGCTGTCATTTTTTGTGTATAACACTGGATAACATTCAAGATGATCCTCTTTTTTTTGTGCTGAAGGTAGCTGTGATGATTCAGAGACCATGGGATTCCCATCCAGTCTGAGCTCTGCTGGCTGCTGGCGTAAGCATCAGTGCTACTCCCTGAGTATGTGGGGCATTCTCTTCATGTCCAGAATACAGCAGCATTCCTCCTGGAGCCAGTCTTTTCTCTCCGGATTGTGTCTATCTGGTCTCGCTGAAGCCAAGCAGGGCAAGGTTGTATTTTTTCATCTCCCCTTTCACTTGGGCCGTCTTGCCTGTCTCATACATGCTCCTCACATTCCATGTCGTGATGGTGATGGTCTTGGTCGAAAGCACATGGATTAGCTTTGTGGCCTTCAGGGATCTCTGGCTTTCACCACAAGGTGCCATAGCTCTCTGTGAAGGAGATTCCTCTCTCCCCAAGGTAGGGATGTCTTTTGGTTGACATTTCTGTAGCAAGGATTTTTTTCAATGTGGGGTAGCTAGCCCCACGCATAACCCTTCTCCTTTTTAGGTCTCGGCCTGATCCAGTGCATGCACTGACCTGGACGAGACATTTAGTAGGTGCTCTGAGAAATTCTACTTTGCCGGCGATCAGCTTGCTAGAATGCGCACAAGAGCGCGGGCGTTGTGCACAGCTGTCGCAGCTTCTTTGATTAAGTGCTTGTGAATGCTTTCCCCTACCCCCAGCTGGCATGCGGCTTCTTTGGTCTTCGTTTTTCTTTTTTTTACGAGCGCGGCCACACTTCTAGTTAATCACACACGACTTATTAGCAATAATCATGTTATCCAGATTTGGCTGAGAGTTCTTTCAGTAGACAATAAATGACACGTGTTTAATATAATTGCCCACCTTGTTCTTTATTTTCTCTTCCTCTGCTTATCCGTACCCCTAGCTGGCATGCGGCTTTTTTGATTTTTTTTTTTACTAGCGCGGCCGCTCACTTCTAGTTAAACACACACGGCTTACTTGCAATAATCATGTTATCCAGATTTAGCCGAGAGTTCTTTCAGTAGACAATAAAAGACACACGTTTAATATAATTGCCCACCCTGTTCTATATTTTCTCGTCCTCTGCTTATCCTTCCTCATCTCCTTCTGTTCTCCCCATCCCTCTTTCTCATCTTCCAATGTTCTTTCCACGCCTTGCAGCGTTCTTCTTCCGCTCTTCCCGCATAAAACCTTTCTCTTCTCCATATCTGCCGCCGCCATATGTTCACCTTCTCTCCCCCTATTATCACCTTTTAGTTCTCCACCCGTCATCTTCCACTTTTTCCATTGCTGTTCACTCATCTTTCTGCACCCTTCTCTCATCTTTAGATCCCATGCCATCTCCCACTCTCCTTCCCCCTATGTAGTCCCCTTTTAAATACGGACCCTTCTTCCTGCTGTCCTCACTTCACTTCCCCCTCACTTTCTCTTCTCACACTTTCTATCCCCACTGAACCTCCAGTAGTCTTCATTTCTCTTTGCCTTCCTGGCACACTCCTCACTAATTAGCGCATTTCCTCTTATGTCCACCCACTCCGGGCTCACAGCAAGCTCTGCCCACCCTTCTCCCACCCTCCACGCCCTTCACTTCTTCAACCTCCCTCCCATCCTCTCATCCTTATCTCATTGTATTTGTCCCCTCTTCAGTTGTCTCATCTGTATCTCGTTATCTTCTCACCTCATTTTTCTTTATTTTCTCTTCCTCTGCTTATCCGTCCTCATCTCCTTCTGTTCTCCCAACCCCTCTTTCTCATCTTCCGATGTTCTTTCTTCACGTTGCAGTGTCTTTCTTCCGCTCTTCCCGCGTAAAACCCTTCTCTTCTCCATATCTGCCACTGCCATATGTTCACCTCCTCTCCCCCCTCTCGATCCTCCCTTCTCACCTCTTTCGGGCCTCACACCGACCTCGCACCTTAATTCCTTCAGGACAGTCTGGATGCTTCACAGCTCCTCAGGCCTCCCTGTCCCCCGCACTCCCCCCCGATCTCCACATCTTTCTTGCTCCTCTCCAGCCTCCTTTTCCTCCAATCTCTTTCCACTCCCATCTCTTTTGAGTCTCTCTCTGTTCCACCTACATCTTCAACTTTTTCTCATCCACTTCCCTCTTCTCTCCTCTTTTCTCCAGGTCGTTCTCTCCCACTCTTCATTCTCTCACCCTCCCATCTTTTTCCTGCTCCCTCCCCAAGCTTCTCCATTTCTTCTATTTTCTTTTCTCTCTCCTCTCCCAGTTTCTGCTCTTTCTGTACTCTCCCCTCGCGACCCTGCCTCATCTTATCACCTTTTAGATCTCCTTCGTCCATCTTCCACTTTTTCCATCGATGTTCACTCATCTTCCCGCACCCTTCTCTCATTTGTAGATCCCATGCCGTCTCCCACTCTCCTTCCCCCTATCTAGTCCCCTTCTAAATACGGACCCTTCTTCCTGCTGTCTCACTTCACTTCCCCCTCACTTTCTATTCTCGCACTCATTATCCCACTGAACCTCCAGTTGACTTCATCTCTCTCTTTGCCTTCCTGGCACACTTCTCACTAATTTTACATCCCCTTTCCTCTTCTTTCCTCGTTCCCTTCTTGTTTAATTTTTAGTAACTTAGTTTAAATGTAGTTTAAAAGTAATATTACTGCAACTGAGTAACAAACTCTACTTAAACCAAGCAGGCAGCATAACATCCCTTTGAAGTCCATGGCCTGACGCTTTTCGATGCCGCTGTTGCATCTCCTCAGAAGCAGCTGTTTGCATCTTCCTCACCCGGGGTTTCGAAAACCAAAAAATAACAAGCATTGGCATAGCCAATAGGTCTCGCTTTTGGGACCTTCTAAGTATTTAGTTATGCAGCACAATATCCTTGGTGCAACAACATCAACTGTTGCTTGGCTAAACACTTATAAGGTCCCAAAGGCGAGACCTAGTGGCTATGCCAGTGCTTGTTGAACTAGGCTTTGGACCGGCCATTGCGGATTTCATAACCCTCCTTCTTATGCAGCGGGGCTTGAGACCGGCCATGGCGGAGTTTAGACGAATACACCAGTAATAATCCTCTTCTAGGAGACTTTGGCATACATCGTACATGGGGTACAGCTGAACATGTGAATATGCCTTCACTTTGCTGTACTTTCATTTTTATTTTTTCCAGAGCAGGAAAAATAGTTTTGCATGTGGAAGACTGTGCTCCACCCTTATTAACTTTGACTGGGTTCCATTCTCACCACTGTCCTGGAAATTGTTTTACTCCTGCCTTTGACAGGAGTGCCACAGGTTGAGAAGCAGTCACGGCAAGGTTTGTGAATATACAACAACATGAGAGTTTGCGAGTGTTCCCCAACTTCCAAGCATCCACACACTGGAACATCTACTCCAGACCCTTGGAAAGGATTTATCATGCATAACATCACATCAAGCCAGGGCAACTTTGTTTATGGGTAAACCTCTTCGTACAATGCAACCCTCTGTGGATTACAAAGGAAATTTTCTCTAATGACAAACTGTATTTACACGCATCAGTGGCTTTGTGAGTCCAGCCCAATGAGCAGAGGCAAGATCATTTTTTTGTACTACACATTTTTATCCTCCCTGCGTCACTCTAAATGAGACAGTCACGGGCCAGCTGGCGGTAGCCAAATAGTTTAGTGGGAAATGGAAAACCACATAAAAGGGGCCCCTGGGAGTTCTGAAACGTTGTGGAAAGCGGAGCGTCTGAATGAAAAATAGACAGAGAAGAGCGGGTCGGGTTTTCTAAATAAACTCTGGCAGCTGTGTGCTTCACTCTGCTTGGCGTCCTCGCTGATGCGGGATGAATACAGTTAAACCCCCTCCCCCCCCCCCCCCCCCCCAGCACACCCTTCTACTCACACACATAATTCGAAGCAGATTATTCTAAATCTATGCGGCAGAGCTGTCTCTGGATGCGCCGCACAAATGAGCTCGAAAGTAAACTGGAATTCATTCGGTTCATCTCGGCGCCCGAGACGCAATGCCCCCTTGACGAGAGTCAGAGTGCGCGCGCGCTCCAGTAATTATTCACAGTAGACATAAGCAGGCAGGGTCACTGCTAGGTATCGATGGACCATGGGAAGGTGCAGTTCATCAGTTCTAAAGCCTGAGAAGTATCAGGTGAAACACTTCACAACTTTACCTGGAGCACGGCTAGTTGGGTGCCCACACTTGGAGGTGTGATAAATAAGGAAGGTATAGACATTGTGACAAGCATTGCGAGTTACAACATCCGGTTCAGTTTCAGATAACTTCCTTATTCCATCCTCCTCGACCAGTGCTAAACATCGTGAGCTTCGTGACATTTATTCTTTCGGCTGTGGCATATCCAGGGCTTCGAATGACACTGACACCAAAGATAACGGTAGAGAGCGCCCCATGACCAAGATCAAAGACAGCATGTGAGCGATACAAAGGTAAGCCAGGAGGCCACCTTCACCTCAAGCCACCCACAAACCCACACTCGTTTTTTTTTACCAATTTCAGACCCACAGCAGGTGCAGTAGGGTTGCCCATCGCCTATTGTTTTACGGCATTGGCGAATTGCCAGACCGCGAATTACACTTTTAATGACAACTACTTTTATGGGACTGGGCGGGGAAATTGCTGCTGTGGATATGACATGGATGGAGAGTAGGCACAAAAGAGAATTAGCCTGGGGTCGCCTGGGCTTATAAGCGTCCCAGAATGCCCCACCTAAACCATCCCCCCTGGTAGTGCTCAGGTCCCAAACAGAGATGTTTTAAGGCAGAGGCAATTGCCTAGGGCCCCAGCTTCCAAAGGGCGCCATGAGTAATGAACATATTCATTACTGGACCTCTATCAATGCTGTCCTTGTCACTCTATAACCGGTGATTAATTTGAGCTGGTGGTTGAAGGTGGGGCCCACCGGCAATCATTTTTGAGGACTGGCACTTATTTTTCCTCATCAGATTTTCACCCAGAACAAGCGAGAGAGAAACACAAAAGGGGGAAAGAAAGTGGAAGACAGAGATGGAAAAACAGTGACAGAGAGAAAAAGCAGGGATGTAAAGGAATCTAGAAGTGTGAAATAAAAAGGCAGGGAGTGTCTGAGGGTGGATTAAAAATCAGGTGGAATCAAGACTAAGCACCATTGGTATTCGGCACCCCTGATATTTATAGTGCTAGCTTTAGGATTCAGACCAAACATTGGGCTCTGGCACTTAATGTTTTACAAATTAAGCACACAAGATAACTATGCAATCCTCTGTCTGCCTTTACCTGACTCTGTTTCTCACCATCCAGTGTCACTTTAAGGAATGTTATGATCCCAGGCTTGACATTTTCAGCTATTTGTGTGGCACTATTTTTGAAAGTTTAACGTATAATTCAGTATAACATGGCATCTTGTGGGCTTGAATTAGCAGGAAATGGATAATAACATTTGACGTTACTCGGAACAAGGGCCCACAACATGGAACATCTATATATATATATAAGGAAGGAAATATATGTAGTTTAAGTTGGATTTAATATACTCAGACATTCAAGTGTTGCTGTACTTTAAACTCCTTATTATTTTTATAATTAATAATATTTTTGGATGATTTAACCCCTTCCATGCTGGTGACGAACCCCAGCCGTCATGCACTACGGTGCTCGTGTGCTGATGACGGCTGGGGTTCGTCATGGCCCGCCCGTGTTCGGCCGGCGGCCGCACACGGGAAAAAAAGCGGCCGCATCGAAGGGGTTAGTATTGAAGAAATTGTAAAAAAATAGTTATGATAAAAAATTACTTATTTATGCAGTGATCTATATACTTGTTAAACATAGAATAATTTAACCATATTTGTTGAGCAGGACTAAGGAATATCTATATATTTATAAACCTTATTATTATACATGTTTATACAAAGTAATACACATATCTAGGTACACATATATAGTCCAAATAAATGCTTGTATACACAGGGATATGCTGTATATTTATATTTGTGTGGGTGGTTATGTGGGGCTAACTCTTGCGTAGTCTTCTGAAAATAAGGTTATTATCCTTGGATCTTATGTTTGGGGGAAAGAGTTCCATAGTTTGGCTGCTTAAAGGTTTTTTTCTTGTACAGTAGGATGTTGTGGGGAGTTGCCAATCTCGAGCAGAGGTTCTTTTGTTGAATGTATTTTGTGATTTTATTCCTGATGAAGAACGGTTGTGTTCAATGTATCTCTTTGTGGGTGAAACAAAGCAGCTTAAATGTGGATCTTCTGGCAACCGGTAACCAATGTAGGGCTTTCAATGCAAGGGAAATGTGGGCTTGTGGCTTTACATGTAAGAGTAGTCAGTCAGGAGAGTCCTTTGTAGTATTTTAATAGTTGTTAAAGATGATCCATGATAGATGCTATTGGCGTAATCGAGTTTAGACAGATTGAGAGAGATCCTATCCTGGATCTTGAGTGCAAATCCCAGGTGGGTTAAGATGCGTTGCAGAGTTTTGATAGTAATGAAGTTTGATCTTGCTAGTTTATCCACTTGGGCATTCATTGATAGCTTGGCGCCCATGGTAATTCTGAGGTTTCTTACTTCCTCAGATACTTTAGGTGGTGTTCTCAGATCACCAGGAAGGGAGTGGGTCATCATTTTTCGAATCGCCACATATGAGCATTTCCATTTTAGAAGCATTCATTTTGAGATGGCTCCATGTCATCCACTGATCAACGGCTCTGAGGCAACTGAAAATTTGTAAGTATCTAATGTCTTTGGATTTTTCCAGTTTAAGGAGTATTTGTGTGTAATCTGCATTGGTATAGATTGTGAGGAGAAATTAATAGATCTGTGCAAGTAATGACTTCATGTAGATGTTGAAAAACATGGGTGAGCTGATAGAGCCTTGAGGGACCCCTGCTTTTGAGAAGTACGGTATGGATGAGAAAGAGGGAGTATGGATGACATTAGTTCTGTTTTGAAGGTAGGATATGATCCAGTCGAGAGCTGTCCCCTCTATGCTGGCTCCATAGAGTCTTTGTATTAGGATTAATTTGTTTGCAAAGTGGTCATATTTTTTGTAAATATGTTATATCAAAATATTACAAAAAAACATTTTGTATATTTTTGCTGGCAACATTTTACATGCTTATTTTGAATTAACATATTTTACAACATGCTATATTTTTTTATTACATTTTCAATTTATGTCTTAAAACAATTTTAATATAGGATTTGAAGTTAAAAAATATTGGTTTTTTTATTGATACATTTTTAATGATTTATTTAATTAAAAATGATGTTTCAAATATAATTTATTTAATAGAACAATATAAAACAATACATGTTTTAGAAATATATATATAACATAGGTTTAAGTTATATACATTTATAATTTGTAGTATTTACATATTTTAAATGTTCCATCAAAAATCATTTATAATTTATCATAAATTATATTATTTTATATGTTTACTTGATTGATTTCCTATCTAATCATGTTGCACAAAAAGGCATTTTAATTAACATTTTTATAAATAATGTATAGTATCAGTTTTGCTATCACAGTTAATGATGTTTAATTGAAAAAGAGTGTCAAGTCAATAATCTTTATTTCGGTTATAAAAAACCATAAAAGATGTACATACAATATAAATACAATCAGATTTCCAATTCCGCGCCCATCTGTCCCAACATAATTAGAGTGAACTAATTGAGAGCCCAATAAAGGTTATTACAGATATTAAAACAATAAATACAATTTTTAAAGTCTAAAATCATAGAACATCTATCAAGAATATCATGATCGCGACCTTACGATTATCAATTCATTTAAACAAACTTTATTTACATGATGTTGTTTCCTTCTTAAAAGAAAAAGGTAAGTATAAAAAAATTATAGGCATTACTGACATTGAACTCATGATTCCATATCGCACCTTTTATTAACTTGTTTAAACTCATCTAAGGATTGGGCTGAGAGTCCCTATAACTTCAAGCCTCTTCTCCTCCTCATTAGATCCACAGAAAAGAGGTATCTGCTTATGCTAAAGACAATAGATTGAGTAGTTTCAGTTCTGAATATTCTTTCCTCCTCACTGAAACGTCTAAAACCCAAAAGGAGGCAAATAGGTTTTATCAATTTTCTTCTAGGGTAAATGTAAGCGGGCCAGAAGAATAATACATGTGCTTCGTCCTCTTTGGCACCAGTTTTACAAAATTCACAACTAACCACGTTTTCCTTCCCTGCTTTACACACCCATTTAGTGGTGTTTGCTTAATTTGCAGGATGAAATAGCTGAATATTAAATACAGGGATTTAGCGAGGCCGGGTAACATTTCATCCATGAAAGCCTTGAATCTACTATCTGTTTTCATAGCAAGATACCTCAGAGACAGGGTACCTAATTTGGGGTTGTTTAAATGGGAATTTAAAACAAACGCAGAATAACTTAGTTTTAACACTTTTTTACAACTTAAAGTTAAACTTTCAGTAATGTCTCAACCCCAGCTTAGTAAGCCGGTCCTCGATATGGATGAACCATGCCAACCTCGTATTGTTTTTTATTCTCAGGATTTCTTTTAGTGCTTCTCTGTAATAGACTAATTCGTCAGTTGACCACATGCGAACCCAATACAGTAAGGGCCGTAAGGCCTCGTGGTCATCAGTACGATGAATGTCTAAGTCCATTATAAGAGGAAGTAAAGGTGTGCGCCGTGGAATACCTAATAATTTCCTGAAGAAAATGTTCTCTTGTAGCATAAAAGTATGTTTTGCTGCGTAACCCCATAGTTCTTCCCCATAAAGAGAAGCAGATTGTGCCTTGTGTTTATATAGCTCCAATGCAGGGGACACAGCCTTGGATTGGCTACTTTTATGCCGCCTTGCTATCGGGACTAAGTTCTGAGTAAGGATAGTTTTACTTTTATCTATTTGCGATTTCCAATCTAGTTTAGTGTCTAAAGTAATGCCTAAATAATTAAAATTATGCACATATTCGATCCTTTCTGTGTTAACAATCATGTTTTTTTTAATTTCTATGCAGATTAACTGCCATATATTTAGTTTTAGACAAGTTAATCTCCAATCCTTTGGTTTCACAATAAGATCTGAAAGTGTCAAGTAAATTTTGTAGGCCTTTGGGTGTCTGTGATATTAAAATAGTATCGTCTGCAAACAGGAGTGCAGGTACGTGGGCCCTGCCCACCTTGGGAGAATCATGTTTGCAGCCCAAGAGGGAATCTGGTATATCATTCACTTATAAAGTGAACAGTGTGGGGGCCAGCATGCAACCTTGTCTTACACCCCTGTTTATATTAATGTGGTCTGTCAGTTGTCCATTTGGACCCCATCTCACCCTAGCATAGTTGGCCTTATGCAGCCTAACAAACTGTATCAAAAGTTCTCCAGGAACACCCTGGTCCCGCAGTATTGTCCACAGGGCGTGTCTGGGGACCAGATCAAAGGCTGCCCTGAGGTCAACAAATGCAATATACAGATGTGCCCTTTTTATTTTAATATACTTCCAGATGGTACAGAAGAATCTAAACACCTGATCGATTGTGCTGATTTTTTCTCTAAAACCTGCCTGGTACTTGGTTAGGACACTGTTTTCTCCAATCCAAGAACTCAGTTTGATTAAAATTTGTCTTGCAAATACCTTTTGTAGGACATCAACTAGACTAATTGGTCTATAATGGGCCGGATTCATACGGTCTCCCTTCTTAACAAGCACTGGCGTTGCCAATAGGTCTCGCAGTAGGAAAGTTGGAGCTATTACAATTGCAAATAACAATGCCTTTTATTTTGCATGTTAAAAACATAAAGGGCTTTGTCATTTAAAAAACCAATATCTCCAACTTTCCTACTGCGAGACCTATTGTGCACTGCACAGTGTGTGTGAAAGTGGCACTGCGTGGCTGAGTGGCGTTGCGTGGCTGAGTGGCATTGCGTGGCTGAGTGGCGTTGCGTGGCTGAGTGGCGTTGCATGGCTGAGTGGCGTTGCGTGGCTAAGTGGCGTTGCGTGGCTGAGTGGCGTTGCGTAGTTGCGTGGCGTTGTGTAGTTGCATGGCGTTGCGCAGTTGAGTGGCGTTGTGTAGTTGAGTGGCGTTGCATAGTTGCGTGGCGTTGCGTAGTTGAGTGGCGTTGCGTAGTTGAGTGGCGTTGCGTAGTTGAGTGGCGTTGCGTAGTTGAGTGGCGTTGCGTAGTTGCGTGGCGTTGCGTAGTTGCGTGGCGTTGCATAGTTGCGTGGCGTTGCGTAGTTGCGTGGCGTTGCGTAGTTGCGTGGCATTGCGTTGTTGCGTGGCGTTGCGTAGTTGAGTGGCGTTGCATAGTTGAGTGGCATTGCATAGTTGAGTGGCGTTGCGTAGTTGCATGGCGTTGCGTGGTTGAGTGGCGTTGCGTGGTTGAGTGGCGTTGCATGTGTGAGTGGCATTGCATGTGTGCGTAGTTGAGTGGCATTGCGTAGTTGAGTGGCGTTGCGTGGTTGAGTGGCGTTGCATGTGTGAGTGGCTTTGCATGTGTGAGTGGCGTTGCATGTGTGAGTGGCATTGCGTAGATGAGTGGCGTTGCGTAGATGAGTGGCGTTGCGTAGTTGAGTGGCGTTGCGTAGTTGAGTGGCGTTGCGTAGTTGCGTGGCGTTGCGTAGTTGCGTGGCGTTGCGTAGTTGCGTGGCGTTGCATAGTTGCGTGGCGTTGCGTAGTTGAGTGGCGTTGCGTAGTTGAGTGGCGTTGCGTAGTTGAGTGGCGTTGCATAGTTGAGTGGCGTTGCACAGTTGAGTGGTGTTGCACAGTTGCGTTGCGTAGTTGCATGGCGTTGCATGGCGTTGCATGGTTGAGTGGCGTTGCATGTGTGAGTGGCGTTGCATGTGTGCGTAGTTGAGTGGCGTTGCGTAGTTGAGTGGCGTTGCATGTGTGAGTGGCGTTGCATGTGTGTGTAGTTTAGTGGCGTTGCGTAGTTGAGTGGCGTTGCGTAGATGAGTGGCGTTGCATAGTTGAGTGGCGTTGCACAGTTGCATGGCGTTGCGTAGTTGCATGGCGCTGCGTGGTTGAGTGGCGTTGCATGTGTGAGTGGCGTTGCATGTGTGCGTAGTTGAGTGGCGTTGCGTAGTTGAGTGGCGTTGCATGTGTGAGTGGCGTTGCATGTGTGTGTAGTTGAGTGGCGTTGCGTAGTTGAGTGGCGTTGCGTAGATGAGTGGCGTTGCGTAGATGAGTGGCATTGCGTAGATGAGTGGCGTTGCGTAGATGAGTGGCGTTGCGTAGATGAGTGGCGTTGCGTAGATGAGTGGCGTTGCGTAGATGAGTGGCGTTGCGTAGATGAGTGGCATTGCGTAGTTGAGTGGCGTTGCGTAGTTGAGTGGCGTTGCGTAGTTGCGTGGCGTTGCGTAGTTGCGTGTAGTTGCGTGGCGTTGCGTAGTTGCGTGGCGTTGCGTAGTTGAGTGGCGTTGCGTAGATGAGTGGCGTTGCGTAGTTGCGTGGCGTTGCGTAGTTGCGTGGCGTTGCGTAGTTGCGTGGCGTTGCATAGTTGCGTGGCGTTGCGTAGTTGCGTGGCGTTGCGTAGTTGAGTGGCGTTGCGTAGTTGAGTGGCGTTGCGTAGTTGAGTGGCGTTGCGTAGTTGAGTGGCGTTGCGTGGTTGCGTGGCGTTGCGTGGTTGAGTGGCGTTGCGTGGTTGATTGGCGTTGCGTGGTTGAGTGGCGTTGCGTGGTTGAGTGGCGTTGCATGTGTGCGTAGTTGAGTGGTGTTGCGTAGTTGAGTGGCGTTGCGTGGTTGAGTGGCGTTGCATGTGTGAGTGGCGTTGCATGTGTGTGTAGTTGAGTGGCGTTGCGTGGTTGAGTGGCGTTGCGTGGTTGAGTGGCGTTGCGTGGTTGAGTGGCGTTGCATGTGTGCGTAGTAGAGTGGTGTTGCGTAGTTGAGTGGCGTTGCGTGGTTGAGTGGCGTTGCATGTGTGAGTGGCGTTGCATGTGTGTGTAGTTGAGTGGCGTTGCGTAGTTGAGTGGCGTTGCGTAGATGAGTGGCGTTGCGTAGTTGAGTGGCGTTGCGTAGATGAGTGGCGTTGCGTAGTTGAGTGGCGTTGCATAGTTGAGTGGCGTTGCATAGTTGAGTGGCGTTGCACAGTTGCATGGCGTTGCGTAGTTGCATGGCGTTGCGTGGTTGAGTGGCGTTGCATGTGTGAGTGGCGTTGCATGTGTGCGTAGTTGAGTGGCGTTGCGTAGTTGAGTGGCGTTGCATGTGTGTGTAGTTGAGTGGCGTTGCGTAGTTGAGTGGCGTTGCGTAGATGAGTGGCGTTGCGTAGATGAGTGGCGTTGCGTAGATGAGTGGCGTTGCGTAGATGAGTGGCGTTGCGTAGTTGAGTGGCGTTGCGTAGTTGAGTGGCATTGCGTAGTTGAGTGGTGTTGCGTAGTTGCGTGGCGTTGCGTAGTTGCGTGGCGTTGCGTAGTTGCGTGGCGTTGCGTAGTTGCGTGGCGTTGCGTAGTTGCGTGGCGTTGCGTAGTTGAGTGGCGTTGCGTAGTTGAGTGGCGTTGCGTAGTTGAGTGGCGTTGCGTAGTTGAGTGGCGTTGCATAGTTGAGTGGCGTTGCGTAGTGGAGTGGCGTTGCGTAGTTGAGTGGCGTTGCGTGGTTGCGTGGCGTTGCGTGGTTGCGTGGCGTTGCGTGGTTGAGTGGCGTTGCGTGGTTGAGTGGCGTTGCGTGGTTGAGTGGCGTTGCATGTGTGCGTAGTTGAGTGGTGTTGCGTAGTTGAGTGGCGTTGCGTGGTTGAGTGGCGCTGCGTGTGTGAGTGGCGTTGCATGTGTGAGTGGCGTTGCATGTGTGAGTGGCGTTGCATGTGTGAGTGGCGTTGCATGTGTGTGTAGTTGAGTGGCATTGCGTAGTTGAGTGGCGTTGCGTAGATGAGTGGCGTTGCGTAGATGAGTGGCGTTGCGTAGATGAGTGGCGTTGCGTAGATGAGTGGCATTGCGTAGTTGAGTGGCGTTGCGTAGTTGAGTGGCGTTGCGTAGTTGAGTGGCGTTGCGTAGTTGAGTGGCGTTGCGTAGTTGAGTGGCGTTGAGTAGTTGCGTGGCGTTGCGTAGTTGCGTGGCTTTGCGTAGTTGAGTGGCGTTGCGTAGTTGAGTGGCGTTGCGTAGTTGAGTGGCGTTGCGTAGTTGAGTGGCGTTGCGTAGTTGAGTGGCGTTGCGTAGTTGCATGGCGTTGCGTGGTTGAGTGGCGTTGCGTTGCATGTGTGAGTGGCGTTGCATGTGTGCGTAGTTGAGTGGCGTTGCGTAGTTGAGTGGCGTTGCGTGGTTGAGTGGCATTGCATGTGTGAGTGGCGTTGCATGTGTGAGTGGCGTTGCGTAGTTGAGTGGCGTTGCGTAGTTGAGTGGCGTTGCGTAGTTGAGTGGCGTTGCGTAGTTGAGTGGCGTTGCGTAGTTGAGTGGCGTTGCGTAGTTGCGTGGCGTTGCGTAGTTGCGTGGCGTAGTTGAGTGGCGTTGCGTGGTTGAGTGGCGTTGCATGTGTGAGTGGCATTGCATGTGTGAGTGGCGTTGCCGTGGCATTGCGTAGTTGCGTGGCGTAGTTGAGTGGCGTTGCATGGTTGAGTGGCGTTGCATGTGTGAGTGGCGTTGCATGTGTGAGTGGCGTTGCATGTGTGAGTGGCGTTGCATGTGTGTGTGAGTGGCGTTGCATGTGTGTGTGAGTGGCGTTGCATGGTTGAGTGGCGTTGCGTGGTTGAGTGGCGTTGCGTGGTTGCGTGGCGTTGCATGTGTCAGAGGCTAAATGTAGCACAGGGAGACCTCCAGCGGTAAGACAATCAAAAACAACTTTGAAAACATTTCACAGTATGAAGAGATCAAACTCATGAACGAGCGTGATACACCTCAGCTAAAAATCATGATAAATAACAACACACATTAGAAGTGAAACTGCAAGTACAGAAGGACCAGCTTTGCTTGTTTAAAACTCCCACTTCAGGCAGATGAGTGTAATGTGTAAAGCGTCTTGTGCACATGAGCAGATCGGAGTCTGGAAGCAAATACAAAGAAGAGGAATGACTGAGGCGCATTGGTGTGAAGCACATCAAAGGGCTTCTCCTCCCCTAATTAGGTGAGGAGAAGCCGTTCCGGGAAACTGAAAGTACGGCCGGCCTGTGGCCGGCCATGAATAATTAGGGGAGGAGAAGCCCTTTGATGTGCTGGGCTGGCTGGCCCTGAATGCGCGTGCATGTTATCACGTGGTTCACGTGAACAGCATGAAAACCGCGGGGCTGAAAGCCCTTTGGTTTGAAGCTGTTTTCGCCACATGAATTCTCGCTCCGCTCGATGCGCTTGTGCACATCGAAAGGTCGCGAGACCTAAAAATGGCTAAAATCTCTACGCCCGCCATGTATCAGGGATAGGAGCACCCTTTGCAATGGCATTACACAGACAGTTAATGTACGGGGCCCATATCTCATTCTCCTGCTTCCGTAAGTCCCCGGGAATCCTGTCCGGCCCGGGTGCCTTCCCTGATTTATTTGCATTTATGGCTTCAAGTTCAAGTTCAAGTTCAGAGATTTGTATAGCGCACTACTCACCCAGAGGGTCTCAAGGCGCTTGAGGGAGGGGGGGTGCTTTCCTTATCGAATATCCAGGTTTTTAGTTGCTTTCTGAAGGAGAGGTGGTTCTGTGTAAGGCGGAGGTGGGTGGGGAGAGAATTCCAGGTTTTGGCCGCTAAGTAGGAGAAGGATCTTCCCCCATGGTGGATTTATGGATACGCGGAATTGCGGCGAAGGCTTGATTGGACGATCGTAGATGGCGGGAGGGGGTGTAGAAGGACAGTCGCGTGTTGAGGCATTCGGGTCCTAGGTCGTAGAGGGCTTTGTGTGCGTGGGTGAGGAGACGGAACGTTATTCTCTTGTTGACGGGGAGCCAATGAAGGTCTTTCAGGTGGTCGGAAATGTGAGCTTGCCGCGGGATGTCCAATATGAGTCATGGTTTCTGACATGCTAAAAGACAATGGTGCCTCCCTTAGGTTGAAAATTAGGGCATCATTACCGAGGATAACCTCGTTGTTGGTCGGGGAATATAAGTCAGAGAAATGGGATACCAAAGTATTGGCATCTAGAAACAGATCCTGTAGGAAAGTGGATATCTGACTATAGTTACCCCCAAACTTTTTGTCTGGTGTTTAGCTGGTTTTTGACATAGTTGGCCTGGGATCCTGCTATTCAGGGCCCCAGGCTGATTGCTCTCTCCTTAAAATGGACTCCATGTACCTTAGGTGCATACCCAATTGGAACTGGTTCACCTTATTGGCCCCTGTAACAGTGTGCCCTAGGTACCCAGGGCATAGGTGTTTCCAAGGCCTACCAGGGGCTGCAGCATGTATTGTGCCACCCCTGGCCTGGCCTCCATATTTGACACAACTGGCTGATCACTCAGCTGGGGTAAGTTGGTGTAACCACCTCTTGCTTAGGTACAGTATGCCTGTGCCTAACCCTAAACTGGACACATATGTTCCTATTAGCCACTCCTATGGAAGGCCTCATCAATCCTGGAGGCAGAGTGCGTGGAAATATGTGAGATGGTGCTCTAGCATGAGCTGAGCCTGTCTGCAGCTGTCGGGAACCACTCCCTAAGCTGTTCCGGGATATTGCCATACCATATACTCTTAAGTGCATTATAATCCTCGCGGTTAAATGCTATCTTTGGTTTGGCTTTATCAAAACATGTCGAGTAAGGTGTCATACAAATTGGAATACTATCCCCTCGACAGTTCTGTCGACGGGGATAGCATTCCACCCTTCTAGAGGGACACGACATGTGTGTAGCCTTAACCCCGGTTAAAGTTAACCAGAGCCTCAGCATCACAAAATGGATGCCGCCACCACAGACACGAGTCTGGCCTCCTGCTGCTGACCGAAACTCGGCAGATGGTGGCCTGGACAAAGGGTTTCCTGCCTTGGGAAGTGCGAGCACCACCCCAGACAGGGTTTTGTGTATTGGGTAGGACAGGGCTGAATAGAATCAGACATGCCCGGGGCACACAAGGTGTCCCCGTGCATAGGCCAGTCCAAACCGGTCCTGGGACTTTCCAGACCCAGGGCTGGCGAGGAGCTGGACAAAGGAAAGGGGGTGTAACCGCCCCCCTTCCTGGTTCCTCCCAGAGGAGGGACCTAGTAGGTGATCCACCCCTCAGATTGGGAATAAGAGTGGGAGCAGTGCCATTGCACAGCAGATCATCCTGAATCAACTTGAAACTAAGAAGACGACTGGACTTCGACATTCTGCTGCTCAGAAGACTGAAGAGAATCTCCCTTGTGGCCTAGGAGTGGCCACCCTGTGAACACAGGCACCAGCCAGCAACTCGACGTCTGCTTTGCCGCCGCCTCCCGCCAGGACCCCGAGCCCAGAGCCCGACAAGAACCAGACTCCCAGACCTCTCAGAGCCCGATCCACAGTCCCTGCAAAGAAGGGACCCGTGGAGGCACCGAGTGACGTGGGACCGGACCTCTTGGAAGACACTCGAAAAGCTGACTGCGCAGTTTCTGAGGTATCCTCGACGTTGTGCTTTGGGGACTGAAAACCTTCACCACCGAGCAGCCCTTGCACCGAAGATCAACCCCCCAGCATCTCCACGATCTGCGTGGGGCCCTTTTGCATTGTGCCACTCGACGCGCCATCCCAGCCACTAGCCACGTGGTCAGCGGCCATCTTGGCCACGAAACCGACTAACTACACAACG
Source organism: Lissotriton vulgaris (assembly GCF_964263255.1). NCBI lineage: Eukaryota > Metazoa > Chordata > Amphibia > Caudata > Salamandridae > Lissotriton > Lissotriton vulgaris. The sequence goes on along the minus strand of NC_141694.1, from coordinate 1,612,758,901 downwards.
AGTCTGGTTGGTCCAGACTTACCCAAGCTCCTGTGAAAAGGAGCACTCGCTCTGACCTTGCTGGTCCGAGTGTTAAGCATCTTTCGATTCCTGCGTGGCTTGCATTAGCCAAGGCCTGTTTGCTCCGATCAGGTCGCCGACACCGCCAACAGCGAGAAGCCTGCGTGGGACAGCTCATGACCGACTCCTGGACGTCCTCGACCCCCGGTGTCCACGTGGCTGCAGAGAGAAGCTATCCCAACAACGCCTGTTTGCATCCGACATCGCCTGGTTCCAATCTGGTTCCACGGTAGTCACTGGCTAGTGACTTTGAACATTGTCCCCTCTGCTTTCAGGTCTTCACATCTTCAGATCCACCCTTGGATCCACCGGAACTCTTCACATCGAGCCGCCTGCAGCATCTTCAGCTCCAAGCACCATCGACCAGCGTGACGAAACCCGACACTACTTCGACCCTGTGCACCCGCTTCCTGTGGGTGAGGTAACTCAGCTCCGCCGGTGTTCCTACACTGGTACACATCTCAAGGGCCTGTGTCTTAAGTTTCAGCGTTCTGGGTCACTCGGAAGGTTCCTAACTCTTTAACTTTGTACTTTTTACGCACCATAGACTTTACATTGGAAAGTGCGTGCACTTTGAACATTGCACCCGAGCCCCGCGGGCCTTTCCCGACTTAGTCACTGCTAGTCTCGAATAGCTCCAGTGATTCCCAAGGCCCTAGGCCTGTTCCCTTTCCTATTGGTATCTCTTATACCACTTTCTTAGTATATGGTTTAGGTGGCCCCTAGGGCTAATCCATATTGTGCAACTTTTGTGCATTTTAAACTGTCTTGTGATTTAACGCTTGTGCTTCTGTGCTCATAAAGAGTCCAGGGGATTTTATAGTTAATAATCAATATATATTTTCAATATATATCTGTGTGATGTCCCTTTCATTTGGTATTCAAGGGGGTTGTGTATGGTAATACATCTGGCTTCACATGCCTTTCAGAGTTTAGCCTAAGACTGCTTTGTCCACGTTACCACTAGGATAACTGGTCTACAAGGTTGAATTACAACCAATCATCATAAGGGTTGCTTGGCATGGTACAAAGTGATCACTAAGAATTAGTGAGCATTATATACCAGGCCAACTTCTCACATTGGTGAGCAGCGGATTGGGATCTGAGTTTGCTGTTGTTTTACCATTACAATCTTTGAGATTATCATTTGAAAGATCATACAGGTACCTGCTAGGTACATATAAAATAAGACTAGTATACTTAAGTTCTACTGAACTTAGTTGTTGTGGAGCAAAGGGAGTAGCACACCCTAGCTACAACTACTAGATAGGTTTAGTAGGTAAACACCAGTGTAGGTAGATTGCAACACATCCACCCACACTAGAGCAATGTCTGGAGCAGAGGGTTCCACCGGGAACATCCCTGTTGAGAGTGACCCTTCAAGGGCACCATCCAAATTTGCTATTTTTTCCTTTAAGGAATTAAGACAGCTTTGTGTCTTAAGGGGTCTGAGGACAGGGCCTTCCCTACCACAGACCACCTTAGAGAGATCTTGGATCAGTCTGAGACTCTAAAGACCTCTAAAGCAGACCCCACAGGGGATGCTGAAGGAGGCCATCCTTCAGAGGATGACACTGTAGACACCCCTGGCCCTATCATCCTGGTAGATGAGGAAGCCCCCATCACTGGAGCTCCTCAGGTAGATGAGGAGGAAGAGGAAGAGGAAGAAGAGACAGAGGGGGGAAGCAGTGAGTCAGATGATGACAGAAATAGTCAGGCGCTGGTCAGTAGACTGAACCAGGCTAACTTAAGCCTACTTGGGAATGAATCTGGTAACAACCCATTCAGACCCCCAGGTGGACTTAACCAGAAGCCTAGGAGGAGAAGGACTCACTCAGGTGACTCTGACAACTCCCATGCTTCTAGAGGCTCTCATGGTCACTCCAGAAGGGAGATGACTAGCCCTCAGAGAAGGGAACATGAGGCCAAAATGAGAGAGGCTGAGCTTAGGATTCAGAAGCGAGAATTAGAGGTTGCCCTGGTCCAAGAGAGACTTGCTAGAGCAAGACAGCCTAGAGAGAGTGGGGTAATAGAACCCACTGGTGGCAGCAATATCCACAAGGATAAAGACAGGTCTTTTGATACAAGAAACCTGAGTAAGATTGTGCCCCCCTACAAAGCTGGGGATGACATCCACAAATGGATGACTGCACTTGAGAGAGCCTGCATGGTACAGCAGATCCCTCAGGAGCAGTGGGAAGCAAACTTGTGGCTCTCCTTTGAAGGAGGCAGAGACAGACTCCTCACAGTTAGTGATGAGGATTCTAGAAACTACATGGTCCTGAAGAGTGCTCTGATTGATGGGTTAGGCTTAACCACTGAACAGTACAGGTTAATGTTCAGAGACACCCAGAAGACACAGACTCAGGACTGGTCTGAATTTGTTGAATGTGCCACTAAGGCTCTGGAGGGCTTGTTGCTGGGAAGTAAGGTTACTGACTATACAGGATTGTATAATTTAATTATGAGAGAGCAAATCTTAAGTAATTGTCAAAATCAGCTTCTACATCAGCACCTGGTTGACTCTGATCTGACCTCCCCACAAGAATTGGGTAGGAAGGCAGACAAATGGGTCAGAACCAGGATCAGGCCTAAGAACCAGGGTGGTGACCAAAAGAAAGAGACTACCAAGCCTCAAGAGAAGGGTGGGGATAAAAGTAAGGAAAAGACTTCCCCAGGGCCCCAAAACTCCAACAATGGGGGTGGGTCCCAAGACACTTCTACAACCCAGAAAAAGCCTTATTGTCATACCTGTAAACAGGTGGGGCATTACAAAACAGATAGCTGTTGTCCCAAGAATGGCAATAAGGAGAATATACCTCCAGGTAAGGCTCCAACACCTCCTGTCCATGTTAGCAGTGGTCCCCTTAGGTGGTGGGAGTACCCCCAAGAATTTGGGTGGGTTTACTTTTGGAGGACAGGTGGACTCTGGCCTATCCAGGTCCCCTAACTCAGATACTCTTGTCTATGAGACTGGCATGGGGTTTGCCAATTTCACTGCTTGCCCAAACACTTTGAGCAAGTATAGACAGGAGCCCCTCATCAATGGTTTGAAAGTTGAGGCCTACAGAGACACAGGGGCTAGCATCACCATGGTGGCTGAATGTCTAGTCCCCTCAAGGCAACTTTTACCTGATGCCAAATATCAGGTGACAAACATTGATGGCATAGAAACCAATCATCCCATGGCAGTGGTCAATCTTAGCTGGGGAGGTGTCACTGGCCCAAAGAGAGTGGCAGTGTCAGCAAACTTGCCTGTAGATTGCCTACTGGGTAATGATTTGGAAATCTCAGCCTGGGCTGAGGTTGAACAACAAACCCATTCTAAAATGGTAAATCTCCATGGAAAGGTTAGTGGGGCTGTGATGGCTACAGCCCCAATCCAAGATGCCCTTCCAGAAAAGGTTGGGAGGGCTGAGCAAACCTCAGCCCCATCTTTAGATAACTTACCTCCTGAAAAGAGTAGCAGGGCTGTACTAGTAACAGCCCATACCCAAACTGAGTCTCCTCCTGAAAAGGTTGGTGGGGCTGTGATGGCCACAGCCCAAACTCAAACTGATACATGGGTAGTGAAGCCTGAAATGATGGATCACTCCACCCAAACAGAGAGCATTGAGGAGGAAGAGAAATCTCCCTCCCACCAGACTTTAGGAAAGGATCAGCCTCCTCAGGGAACTGATCTTACCCCTGATGAAGGAACTGTCCCAGAGGTTGTTAGGCCTGGCCTAGCAGAGCCTCTGATGGCAGTGGACCCTTCTCAGGTGGGACCCAGTCTGGAGCAGGTAACCTGCCCCTCTCTACCTTGCCTTACTCAGCCCAGGGCTGCAGAGGACAAGAAGGACAGTGAGACCCAAAGGGCACCCTGTCAAATAAAGCACCCCTATCAACAGATTAGGGGCACCGAAACTAGTAGCCCTAGTGAGGTGCAAACTTAAAAAACTCCTGAGGGATCCCCCTTAAAAGTAGTTAGGGACCTCCCCCAGATGGATATTGTTGGGCACAGCCAAACTTGGGACCCTAAGGGCCCAAACCTGAACTGTCCCTCCAGTAAGCCAAACAGAGGAAGAGAAAGAAAGGCACACATGGTGGAGAGTGATTGGAGGAAGCTGAGCCCTACAGAGGAAACTCACTTCAGTACTCCATCCCAACACCAGCCTTTGACTTTGCAAAGACACACCACAGGTAGAGATTCCCTATGGTGGAGACCCTCAGATGCCCTTAGGGTGAGGGATTGCTTAGTGGACCAGGAGACAGGGGGTTACCAAGCCAGAGCTGGTACTTCCTTATATGGCCACTTAGGCAATATAGGCTTACCTGGTCAAGGATAGCCTTATCTCCTTTCGTTTGGGGGGGGGGGTTATGTAGGAAGGTGGATATCTGACTATAGTTACCCCCAAACTTTTTGCCTGGTGTTTAGCTGGTTTTTGACATAGTTGGCCTGGGATCCTGCTATTCAGGGCCCCAGGCTGATTGCTCTCTCCTTAAAATGGACTCCATGTACCTTAGGTGCATACCCAATTGGAACTGGTTCACCTTATTGGCCCCTGTAACAGTGTGCCCTAGGTACCCAGGGCATAGGTGTTTCCAAGGCCTACCAGGGGCTGCAGCATGTATTGTGCCACCCCTGGCCCGGCCTCCATATTTGACACAACTGGCTGATCACTCAGCTGGGGTAAGTTGGTGTAACCACCTCTTGCTTAGGTACAGTATGCCTGTGCCTAACCCTAAACTGGACACATATGTTCCTCTCAGCCACTCCTATGGAAGGCCTCATCAATCCTGGAGGCAGAGTGCGTGGAAATATGTGAGATGGTGCTCTAGCATGAGCTGAGCCTGTCTGCAGCTGTCGGGAACCACTCCCTAAGCTGTTCCGGGATATTGCCATACCATATACTCTTAAGTGCATTATAATCCTCGCGGTTAAATGCTATCTTTGGTTTGGCTTTATCAAAACATGTCGAGTAAGGTGTCATACGAATTGGAATACTATTCCCTCGACAGTTCTGTCGACGGGGATAGCATTCCACCCTACTAGAGGGACACGACATGTGTGTAGCCTTAACCCCGGTTAAAGTTAACCAGAGCCTCAGCATCACAAAATGGATGCTGCCACCACAGACACGAGTCTGGCCTCCTGCTGCTGACCGAAACTCGGCAGATGGTGGCCTGGACAAAGGGTTTCCTGCCTTGGGAAGTGCGAGCACCACCCCAGACAGGGTTTTGTGTATTGGGTAGGACAGGGCTGAATAGAATCAGACATGCCCGGGGCACACAAGGTGTCCCCGTGCATAGGCCAGTCCAAACCGGTCCTGGGACTTTCCAGACCCAGGGCTGGTGAGGAGCTGGACAAAGGAAAGGGGGTGTAACCGCCCCCCTTCCTGGTTCCTCCCAGAGGAGGGACCTAGTAGGTGATCCACCCCTCAGATTGGGAATAAGAGTGGGAGCAGTGCCATTGCACAGCAGATCATCCTGAATCAACTTGAAACTAAGAAGACGACTGGACTTCGACATTCTGCTGCTCAGAAGACTGAAGAGAATCTCCCTTGTGGCCTAGGAGTGGCCACCCTGTGAACACAGGCACCAACCAGCAACTCGACGTCTGCTTTGCCGCCGCCTCCCGCCGGAGCCCGAGCCCAGAGCCCGACAAGAACCAGAGTCCCAGACCTCTCAGAGCCCGATCCACAGTCCCTGCAAAGAAGGGACCCGTGGAGGCACCGAGTGACGTGGGACTGGACCTCTTGGAAGACACTCGAAAAGCTGACTGCGCAGTTTCTGAGGTATCCTCGATGTTGTGCTTTGGGGACTGAGAACCCCCACTACCGAGCAGCCCCTGCACCGAAGATCAGCCCCCCAGCATCTCAACGATCTGCGTGGGGCCCTTTTGCATTGTGCCACTCGACGCGCCATCCCGGCCACTAGCCACGTGGTCAGCGGCCATCTTCGCGACGAAACCAACTAACTACACAGCGGGTCTGGTTGCTCCAGACTCACCCAAGCTCCTGTGAAAAGGAGCACTCGCTCTGACCTTGCTGGTCCGAGTGTTAAGCATCTTTCGATTCCTGCGTGGCTTGCATTAGCCAAGGCCTGTTTGCTCCGATCAGGTTGCCGACACCGCCAACAGCGAGAAGCCTGCGTTGGACAGCTCGTGACCGACTCCTGGACGTCCTCGACCCCCGGTGTCCACGTGGCTGCAGAGAGAAGCTACCCAACAACGCCTGTTTGCACCCGACATCGCCTGGTTCGAATCTGGTTCCACGGTAGTCACTGGCTAGTGACTTTGAACATTGTTCCCTCTGCTTTCAGGTCTTCACATCTTCATATCCACCCTTGGATCCACCGGAACTCTTCACATCGAGCCGCCTGCAGCATCTTCAGCTCCAAGCACCATCGACCAGCGTGACGAAACCCGACACTACTTCGACCCTGTGCACCCGCTTCCTGTGGGTGAGGTAACTCAGCTCCGCCGGTGTTCCTACACTGGTACACATCTCAAGGGCCTGTGTCTTAAGTCTCAGGGTTCTAGGTCACTCGCAAGGTTCCTAACTCTTTAGCTTTGTACTTTTCACGCACCATAGACTTTACATTGGAAAGTGCGTGCACTTTGAACATTGCACCCAAGTCCCGCGGGCCTTTTCCGACTTAGTCACTGCTAGTCTCGAATAGCTCCAGCGATTCCCAAGGCCCTAGGCCTGTTCCCTTTCCTAATGGTATCTCTTATACCACTTTCTTAGTATATGGTTTAGGTGGCCCCTAGGGCTCATCCATATTGTGCAACTTTTGTGTATTTTAAACTGTCTTGTGATTCAACGCTTGTGCTTCTGTGCTCATAAAGAGTCCAGGGGATTTTATAGTTAATAAATCAATATATATTTTCAATATATATCTGTGTGGTGTCCCTTTCATTTGGTATTCAAGGGGGTTGTGTATGGTAATACAGTTGGCTTCACATGCCTTTCAGAGTTTAGCCTAAGACTGCTTTGTCCACGTTACCACTAGGATAACTGGTCTACAAGGTTGAATTACAACCAATCATCATAAGGGTTGCTTGGCATGGTACAAAGTGATCACTAAGAATTAGCGAGCATTATATACAAGGCCAACTTCTCACAGATCCCTGCTACAAGTTCCATTACTATTACCCTTGGCGACCAAGCAACAAAACATGGCCTGATCATTTGCTTTACATGCGTGAAGTAACTCGGACCAGATGTTCTCATCCCAGCATTTCTTTGCCTTAAATACTACACACTTATAGCACCTCCTTTTCTCCCTTAATACTAAAGCATCATTACTTTTTGCTGCCTCTATGAGTTCGTTTTTGGCATTGCGACATTCTTTATTGAACCATAAGTCTCCCTTGGGCGGTAAATCTGATTGTTCATTTTTTGGGGGCTAGGGGATTTTGGTTAATATTTGTACAATTCCCTGTAACATATTGTCATGAATACGCATATTTGGGATCTCTTTTACTGGAAGATTGATGTATGGGGAGAATGATTCTACATATGTCTCATACATTTTTTGAACAGTAATTTCGTTCCCTAATACTAGCGGCCATTTGAGTGCTCTACGATTATTTGAAACCATAGGCTCAATTTCAGTATATATAAGGCTATTTTTTCCCTTGGCAGTTAATTGGAATAGTGGCGCACGAAGCGTCAAACTGAAAGGATAATGATCACTCTCTGTACCGTTTTCCACTACAAAACCACTTGCCATGGGCCAGAGTGGAATTGAAACCATTACATAATCTATATGGCTGTTGCAACTACCCCGCTTAAAAGTTTGCTGGCTTGGACTATCTGATGGTAAGCGCCCATTACAGGCGCGTAGAACGTGGGATGCAGCCAATCGCAGTAACTAAGCTACAGCATATGAACAATTTACTGCGGGACTGGTCTCAATTGCAGGAATATTATTTGCATTATCCTCCACCTCAAAAGTATTTTCTAGGCCTACTACCAGCTCGAACTTACGGTTAAAATCCCCCCCAATAATTACCATAGCTCTGTGATCGAGCAAAGAGATAATATGGTCTAATTGCTCAATTACTTCCGCTTCTTTATTGGCAGTGGATGGCCTACTGTAAACATTCAAAATGCAAACCTCCCTTTTGTTGGGCCCTATAAACTTGACTCCTAGAATATCCTGGCAGTTGTAATCAATTTGCTTAAAATCAATGTCCAGGATGATTTTCGTCCAAATTACCAGACCTCCAGAGGGTCTTCCTTTGGTTAAGGAAATAGCAGGTATGCTAAAGTGTTGTAGCCCACTTTAAAAGGACTTTCAACAGCCCAAGTTTCTTGAAATAATACAATTTTGCTACTGTCAATATACTCCTGCCACATGGGATCACTTAGATTTTTCCTAATACCCGCTATATTCCAGGACATTAACTTTATATTAGATTTTGCGCCTGTATCTGGTATATTTCCGTTTATCCTTATAATATTGACTTCTACTAGTTTTGTGGGCTCTGTATTATTACTCAAATCATCACTGGTGTTACAGTGGCCTTTAGTTTTATCGGGCTGATTTTCTATTGCGGTATGTTTATCGTACGCCTTCACTTTAGGTATTGGATGTGCATAACTTCTCTTACAGGTCCTCTCGTTAGTTCTCTCATTAATCGCAACCTCAGTGTTAGTGGAATTAAGGAGTAAATCCTCTCTGTTACTTTTAGGGGGTAACAGAAGGACCCTATTACTAATGCTCAAAGTTCCTAACACCTTAGAATTTTTAGAGGTCACATCATTACACACACTTACTATGCTGTCGTCCACAGTACCAAAACCTAGTAATGTTCTGGATCCTACTGTTCTCAGTCAGTCTACTCCTTCAAGCCCATGTAACAACTCAAAACGGTTAGTGGTGGGAATATTAAATTGATTTTTAAAACCACCAAGAGTCCCTACTCGTTGAACCCCAAAAGAATTAAGGTTAGATGTTACAAAGGGGTTTGGGCGATAAAAATAGCTTACATCATAAGTGTCTACGCCTTTGGTGATACCGATCACAAATGTGGCGAACCACCCGTCTATCCCTAAAATTGACAATAATACAGTCACCAGCTATATCCTTAGGTCTTTGCCCCACCCAGCATACAAAATTTCGCCATTTATATGACTCAGGAGGGTCTATTCTTGTTTAACCAGAAGGTTACCTTATTTTTAGTTTAGGGTAAGTTTCTGTTTTGTCGTTCTCTAACTCAGGAACCCCAGTGAATACAACGACATATGGAAAGGAGTCTGGGGGTAAGTCACTACATCTTAAAATACATAGTTGCTTTATAGTGTTAGATGTTTCCTTAACTATAGATTTGCTTCCTTTAGTCTGCCCCACAACACCTTGCTCTTGTACCAACCTCCCCTCCCTCACCCCTGATCATCTCTCTCTCTCTCTAAAGTCATTACCCTACTTTCTGGGGATAAGGCGGCATGGCTATTTCTATGTAATACCAAGGAGGATGTATTAATTACAATCGGGGTGGGCAATAGGGTAGCTACACTTGCGGGTTCTTGTAATATGTTATTTTCCACTGTACATTGCCTAGGTATACACTCAAGCAGCCTTTTTAGTGTGCCAAAGTTTTCTGAGGTAGCCTGTTCGAGTTTCCCCAACCTTTCACTAATTATCTTTGTCCTTTCTAAGAGGGGTAGGATTAGGGACTTAATCAGTTGCTCAACATGCGCCATGAAACCCTCAGTGGTTTGCAGCGGTGGCAAAGTGGTGTCAACCGTCTTGGTAGTTAACAACATTAAAGACGGAATAAGCGTCGGTGCAGATGGTGACAATATGGTAGCTTGTGGGGCCGAGGTCTCGTCAATGCCATTATTAGTTACTTTGGAGGTTTTTATTATCTTTGGGCACCTTCCCTTATGAGGGCCCCCTCCACATTTCCTCTTAGCAGTATGTGCTAATCCTGCATTTTGTTTTAAAGTTTGAGATTTAGGATTATATTTGGATATAGACCTTGTGGAGGAGCTTGGGGCAGCGTCGTTAGGTGTGTCATCCATGGGAGAATTATTAGTTAAAACGATAAGACCACTCTCATTTATCACAGGTAAATCGAGTGACCTCTCTGTCTGGTGTTCATTACTATCTCCCACATTAGTATGGTTATTATATGCTTGCATTTCCAATTGGTGTGGTGAAGTAGCTGACATTATAGTTCCCAAAGATGATCGTCTCAAATACATTGGTTCTAATGAGAGGCGACGTTCTGTCAGGGCTATTTCGTGCTCTAGCACTGATGTTGCCCTGGTTATGAATTGATCTAATGTACCATTGATGGTTCCCCCCGCCTCAGCCCTCCTCCCTTTCCCTGCACGTGCCGCCATCAATACAATAAGTTACGCTGTAGGCAATTACCGGACTCACCTAGCCTACCCCTGTACTATAAACTAAGAATCAATCAATTTAACACAACAATTACTAACAAATTGTACGTGTCCTTACAGTTCTGAAGATGTTCGGGGTGGCCCAGCCTAGCCTCCTCCAGGCTATGACAGGCGCCGATGGGCCCGCCCTTGGCCCGGGCTTTGCCCGGGCACGCCCGCGCGCGTCCCGCGCTGCGGGAGCCCTCGGGTGAATTTAAAGCGCCGCCCGGCGCTTGAGTGATGACGCGCTAACTAACGGTGGAGGATATTTAAAATGTTTTTTTTATTTTTAATGCTAATTATATTAACACTTTATAATAGTTGGAAGTAGAATAGTAAATGACAACTCTTTAGTGTCCAATACCTTCCCCTGAATGACTTAGAGTGGAGTGGGAATAGTAAATGTCACCCCTTTAGTTTTTCACATCTTCTCCTAATTGGCTTAGATTGGAGTGGTTATAGTAAATGTAACCCCTTTAGTATCCAACACATTCCTCTATATTATATATATTCGAGTTGGCATAGTTATTGCCAACGTTTTTGTATCCAACACCTTCCCTAAAACGGCGATTAGAGTGGGAATAGTAAATGTTATATCTTTAGTGCCCAAAACCTTCCCCTAAAAGGCTATATCGGAGCTGGAATAGCAAATGTCTCCCCTTTAGCGCGCAACACCTTTCCCTAAAAAACTTTGATTGGAGCGGGAATAGTAAACCTGTTGGACATGTGTCTGTGCACCAATCTGCTTCCGTTCAAAAAGGTGCCAAAGCACACATCTTTTAATTACAGAAGGAGTTAGAATAATGATGACTTTTTGGCCCAGTCCATGCTATTGAAAACAGCGTTAATATGCGTACAAAGAAAAAACTACTTAAACAAATAAGTAAATAAAATCAAAGACTCAATAAAATACGAGAAAATCATGCCAACACTGAGGGAACTTCAGTGGTAACTCCTAGAAACCATCATCAGTTTCTAAGCATGATAGCTTATCTTCAGTGCAGTACCAACTAAAAGGCCACCCAGCTTAGCTTGAAGACACTCCATCCTAGCAGGTATAGCAACACTTGAAGCCATGAACGTTACCAGAGTGCAAACAAGCTTTCTCAAGTGAGGAACCAAGGCTGTGCAACAACACCCCACTGCAGATCAGATCACCTCCCTCACTTCCCCATGCACCTCTTCAGCGAGCACACAGTCAGCCATCAACAGGCAAACACAAGCTCCGGGCACAGTGAGGCGATGAAGCTCCCTCACGTGTACATGATTCTCTTTGCGCTCTTCGTACCATGTATGGCACTGTACAAGTCTCAACGCAATCCATACTTGCACGTATATCTACATCTGGCAGTGCCGCGCTCCACTGCTACACAGTTTAGCGGGCAGTCTATAAATACCACTGTTCGCATTTATGTATATATTAAATTGTGTTATTAACACAGCAGTCCCGGGGCACCATGAGTCTCTTAGCCTTGCACAATTTTCATTTGCATAAGGTGCATTTGCACAATTTGACCAATATGTGCAATGGGCTCGAGAAACGTGTATTGTACCCAAATAATGCTCAATCGCCCAATTCAGATTTGCATTTTCACTTTGCTCCGGAAGTCCTGCCTGGGTGCAATTTGGCACATGCACAATTTGAGCTTCATCTATTAAACTCTGTTCAAACTTTCTTTCTGAAAGGACTGACCACTGTATCTTTATTGCTCTGGAAATAGGTTTGCTGTCTGATATGACCTTTAATATGTCCGTTCTTGGTGCCTTTGCTGCACATGTTGAAGAAAGAAGTGATTTGCTTTTGTAAAATGATTCTGTAATGTTCATGAGCTCCCTAAGAAAGAAGAGGCCGTGTGCAGTGCAACCCGGAAGTGTTTTCGCAGGGTATTTATTTATTTATTTATTTATTTAATGGTTTTATAAAGCGTGTAGTAACTCAAAGAGCATCCCAGCGCTAACCTGCTTCTCCAAGGGTAACAGCCGTCTGATAAAATTATATCTGCGGGAAAAGGAGGGTTTTTAAGGTTTTTCTGAACTGGAGGTAGTTCGGTTCTGTCCTGAGTCTTCGTGGTAGATGGTTCCAACATTTGGCCGTGTGAACCGAGAAGCGACGGCCACCGGTCTTGGCTTTTCTGACTCTAGGGACTACGATAAGATTTTCTACGTTAGACCGGAGGTCTCTCTCCGCTTTGTATGGGATTAGGAGTTCTTTAGGAAGGGGGGGGGGGCGTTATTGTTGAGGGTTCTATGGGCCAGACAAAGGGCTTTGAAGACGACCCTTTCTCTGACTGGGAGCCAGTGGAGGGATTTAAGAGCCGGCCTGGCGGAGGATCTTCCTGGTGTGCCCGTGAGAAGGCGGGCGGCGGTGTTTTGGACTTTCTGCAGCGAGTTCAAGGTGGCTTCAGGGGCTCCCAAGTAGACAGCGTTACAGTAGTCTAATCTTGCCAGGATTAGACCCTGAATAAGGAGCCTCCTTGCGGTATCGGGGAGCAGGGGGAAGATTTTCCTGCAGGCTCTGAGTAGCCCAAAACATGTCCCTGCCGTTCTTTTAGCCTGGGTTTTAAAGCTCAAGTCCTTCTCGATCCACACACCAAGGCTCTTGACCTCTTCCTTGGGTGCGGGAGGGTCACCTAGGCAACAAGGCCAAAGGTGAGGTGGCAGAGAGGGCCCCTTGTGGCCCATCAAGAGGATCTCAGTCTTGGACCCATTCAGTTTCAGTGAGGAGAGATTCATCCATCGGTGGACTTCGGAGAGGCAGCTGTGGAGATCGGATGGGGCGTGATGGGGGTGTGAAAGGGTTACGACCAGCTGAGTGTCGTCGGCGTAGTTAATAACTGACACGCCGAACGAGCTGACCCTCTTCTCCAGTGGGGCCATGTACACGTTGAATAACGTAGGGCTCAAGGATGAGCCCTGCGGTACTCCACACCGGAGGGGGATGGTGGATGAGCCGCTGTCGTTTTCCCGCACCTGGAAGGAGCGTCCTGATAAGAAGGATTCTAGCCATTTCAAGGCCATACCCTTTAGTCCGATCTCTCCCAGTCGGTGGATTAGGGTGGGATGGTCTACAGTGTCGAAGGCCGCACTGAGATCTAGGAGGATCACTGCCACTGATCCTCTTGTGTCCAGAATGCTTCTGGCCTTCTCCACCGCTGCCAGGAGGGCGATGTCCGTGCCCTGACCTGGACGGAACCCTGTCTGGGAGACCGCTAAGAGGTTGTTGCTTTCTAGGTAAAGCGATAATTGCTTGTTTACCAGCTTCTCTGCGATCTTGCTGTTTCCAGGGAGAAGGGATATGGGCCTATAGTTGGCGAACTCCTGCGGGTCTACGGAGGGTTTTTTCAATAGACCTTTGACTGCTGCCGCTTTCCAGCTGGGGGGACTATGCCCTCCGAGAGAGAGGAGTTGATCAGGGCCGTGAGGGGAGGGATGATGGTACTCGACACTTTTTTAGGAAGCGGAGGGGTGCAGGGTCGAGGGGGGAGCCACTTTTGATTGAGGCCAGCGTTGCTCCTACTGGGTATGCTACACTCTTATCCCTTAGATGAAGAGAGTTCTGTCCAGTTGTTCACAGTGCCATGCGTCCAGCACCAAGGGCGAGGCGGGGGGCACCTTTCCTACCCCAGGCTGTGCAACATCAGGTTGTGCAGCACTCTGAGCCACTCCTCAAACTGAATTATTAACCGCTACTTTTGAAGACGTGTTTCTGTAACATGTTTCATTATGCTCTCTCTTAATGAGGCACTTCCTCGGGAGCATGAATAAGATATTGCTTCCTCCCCTCGCCTGTCGGAACTCAGCGCTGGCCCAAGCTGCTTCTGGGCCCCCCATCCACTTAGGTGTCTGTTAATGCCATTACTGAGATTAAGAGAGGCAGAGGACGAGCACAAAACTACGCACAGGCTGTTTCAAGTGTCACCATCTCCGCTTTCACCCCCGCTTGCCAACTGCCCCCTGTACCCTAAAATAGTAGGCAGATCATGCATTCGACTCCCCATCACACCCAAGAGCCAGCAGAGGGCGCCTGTTTGCTTCTGCCGAGCGTTGCGCAGCACTGAGAAAAATGAATATTGAAGGCAGGGATGCGCAGCGCATCTTGGAGGCTCCTGTTTGTTTGACGTCACTGCTCCTGTAGTACCCAAGACATTGCCACGTCACTGCATCGCAGGTCTTTCCTATTGCTCCCCCTTTCCACCACTTGCCACAGCAGTGATAAAGGGCCGTGAAGAAAATAACAAGATCCTGGGTTTTCCAAAGAAAAGTGAACTTCAGTTTTTATAGAACCTCATAGTCAGTGCTGGCAAATGTAGCTACACGAATCAATATACTCAGCCACTTAATGACTGAGCTAGCATGATCTGCAATATATATTGCCTGCTCTAAACCAAATTACATCTAGGCGCTATGATGGACAGAGTCCCTCTCACACAGGTAACAAGTTAGCTACATCTGCCATACTGCACATAATACATTTATTATTAATGATCCCCCCCCCACACATGCACGCGTACACACACACAAACACATCTAGCATTGAAACAGAAAAATATTATAAATAGACAACTTTTGCTCCTTAAGAACATTAATAAAATGAACGTCGCACACATACCTTATTGCTTATAAAATAATTCTATTCCACTAAATATGAATACATAAATAAACAGTGCGTTTCGCTATATCGGTGTTCTATTCAATTCAAATTCATTTCAAATGTGCAATAAGTGTACTTACTTGAAGTGGGGCTCTGATTCCAGCTCTGTTGTTCTTAAATAAACTATGAACGTCATTTCAAAAGCTGCTTTGGGTTAAAGCTGACTGCTGTCATTCTATACAAACTTCCCAGGGAAAAGTTAATGCATTCAGTTTTGTCTGTTTTAAATACTTTGTTGTTGTTCTATGCATATAAAATGTGGCAACCACCCTTTCTTGAATGTTTATTCGGTAGAGCTTGGCTGATTATTAACTTCAATGTTGCATAAATGTCCGTGTACATCTCTAAAAGGTAATTAAGGCTTGAAGTGACTGCATTTGAAGCTTTACTTTCCCTTTCCTCCTATCCAGCTGTTAGTTTGACTGGGAACCACGGGCAGACACGCATTTTGGTGTTAGCTAAAATATATTGACAGCCTTAAATCTTTCGGGGAGAAATCTTATCTCACTGCACACTTGAAAGAAAAGTCTCTGATGTACAGATCACCTTAATTGTGTATACAGGTCTGGGTCAGACAGAGTGTAATAAGATGAAAAGAATATGTAGAAGACGAGGTGTATCATCAGAATGATGCTTTATTCACCACCAGGAGCAGCTCACTTGCTGCTCAGCCCGTTCACAACGGATTCTCACGCTCAGACATTCAAACTCTCCATTCTAACCACTCACCAGCATTCCACTCATTCCACTCAGGGTGAGCAGCAAGGCCTACTATGTTTAGTCTACTACACAGAGCCAATCTCTCCCCTCAATTCCTCAGTTTTCACCTGACAGTATCCTGCACAACAATGTCTCTTACATTACTCTGAAAGATGTAACTGTAGTCTGACCTACAACTAAACTACGACTGTCCTCACAGAAAACTGTCTCTCTCTCTCTCTCTCTCTCTCTCTCTCTCTCATCTCTCTCTCTCTCTCTCTCTCTCTCTCTCTCTCTCTTTTTCTCTTTCTCTCCCGACAAAGCAACATCAGATGATGGCTAAAGAAATGCCACCACAGACCTTCAACTTTTTTTTTAAGTAATGAGGGACAACATCTCCAAACTCCTTCAAGGCCTTAGAGCAAGCAGGGACTCTGGAGAACCCTGCCTGGCAAATATCACCTCTAAACATCCTGAAGCAGCATTAATAAATAAATGTCTACAAACAAAGAAAGTCCTATCTTAGCTAAAACACTCCTTAATTACCTTCTAGAAATGCCATATTTGACCCCACTGGACTGTCTTGCCACTATTGCTTTTCAACATATGCGATAACTATCTAGGGGACCTCCTAAGATCGCACAACCTACAATGTCACTGTCATGCAGATGATGCAAAAATATATCTGCTAGACTCAGAGGCAAAGATAACCAATACCCAAACTCACCAAGTACCTTTAAAGCAATGAAACACTTCAACTAAAACTCAACTCTCCTTAAGGATGAGGCACCCTGACAACTTTGGCAGCAAATGGAGGGAGACTTATAAAAATTCCTCAGCAAGTACTTTTTATTCCCATAACAACTACAGAATCCAGAAGGACCAACTATTGCTGGGATGGGTACCATTCATATTGCATCTTGATCAATATACTCCATCACATCAGAATCCAGGGAGATGCCCTCAAATGGATCACCTCACACCTCACCGGAGGAACCCAGAGAATCTGTCTCCCACCAAAAAAAACATGTAGCTGGACACCTCCTGTACCCTTTTATCACCAACATCTGAGTCGACAAGTCCACACAAGTCCCCTGGACAGACCACACCCGTGCCAAATTCAGCATACCTATCCTAGTCAAAAGCACATGCACCACAACCAGACCAGTCCACCAAAACTGGATCAACATCACTTACCAGGACTGGAACCCTCTCACATCACCCAACGACGCAAACACAGCCTCTCCAAAGCCATCAAGAATAACAACAATTGGATCACATCCTGTACCAATTCCTTGGCCCCATTCAAACACAGCAATATAACAAGATCCAGAGTCGAGGCCAGTTGGTACACACATACACTCAGACTGATAAAACACTACTGCAAATAACTAGAGCGCAAATAGAAAATGTGTCAGAATAATTCAGACAAGAGCAATTTCAAATCTACGCTAAGACGCTACCACCAAATGATCCGAGCCTCCGAACACACCATTCCAGCAGACCGCATTGATGCCAGCACCAAAAGAAGCAAAGAAATCATCGCCATTGTAAAAGATTTAATCTCACCATCGGCTACCACCAACTCGATCACCTCCTTGCACACGACCTCTGCAAAAATCTCTCTCAGTTCTTCAGCAACAAAATCACTGCCATTTGCAGCAACTTCAGCCCACAACCGAACCTGACAGACCATACCAAACACCTCCCAATCTTTTCCCAAGAACCAATGCTCACCACATGGCCCATCATCACCCCAGAAGAAACCACTGCCACCATAAGGTCCATCCACTCAGGGGCCCCATTGGACCCTGCCCCCACCACACCTATTCCAGAGGATTGCAACCCATCAGTAGCACTCTCACAATCATCCTGAATATCTCTACCTCTTTCACAACCTTTCTAGATGCTTGAAAATGCGCAACAGCCCTCCCATTGCTGAAGAAACCTTCTGCAGATCCTTTAACGCTCGCAAACTAAGACCGATATCCCTGCTACAATTCTCGGCCAAGGTCTTAGAGAAAATCATCAATAGACACCTCATCGAATACCGCAATGACCACCAACTACTTTACACTACTCAGTCTGGTTTTAGACCCAACCACAGCATGGCAACTGCTATTATCCCTGTCCTGGATGACATCTGCATGACTCTGGACAGAGGAGACACTGCTGCCCTTATCCTCCTGGACCTATTTGCAGCATTAGACACAGTCTCTACCCTATCCTTATCCAATTTTTACATGATATTGGAAGGCAAGGACAAATACTCCGGTGGATCTGCTCCTTTCTGACTGGAAGAACCCAGTCAGTCAGACTGGCATCATACACCTCAGGCACCTGCGACCTCATCTGCAGAGAGTTTTCCAAGGATCCTCCCTGAGCCTGACCCTCTTCAATGCATACATGATCCCTCTAGCCAGCATCGTCCACTGTCATGATATCAACATCCCCTCCTACGCTGATGAGACGCAACTCATTCTCAACCTAACGTATAAGACGGCCAGTACCTGGATCAATTTCAATGCCTGCATGACTAAAATCACCCTCTGGATCAAGACCAACAGTCCAAAGCTGAACAATGACAAGACAAACATTTTAATCTTCAGCAAAAAGCACATCACTGTGTGATTTCAACCTGATGCCAACAGAGCTATGACTGACACTCACCCCCATCACCATGCCAAGAAAAGTTTTATCATCATCAACAGCAAACTCGACATGACTGCCCAAGTCAATGCCATCACCTTCTCATTCTTCCATACCTAAAAGATGCTGAGGAAGATTTTCAAATGGCTCCCACCTGGAAAACCATCAACACGCTCTGGTCACAAGGAAGCTCAAATATGGTAATACCCCCTTTGCCGGTATCAACAAAAAACTCACCAGTAGGCTGCAAACCATTCAGAATTCGGTGTTCAGAATCACTCTCAACCTCCCACTCCACACTCACATCACACCACACCTGAAGGAGCTCCACTGACTCCTTATTCAAAAACGAACACAATTTAAACTCATCAACCACACTTTCAAGGCACTACTTAACAGTGGCCCAGCATACCACAACAATTGCATCTGCTTTCACAGACCTTCCAGACAACTCCTACTTTCACAAATCGATGGCATACAGAAAACCCTATCTGGCAGCCGAGCCTTCTCCTACATTGCTCCTAAACTATGGAACGGCTTGCCACTACACATTAGAGCATTCTCCTCACTTCTTGAATTCCACAAGAAGCTGGAGACCTTGCTTTTATAGTAGTCCCACTAGGCCATAGATGTGCCTAGACTTACACCTGTTCCCTGCCAGGATACCCTCCCCTCAAAAGTGCGCTCTACAAATTTGCATAACATAACATAGCACAATGGTATGTACTCAGTAAATTTAGGTTGATACGGTTGTTTGTGCTGGCAATCTGCTTGCTGAGTCTGGTAAATGAATGCACTATTGCACTGTCCTTATGATGTTATTAATCACGAGTCCTCCAAAAACAAAAGTAAATTAAAGAGAGGGGCTAACAATTGTGTGGTGAAGTGGCAGAGAGGAGTGCTTAATTAAAAAAATATAAGTGCCGGGCCCTCGTCAGGAGGCCATCGCAGTTTGCACCACACATAGCCACTGTACTTACTCAACTACTAACCCTCACACTGCTACAAGTGTGACACTTCAGGCTGTTTGAGGCCGCCAAAGGTTTAAGAATGGCTTGGGTGGCAGTTGTTAGTTGTTTTCAACGTATATTGAATTAACAAACAACTGTTTTTCTGCTTATCTTTAAATTACACAAACAGCGCCACCCTGTGGCAGCTGTCATAAGTGCATGTTCCAGCAATTAAGTGCCGGTTCCAAGCACTGGAAAACACAGGCTCAAATTAAGCACTGGCAGAGAGGTAGCATGACCATTTTTTAGGGTCTTGTACTCTACTTGATTGTTTGTCCTGCAGTTATCCCTGGGCCAGGTAAACCCGGTGTTGCACAGGTGTTTGCCAATGCCCATATAAGACAATAACCAGAAATGACAACCCTGCTACTTAAACTTCAGGGTTGAAGAGAAGATTGTTGCAGGACGATCTAATTCCAGCTTCTCATTTTACCAGATGGTGGATGACACAGTTAATCTCCCCTTGCGTCAGTGTATTGATCTCAAATGGTATGAGATCTTATAGCTCAGCAGGGGATATGTTATATATAATCATGTCTTCTGCATTATGTGCCTTTCTATTTGTAAATCTTAACTCTGTTTTTAATGCACGAAGCGCTAGGCTGCTCCCTCATTCCCCCCCACTCACCTGACTCAGCCGATTGAGGTCTTGGGCAGGAGAGACACCTGACTACCCCAGAGACGGCCGGTGGAGCGAGCTGCCATCTTGGGAGTAGAGAAGGGTGGCGGGCTAGTTGTGGAGCAGCGCGGAGGGTACAAAAACACATGTCAGGGCGCACGCGCAGCAGACGCGCACAGCGGGCGCGACGCGGTTGCGCCAAAGGCGTGCCAAAGGCAAGCACGTCTGCGCCCGTCCGCGCCCGACCGAGCCCAGAGACCACAAACCCTTCCCGTTTTAAGGGAAACTCTTCTCCTGCCCCTCGAATCTCATACACTGGTAATGCCCTAAGGAGGCTTAGAAGGAGGGAACCAGACAAACCCCAAAACCACCAGACTTGCCTGCAGAAATTTCCGAGAATACTGGAGGGACCTGAGGCCTGTAGCCATTGTCACTTCCAAAGTATCCTGGGGCCTATCAACCCGCAGATTAAAAACAACGTAAGGGAGCAAAATGTCTGTGGCCTTAAATGCATTTTATGTAATGTGAGGTCTCTGGCTAGGCATCCTTTTGAAATCTGGGATATGATCTCATCGCATTCCCCAGATATTTGCTTTCTCACTGAAACCTGGCTAAACGCCACCAACTATCCACTTATTGAAGTGGCCATCCCCGATAAATATACTTTTCTACATCTGGATAGGGAGGGAAAGACAGGCGGTGGGATAGCAATAGCCTTTAAGAATCACATTTCTATAAACTGGATTACCACACTAAGAAATGATAGCATGGAATTAGGATTTTTTAAGATCACAACCTCACCCACAGACAGCTGGAATGGTGCTTTATTATATTGACCTCCCGTCTTGAAGACAGATTTTGTTGATAAACTGACAGAATTAATCGCTATGCATGTGCTTGGTGCTAATAAATTCCTCCTATTGGGGGATTTTAATTTCTATGGTGAAAATTCAATGAGTTTGAAGGTGAATAAACTCATGTCCACTCATGACCTGTTGGGGTTGTCCCAAAGAGTGACTGGTCCTACCCACTCTGGGGGACATACTCTAGACCTTATTTTCTCCAATATTGGCAATCTGACCTGCAACCCCCCAGAACTTATTACATGGTCTGACCATGCGCTGGTCGGCTTTACCATCAAACTACCCTGCCCTAAGATCACCATATTAAATACGGGTAAGAAGCGAATCATACACAGACCCTGGCTCAATCTCTCAGTTGAAGCCTTTGAGGAGGTCTTCCAATCAGAAGTGGGCAAAAAAGATTGGGAAAATGAGCTAACTTTGGAGGGCTTTAACAAGGCGTTTGAAACGGCATTGGATGTTGTGATCCCTAATAAAAAGATGGTCCAGTTACACAACCGCCCTTCGGCCCCCTGGTACACCAGTGAACTCAGGACCGAAAATTCCAAATGCAAAAGACTGGAGAGAGTCTGGCGCACCAGTAAAGCAATACCTGATAGGATGCAATTCAAACAAGTCTTGAACATCTACCACTCCAACTTAAAAATGGCAAGACGCCAATTCATTCTCAACCAAACTGAAGGTGCGGCCAATACCCCCAAAGCCCTTTTTAACATTGTAAAGGATTTTGTGACTCCTCATGCTTGCAGGCAATCCCCTTTAGAAACTCAAGACTTTTGTGATCATCTTGCTAGCTACTTCCAAGAAAATATTATTAGAATATATGAGAACTTCCCAGGGAAAAGCGCCCACGTACTGGATAGCCCGAGCAAGGACAGGACACACCCTGGGCTGTTTTGACCCAATTACCCTAGAGGATGTCTTAATAGCACTGGCCTCAGCTAAATCGGGCTCACCAACCGATCTCTGTCCACCAAAGACTATGGCTCTTCTAGCCACCAGTTATGCGCCAGCTATTCTCCAACTATTCAATTCATCCATTTCATCCGGGGTTATCCCAAGTACTTGGAAGGAAGCTTTTGTGCGTCCTATCCTGAAGAAACCAACGGCAGATCCACGAGAACTCGGCAATTACCGCCCGATCTCCCTCCTACCTTTACTGGCTAAGATGCTGGAGAGCAACAAGCAACTAACTAAGCAACAAGCAACTAAGTCAATACCTGGAGCAAAACGAAATTTTAGACCCCTCATAATCAGGATTACGGCCGGGTTTTAGCACAGAAACCGCCATATAAGCAGTCGCTGACTCGCTTACATTAGAAACAGATAAAGGTGGATCAGCAATACTGTTACTATTAGACCTCTCCGCAGCATTTGACACCATTTCACATATAATGCTAGCGGAGAGACTGGCTTCTTGTGGAATCCAGAGAACAGCACTAAAATGGTTACACAACTTCATGTCCGGCAGAACACAAACAGTCATGCTTGGTTCTTATCTTTCAAACCCAATTAGCCTGGACAGAGGTGTCCCTCAGGGCTCCTGCCTAAGCCCTACCTTGTTCAACATTTATATGTCTCCTCTGGCAGAGATTGCAGAACAACAGGGCTTTGAGATCATCTCTTATGCAGATGATACTCAGCTCATGTTCCAGATCGGCATGGATACAGTAGTTGAGAAAGCATGGTTTGCCAAAGGTATGCTTGTAATCTTCGACTGGATGACGCAGAATTGTCTCCAGCTAAATCCAGGTAAGACCGAGATGATGCTAATGGGCAAAGCCGCAGCTAGTTGGCAGCAGCCCCAGTCCCTACCCAATGTGTTAAAAACCTAGGGCTGAAACTTGATCAGCCTTTATCTATGAAACAAGGTGGTAACACGCTGTTTCTTATATTATTTCTAGCATTTGTAGTTATGAGGCGTTTCTCTGGCACGTATCTTTGGTCTTGGCATTCCAAGAGCAACACGTTACTTTGATCTTTTAGGTAGGTGTTCAAATTGTGTAGTTTCTAACATTTAGTAAAAGTATTCGGCATTATGTAATGGAATTATTTTCACCTTGCTAGATACACGCAGCTCACATATGTTTGGTTTAGCCAGTAGACATCAGGTGAATTATTTCCAACTCAGGCATGCTCTGTCCGTATCATGGAAAGTACCGCTGTGCATTTTTCACATTCTCATTTGCTGTTTCCCTCTATTTTTGCTATTTCGTTCCCTGCTTCCTGAAGTACATAATTCAGTAGCCTATAGGTATAGGTATACTCCAGTTGAGGCAGTAGTAGGCCATAATTTCATTGTAGTTTTTCCCTAGTAGTTTTTTCCTCATGTTTTTATCTGCTCTGTATTTAGGTCATTCACAGAATCTTTGCTAGTAGTGAAAGGGCCATTTCTTCTTGTCAGGAAGATGTAGGTCATTCTGGATAGCTATCCAGGTGGGCGTACTTTGTAGAAACCGATGAAGCAACCTTATTATGGTATTGTACTTATATCTTGAGTTGCAGGTATAACACGGAAAGTCAGTGACTTTAACACTGTATAAATTAATAATGTTCTTATTTGTGGACTCCCTCCCATATGTGTCTCCATTTTCAGACTGTTGTTACCATTTTTAATTTTTGATCATGCTGATTAGCTCTTTGTATATTTTAGGATTTCGCCCCCGAAGAAGGGTACCTTCAGGTCCCGAAATGCATTGGGCATCGTTACTCCAGAAAATCTATGTGTATTGATACATGAATATATTTGGATATTGTTTTTCTACTTTTCAGTAATACATTGATAGTGATCTTGACATGTACTTATTTATACCTTCATGTATAATGTGTTGATCTACATGTATCACAGGTGTAAAATAGGTGCAATGTATATATTTGTATATGTTGGATAAATAGTTCTATATCAGAAAATTATAATAGAGCATATTATTCTACAACACTTGTTTTGTGCATAATTTCATTTATATTTTCTTGTAATTTGTTGGAAAATAGACATTTTCCCGTAGGAACAGTGCTCACCACAAGTAGGCTTCCTCTACTTAACTACTACCATTTATCTATGAAAGACCACATTGCCGCAAAAACTAGCTCATGCCACTATAGCCTGCGTCTGCTGCACAAAATCCTCTTTTTTATGCCGACAACCCAGTGAAAAACCCTGGTCCAGGCTATGGTCATCAGCCGACTGGATTATGGCAATGCTCTGTTGGCAGGGGTTGGAGAGACCCTGCTGAACAAACTACAGGTGATTCAAAACACTGCAGCTAGAATGGTATTGAATCACCCAGCGGGCACCGCATCGGCTCCATTACTACGCAAACTCCACTAGCTACCAGTGAGAAAAAGATCACACTTTAAGATCTGCTGTCTCACTTATACAGCACTTAAAGGAAGAGGCCCCAAATACCTCCAAAAGAGACTTAACAAATATGTACCTCATAGAAACCTTAGGTCGAGGGCGCAAGATCTCCTACAAATTCCACGCATAAGGCTGTGTCGCTCTGGAGGAAAATCCTTCTCGTACCTAGCTCCAAGGTACTGGAACGAGTTACCAGATTTCCTTCGCAAGATGAACATCTACAGCACATTCAGGAAACAATTTAAAGCCTTCCTATTCTAGTTTCATTTGCTCCCATTTCAGCTGCAAGAATATTGCTAGGCAGCGCCGAGATGCCCCCGGGCGAGTCGAGCGCTATACAAAAGGAAATAACATAACATAAATAACATTACACACATCACTTGTTTTTCATTCTGTACCAGCCAAATGGCTGCGGTTAGCCTTACTGCCCATTACCCTGGAAATCCGGCTAAGACCTGCAGAGGACTTCTTCTACTAAGGTTTTACATATCTCCTTCTCCCATGTGGTGACTGTACACAGAAACAGTTTTTGGAGACAGTCTCAAAGCAAGGTTTGATTAGACATCTCTTCTAGTAATTCCTTTTGAACAATTTTACAAGACTCATGATCATTTGCGCATAAAATGGAACTACTAAAAGTGGCATGCAGCAGTCAAAAACACCCACGAATAAAATTCATGTAGGTCACTTGTTCAGACCTGACATGGCTAATACACCCTTACCCCTCCCAACGTGATAAAATGCTGTTGGGCGATGCCTTATTATTGTCCAATAATCTGCAACAATTCAAGTTATGTTGTACTCTATGTATATTACAGTCTTTAGCAACAAAAAAATGAAGTTCTAGATTTATTTTCTACTTAATATATCTCATGCTGATTGCTTGTTTTGTTTTTAAGTTGATTGTACTTACGAAATTATTTGTCAATATTTGTTTGTTTGCTTATATTACTTAAAAAGGACGAAAACGTAGGCAACCAACATAAAATATGGATGTGCACCGAGCCAAAAAAGCTGGCCAGTGGACTTGAGTGCACAGTAAAGGATTGTTAGTAAAGGAACAATGCATTTGCAGCTATAAGAAAATCAATACTTTCCATCATATTACTTTGGAAAATCCTCAGTGGCAAAAATTGACACGTACTGATGTGCTACATTTTATTTCAGCTAGTGGCAACTGCGAAAGGCTGACTTAACGTAAGGCAAAGCATGTAACATTCGAGTTTTACTGATATGACATTAGCAAAGTTTTTCAATAGGCAACTTACTCAAACATAATATAAAGCATTGCTGTCGCATGAGGCTACAGCTTTCCTTTGAGACAGATGTTTCTAAGGAGTTTGGTTGGGTTTGGTGCTTGTGTCATTCATTTTCTGCAAAAGAGGAAACGCTCAATGTTGGCAAATATGGGTTTAACTGTAGCATAGCTAAGCTAAACTGAAAAAAGAAATTCACATTTAAAAAGTATTAAAAACAAGATTTCAAATTCGTATCTTTAATTTTATGCACCTAAAAGCAGACCTCCTTGAGCCGCATTTAAAAACTGAAGCCATTTGGGTGACCCTTTGCAAATCAAGCCATCACATTTAAGCTCTAGATGATTCCTTTTAAAATATTTGTTTTCAACCTATGGCCGAATATAGCAAATCAATTATCAATGTTGTCGTCCAGGAAGGATAGGTCCACGCCACTGTTCAAATCTATTTTTGTAGTTTTAGCTTTGCTCTGAAAAGATGCAGTGCTCTCCAAGGAGACAGCTAATTACAGGGTTGCTGCCAATACCCCAAAAGTAAAGTGCTGGGAAATTTACAGTGCCTCCTCTGGGAAAATATAGTCACGCCCCATTTCACCTGTCAGTATTCCAGTACATGGCATGAAAATGGAACTGTTGAGATATATTCTGTAGAAAGAGCATATGATGGACGGAATGCTGAACAAATCAAACATTCATCCCCAGTCACAGATCTGAGTTAAATTCATCGGTTTTTTCCTTGCTATGGTATTTCAATTTGGACCCATCCATATGCAAACAAGTCTTGACCCTGCTCCCCATGGGAAAAGTTCAGCTGAACTGCCAAGCCAGGTCCTCCCTGGATCAGAAACAAGCATTCTGGGACCGGTTTTGGGGTATCAGCCAGACTAGCTTGACTAGGGTGATAAATGCAAAAAGAACAGATGATGGACAGAATGCTGAACAAATCAAACATTCACCCAAATCACAGATCTTGGTTAAATCCATTGTTTTTTGCTCGCTATACCATTGAAGTTTGGACCCAGCCATGTGCAAATCAGTCTTGACCTTGCTCCCCATGGGAACAGTCCAGCCCGAACAGCCCAGCTAGGTCCTCCCTGAACCACAAACAAGCATTCTGGGCCTGGTTTCGGGGTATCACCTCATATCAGCCAGGCTAGCTTGAATCCTGTGGTGTAGTGAGCACGAGACCCACCTCTAGGCATACCCTTCCCACTTAGGGCGACAAATGCAGAAGGAACAGATGATGGACGGAATGCTGAACAAGTCAAACATTCACCCCCAGTCACAGATCTGGGATAAATGTATCTTTTTTTTGCTCTCCTTGCCATTCCAGTTTGGACCCAGCCATATGCAAATCAGTCTTGACCCTGTGCCCCATGGGAACAGTCCAGCCCGTAACTGCCAAGCCAGGTCCTAACTGGACCAGAATCAAGCATCCGGGGAATGGTCCAGGGTCACTCCTCATCAGCCAGGCTAGCTTGAACCCAGGGGCATAGCGAGCACATCACATGACCCACAACGGAATACTGAATACTGTCAAACATATTCCTCCAGTCACAGATATGAGTTAAACCAATGGTTTGTTTTCTCACAATGCCACCCCAGTTTAGAACAGCCATATGCAAATCAGTCTTGACCTTGATCCCCATGGAAACAGTCCAGCCCGAACTCCTAGGCCAGATCCTCTCTGGACTGTAAAACAAGCATACTGAGACCGGTTTTGTGGTATCACCAATATTCAGCCAGGCTAGTTTGAACCCAGTGGCATAGCGAGCATAGGAAAAACATATGCAGCCTTTCTATCTATAAACGTTACGCACAGTTTAAGGATGTTGCTTTCATTGTTTTGACCTTTTCTGACATGATGATGCGGGAGGTCAATAGTCTTCAGCCTTGCGAAAATTTGATTTAGGCCTGAAGCAGCCATTGTCAGAGGCAGGTATCTGGACCATTCCATTTCTCTCCCTCCTCAAACAGCAGCACTTCCTAAAACTTCCTTAAACAGTAATAAAAATACATTCAGGGAATCGCTTAACCACAGAGCAGCTCCTACCTGCACAGCAGAGTACTGCATCCATTAGAAGGCAGCTCAGAAATGTCTGGTTGTGGATAGGTTTTGCAGGTCAGGTGTTTACTGATTTCAAGGCCCAGAGTAGTAAATGGCAATGAGGAAAAGACAGGACTGTGCATGCATATATGAGCACTCCACCATCTTCACACACAAACCAGTCACATTTGTCAACTTACACTTCACTCAATTTACAAATTCAATTATATGTAAAATGCAAAATCACTCCAAATCTCACTGTCCGTAAACCAGAGCTTCTTTAAAACAATTCCACATCTCTTAGACCCATACTGTAGCCTCCCCTTCCCTTTCCTACCCCACACACTAGCACAGCAGTGCCACCCACCTCATATCAAAGAGACACTTATAATATTTAATGTATCTGCACTACATATGCAACATGACCAGGGTGCACTATATGCATTCTTGAACAAGTAATGTTCTCAAAGGCAGAAATAAATCATATTTAAATAACTCAAACTGTGCCCTGTGTCTGTCCCTCTATGTTGTTCCTTGATTAATCTCCTTCTTAGCTGCTCAGCCAGAATGAATGTGATGTCTGCGTGGAATGTTGGAATGCTTGATGACAGAGAGAGTAGAATGGTAGTGTGCCTGGTTGAGTGTGGAGAATGACAGTTGAAGAGAGTGGGCTGAGCAGCAACCATGCAGCTCCTGGTGGGACCTTCCATATGATCTTCTTAAGACCTACTAAAGACTTGTATGGAACTTGAAACTAATTACCAATAAACCTCATACATGGATATACTACCTGGCTACTTATGGTCATCTGTGGAATTTACTTTATAAAATTTTGGCGACGAGAATGGGAGGAAAATATTGCAACAATCACAGCAAAATTACCATAGCACGTCTGCTGACCGACAATAACTTCACAACATTTGCTGACTGGTGATGAGTTACATTAATGAGGAGCAAAATAGGATATTGCCATTGGCTCTAAGTTACGTTATAGAGATGATTGGTCACAGGCATGTGGGGCAGCTAGATTGATTAGATGCCATGTGCCTGCTGATATGGACAACTTTTTAGGTCTTTCCAGTTTATCATAAAGTCTGCTTTGGGACAGAGAGGAAAAAGTAAAGGATCCCAGAAAGAGGGACCTTGATCATGTAGGGGTCTACTAAAATACATTTGAATGCCACTGGCTAAGTTGCTTTTGAGAAGTTGGCATATGTAATACATTGGAATAATATTTGGACTAGGCAACTGCCCACTTCAAGGAATAATCCCTACCCTTGTCAGGGTGAACCTTTCAAGTCATTAAATGAACCTGAGATCAACCCACTGGTAGTAATGGCACAGAGCAGGCAGACTTAATTTAGGCCAATGTGTAATGTATGTATGCAGTACCAAAACAGGAATAAAGTAAAAATCCCAAACTATACAATTTCCCAAACTAAATTAGAAAATAGAATAAATAGTAATAATCAAATTGACACAGAAATGACAAAAATCAGATAAGGGGAACTGGAGATATGAATATTTAAAGTGTTAAGCAAGAATGTCACCAATAAGCACGAGGTACCAATGATAGTCTATAGTCGTGATAGACTGGGACCTAGGCACAATTTCAGGCTGACTATGAGGGAGCGCAGGTCGGATACACCAACCAGGATGCTGGTCAAAGTTTTTACTCTTTGACTTAGGGCCAGATTACATATTGGTGGATGGCCCTCTGTTCCACCATGAGAACAGAGTAAATTACTCCATCCCAATGACAGAGGGAAATTCCATCAAATTTACAAATGACAATCAAGCAGGCAGTCATTTATAATGCATTGGCAGCAACTGCCATCATGGCAGTTTTTATCAATGCATCTTGCTGTTTGGTACAGTGCTACATCAGAATGACGCAACCCTACACCAAACATATTATTGTTTTTGGCTTTCAAAAAGAATTTCTTGAGTCTTCTCCCATGGCGGGGGAGCATTATTTGATTTTAACTGGCCCTCACATCTGTGAAATGCCTGGCGGTAACAGACAGTAAAAGAAATGGCTGCCTGAAGGACCATCCTGATTAGGTGGATGGACGTGTAGCCATTTCTCTGAAGGCTCCTACTCTGTTGGGCCATCTGAAAGGTTTGGCTATGGTAATGACTGGGTAGGCACTGCCGTAGCTAAACCAAAGGTACGCCCACATTTAAATCTGATGGGTGGACCTTCACGTTGGTGGTATTTATTTATTTATTTATTTAGGATTTTGTAGAGCGCACAGCTACCTCCGACGGAGGTGTCCCGGCGCTGAAGACTTGATCTCAAAAGGGTCGAGAAGGAGGTAAGTAGTAACATTAGATCTGGGAGAATAACCAGGTCTTTAGTTTTTTCCGGAATTGGGGTTCGGATGTCAGGAATCTTAACTCTGTGGGTAGCTGATTCCACAATTTGGAAGTGGCTACTGCCAGGGCCCTTCCACCTGTACATGTAAGGCGAAAGCGGGGGCAGACCATGAGGCGGAGATGATTGGATCTTAGGTTTCGTGGTGCTTGTGAAAACCTCATTCTCCTACGTAGGTAGGTAGGGCCTCGATCATTTAGCGCTCTGAAGGCCAGTGTTAAGGCCTTGAATTGAATGCAGAGTTTTATTGGGAGCCAATTGAGTTTGATCAGGTGGGGTGAGATGGAATGACGGTAGGGGATGTTGCAGACTAGCCTAGCCGCAGCATTCTGGACTTTTTGAAGTTGGTTAATGAGGTAAGTAGGGGCGCCTACATATAAGCTGTTGGCGTAGTCCAGGTGAGCGGTGATGAGGGCATGAACTACCGTCTTTCGGGACTCAAGTGGTAGGTAGGGGATGATTTTTTTTATCATTCGAAGTTTCCCAAAACAGGCTGAGGTGACTTTGTTGATTTGAGTCTTACAGGAGAGGGAGGTGTTAAATTGAAAGCCAAGGTTTCGGGCGGTTTGAACTGGTTCCGGGGGGGGTCGAGTTCAGATGGCCACCAGAGATTGAAGGGTACCGGTGATTTTTGGTTAAAAAACAGGACCTCGGTCTTGTCTGTATTGAGCTTCAGGTTATTGGCAGACATCCAGGCGGCGATGTTAAGCATACAGAGGCGAAAGTTGTTAAAAGATTTTTCAGTGTGGTCTTTGAAGAAGAACACCAGTTGGGTGTCGTCAGCGTAGAAGGTTACTTTGACGCCACAGGATTCAACCACTTTTGCCAGAGGTTTGAGGTATACATTAAAGAGGAGGGGGCTAAGGACAGAGCCCTGTGGGACGCCCCAGATCAGCTCTTTTTTGGAGGAGAGAAATGGTCCCAACATTACTTGCTGTATTCTATTTGTGAGAAAAGATTTTATCCATGCGAGAGGGGGCCCGTCAATACCAACTTCTTGCAGGCGCGTCAGAAGTTTGTCGTGGGAGATGGTATCAAACGCAGCGGATAGGTCGAGGAGGACCAACATGGCCTCCTCTCCCCTGTCCGTGCATTTGCGGATCGATTCGGATACCTCGAGTAGCGCCGACTCAGTACTATAGTCTGGTCTGAAGCCTGATTGGTTGTCGTGGAATAAGGAGTTGGATTCCAGGTAGTGGGACAGTTGTTTTTGGATGGCTTTTTCAAGAACTTTCGCTGGCTTGGGTAGAAGTGAGATCGGTTGGTAGTTGTTTAGACAGGAAGTATCCACACCGTTTTTTTTTTTAAGTGGAATTAGCATGGCGTGTTTCCAGGCGGAGGGAACAACCCCAGTGAGTAGAGAGGAATTCCAGATGTCGAGTAGAGGGTCAATGATGATAGGGGCAATTTCGTTCATGATAAGGGCTGGGGTTGGGTCCAGAGGTGAACCAGATTTACATTCCTGAAATAGTTTTAGAGCCAGCTCTTTGGTGAGCGGTTGGAATGCAGTGAATGCATGAGTGTTGTTGGAGGTTGGGTTTTTGGAAATCTCAGAATCTTTCTGTGGAATCGCTGACGCTATGTTGGCAATTTTTTCTTCGAAGAAGTTGGATAGGTTTTCACACAGTGTCTGGGACATGGGCACTGGAGTGGAAAAAGCGCTGGGGTGGGTGAATTCTTTCACTATATTGAAGAGGGCCTTGGTCGATTTTTTTGCTTTGGCAATTGTTTCGGAAAAATAGGTGGTCATGGATTGACGTTTGAGTTGGCGAAACTTTTTAAGGCTTTGCCGATAAAGGGTCTTGGCTCCTAGGTCATAGTTCTGTCTCCATAGTCGTTCCATCTTTTTGCACATGCTTCTATGTGCCCGTAGTTCTTCAGTAAACCATGGGGCCGATGGTTGTTGTCTACGGGAGGTGAGGCTTTGAAGAGGGGCGACATTCTCGATAGTGATTGTTAGGTCGCTATTAAATGTACGAACCGCTTCGTTGAGGTTGTCCGGGAGAGGGTTTAAACTATTATGGTAGTTTTGCTCTCGGGCAGTAAGTGTAAGTTTGTGCCATTTTCTGCCCTGAGATCTGATGGAGGATTCCTGTTTTGTGGTACGAGTTAAGGGTAACTCGAAGGGAATAAGAAAATGGTCGGACCATGACAGAGGTTGGGGGGGAAGGATTTTGAGTTTATCACTGTTCGAGAAAATAAGGTCGAGGGTATGACCCTCTGTATGAGTGGGGCCTGTTACTTTTTGCGTCAGGTTAATGTTTTGCATAGATTCAAGGAGTAGAGATGCGCGATTACAGCTACTTATATCGACGTGGTGGTTAAAGTCTCCTAGTACCATGAAATTAGGGTGTTTAAGGGAGAGATCTTCCGCAACGGCCAATAGCTCTAGAACAGCGGGTTGAGGGGTGTGCGGGGGGTTATAGACCAAAATCCCTGAACAAATAGCTGTTGTGGAGTCGGTGATTGAGAAGTATAAGGCTTCAATAGGATTGATGTTTAAGATTTTTCTTGAGGTGATTTTCAGGTGATTCTTTAGGATCACCGCGATTCCTCCTCCTGTTTTGGGGCCTTCACGGCTGAGTCCCGTGAATCTGTAATCAGTGGGTAGAGCTAGGGCGATGTCAGGGTTGGAGGAGTCTTTGATCCAAGTCTCTGTTAGGAATAATGCATCCCAGGATGAGGTGGACAGTAACAGCCAGATGTCATTACTGTGGCTGGGTAGAGAGCGGCAATTCACCAGACCCATGGAGTAGGTGTTGGTGGCGGGGGGCTGCTTGGTTGCTGGTATACTGTTCTTGGTACGGGTCCAGTCGGGACAGAGGGAGAAGGGACAGTTTGGACATTTGTGTCGGAAGGGACTAGGTAGAGGGAGGCTGCAGGTGATGGGAGATGAGCAGGATGTCTTACCTAGGTCTAGTAGCTGTGTGCTGGTCCACGTAAGTCTCGGTGCCGGTGATGGACTGACGGCCTGGCTGGCCCTAGGCCCGGAGCTGGCGCGGACGGGCGCAGACGGGCTTGCCTTAGGCGCGCCTTCGGCGCGCAAACGTCGCGCCCGCTGCGCTCGCCCGCTGCGCTCGCCCGCTGCGCGCTCGGTATATACACATATTTTATAGAGAGGAGAAGTCTTGGTAGTAGGGCGTGGCCTCGTAAAAGGGGCGTGGCCTCAGAGTGCGGCGGGAAATGGCGGCAATGTTTGTTTTCCCTGCGAGCCCTCGGCAGCGCTAAGATCCGCTGTGAGGCTGTGGGCGGTAAGATGGAGATGTGAGACGGTGAGGTTTTTCAAATCAACACACACGCATTCACACAGGTCTGTCAGATCGTAATTTTACAAAGAACAAGTTATCCTGACTCTCAAAGTTTAGTTTTTAAAAGAGCGAGTGCTCGTGCCTGTAGCTCCCGGCTTCCGCCTCAGGAGAAAAGGTCTTCTGACCAGATGCTTGAATTCTGCGCCTTAAGTACTCAGGGGGCGTGGTCTCGTAAAAAGGGGCGTGGCCTCAGAGTGCGGCGGGAAATGGCGGCAATGTTTGTTTTCCCTGCGAGCCCTCGGCAGTGCTAAGATCCGCTGTGAGGCTGTGGGCGGTGAGATGGAGATGTGAGACGGTGAGGTTTTTCAAAGCAGCACACACGCACTCACACAGGTCTGTCAGATCGTAATTTTACAAAGAACAAGTTATAGTGACTCTCAAAGTTTAGTTTTTAAAAGAGCGAGTGCTCGTGCCTGTAGCTCCCGGCTTCCGCCTCAGGAGAAAAGGTCTTCTGACCAGATGCTTGAATTCTGCGCCTTAAGTACTCAGGGGGCGTGGCCTTGTAAAAAGGGGCGTGGCCTCAGAGTGCAGCGGGAAATGGCGGCAATGTTTGTTTTCCCTGCGAGCCCTCGGCAGCGCTAAGATCCGCTGTGAGGCTGTGGGCGGTGAGATGGAGATGTGAGACGGTGAGGTTTTTCAAATCAACACACACGAATTCACACAGGTCTGTCAGATCGTAATTTTACAAAGAACAAGTTATCGTGACTCTCAAAGTTTAGTTTTTAAAAGAGCGAGTGCTCGTGCCTGTAGCTTCCGGCTTCCGCCTCCACTGTGTCCTCTGTCCACTGTCCACTGTGTCCTCCACTGCGATTACAATGGAGTATACATGCTCCCAACATTCAAATTGTACCCTCAGTCTTTAAATTTCCCAACCAACCACAGAGGTACACATGTACGATCACAAGCACTTAGAAGAGGCACTCACAGGGTGTCAGAAAGAGACAAACCGCACAGTCTAGTCCAGGCCTGATTACCACTGGTCAGCTGGATACTTCCAAGAAAAGGCCCCATGCTGCTGATAGTATTTCTGTAGCCACACAGGAGATCAGCCAATTGACCTTGGAGTCCACTTCTTTTGTCCGGGTACAAGAGAAACCAGGTCTAGTGGTTTATGGCTCCTCTCAGGTCACAGATCCCAGGTCCAGTCCTTTTCTGATCTTCCATAGGTACATACGTGCCTGGCTGGTCACCGTCCCCCCCAAACACAACGCTGCCATTGCAGTATTGTGATTGGCTTAGGAGAGGGACGGGAGGCTGCCTGTGGATGCTTCGTATTCAGGAGAGCAACAGGAAAACGCAGGACCCGGCCAGGAGCTGAGGCGGCGCGGGACCTGGGAAGGTAAGTTTTATTTTATTTTAATTAACCCCCGCGAACCCCCGTGCATGCCCCCTCACCTGCCTCCCCACCCGTGAGTCATGCCGGCCACGACTGGTTGAGGGGGCTGTTTTTGTTGTTCTCTGTGGGCAGCATTATCCTCCATTTTGCAACTGCCATTTTTAAAATATAGAATGTTTGCCTCCAGCTAACGGTAACCCTAATGACCCAAACGGTTGTATGTCAGTACAACGCATGCTTTTACCCCGCATTCCATTACAACGCGGGATTACAACGCAAGTCATTACAACGACTTGCGTGGGGGGCGCTGGATAGTGGAATAGTTTAATTTTCTATTCTAACTCCAGTCTCCGTGGATAGTAGGGAAGGTGTTGGATAGAAAATTAAACTATTCCCTATCCAACAGCGCCCTCCAGCGAAAGTCGTTGTAACGACTTTCGTTGTAATCCCCACGTTGTAATGGTATTGGGTGGTAATAGTTGCGTCGTAAAGGATGTTCCCTACCCAAAGTATTCTCTGCATGCGTGCATTCAGAAGATCACGGTCAGTATCACAAAACATTTCTATTCATTAGAAAATAAACTCAGAGTTCCCCCATCTGCTCCAGGATGCTGAAGTTAGTTTAGAATGCAAGGTCAGTAAGCATCACCACTAAACGCAGACACCGCAGTGCAAATACCGTAAGGCTATCTACAACAGGGGCCTGTGTAGAAGAGCTAAAGGGGGCAGCCAACTTGACCAATAGCTGGGCATGGTGGCTTAGTGGACTAATGTGCCCACTGTAGGGGCCTGTGTTCAACCTCTTGGTCACAGGTTAAAATCCAGACTTGTCCAGTTAGCCTTTCATCCTTCTGAGGTTGATAAAATGAGTACCATTGAGTCGGGTAACAATAAACCTCTTTTATTTAGTGCCAAGATATTGGGTGAATGTGCTCTTACCAATACACATGTTGTGTCAATACACCCTTTAGGGTTAAGAGCCCTATTGATGATTCTCTGCAAACTCAGGCTATGTCTGTGAACTGTAGCACAGACTGAAACACATGCAACAACGCCAAGACAGAAACAAACAGACGTCAAGGCAAGACAGTTGATATGAAGAGTACTCCCTAGGCCGCAACCCCAGCGCAAGCCACATGCAACCATCCAACACGAGTCCAATTTTGAGCGCTGGAGTCTTCCATGTTAAGTGTACACAAAATGAAGTAAAGGCATGAAAGGCATGAATAGGAAGAAACAGACTATTGAACAAGCACCAAAGGAAGGATACAAGGCAATGCCTAGGATAGATGAGGCTAACATATCACTTGAAGACAAGGTGGAGGTCATGACAGAGGCAGTGAATACCTTTACCATATCCTGCAGGAGGAATCAGTCCTGCAAATGTGCAGGCACCCTCCTTAACCTATCCAATTGGATACATTTGGTAAGTTGATAGACAGCCTTTCGAACGCAGAGATGGGCCACTATAATTGTGATGTGGCCGGTGGACTGGTGGAGGTGAAAGCCGTTCTTGAGGAGCTGCAGACCACACAAATAGTTAGTAGTATGGAAGGGGCAGTACCAGGGATTGAAGGCTCTTCCAGTCTCAGGAGGATATCAGTACAGGAGCAACAAAGCATATGTTGCAGTAGGAACCAGCTGGTGCTGATGATGTAT
This sequence comes from Lissotriton vulgaris, assembly GCF_964263255.1. NCBI lineage: Eukaryota > Metazoa > Chordata > Amphibia > Caudata > Salamandridae > Lissotriton > Lissotriton vulgaris. The sequence goes on along the minus strand of NC_141694.1, from coordinate 1,612,722,631 downwards.
TAAGAGTCAATGGAGAAGCACCATCTGAGTGGCCCAGTGTTGGCTGTGATAGTAAAAGGCATGGATGAACATCCTATTATTCAACTTATTTTGTATGTTTAACCTTTATTTTGTATATTGAGTATATGCATTTGCTTACATAAAGGGATACATGCCAATACTGGCGGAATTTATATCTTAATCTTTGTGCCTGAAAATAAAAATATTGTTTGTTACTAGCAAATCCATTTTATTTAGTGCTTAAATAATTGTTTTCATGGTCAACAGTCACCTAAAAAATTTAATGCATGCAACGTCTGTCTATCATGCCCTTGTTCCTTCTACAGCCCTAGCTGTATCCTGTTCTTGTGTAGTGGTTGACGGGATATCAGCCTCCAAATCAGTGTCTTGTGGCACTCTTGTACGAACCCTTCTAGTTAGAATGTTGTGTCATCTATATTCTTCTGACTGTCGTTATTGTATGCTTTATGCTACTGAGCTGGAATTTATTTGGATGCGTTAATTTATTTGTCGTAATTCTTTACGTTAATAAAATGTTCTTGTTTTTGCATTTACTGGGATGATTATTAACTTGTAATAAACACACTTAACTTTAGTTACCGATTCCTGGTCCTCATTGAGTGGCCAAATGGGCTACACAAACTTTAAATTGTTTATTTGAATGTTGACTCCCTTTTACCTGTCAGTCAACTAAAAAGATCTATCAGGTGAGATATGTTGAACACTTCCAGCGCTCTACCAGTGGCAAATTGCATTTGCAAAATGTGTGTTTTGCAACCATAACTCATTTGCATGTTGGCACTAACCTTGTGTCTTGTGCATCCAACATGAAAGATGCAAGTCCACTTCGCCCTCCAAATGCCCAACAGGCCACAGAAGGAAACTTGTGGCGCAGGAGCATCCAAAAGGGAAAGGGGAATGGAATAAGACACAGAAGGAACTGGCTCGGGATTTGTTAAACCACACTATCTTGCCCGTCTCTCTATCGACTCAGTGCCACTGGACTGCTGACGCCTGCACACCAGAAAACACCATGAACAATGTGTGGCACAAATAATTACCATTAGTTAACAACATGTTATGAAACACACAATAGTCACACTGCTAGGCCAACAAGTAATACCTAACATATTGTGCGTAACTCCGCTGTCGTGCACTGTTGTGGAAACAGAAACAAGTCCTCAGCTTCTTCCTGGAAAACAAAAGAATCTATGAGTGTGCTTTACAAATCCAAGGAATCAAAGGCCCTTTTGGTTCTTTCTATCCATTTATCCTGTAATCCTAGGACGTAATTGCAGGCAATAGTTTCTTCACAACTATCTGTTTTTGAAGGCAACTGTTCTTTCACAGCTGACAATTTACAGCAACATTTATGTATCAATCTACTTTAAAGTCCTAACCTTGTGCACAAATGCACACCAAGAATGAATGTTTGACAACGCCACTCTTAATCAGCCAATATACTGTTAGTATTTTTACTCAAATCGGAATTTGTCTGAATTTGCATACATGTATAAAGAAAGGTGACTGTCCTTAATTGTTGATCTCAAGGTTTTCTGACATTCTTGCCTTTCTTTCAGAATTTTCCTCCTGGTTGCCAGCATCAGAAAATATAATCTGGCAGCGAGATCTGTAGGATATTCAGGAAAATGGTCAGGTGGAACTGCACCTGTCTCTCTCTTTGTCTCACATTCAATTGACTAGAGAAGGCTCAGAGGATCAGGAGTGGTCTTTTGCACTGAGGAGATCCAAGGTAGCTGTTGGCATTTGGAAGTAAGGTGGGGGCTTGGTTTTAACCCCTTCGCTGCGGCGGCTATTCCGCCGCAGCGCTAAGGGGGCGGGGGGGCCGCGCGGCGGGCGCATGCTGGTGACGGAACCGCTCCGACACCAGCCGCGGTTGAGCTGTGCTCATGACGGAGCGGTTCCGTCATGGCCCCGCCCGCTCAATAGAACGTGCCGCGCAGGCGCAAAATCAGCGCCGCACAGGCGCGGCGGCCGGGCCACGCTGAGATCAGGCCCGGGACCAGGGTTCAATTCCCGACGCGGCAGGGTCTTGAGCCCAAAAATGTCCACGGACTCGGTAATTCTCGCTTCGGTGCCTACTCGAATCACAGGTTCACACTCTGCAACTCTGGGCAATAGCTTGCTTAATCTCCACAACGGCCCCCCGCGGGGGGATGCCTGGCTTTCACCTTGGGGATACCAAGTATGGGCTATCTCACAGGGAAAAACCAGGACGGGTTCCCAATGCAAAGCGCTTTGAGACCTAGTGGTGATATTGCGCTATATAAAAACCCATCCATCCCATCCATGACGGAACCGCTCCGACATCAGCACAGCGCCACCGCGGCTGATGACGAAGCAGTTCCGTCATCAGCATGGAACGAGTTAAAGCCCAGGAGGTCTCCAGCACAAACAATCATGATTAGCCCATGCTCAAGACAGATGCCAAATGCATCCACTGAACCCACTCATGTGTAACACATGGTCCAAGGCAAGACAGCGTTCCCGCACCAGAACGTGTCTCTCAATGCCCGCTCTTTCTTGTTGCATGAGGTGGGGGAGAGGTGTAACCCAGAGTGGGCACTGCCTCTAGAACCTTGCAGTGCAACAGTATAGCCGAACTGGGCTGTGCTCTCTCAGTTCGAGACATTGCGAATTCTTGGTACATCAAAATTGTGATTCACTATTTGGAAATCACTAATTAACCTACATACAGTGGCCAAAATGCAGGACTCATGAAAACATGTAAACCACCCAGTCAGTCCACGCCACATCAAGATATTTGATAAATCACTGGGATTCTTCTGTTAGCTGTACTTTATTTATTCCACAAATGCATTCAGAAATTACCATTTAAAATGGCAGTGAGAGCCCCTGAGAGTAATTTTCTTAGTGGTGCAATATGGCAGCATATGCAGGCTTGTGAATGCGGTAATTTCTCTTAGCTTTTTAAATGGGCAATGAGATCTGACTAAAGCCACATTGACAGCCATGAGTACCACGCGAAATTGAACAAACGGGAGCGAATGCCTACACACAGCAAAACATAGACAACCCTTAAATAGATCTTTAATTTTTATATAGAAGGAAAGTATCATGTAATGGCGATTGATCATAATTGGTTACTGGGTATACGAAAGAGCATATTTACAAACCCCTTCACACTGGAATGTCACTTTTTATGACATTCCTTTGGTGACCAACCCTTTGCCTTATTTACAATGTGGCTTAACGACACCTTGTAAATAAGGCCCCCTTAGCATGCAAGGGGCGTGCAATGGGTGCTGCGGTGGGTGTCCTGCAGCAACACCCTTTGATTTTGACGCTGTTCCCTGTTTATAAGGGTGGGGTAAATAGGAGGCAGCTCCAAAATTATGACCAGGGAAAACCTGGTCTCAACATGGCCAAAAGAGGAGAAATGCTTAATTTCTCCTCATTTTTGCTGTTTCAATGTCTGCTGCATTGTGCAGCACACATAGAAACATCAAATCGTCATGAATGATTGTACATGTGCAGGAAGGTGTCCCTTCCTGCACATTAACAATAATTTAAGAGATTACAATTTGCACAATGCAGCACACGTAGAAGTTGCAACTCGCCATTCTGGATTGTTTATGTGCAGGGAGACACCTACCTGCACTTGAACAATCATTCCCCCCAACGCAGACAACAAGGGTACCTGCATTGGAGTGAGGCAGTTAGATTTGTGCCAGCCCTAGGTGAAATGCAGGGATGAGCCACATTCTTGTGAATACGGCGCATCCTTGCGTTTTCAGCATGGCGGAGCTTGGCATTAGCAATGTTTGCTTAATGCCACACTTCGCCATTCCCTTGTGAATATGCCCCAAAGTGTTTAGCATTCTTTAGTGATATATACAAAGGTTCTCTCATTCAAAGACCGGAAGGGATCCTCTCGCAGGAGGCCTGGGATCCGGTGGTGCAGTCTTTCTGGCCCTCACCAGTGCCCGGGTAGGAGGACAGCATGTCCTGCGTGAGCTCTGTCCGGTCCAACTTATGTAAGCGAATCTATTCCTGGATGTGCTAAATTTATCTGATATCTGTGCAAGCGAGGCTGGACACCCAGGTACAGGGATTCCCGTTCACCCGAGGATGAACTATAGAAACAAACGCACGCAGATGACTGCAACATACATCCGACTGAAAACATTCAGGCTGACAGACCAGAGGGAAACGGGTCCTTGGAGTTTTATTTGGAACACTTCCAATTAAGAAATGGAAAGACACCGCAGCTCGTGAGAGCTCTGTGTCCAGTGCTGAAAAGAGAGAGCAAAGTTGGATGAAGGACTTACTCTCAGGCTGCTGCTGAATCAGGATGCTGGGAACCTTTAGAAAGTACCTACAGAAAGTACACTGCAGCAATCGCCCCCCCCCCCCCCCCCCCCGCATTCGCCTCCCATCACTCCTCGTTTTTTTATGTTGCACTAACGAGATAAGCACATACATTCATCACATACATAAAAGGGAATCAGTATGATTAATGGATTGGCGTTTATCTTTAAAATTGCTTAAATCATTTCAATAAAAAACATACAATGTCGTGGGTTGGGTATGTGGGTGACCTGGATGGAGATGACTGGATGGATGCACTGGCCTCCCCAAGAGGAGAACCGATTTCTATGAGGTTGCATCTCATTCAATTTAAATACCTTCTTCGGGTTTATTACACTAGACTCAGGCTCTGAAGGACGGGTCTGGTGGCAGCCCCAGTGCGCCTGCGTTGTGAATGGGAGGAGGGGTCCCTAATGCAGACTATTTGGCACTGTACAGTGCTGGCATGTTTGGAGGAGGTGTTGGGGTGGGAGCTCCCCGCCTCACCTAGGTTGACGATTCTGCATATCATGGAGGGTATAGGAGGTAACATATATAAGAGGCACTTATTATTACTGGGGCTGACCTTGGCCAAACGAGATATAGCAAGGCTGTGGAAGTCGACGGCCCCACCATCTCTATCAGCACGGAAAAATGGGTTGGACTTTAATATGGGATTAGAGATTCCAATAATCAAGGCATGGGGCTGCCCGCAAAAACACCCTAAGATCTGGAAATGCTGGGCAGACCACCAAGGCCTGGAATTGGACCTGTTGCTCCCTGGTGCCCCCGTGGATGCATCCTTATCTGCCTTGATCTTGAGGCCATTGGGATAAGGGACTCGATATACAGTATAGGAATGGATTTACTGGAATGGGTGATGTAGTGACGATCAAAACGCAGCAGTGTATTAGTGTGTAGGGGGGTTTAGGGTGTTTCTGTTACAATGTATTTTCTTATTTCAAAGATATTAATGTACCTACTTACTGTCGAAGACATTGATATGCAATTCTTGAAGTGGAAGATGTTTCCTGGTTTAAGGACCACTTTACTATATATGACCATTTGACACGATAACATTAGTTAAAAAAAAAAAAAAACATTGTCCCAACAGAGAGAAACTCACCGGGTCAAGTCCCAAATTCTGACTTTATACGTTTTTCCCCCTGATCATTACAAAGTCATAGGTAAGTAACTCTTGCGCCTTGTCCCAGAGGAGACCAAGTTCTATTTACGTGATTTTGGGCTCTTGCTAACATCATTCTATAAATCCATGCTGGTCTGTGCTCGAACTGGTTTTCTCTGTTGGAAGTACCAGTGCGGCTGACTGATCACTGTTAGACCACTTAAGGCAGTCACAGACAGACAAGGAATACTGGGCCTCAATCTTGATAGCTTATGTTGTTTGTCACTTGTTCCCTGTGGCCATCCTTCTATGGCTCCACATTGATGGTCTCCTAGCAGCTCCATCACCCCTACACCCTACACTTACTATTCAAGCACAAACAAAGGGCTTTATTTATGAGGCCTTGTGAACCTTTTGCACCGCCGTTGTGATGCACTGGTGGCATAAAAAATGAGCCATGTTCAGCCCTATTAACAAAGTGAAGTATCTAAGCAGGTGCGTCACTTTGTAAAGCCCTAAGCTACATTATACCTGCATCAGGTATAAGGTATGCAGGGTGGGCGTTGCCCCGCAAAAAGCCTCGTAGAAATGGCACAGTTAAATCTATCAGATTTCACTGCGCCACTTCTAAGACACCACTGCATCAACATTTTACTCTTGCCTCACAGCAGATGTAAGTCTGACGCAGGCACATTTAACATGGGACTTACGAATGTGTAATGACCCATTGCTGGAGTTGCGCCATTACTGCGCCTACAGATACATCAGAAATGCTGACGTATCTGTAACTGCTTGCGACATGGAGCACTGTACATTAAATACGGTGCATCCATCGTGTTACAAGGAGGGAGCAGTGAAAACTGTTTCATACTGTTTTCACGCAGCAATGGAACATTTTTCATAAATGAGGCCCAAAGTGTTCCCACGGCTTGACTAACGCATTCTCCCTATCTCTGAGGCCCCACAAATAATAAATATGAAAATACCAGCTAGAGGTCCGTTCGATCATTCCAGGTTACAATACATCTTACAGAAAAGTGCAGGGTGGAACTCAACAAGAGGCGACTTAAAGGCCTAAAAGCGAGAGAACATTTCCAGGTAGAAATGGAACAAAACATAAAGCACAACAAACGTACTGTCACCTCACCGGGGACACTTTGGGAGGCACTCAAGACCATTATAAGGGGGGGGTCATCATCAGCTATCTGTCTGTGGAGGTGATGTTGTAACCAAAAAGAGATTGCAGAGTGGGAAGCCCAATTACTGACAATGGAGTAGCAGTATACAGACAACCCAGAGGCAGTCCTTTTGAGAAATATTACATTCATACATTAATTTGATAGCCACTCCTAAAAGAATCATGGCAGGCGTGACGGGTGATGCAGAGTTGCATCTATCATTGTGGAGACAAAGCTAGCAAAACTCTCTATCTCCTATGCTTGCCTGCATCGACACATCTTCTGTAGAATTCCTGATGCCATACTGGACACTATTGAGCCCAATACGTGCATACATGTTTCAAGAGGCATCCAAAACAGGTTGACTGCCCCTGACATGTTCCTGGCAGACATAGTGGTTATCCCCAAACCGGGTCAACACCCAACCTTCTGCTCTTGCTATCACCCCATCGCCTCATCTCCCTACTGAATATTGAAATTAAGATCTGGGTGAAGGCCCTCGCTAGCAGACTGCTAAAGGTGGTGGCCTCCTTTGTTCGGGTTTGGCCTCACAACACAATATTAGGTTCACAATCCACTGGCCCTGGCAGACGGAATACCAAGAGACAAGGCACTCCTACTGGTTGACTTCAGTAAGGCCTTTGGGTGGCCCTGTCTCTTCACCCTTCTCCCCAAAATTTCAATACCCAAATTCATCAGGTCGGTCAAACTTCTCTATGCTGACCTCAAGCCCCGAGTTTGCGGGGGGCAGATGTTTCAGACCGTTCCCTTATGCCAAGGCATGCAACAGTTGTGCCCCCTAAACCACTCCTCTTTGGACTAGCATTAGAGCCTCTCCAGAAGTGGATAAGACTGGATGCTCAGATGTTGGGGTTTGAGTGGTGCCCTGGCATGTCAGATGAGAGTGACCTCTATGCTGATGATGTCCTGATTTTTCTGTTGGATCCACCTACATCAGGACCATGGGCTCTCCAGATCCTGTAATTCTTCGGGGAGTTTTTCAACCTGTATATCAACATCGCTAAATATACTTTATATCCAGTGTGGTCAAACACAAACACTGTCTTGGGCCACAGGTCTCAAGGTACGCACAGATGACGTCTGATACATGCGTATATACATCACAGAGGTCAACCACCGGGCCTGGGAAGAGAACCTACAATCACATATGGCCAGACTGCAAGCCGATTTCGGTTTCTGGTCCTCGCTCCCACTATCACTTATGGGTAAGTCAGCAATCTACAAGTCTAGCTCCCCCGACTATTATACCAGCTGCAAAACTACCCATACCCTAGAACTTCTTTACATGCCTTGGCAAAGCTCTACAGCATTTCTTCTGGAAATGCAGACCACCCAGAGTCACACAAACTAACTGACACAAGTACACCTTTGATGTGGTCCTGGTTACGCCAGACTTCTTGTTAAAGAGTCACACATCTGATTGTACTGAACGAATAATGGCATGAACAGAGAGATGACCCGGTCTATGCCTTCGGGCTGAGGCCTACGCAAGGGATTCTGATTCAAAATTTTCTGTTTGGAGGCTCCCTTCTCTTGACACTTCCCCCGGTGATAGTCTGGAACTAGAATGACACCCTGCTTGCACATGGCTGGGGCAGGTGCCTTACACGGGAAATCCCGCTATTGATTGGACACTGGCATCCACATGTATCATCTCTAGAGGGATTCCAAGAGTGGGACATTATTGGGGTTACCACCCTGGGAGGCATCATAACAGGAACACCATTAAGAGCCTACAAGTGGAGTTTGAGCTACATAGAACTCATGTTTACCACTATGTACAAACCAGGCATGTGCCCCAACCCTAAACATCCAATCTGAAGGACTTCCCTAAGTTTAGTCCCCTGGAGGCCCAGGCACTCCTTCACCCACCCCCCTTTTTGTCACAAATTAGCCGCAAAATGCAAATCATTAGTAAGACACACTCAGAACTCTTTCCCTGACCTACGAGAAGCCTGGATAATGATGTCTGGTGAGAAATCGTAAACTCTCCCAGAGATGTGGCTGTAGCCACCTAATTCCGCGTTATACAATGCAAATACTTATATAGGACCTACCTCACTAGTTCTAAACTGTGTCAAATGGGTGTAATCACCTCTCCCCTCTGCATGGGCTGCACAACCCATAAAGGAGACTTCTTTCACACAGTCTGGACCTACCCGGGCCTTACCCCTTCTGGACGAGAGTTCTGGCCTGTCCGAGCAGAATCCTGGGGTGGCTGCTGGCCAGCAACCCCAAACTTGCCTTGCTAAATGTCTCAGAAGACATTGAGGGCAATAGGTACAAATATCCCCACTGTGAACAGGGCTAGTAGTGGCTAAGAGAGACACAACCAGGCACCAGAAAAAAAGTGGAAATTCCCCCACTAGAGGAGTGGTGAATTAGTCTGGACAGGTGCATGGCGCCGGAAAAACCTGTATACACAGCCAGAGGATGTCCCCAGAAGCACAGGAGGGTCTAGGGGAGCTGGACCCACACCAGGGGATTGCACTTGATTCACAGAAGACAACCCTTAATCCTCAGAGGCAGAGGTGCGGGTCTACGGAGCAGGACAACACAAGCCAGGGTGCGCCACAGGAGGACAATGGATGTTAGAGGCACTTCAGCTGGGTGAAATGGTTACTGATAGCATTATTGAGACACTGTATCATTCTGGGGTATGCTGAGTGAGCCCTATCTAACTTGGGTGTGGATACTGAACTGTGTTAAGTTTTCTTTTCTTTTTTTTAAAATTTCTTTTTATTATAATCAGCATCAACAAGGCATAGACTTTCCAGATGGTGTACACATACATCAGAACCAGAAAAGCAAATCCCCAATAAATTTTTACATTGAAAATCAATACATCATATTCGTAAACAGTACTCCTCATGTTATACACGCCACCCTCCCTAGAGTTCCTCATCCAGACTCTCGTCTGCCTGTTCATGCGGTGGTTCACAGATATTTCCCCTGACTTTATTCCATGCCCCCCAGATCTTGCTCCATTTTCGAGATAATGAATACCGTTCTCTCGGCTACATGGCCGTGTCCATGTCTTTACACCATGAGTCGAGTGTTGGTATTTCTGCTGCCCCCTATTTTTGCGCAATGTTGCGTTTAGCAACCATTATCCCCAGTGTGGTCCAATCTTGTGCTGAATGAGTGAGGTCATTTGGTTCCAATACATTAAACAAACATCTCCTGGGCTCTGGTATCAACGACACCTCCCCTGTTTGCGATATCGTCCTCATCACTTTTACCCAATATTCCATAATCTTCGGGCATTGCCACATAGGGTGACCAACTGGCATAGGTGCAAATTCAGGACGGTGAGAGTAAAAATTCAGGACAAAGGGACTAAATTCAGGACAAAAATTCAGGACAAGGGGTTAAAATTCAGGACAAAACTTTGGAACAAAAGATACGTTTTACAGACACGTCAGAGGTGGTTGTGCAATAGTATATAAGTAAGAAAATTAACAACCACCTAAGTACACGTCTAAATAAGTTCATATTAGGTTGAGACAATCATGCACTTCACGGTTTTTCAGTATGGCCGCAGCTTGCTACCTTAGACGATTCAAAATTCGCACCTCGCTCCAGCAGGTACATTAGTCACCAGACAATGGTGAACCGCACCTGAATATAAGTGAGGCCGCTTTTATTGATGATTGAAAACTACTGGCTATACAAGGAACTTTGCAGTGCCAGCCCCCAGTAACAACCCCCCCCCCCCCTTTCCAGCCTCCCAGGGAAACATCCGATGCCTGTTCCAGCCAGTCCGGCCTTGCTACCACCCTCCAATGGTGCCCCTCATCTTCACGTAGACGGTCTCTCATATGTATTTAATTTCTATTATAGTGTTACTCATCCCAAGTATGTACCGCAGGGTGTCGGAGTGTGTTACATCACACACACATTATATAGAGACAATGACTCATATTAACATGAAAGTCAATGTATAGGAAATGTTACTTAAGATAATGGGTGCTACAAGGTGTAATCATTCTTTCATCCATCATTCAGTCTTTCACCATTCATTCTGTCCTTCCATCTGTGTGCCCATCTATATCTAAACATATTCAAACATTTGCAAACCTATCCACCATATATCCTTCCATCCATCATTTCACCCATCCATCCCTCCATCCACCCTTTCACTCATCCATCCAATATTCATCTACCCACCCTTTTACCCCATCCATCCATACAGTCATCCATCCATTCTTCCACCCATCCATCTATTCACTCACCCATCCAGCCATTTACCCTTTTACCCATCCAGCCATCCATTCACTTACTCATCCATCCAGACAGTCCCTTATCCTTCCACCCATTCACCCTTTCAGTCATTCATCCACACTTTCTCTCTCTATCTCCCTTTCACTTATCCATCCATCCACCCACCCATCTACTCATCCATTCATGAATCCATCCATTGATCCTATTACTCATCCATCCTTTCACTCATCCAGCCATCCGTTCTCTCATCCACCCACCCTTTCACTCACTCATCAATCCTTACATCCACCCTTTCGCTCATCCATCCATTCACACTTTCAATTATCAACTCATCCATCTACCCATTCACTCGTCCATCATCTACCCTTTCACTCATCCATCCATCCATTCTTTCACACACCCATCCTCCCTTTTACCCATCCATCTACCCTTACACCCATACTTTTCTCTCATCCATACTTCCACTCATTCACTCATCCATCCATCCATCCTTTCTTTCATTATCTATCCATTCCCCCTTTCATTCATCCTTTCAGTAATCCATCCAGCCATTCACGCATTCCTTCATTTATTTACTCACCCACCTTTTCACATTATGAGCCCAGCCTTTGTCTGCAGAGTTGCAGACAGAAGAATCCCATCAAGAACTTCACCTTGCTGTAGTTCCTAAAGCAAGGGGTGGGGTGGGGTGGGGGAAAGTTCACTATGCGCCTGCAGATAGGCAGTCTGAAAACGCAGAAGTCATGAGTCATGCATGATGCATCGTGCTAGGATGTGAGGTGACTGTGACATGTTGTTTCCAGGGCTTTAAGTGGTGTCAAAATACTGGTGGGTCTCTTCAAAGTGGGTGTTTGATGTAATTAAGAGCGTGGTTTTAAACACTTAGTCTAAAAATCTGCGCTTAGCATAGTGCTTCGCGTGAGTGGTATTATGTTACTTCTGTCATTGCATCCAGATATATAATACAGCAAGTATCATTACACCAACAACAAGCCAGGACTATTGGCTTTGTCAAGGTTTGCTAGTTCCTTAAAATAAAAAAGTAGCAACCATGGCTTTGTTGAATATTATATTGAAAATACTTCAGTTCTAAAATGATGAGACAGTGAAAGAACCATAACCCGTTCTTTTTAACTTGTTTTACTGGCTTCTTTAAATAAACTGTTCTCTTACGTTGCAGCATCAGCGTTTTACCTTTTATCTAACTTAGATAAAAGGTAAAACGCCCATGCTGCAATGTCTAACAGAATGCCCGGCCCTAGACTGAGGCAGAAGGAGGCCGCCACATGCTTTTAACACCCCAGACTGCCCCATTGACATTCTGTATGTGGCAATTACCCGGCATACAGAATAACAATGGGCAGGTGGGGCTGCTCTTGTGCTCCAGGAGGAGTGCGAGGTCGCCCCATCAGCGGGGCAGAGGCCTCTCACAGAGGAGCAGTGCTGCTCCCTGTGATGGCCAAAATTACGGACAAAAGGCTTCCGTAAAAGGGATCCTCGCGGACAACGGACGTGAGGTCCCAATTACAGACGGTCCGTGAAATTTACGGACGGTTGGTCACCCTATTGCCACATGGTATGGTAAACATTACCTCCTCCCCACAGCACCTAAGGGAATATGGGTGTGATGTTTTACCTTTTTTTATGCAGGGTGCATCTGGTGTAGTAGGCTCGATGAAGAATTTCGAGCTGTACCAATCTAAGTCGCGAGGGTATACCCACCTCCCTCGGCGAGGCCAATGCCTCCTGCCATGCTGTGTGGTCAAGGTCACCTACATCGCAAGACCATTTTCCCTTAAGTGGCGTTGTGGGGCAGGAACCTGTCCTCAAGAAGTGAGGCTTCCGGGACCTCAGTACCAGGCGGTAGGGCCGCTATCAGAGCATGTTTTATCTGTGTGTACCTAAAGATTTCAGAGGGTGCTAACTCATATTGTTGCTGGAGGCGCTCAAATGTAACTACTTCCCCTTATGCCACATGTCCCCTACTATGGATGTGCCAATGACGTCCCACTGATCAAAGCCCTTACTATTCCTGAGTCTTCCCTGCAGTTTCATGTCCCAAAGAGTAGTGAGTTGGGTTATAATCCCTTGCCAGCCCAGTTTAACCTGTGCAGTGTGCCATTTGGTAACCGTATGTTTCGTAGGCCCTATTAATGTATGGGCTTGCTTTTTATTATAAAGGGCAGACAGCATACTTCCTGTTCCTAATACAAATCTGTCTGCCTTAAATGCAGGGTCTGCCTGAGGATCATGTATCCACTGGTTGACCACCTTTAATTGCGCCGCCCAATAGTATAACTATATATTCAGGAGAGCTATCCCCCCCATCGTACCATCCTCGAACCAGATTGGTCTGTGCTATGCGCGGCGGTTTGTTTCCCCACAGCAAGCTGGAAACCTGGGCTGCTATCACTTTAAAATAGCTTGGAGGCACCGGAAGCGGTGTATTTTCCAGCGCATACAGAAATTGAGGAAGCGCCATCAATTTAAAAAGTGATGCCTTTCCCAAAAGCGTTAGCGGCATTGTTCCCCAGTGTTTTGTATCCCATCTTAGACGCTCTAGCATGGGCAACAGGTTTCTTTTGAAGAAGTCATCAGCGTTGGCTGTGATATAGATACCTAAATATTTAAATGTGTCATCTGCGATCTGGAGCGGAAAATCTTTGGGAAGCTGCGGTGGAGGGCCATGTAATACATACAAGATAGATTTTGACCAGTTTATAGTGTATTCCGACGCCCATCCGAAGAGCTCGCATATATTTAGGAGGACCAGTATGGAGCGCCTGGGATACGCAATATATAATAAGACGTCGTCCACATACAGGGAGATGGGGTCTTCCCACCCTTCCGCCCATCTTATTCCTCGTATCATTGGCTCCCACCTATTCCACGCCACCAATGGCTCTAGCACCAGTGCAAAAAGCAGCGGGGACAGGGGGCAGCCTTGGCGTGTACCCCTTGCCAGAGGAAAGTCGTTGGAGATATGCCCGTTAGCCGAAACATGAGCTACCGGTTTGGTGTATAAAAGACGGACCCATGCGCAGAATTTAGGACCGAAGCCCAAGTGATGAAGTACCGCGAACAAGAATGGCCACTCAACCATATCAAACGCCATTCTGGCGTCCAGGTAGAGTATGACCGCTGGTTCCTGAAGATATGGGATACGGGCCATCACTCTGTGCAGGCGCCTCAAGCTTTTCGCTGTATTTCTGCCTGGCATAAAACCGGACTGATCCGGATGTATCAGGGTCGCAAGGTGTGGTGTCAGTCTAATTGCCAGGACCTTTGCAAGGATTTTAGCCTCCGCATTGATCAACGATATTGGGCAGTACGAGGAACATTCTTCTGCAGGCTTCCCCGGTTTGGGTATTGCCACTTTAGTGGCCATTCGCTGATCCAGCGGTAGCTCTCCTAGCTGTAAGCAGTCGGTATACATGTGTAGCAGGTGTGGGGCAATAGTCCCCGCCGCCTTTTTATAGAGTTCAACCGGTATGCCATTGGGTCCTGCCGCTTTGCCTGATTGTATTGACCCAATCACCACTCGCAGCTCCTCTACCGTGAGGTCCGCCTTAAGCGTGAGAGCTGCTTCTGGGGTTAGCCTGGGCATGTCAATATCTTTTATATAAGACAGCGCCTCCTCCAATGTCATCTCTGAGGAAGACACATATACCTGCTGAAAATGTTGCGCTAGCGTGTGTACTATTGTGTGCGGATCTGTTGTGGCTTGCCCCTCCCCCGTCCGAATCCACGCTATCCACTTATTACCCTGTTCCCTTTTGTCTAGCCATGCCAGAGGCTTTCCGGCTTTATCTCCGGTTTCATATAGCTTGTGTTGTGTGGCCGTTAGACACGACCTGGACAGGTCTTCAAGATATTTCCTGTGCTGTTGCTGAGGTTTTATTTTCTAGTTATTAATATGAAAATGTCAATAGAAACACAGAGACAATAACTACAATGTGCAGCCCAGTGCTTGTCTTTTGAGAAATTGAAAGTACTTTTAGTCAGACAGTAGCACTATATACTACGAAATCCAGCTCAGGATCCATGGGGGTGACCTTGGGGTACTATTGTCTCCTGTGGCACTACAGCCACTGAGTTGCTTGCTAAAAACACCACTCAGTTGAACCCTTTCTGATTGCTCCCCCCTCTTGCGATCTGGTTCTAGCATGAATCAGGCTCAGGTGCAGTCTTTGGCTTTCCTCACAAGTCAAATGCCCACTCAGTTTACTGTTTTTCTAAGTTCTTACCACTTATTGTGCGCAGGTAGGCAGTAGACTCTGCACTTCTGTAAACATAAGCCGCAGTGAAAGGCTGAAAGGATGACCACATGCAGGTCATGTCTCAATCAGCATTTCTGCCTGACTTAGTCTGCCCAGATGCAGTCCCATACACATCACAGTCGAACTTTACATGAGCGGGTCCAGTAGGCCACGCTTCCTGTGACACAGGTAGAAAGGACTAGTCACACTATTAATCCTTCTAAATCACAGTATCCTGCCACTCCTGCTTTAGGCATTGTACTCAAGACAGGACCACCAGTTCTCTGCCTAAAATGAGTCTGAGTTTGTTGAATCCCTTCAGGTCACAGGACAGGTCCAAGACCTCATATAGTCAGGCATAGCCCTAGACCTCTGTGCACATGCCTAAAATAGTTTGACACTAATTCCTAAATAAGTCAGGATACCATATGTGGATACATTTGTGCACTCAGTGCAAGGAAACACACCAATGTTCCATACGGGGGGCTTTCATGTCCCAACAGTTACTTGCACTCACAACAGTGCTATGACTGCCCATAGCAATTAATTGCTAAAAATTGACAAATTGATTATATCATTTTGGCATTGTTTTTGCCTCAGTGATGGCTTTTAACTTGTTGCATAGAATCTAGTCTTCTTGTTTAGGGTGGGAGCAATATTTTTTTTGATGGATAGATTGGGAACAATACCACAAATACCTGCATTAGCTGGTAATCAGTGGTCTTGCTCTCGTATCTGGAATGTATATTTAATGGTTTATCTCTTTAGCTTTCTACATTTCAGCTCCCTTGCTTATGTTTTGTACAATTCTGTTGAGATAATGGTGTACTTGTTTGGTAGTTTTAATCTACTAGTAATAGTGCCTGCTTGCCTGGATAATCTTACATTTATGGACTTCATCACTTTATTTGCTCAAGCAACAACCAGAATCCCTGTCAGGGTGAACCACAAAAGTCACTACATTAACCTTTGCTTCACCCTTTCATAACATGGCACAAAAGCAGCCAGGCTTAACTTGGAGGCAATATGTAAGGTATTATGCAGCACACAAAAAATGAAAACACAACACTAGAAAAATCCCAAACCAATTTAGAAAAATAGAGTAAATCTTTAAAAAATGCTAGCAAAAGGACAACAACTATTAATAGAACCGGAGATAGACAATTTCAAAGCTTAAGGTAGATAGAGCGCCTAAAAGCACTAAGGCCCCTAGCGGTTATCTTGTGCTAGACTGGGAAAAGTCAAAACTTCAGAAGGACCTTGGTGGAGCACAGACTGGATACAGGGACCAAGTTACTCCTGCTGCAAAAGTTAGCTTCTCAAAGTCTGGTGCAAACAGTTTTGTTCACGGTGGAGGAGACCGCGAGGAGCAGGGAGTGCATCACAGAGGGTCAGCACTGCAGCGCAAAGAGCAGGCTTGGTGTCACATTGAGGGTCCCCACTGGCTGTTGTACTTGGTAGCATGAAGTGCAGATCTCGCATTACCAGTCGTCACTGGCGGTCACTGTAGCGTGATAAGTCGATTTCAATAGAGCTTCACATTGGCAATTATCACGGTCAGCAGAGTTTCGGCACAAATGGGACAATTCGCTGTCATGAAGACCCAAAACTTCAGGATTCAATTTTTCTTCACAGGAGGAGCTCAACTGATGCCAGCAAGGGTCCAGGATTTGGGGAGGCACCTCTTGGGGATCAGGAACTTACTCCAGCAGAGGCCAACAGGGCTCACAAGGCTAATGGCAGGTTCAAGCAGGTCTAGTGCAGTAGGTCAGCTAGGCAGTTGCGTGGAGGCTTCTGCTGCTTGTTGTGTCCCTGTGGCTCAGATAGGAGATCAGCCAACAGACCCTTGGAGCCACTAAAATATGCTGTCATGAGAGGAGCAGGTCCAATCTTTCCTCTTAGAGGTCAGAGCAGGCTTCAAGCAGCATGGCAGCCCACTGGGGTTCAATACAGTCGTCAAGCAGCAAGGCAGTACTCTGGTAGCAGCAGAGGAGTCCTCTGGGACAAAGGCAGGCCTTCTTCTGCAATGTCCACAGGTCCAGAAGTGTACTGAAGAGTGGAACTGGAGGTTTAATCTCTATCCCTAGAACCACCCTTTGATGAAGGGGGATTCCCTATACTACACCCCATCTGGGTATGTGACTTTCTCCCTTCCCCTATCAAGACTCCAAGAAGTCTATGGTGACAAAATACTGGTGTCAGTTTCCTCTTCGCCTGCAAGAGGCAAAGCCCTTTGAAATGTAATTAGGGTTAGGTACAGCTCCGTCACCACACATTCTGGCAGGATGGACCATCTAGACCATACCTAATCCCCTTTTGTATCATTGACTGGAAGAAATAAACAAACCTTCACAGAAGAGTCATTTACATTCATGTGACGCAGGATAGTAGCAAAAGGCACAAATGGTTAGTATAAGAAAATGTCAATCGGAATTATGTCTTAAATCTGAATTTTCCATTAAAGAGGAGTTTAAATTACAATAATTTGAGTGTAAACGCCATATTTCTATCTGCTCCCAATCAAAGGTTTTCACTTATTAAATGTAATATGGTAATCCCATGTTAGTCAATGGGAGAGATAGGCCTGTGGTAGCTCTTTATGTGCGGAGTTCTCTGCCCGCTGCGGAGTCTCCACAATCATAAACGTACTATTTAATTGAAGTTTTGTGAATACCAAAAAAGAGTAAACTTGAACACACATGTAAGTTTACCTTTGTGAATTTGTCCCATAGTTGGTTGATCCATTGCATCTTTAAATTTTTATATTATATGTATTTACACCCGTTTTCCCAACAGTGGAATCCCTCAACATTTAGAACAGGTGCAGAGTCAGGAATTGCTCAGTGCCTGATACATGTACATTTAAAACCTTTTCTAAGAGGTTAGCACCTGCATTCATATCTAGAGCATAGGCTGTGGCTGGGTTGGTCCAACTAACAATGACATACTAATATGTAGAAACCCAATGAATCACCACAAAGAGCTAGTCTACGAGGGACAGTAGCAGACCTTTCTGGATGCTGACATGGAATATCATCTGAAAGAATGGTGTTAGATCTCACCTATTGACACACTCAACCACTTAATATTTCATGTTCCATGAGCGACGCAAGTTTGTATTAGTGTACCCTGCTGAATCAGTTCTGTGGGGAAAGGAAGATTGCACTTGCTGTCTCCTGTGAGACAAGGAAGCATGCTTTGCTACTGCCATGCTGTACCTTTATTGAAAGGAAGCAAATCTTGCACTACAGCTCCCTAATTTGTGTTTGTCATGTGATAGGGAAAACTTGTGCTGCCGCTGCCCTAGCAGTACTATCCTCTGAAGGAGGGAAGTTTGCGTAGTCGCACAAGTCTTACGTGTTCGATGAACAAGGAACTGGTGTTGCCCCATCTCCTGAAAATATACAAATGATATATTGACTGTACTAGTACTTACAATATTTGGCCTATTATAGCCCTATAAACGATGCATGGTTCCACAATATTTAATGTGAAATGTCAAGATCAATTTTTCTGAGGAAGGCGTCTGACCAGCAAGGAGCAATTTACAAGCACTGAAATATGTCAACAGAAAAGAGAAGAAGAGCTCAATGCTCAACCCTCCTGCTATATATATATATATATATATATATATATATATATATATATATATATATATTCACTGAAAAAACCATAGGTTATAGACCATATATAGTTAGGAATTCGCATTTACAAAACCTTATTTTACTCACACAAAACCATTGAAATTCCATATATAGTTAGTTGCACTAACTATATATCGCGCACCCGCAATCCACTGCTGATGATGCCACATATTACATCATTCATGACATGGTCAGTGACATCACTGATGACATCACTGATGACATCTCAAATGACATCACTGATGACATCTCAAATGACATCACTGATGACATCACTGATGACATCTCATTTGACATTACTGATCACATCACTGATGATATCATTCATGTGATAATACGATGAACCTCTTCAGACTCTAATATAACCTTAGATACAATCAGTGTAAACAGACACTCACAGACTGTCACTCATCCATGGAGTTACTCACACACCTAGTCAGTCATGCAAAGAATCAATCACACCTCCATTTCCTCAACTATACAGTTATACAAACTTTACTTATTCAAACATATACTAACACATATTTACTCTCTTATACAATCCCTGATACAAGTTCACAATGATCCATACAGCCACTCACACATTCACTGGCTCTTATGCACAGTTATTTATATATGCCAACTCTCACATGTACTGTGTTTTACATATGTACTTACTTTGACATGTAGCACTGAGATATCCATTCACTCACCAATACACTCATGCACACAGTCAACCGCCCATACAGCTGTTTCCACATGCACTTTTGAAACCATACATCTAGTGAATCAACTGCTCACACATCTATGCACAAAGTCATACACCTCCCAGCCACCCACACACACACTCAGTCTCCCATACAAATACTTGGGCAACCAATCAATAACCCATATAGTTACTCATATAGCTACTTATCAACACATGCAACAGTTTACAGAACAACAGACATAATGATGCACAAATTAAGACAGTTTAGTCACTAACCCATGCACTCAGTGAGACACATTTAATCACTCACTCATACAGTCAGTCATGCACCTACTAAATCCTTCATCCAGACACTTATACAGCCACTCATTCTTCAATATGTAAGACATATTTTAACTTTACAGAAACATACAGTCACTGGATGTTGTCATCAGTGATGTCATCAGTGATGTCATTTGAGATGTCATCAGTGATGTCATCAGTGATGTCACTGACCATGTCATGAATGATGTAATATGTGACATCATCAGCAGTGGATTGCGGGTGCGCGATATATAGTTAGTGCAACTAACTATATATGGAATTTCAATGGTTTTGTGTGAGTAAAATAAGGTTTTGTAAATGCGAATTCCTAACTATATATGGTCTATAACCTATGGTTTTTTCAGTGAATTTTCAAGGTTTTGTAAATGCTAATTCCTAACTATATATGGTCTATAACCTATGGTTTTTTCAGTGAATTTTCAAGGTTTTGTAAATGCTAATTCCTAACTATATATGGTCTATAACCTATGGTTTTTTCAGTGAATATATATATATATACATACATATATAAACATATATCATCTGTATATCTATATAAATAAATACATAAATGCATGCATACATATACATATATGCATACAGATGCATGTTATTTACATGAAAGTTGAAAAAACACTAATAAAAGCAAAGCTAAAAAGCCACCTCATTACAAACAGAATGGCTTTAACTTAAACGAGGGCGAGATCTATTGCATTTTCAATGCTTGTTTACTTTGGTTCCATCAAGAAGGCATTCAGATGTGTCACACATTTGCCATAAATTCTGAATGTTAGCACTCTAGTTGCACATTAGATCACTGTAGTAAAGCTACTGCTCACCAGGGACGTCTGCTGCTGGTATTCAAAGTGCATGTTTCAGTCTGCATGTCAGAATTTTTTTAATGAAATAGAAGAGGATTTCAGAAGTCACTCAAAATGATCCCTAATTTTTCTTTCTGAAGCACTAATCATACTTTCTATGGCAAAATTAACCCCCTCATGTTGTTCCTTTTTAAATTGAGTGTTTTCAGACTTACCACTTCATTCCAATCAAGATGGCTTCTGGTGTGCCATACTTTTGTCATAAGTAAGACTGTTAGCGCTCTAGTTGTTCTTTAGAACACTCTGGGACATTCTGTCATTGGGCTATACTTGGGGTACATCTGGGTGATATTTGGGCTACATTTAAGCTCTTTTGTCTCTGGTGGCCATCTTGGGAGACTGTTATGTCAGAATTTTTTAATGAAATTGAAGAGGGTTTGAGAAGTCACTCAAAATGTGCCCTAATTTTTTTTTCTGCAGCACTAATCATAATTCATATGGCAAAATATACCCCCTCATTTTGTTCCTTTTTAAATTAAATGTTTTAAGAGTTACCACTTTATTCCAATCAAGATGGCTTCAGGTGTGCCATACCTTTGTAATAAGTAGGACTGTTAGCGCTCTAGTTGTTCTTTAGAACACTCTGGGACATTCTGTCATTGGGCTATACTTGGGCTACATCTGGGTGATATTTGGGCTACATTTGGGCTCTTTTGTCTCTGGTGGCCATTTTGGGAGACTGCATGTCAGAATTTTTTAATGAAATAGAAGAGGATTTGAAAAGTCACTCAAAATGTGCCCTAATTTTTCTTTCTGCAGCACTAATAATACCTTCTATTGCATAATATACCCCCTCATTTTGTTCCTTTTTAAATTAAATGTTTTAAGAGTTACCACTTTATTCCCATCACGATGGCTCCAGGTGTGCTATACCTTTGTAATACGTAGGACTGTTAGCGCTCTAGTTGTTCTTTAGAACACTTTAGGAGGCTGCAGTAGAGCACAAAGGAATCAACTGACAGTCTCTGTCTTTGTTGGATGTACATGTTTTACTGAGAATGTCAGACTTCATTTTCACATGACTGAGAAAGATAATGTGAATTTACAGAAAATATGCTTTCAGTTTAGCTTATAGATCCCCTTACAAACCACTGTGGGAAAATCATGAGATATTAGTTTTCTTTCAAACAATATTCATGATATCACAGCAGAAGGCTTTTTCACATGGTAAAATCACCTTAGAACCCACCACAATTCCTAAAACGAGTATGGTACAATCAACAAATGATTTATAATGTAACTAAAGTCCTAAAACCCTCTATTAACTACAGTGCTTTTTAATGAGGTGCTATCATGTATATTGGTCCCAAGATGGCTGCCAACACTTCTTGGATGAAGTGCTGACAGCCAATCAGATCAGATGTGTGGTTAGGCTCCGCCCAGATATATATCTTTTTTTGAACCTAAATTACTCAAAATCCACTGGAGCACATATATTGAGACCTAGCAAAGGCACATCGGGCTAACAGTCCCTACAATTTTGCCAAGTTTCGTGCAAATCCATTCAGCCGTTCGAGCTAAAAGTGAGGCCAACCGCCCTATGGAAATTAACATGGGAAAAACACGTTTTGGGACCCCCCTTTTTTCTCGGCCCCCCCCTTGATGAAACCCCCCCAAATTTTCAGGGGCTGCTCAGAAACAAAATGTTCCATTTTCCTGAAAATTTCAGCCAATTCCGTCCACAAACGCCAAAGTTATTAGACATAGAATTTTCAAAAATCCCATAGAGAAAAAATCCTAACTATATATACCTACTGGCAACCGCCAGTAGGTAATAAATATATAAATATATATATATATATATATTAATATATATATTTTTTTTTGTTCAACCAGTTTTAATGGTATAAGATCAAAATAACAATTAGAAAAACCAGGTTACAATTATTATATGAAATCATTAATGAAATAATGTACTTAAAACAAGGATATAATAGAGATGAAAGTTGAATGAGAAGATAGGAATGTAGAAAAAGGTAGCCTAAAGAGATCAAATAAAGGTTTTTGTTGGAGATTAACATAGCTTAATAGAGGAAACAGTATGAAAGCAATGGTTTTCCAAACTAGGTTACACCATAACTGTTAGAAATAGGGGTCTCTAGTTGGCCGTGGCTGGCGCCAATGTCCAAATAGGAACCCTTCTTCCTAAGTCAGGTCAAGTGGGCTACCCCCTTTGACAACCCCTGCTCAACCCTGTGGTAACTTAGCACTAGCAGTTAGGCCTATCTCAGAGACAGTGTGTGAAGCATTTATGACCATGTACAACAAGGCTGTGGCGGCCTGGGCTGGTGATGGCGATGACTCTCGTATTGCAGCTCTGTGGTAGGCTCACAGCGGCAGCAGCTCTCTCTTAGCTGAGGCGGCCCACGAGACGAGAGCGAAAATCCTCGACAAGGTGCGGGCACACAGCGGCAGCAGCTCTCTCTTAGCTGCGGCGGCCCACAGAACAAATCACGATGATGCAAAGTCGAGAAAGGTGCTGGCACTCAGCGGCATTAGCTCTCTATTAGCTGCGGCGGCACTCAGGCGGCCCTCAGGACAAGTCACAATGATGCAAAGTGGGCAAGGATGTGGGCACTCAGCGGCAGCAGCTCTCTCTTAGCGGCGCTGGCCCACAGGACAAGGGATGATCTCGACCAGGCTGGCACAACGGTGGATGCTCAGAGGCTACAGCTCTCTCTTAACTGCAGCGGCCCACACAGGTTCAGCGAAAGGTTAGAAGGTTCAGATTCCGGCGGGCTCTCAGCAGCAGCAGCTCTCTCTTAGCTGCAGCAGCCCACACAGGTTCAGCAAAAGTTTAGAAGGTTCAAATTCAGGTGAGCTCTCAGCGGCGGCAGCTCTCTCTTAGCTGTAGGGCGCACAGGTTCAGCGAAAGTTTCGAAGGTGCCCAGTCCGCAGTCCTCTAAGGTAGAACTAGAGGCTCCGGAACTCAACTGAGGCCTCACCTGCGAGCAGAATTCCTTGCACAGGAATTCTGACGGCTGAAGAGGTGAAGTCTAATGTCCCTGCGACTTCTACAGGAGGTGTTCTCGATTCAGGCCCTCGGGTAGTTTCTTCAGCAAGCTTGGTGAAAGTTTCAAAGTCCTTTACTCCGCTCACTCGGACAGAGTTTTGTCTTGACATCCAGAAGGAACACACTTGGACAAAATTCCAGCGCTGCGTTTTATATCTAAAAAGCCTTTGTTCTTTTAAGTCACTAATAACTGACTCCAGTCAGAACCAGTTGGTGGGGTCGGGGAGCACTTGGTTTATGAGGCGACATCCTGCCCTTTTAGAATGAGGGAGTCTGCTATCAGACGCCCAGTGGGAGGTGGAGCCATCATTCACCTTGCCAGGCACTGCCCTGCTCGGATCAAATAGTTACCCCTCCCCATACTCTGAATACTGATCTCTCTCTCCAGCCAGGTCTGACCCAGCTGGCCCTGCTGCTCCAAAACCAGACGGCCAATACACATACTCGCAAAGCCTACAGTAAAGCTTAGGTAAGAAACTACTGCGTTTTCAGAAGAGGCATTTTCAAACATGGGATATACAAACAATCCTTACTAAAAGGTGTCTCACAATGACCTGAGCATAAACATATCAAACTCAAAGTTCCTATCAGGTTCCTGGTGCCGGATAGGATGATAGAAGGTAATCCTCAACCGGCCCATTCTAGCCTATGAGAACTGATCGTTTCAAAGTAGCGACAGTGAAATAGAGGATAACTCACTATTGGACCATGCTACACAGATCTAGACATTATGCTTATCCTAATTCATACAGTTATCTTTATACAGGGAGCATTCGTGCTGTGGCACTGATTAGCAATTGCACAGCGCCCAGAGCATCTAAATACAGCCAACATAAAAGATAGGAAGAGGAAAGGGAGACCCACGCTTTGATGCCAGGTCTAACAATAACTTAAAGAAATCTTTCCAATAAGATAACATTACTTTAAAAGCAATAGCAATAAAAAAAGATCTAGGGACCTTAATTGGTGTATTAAAAGCAGAGAATAACGATCTAAAGAAAACAGTAGAGAAAGTAATAGGTAATTTACTATTGCAACTATTGAACATTTAAACCAAATTGAAGACTAAAATATTTTAACATATTTCCATGCTAATAACATATAAATTACAGAACCAGTATCATTTTTCAAGACCAACAAATAGATCAAACTTATTAATATGAACTGGGATAAGTGAGGCTCTACTATAAATTTAAAAAAGTGATAAGATTATACTTGCAGCCCTAGATGCTGTAAATAACTTTAACCACAATCTGTCCCATACAGCAACAGAAGTCTACATGTTACTTTCCCTTTAGAGTTCAATTTTATGGTTATCTGTAATTGGAAACAAAATTATAGTAAGTTTTTGTAGTGTTAGGAAGGGAACCATTCAAACCTTTGTCAACAAACACATTCAGTAAAGGAAATATAGAGTCAGGATTGACAAGGGACTTGGAAACATTTAGCTGAATATAATTGTTAGTTAAATTAGATTTAAGTTCAAAACAAGAATCAGAAAATTGAAACTTTTCTTCTAGCAATGGAAAAGTAGGAATATTGTTGTAATTTCAAAATTAAAATGCATACAAAATACCTTTCTCTTTCCATCATTTAAAGTAAAAACATTTACTGTGTGTCTTTAGAAACCTAGACATCATTGTTTGCAATTACTGTAGTATTATCCATCTCCTACAAAATAGAGGAAATTATTTTAAGTTCAATTTTGACTCATAAATAATTGGCAAGCGTTTTCCCTGCTTTATTTTACAAACCCTAAAATGTAGATGTAATCCTCAGCTAAACATAACAAGCATCAATAGTGGCAATTTTATTTAATTCAAGTTTAGTTTAAATTAGCATATGTAACTTTTGGGGCAGAAATGGCCCAGTTGCAGTGATATCTGAATCCTTAGTAAGGATTTTTGGTCATGAGCAAACTGGGTTTATGTGTGTGTGCTATGACCTAGGCCTGTCACATGGACAGGGGCACCCTAAGCACTACCTTCAAGTGGTGGAAGGCTACTGCCTTCTCCAGGAGTTAAGTAACACCAGCACAGTGGTGGAGGCATAACTTGTGTTTAGCTTTTTAGTGATCACTAGAGTGAACAGGCCTATTGTTATCTATATAACAGCCCACTCTAATAAAGTTCCATTGCTGTGTGCTTAACTCACCCTTGGCCTGCATTGCATTGTGTGCAGCACTGAGATGTATGTGTGCCTGAGAGAAGATACAGTGCATCAGGAAGGCAGCGCACATGATCAGCTTTGGAGTGTCCTAGGGCTCCTCCCTGAGCCCGACCCTCTTCAACGTCTACCTGGCCTCCCTCACTGACATTGTCAGGAACCATGGAGTCAACATTGTATCCTACGCTGATGACATCCAACTGATCCTCTCCCTCACCAACAAACGCACAGCCACCAGTATCAGCTTCCACACCGGGATGAAGGCTATTGCCACCTGGATGAAAGATAATTACCTCAAACTCAACTCAGTCAAGGCCGAAGTACTATTCTTGGGACCCACCCCTTCAACTGGGGATAACTCCCGGTGGCCTGCTGCATTGGGAGCCCCACACGGACCACGCACATAGCAAGAATGGTTAAGATTACACATGGTGTTATATGTGGCCCTGTGAGCTGGTACTGCATGTATATTGGGGCTCTTTGGGGCTCTTTGATTCGGAAATAAGGTCACTGGTCAAAGGGGCCTAGGCAACATCTGAGGAAAGATAAGAGAATCATATAGTGTAGGGCTGTACCCCTTTGGTAACCTTTTGATGCACATATCACTGAGGCTGACATTCAGGTGCGAACCTCTACTTATTCCCTTGGCCTGTGTTTGGGGCTATCAAGATTGGAGCCTGTCCTGCTGTGATAGAAAGCTCTCTGGGGACACACCACAAAGCAGTGGGCACCTAAAAGTGAACAACCCGTAGAACATGAACTTCAAAGACATCCACCCATATTGTCACATTCTGTGCATAAGATCTGCTATTTTAAAGACTAATGGCATGAAATTGCTGCACCACACTTGCAGGGGCAAAAAAAAACATGACTTATCCATTGCCATTTAAATTTTAGAGATTCAGATTCACTACAATGAGTTTCTTGTAAGACGGCAACATTGGTATAAACTCTAGATAGCTGAGAAAGTACCTTTTGTCGTTTTACTAGATTTCTAAGTCAACAAACATTCCATGAAACAAAATTAGACATACTTGACACATGAAGAAACAAATAATGGAACAAGAATGATAATCTGCATGAATTGGGGAGAATGCAAATCAAAAACATAAACCCCCCTTCACCTCACACCCCAAGCACACTATCTGGAGAGTACCCCAAGGATCATCTCTCACCATCACCATCTTCAACATCTACATGGCATCACGCTAAGACATCATCAGAGCACAGAATATCAACATCATCTCCTATGCCGTTGACACCTTACTCATCCTCTCTCCCGCAGGGGACCCCACCCAGACAAAGACCAACTTCAAAAATTACATGAAGAATGTAGTAATATGCATGAAAGACAACTGTCTCAAGCTAAACACTGACAAAACTGAAGTTCTGATCTTCAGCAGACACACCACCCTCTGGAACGACTCCTGGTGGCCAACAGAGCTCAGACCCACCCCAATGCTGAAAGACCACGCACATAACCTCAGCATAGTACTAGACAGCGAACTATCCATGACACGGCAGGTAAATGCCCTTGCTTCAGCCTGCTTCAACACCATTTGCATGCTCTGAAAAATCTTAAGGTTGCTCCCCAACAGCACCAGGAAAACTGTGATGCAGACACTCATCACCAACAGACTTGACTACAAAAACACCCTATATGCTGACGCAACCTCCAAACTCATGCAAAGACTCCAGATCATACAGCACGCAGCAGCCAGATTGATCCTCAACCTGCCCAAGAAAACACACATCACCCAACACCTCGAAGACCTTCACTGGCTCATTGTCCACAAGAGTTGCCTGTTCAAGCTCTTTACACACACCTACAAAGCCCTCCACAGCATTAGACCACAAATACAAGAACTACCGCTTGACCTTCCACCAGTCCCCTAGAAACCTGAGCTCTGCACACCTCGCCCTCGCACAGATGCTTGCATCCGCCACTCATTTTCTCACCTCACCACTAAAGCCTGGAACACCCTACACTTATGCAGCTCATCCTCGCTCAACCTCTTCAGGAAGGTACTCAAGACCTGGCTCTTCAACTGAGACCAGCAACACATCACCTAGATACCTCAAGGAGTGATAAACAGTGTTCTACAAACACTAATTGATTGATTGGCATGAGGTTCCAATTAGATAAAGTAAGAGAACAAAGAGTATCATTTTGACACTGTGCATGCTCAAAAAAGAGAAAGAAAGAGGAGAAGAATAGAAGAAAATACATTAAAAATAGCAGATCAAGTGTCCAAACCCAGATCTGAGAGAAAGGAGAAGAAGAAAACTAGATACCACATGTTGGTGACATGACAAGGTAGGCAGAAGAGCTAAACATAGACGAAAACTGTATAAATAGACACATCATAAGGAATAAACAAATGTTTATCCCATTGTGAGGAGTGGGGTTGGGGTAATGAGAGACGCCACGAATTGAGGTCTATGAATAACCGTTTTATTCGGTTTGACAGTACTTGTTAGGTCTCAGGGGTGTAAGTCGTACAGTGTCCAGCAAGGCACACAACACAAGCCTGGGGCTCTCTCCTCTGGCGCACTTCCGGTGTCTTCGGTTCCCGCCTTTGCTTTACCAGGGGTGGTCGCTGGTCCAGACGTAGGCTCAAGAAAAGGAAAAGAGACAGCCGCGTTAGTGGCTGGGACCGATTTAATGAGTGGGAGGGGGGCAGGGGTGTGAGGGATCACCAGGATACTACCACCATCTATAGCAGCCTTTCAGTGTAGGCGGACAGCAGTGCACGGTGTTAGTGACCACCCTCAGGCTACCCCGTCCCACCCCGTGATTTAAACAATCCCTGAAAACGCCCTCGTACCTTGTGAAGCCACACTTCTCCCCTGGAAGTGTGGCAGGGCGGCTCGTGGTAACGTTGGCCTCCTGGCTTGTCGAGTCTCTGTTCCGGGGGTCCCAATAGTGGTTCTTCGGCACTTCCTCCTTCTTCGTCCTTGGCGTTCTCCTCGTGCGTCGGCTGGTTTCCGAGAGGTTCCGCGCCGACAATCAGAGACGGGGCTTCCTTAAACGCCCCCGTCTCGTCTGATTGGATTGCTGCAGATGACGTTCCTTCACCTGATTGGTCGACTGTTGGGAACGCCGGGGAACACACCCCCAGCGTCACAGAAGGCTGATGCAGTGACGGGGTCAACGAAGGCAGAACCGGGGAAACCCAGGAAACGTCCAAAGGATCCTGCAGACGGGGCGGAAAGGAAGAAATGTTAGCAGGTACACCCCGTCCGTCCGAGTCAGTGAGCTCGTCCGAGTCAGGGAGCTCGACCTCGGGACACCCATGAGAAGAAATACTTTGACTTTGAAAAAAAGTTTCAACTTGGCAGGATCATAAAAAGTTTGAATGAAGAATCCCAGACCTAATGTGCAATTGTCTCATAAGAGGACACATGGCAAGAAACTCTTCCCCCTGGCATCTGTAGCATTAGATACATCCTGCGAAATGAACCAAACAATCCACTTTTTGTCTTCAGCTACTTGAAGTACACAAAACAAATCAAGAAACTCCAAAAACAATATCATAATGCCTCTGGGTTTTGATGAGTGAGTGTTAGATGTTCCCACACAATCAACATACTGTATGTTAAGAGGAGATGACCTAGAGATATTTAAAAAGATCAAAGATAAATTTCATTCAATGTTAAGAAGATTTGGTCCCTCAACTCCTTCTGGCAAGTTATAGAAGTGCAATTTATTGTAATAATTTCTATTTTTCAATTCTTCTGTATTTAGTGTCAGTTTTGAGATCCCTCGTTCAAGCAAAGGAATCTTCACCATTACATCCTTTACCACGCTAAGGAATGTTTTCATTTCTGCCACCTATTCTCAATGTGCTGCAATGTTTCATCAATAGTATTCATGAAAGGAGAGAGAGCTCTCACTTCAGCAAAGGTGGTATCTAAAATTGGACATCTGGAGAAGTCAATAGGAGGGGGAGGGTCATTATTGGTCCTCTTGGGTTTCTCTCCAGAGGACACAGTTTTAGCTCCAACAATTGTATCATTTGTCATTTTTTAGGTAGAGCTTTTAGTTTGATTTATCTGTAAAAGAGAATTCATTCTGCCCATACAACAGGCCGAAAATTTGAAAAACAGGAAACTAAAAAGATGTTATCTTTGCTGTCAAAGAAAATAAGGAACAAATCATGCCAGGCAAAAAGCGCAATAAAATGATAGGTAATCAAGTGTTAAGATGTTTCCATCACTTGCACAGCTTGAATAGAGAAGTTCAAGCATTTCAGATAAATACATTTCTTTAAGGCACAAAGGTCATTGGGTATAGACTAAAGTGTTGATGCAGGAAAAATTTATTTAAAAAACCAAGAGAAGCACAGTTCCATGTAAAGGTTAGTATAAGAATCTCCAACAGAGCAGAAAAACTTCCCAGAGAATCTCCATAAAGAAAAAAAAAGAGAAGGCAGAGTGGTGCACAAAATGATGGCCTTGCGCTGAAGAAAATGGTAAACACACATGAACGGTATTAGAAACTTTCAGAAACAAGAAGGAGACAATTCCCTCATAGGCAGCAACATTCCAGCATTTGGGAAATAGGGATATAGTCCAGAATCGTCCCCAATGAGTGGTGAGTGGAGGAGAAAAAGTCCTGTGCCGCAACAGAGATCACAAATCTGCCACCATCTAACACAGTGCGCTAGTCACACCCACCTCCTGTTTTTCATTTCAATCATTTAGCTCATCCTTGCAAAACTTTAATATAGGTCTGTCGGTTTAACAAAGGAACAGCATATATGTCATTACAAGGTACATAACCTTAAACTAACTAGGAATCCCATTACTAAGAGACTGCACAACCAGGAACCAATACGACTCTTGGATGCTGACTGGCCAGTGGTGGATGTGGAACCCACTGATTTAGAAAAGTACATTAAGAAAAGAAGCATTCATCATCCTATGTAAGTGCATGAATATATGGTAATTTAATGAGTCGTTTACGGCTGCTTTTTCAAGGAGTTGTGTACTTCTTGTGTGCTTATGTCTGTTTACGGATAGTGTAGAACAATGTTTAACTCCTCTCTAGTGAGTAAGCCACATGTGTTGTACATGTCATGACTTATCCTTTGTGTTAGGGAATGTTGTGCTGCTACTGTCCATTTTGTGCTTTTGCGTGTTGTGAACCTTGTTGCAGAAAATCTGTCTTTTCTGCGTGGTAACCTCAGATTTCTGGTCTTTTCCTTGACCCTAATTTTGCTGGCTCTGTGAAGCTTACAACTGCTAAACTGTAATAAATTGACTGTGCTTTCCCTTATATTTGTGCAGCAGAATAAGTTGGCTTATTTACCTTCCCTATGAGTCCACTGTAAATGGTTCTTAGCTCGCACTTATCATAAGGAAATCAAAATGTCCAATGTAGGCTGCAATGTGTGTTTACACATCCATATATAGGACAAAATTATATACCTGCCAGGCGACAAAATTATATATCTGCCAGGCGAAGCAGTGTGGTTTGGCTGGGTTCCAGTTTAAAGACACTGCAGTGACACATGGCAGGGAAAATGCTTTTGTCAGGTAGGAAAAAACGATTTTCGTATATTTATAAGTCAGTCATAAAGTGTACCTTTCAAGTCCACGTGTTAGGGTGTTAATATATAAAAACAAGCATTTGCAATGCAATAGGTCTCGCATTAGGAAAGTTTGAGCTATTGGTATTGGAAATGACACATTTTTTATTTATGTTTTGTTTTTGAAAATAGCGAAATTAATAGCTTTGTCATTTACAATGCCAATAGTTATAATTTTCGCAAATGTGACACCTATAGCATTTATAATGCAATATGTGTTGTATTTAAGTGACTTACATGTATTGATATTACAAATAACAATGGCTTTTAATTTTTTTTTAATAATGAATACTTAAATAAAAGTTATTGTAATTTATAATGGCAATAGCTTAAAGTTTTGTCAATAACTTTTGTGAATATTATTTTCAGTGTATTTTATTGTGACAAAAATCCAAGAACAGAAGTGAAATATTAACATCTTTTTGTTACATTTATAATAAAGCTTGAAACATTGAGAGAACATATTTGAACCAGGTGTTGATGAATGGTTGCACAGATTGATGCTGTGGTAGCTCTGATTGATGTTCTG
Organism: Lissotriton vulgaris; assembly: GCF_964263255.1. NCBI lineage: Eukaryota > Metazoa > Chordata > Amphibia > Caudata > Salamandridae > Lissotriton > Lissotriton vulgaris. The sequence goes on along the minus strand of NC_141694.1, from coordinate 1,612,690,673 downwards.
ATGGCGAACGAGTGATGCTGTGGCGTTCAGTGATGCTGTGGTAGCGCATAGTGATGTTGTGGTGCCCCTGAGTGATGCTGTGGTGGTGCGGAGTGATGCTGTATGCTATGCTATGTTTGGTTTTGCTATCCTATGTTTTGTTTTGTTATGCTATGTTTTGCTATCCTATGCTTTGATTTGTTATGCTATGCTATGGTGTATTTTATTATGCTATGCTATGTTTTGTTATGCTATGCTATGTTTTGCTATGCTATGCTTTGTTATGCTATGCTATGTTTTCTTATGCTATGCTATGTTTTGTTGTGGGAGCCTTGTGCGGGAGCCTTTCGTCAGCGAGTTTGGACTGGTGAACTGTCAGCTTCAGAGGGACAAAAGGACGGCGGCTGAGCCACGCACCCTCCTACGGACTCTGTGACCACTTCTCACGTTTCCCGCTCCGCGGGAAACGCTCGTCCGTCTGGGTGACCTGTGCTCCTGTGAGGAAGCTGTGGGAGAGACTTCAATGCCCAGAAGGTAGTGCGGCATAGTGACACCCTCCCTCCTGCAACGCCCAGAACAGGTGCTTTAAATCTCCACCTGAGCCGCGCATCGCGGGAGCCTTGTGCGGGAGCCTTCCGTCAGCGAGTTTGGACTGGTGAACTGTCAGCTTCAGAGGGACAAAAGGACGGCGGCTGAGCCACGCACCCTCCTACGGACTCTGTGACCACTTCTCACGTTTCCCGCTCCGCGGGAAACGCTCGTCCGTCTGGGTGACCTGTGAGGAAGCTGTGGGAGAGACTTCAATGCCCAGAAGGTAGTGCGGCATAGTGACACCCTCCCTCCTGCAACGCCCAGAACAGGTGCTTTAAATCTCCACCTGAGCCGCGCATCGCGGAACGCGCGCAGGACGAGCCGGGCGAAGCCCGGGCCAAGGGCGGGCCCGTTTTAGCCCGTTCTAGACAGTGAGAGACTGGACTGGGCCATCCCTCTTACTCCCAACCTCTAAACCGAACTGTGGCAAGGTAAAACACTCTCATATCTACAGTGTAATTGGTCTATTATTGTTACATATTTCTAGGGCCTTGCTGCTAATTATTGTTTGATCACTATGTCAAAACAAAAAACGCCTGTCACTCCGGCTAATACAATGCACAATTATCTGGTCCAGGTAGTGACAAAAATTAATAATAATCGGAGGTCCTCCCTGGGCATGGGGGATTCGCCTCCTTGTGCTCAAATCAATCAATCAGGGGTGTCTCAGTCTGTCATTGATGATCTCATTCCCACCGACCCTATTGAAGACCCAAATGAGCATTCAGCAATTAATGTTTCAATAGCCTCTACGGGCCAACAACTTGACCCCTTTACAGACTTGATTAACTTAGAAGACCAAGATAAATCTGTAACAATTGAGGAGTCAGTTATAGAGAGCAATACCCCCCCAACACCGGTCCCCGCTCCAAGAGCCAAAAAAGGGATCACCAAGGCGCCACCTAGAAGAGGCGGCCTACGCTCTTGTAAAAACAAACCTGTAACCCCACCTAGACGAGCAAAGAAAAAGACAGAGGACGGGATAAGGGAGGAAGAGCATGAAAATGAAGAAGGGGAGGACACCCTCTTAAATAAGCTTATGGGTACATTAGAGTCCAAACTGTTAGAATTAATGAAACCCCTCATATCAAAAGTTGACCAATTAGCTAATAAGGTCAACAAGCTAGAGTCTCTGTTAAGGAAAACCAATGAGGGGGTGGGGGAAATATCAAATTTAGTAGCATCCAAATTTGAACAAATGGAGATTGCGGGAAAATCATTCGGGGTGAACATGAATACTGGCTTACAAGCTCCATCAGAGCAAGTCCAACAAATCAGCCCTAGGAACGATAATTCCCCTGACATGGCCCTAGTTTCAGATGCAGCCCAATTAGTGGGCAACAGCATCCCTGAAATCCTAAACCCTGAAACTGCCCCAGTTGAACTAATTGTTGAAGCCTCGCCCCTTATCTTAGTACTAGCAAACACACCCATGCTGAAAACTGGACAGATCGAGTCTCCAGATTCCTTAAGAAATAAGGCTCTCCAGTGGCTTAGTAGTAATATGCATATATCTCCCTGGGGCAAGGAAAAATTATCTGACGATCTGCTTACAGCAAGAAGGGTTAGGTGGATAGGTACTAAGGCGAAGAAATTTCAAGGGGATTGTGTGGTCTTGAACTTCAAGGGCCCTGAGGTCCTGCCTGATGTCCTACGGAACATCCTCCCCCCACAACGTAGGACAGCTGAAATAGTTCCACTGACACTGGATTTCTTCTATAGCAGAAGAGGTCTAGTAGCCAAACCGAGCATATTAAGAACAAAATGGACAGTTGTGGGAAATAGAAGGGCCAGGCCCAATCCAGTATGTGAGTGGGGGCTAAACTTGGACAACCAATATTCTGTGTTAACTGACTTAAATGAGTGTGATTGACTCGCATGTGTCTCCCCTGTCACCCTAGATACGCAGTTGGGCCAAGGATATGTTAAGACTTTCATGTTAGATGAATTTACACTAGCCCCAGATGTATTTCGTACTTCCCTTTTAGAGGAAGAAAATAGAGTCCAGGTGGAAGAGGAAAGAACATTGGAGGAAATTGAGATGCCACCAACATTGAGTAAAAATGTAATACTAGGAGTAGATCCTGCAGAAACATTAAATATTCCTGATATTGTTCAGACACACCCCCAAAAGGAAAAACCGCAATTATCAATTATTTCATGGAACATAGCTGGAATTATTAATAAACTAAATATCCCAGACTGGGTCAACTTCATTAACCAGTACGACATTATCATGTTCCAAGAAACCTGGTCGCTTACACCAATTTTCAGGCAAGGGTATTTGAACTTTTTCGTCCCGGCAATAAGAAATCGAGTGGGACGTCCCTCGGGGGGCCTGTTAATTTGGGTACGCCAAACTTTGAATTGTTTGGTTAAGCAAAGGTCTATACCATCTAACGATATTTTGGCACTTGATATTACCTGGCAAAATGGTCAGCAGTTAGCCCTGTTTAATCTTTATTCAAGGGGAGTTGCCAGGGGTAAATCATCAGAGACTCTAACGTGCCTCGAGAATAATATTGAACAGCTACCAGACCCTACCCATATAATAATAGGCGGGGATTTTAATACTACCTTTGAACCCTTGGGTGAGGAGGATAAAATCCTGGCCGAAGATGAGGATACCAAGTGGGGAATTCCCCAACTAGATATCCCTGTAATTAGGAAATGGAGCACGGTAGCAATACAACTGAAAAGTTTTTGTCTTTCAAGAGGACTTAGAGCAGCAAATGGTCGGGCAGTGTCAGACTCTATGGGGAAAAATACCTTTGATAATGGTCGATCGGCCAGTAGGATAGACTATATACTCCTGGATGTAAGGGCCTGGGATAAATTGGTAGATATGGAAGTGAAGGATAAGATTGAAAGTGATCACAATCCATTGTGCCTGACACTACTTACCTACCACGACAAACCCGAGCATCCTAGAGAGGATCACATGGTTACACAGGACCTAGTAAGTTCAAATAACTCCCGACACTTGAAGTGGAGTATGCTCCTAGAAGATATTGCAAAAATAGAGACTCTAAAGAAAGTAGTGGTGGGCGAAGTTGCCAAGATTAAGTCCCATTATGGACAGACTGATTTTATTGACTATATGATGGCTGCCCATGAGACACTTTTTTCTATAATCCAAAGTTTCTTTCGTAAAAAAATTCCCACAAATAAAACGAAGAAAACACAAGAAACTAGAGGGTGGTATGATAAGAGCTGTAGGGCAGCACGAGACAACCTTAGCAAGGAACTAAGAGCAGGGAGGCCAGAAGCAGTAAGGCTGGCGAGAAACCAGTATAGAAAGGTTCAAAAATTAGCTAAGAAGCGTTGGGACGAGGATTGCTGGCAAGAACTCAAGGAGGTATGTGCCTCCAAGGACTCTAAGCGCTTCTGGGCTTCAGTAAAATGGGCAAAGGGTGGCATAGCACCCCAGCCTGCTAATAATGTCGCAAAGAACAGTTGGATAGAATACTTTCAACCACAGTATGCCTGTAACCCTATGTTTAATAATGTTAGTCTTCCTCGACCAGTTTACTACAAAGCACCACTATTTGTTGAGAGGGATGTGAATATTGTACTGGATTGTGTAGCAGGGGGGAAAGCCCCAGGCATGGATGGGATTCCGGCTGATATTTTCCTATCTGACCGGAAGTCCTGGTGCAGCTACTTCACAATGTTGGCCAATGCAGTGGCTATGGGAGGGAAAGTGCCTGCCTCATGGAAGGGAGCCGAAATAATCCCCATATATAAAAAAGGCGACCGATCCCTGGCTAAAAACTACAGACCCATTAGTTTGATCGATACAGCTCAAAAGCTAATGGGCCGACTAGTGCAAAATAAACTGCAGCAATGGATCGACGAAAATAACATCCTGTCATCTTACCAAGCTGGGTTTAGGCCCCTAACTAGTAGCGTCGACCAAGTCCTCCATTTTTTAACAATTTATTGGAGAAATGTCACCTTGAAGAAGGGGACATTGTATGCAGTTTTTGTAGATTTAAAAGCCGCGTTCGACCTGGTCCCCAGGGAAAAACTCTGGCAGACCTTGGCGGACGCAGGCTTAAACCAGGAATTGCTCACACTCCTTGTTCGCCTACACGAAAACAATTTTGCTAGGATACGATGGGGCAAACAAGGAGATGTAACTGATCCCTTCCCGGTTGAACGTGGGGTGAGGCAAGGGTGTGTCCTAGCGCCAACCCTCTTCTCTATTTACATAAATGGTATCGTTAAACATCTAGAGAAGATTGCTAGTGACGCCCCTGTAATAGCCGGCTCTCGTGTGCCAGTTCTCATGTTTGCGGACGATACACTATTACTTTCCCGCACCCCCAGTGGGCTACAAAAAGTAGTTGATGCCTTTGGTGTATATTGTGATGAAAGGGGACTAGAATTAAATACATCTAAAACGAAATTCATGTGCCTCAATCAGAAGTCCTCTTTTAAGGGTGTAATAAAATACAAAGGAACACCACTAGAAAGAGTGGACTCTTTTTCATACCTAGGTATCACTCTGCAAGAAAACATGAGCTGGAAGCATCACATAACCACAACCCTACTAAAATTTAGACAGCTAGCAGGTGCCATCTCGTTAAAACATCGAACCTCACTGACAAAGCCTGTAAACTGTGTGATGGAAATTTATTCTATGAAAGTCCTGGGGGCTTGTTTATATGGTTCTGAATTATGGGGGTTCTCAAACTTGAGCGAACTGGGCCGAGCTGAAAATAGGTTCCTAAGAGGGATCGTAATGGTCCCCCAAAGCACACCAATAATCCCGCTAAAACTAGACCTGGGTAGAAAATCAGTTGTGGATATAGCGAGGCTTCGGCCCCTCCTATATTGGAGACGAATTATGGTGACCCCAGAATTAGGCCACTATGCAGCAGCATTGTTGGATGTCATCAAATTCGATCGTTTCCATACTATCCCATGGCTAAGGGAGCTGCGGGGACTACTTACAAAATTGAAACTGGACTATCTATGGGACAACAAAGACCTAGCCTGCTTCCCTACTAAGGAAAAGCTAAAAGATCTATACTGGGAAATGGTATATTTTACAATGTTTAGTGACAGCACAAGCGTAAATTTAACATCTCGCTTTTTAAATATAAAAATGTATCCCTCATATGAACCTTTTTGGGACCTAATTGAAAAACCATATGACAGAAAACTTTACTTTCAATTTCGCATTGGTACATTACCTTTGAATGCGTACAAGAAGCATTGGTCCCAGGCATGGGATGAACATTGTCACCATTGTAATGAAGAAACCGAACACATTTCCCATTTCTTGTTTTGTTGTCCACTGTATTTGTCCCCCAGACGTAAGTGGTTAAAACCTGTGTGCTTAAAGTTGGGAACCCGAAGCCAATCCGAAGCCCTTAGGATACTTGAAACAGACTGTACAACATTATATGTGGTCGGTGTAGCAAAATTCTTGGCCTGGTCGTGGCTAATCCGTACCCGATCACTAACGGCTATTGTATTATAATGAAATTATGTATATCCTTAATCTGTCTTTCTGTGACATAGATTATTGTCTTTTGTTTTTTAATTTACGGAATGTGACCTTTTAAACTGTAATAATGTGTTGTAATTTCTATGTACTTTTTACTATGTATTATTCGACATTCAATGTTTAATATGTATTTTTAGAAGTATTTTTATAAGTAGTATTTATTGTATAGGGCTAGGTGAATGCTTTTATGACAAATGTCGAATAAAGCTTTATAAAAAAAAATTGTTGTGTTTTATTATGCTAGTCTTTGTTTTGCTATGCTATGTTTTGTTATGCTATGCTATGATATGTTTTGTTGTGTTTGGTATGCTATGTTTTGCTATGCTATTATATGTTTTGTTTTGCTATGGTATGTTTTGTTGTGTTTTGTTAAACTATGCTATGTTTTGTTGTGTTTTGCTATGTTATGCTATGTGTTGTGTTTTATTATGCTATGTTTTGTTATGTTATGCTATGTTTTGTTATGCTATGCTATGCTTTGTTTTGCTATCCTGTGCTTTGTTTTGTTATGCTATGCTATGTTCTGTTGTGTTTTGTTATGCTATGCTATGTTTTGTTGTGTTTTGCTATGCTATGCTTTGTTATGCTATGTTGTGTTATGCTATGCTATGTTTTGTTGTGTTTTATTATGCTGTGCTTTGTTTTGCTATGCTATGTTTTGTTATGCCATGCTATGCTTTGTTGTGCTATGTTTTGTTATGCTATGCTAAGCTTTGTTTTGTTATGCTATGCTTTGTTGTGTTTTGTTATGCTATGCTATGTTTTGTTGTGTTTTGTTATGCTATGCTATGTTTTGTTATGTATGCTATGTTTTGTTGCGTTTTGTTATGCTATGCTGTTTTGTTGTGTTTTGTTATGCTATGCTATGTTTTGTTGTCTTTTGCTATGTTTTCTTATGCTATGTTTTTTATGCTATGCTTTGTTTTATGTTATGTTATGCTATGTTTTGTTATGTTATGCTCTGTTTTGTTCTGCTATGTTTTGTTGTCTTTTGTTATGCTATGCTATGCTATGCTTTGTTGTGTTTTGCTATGCTATGTTTTGTTATGCTATGCTGGTGAGGGTGTGTGAGTGTGTGTGAGGGTGAGTGAGGGTGAGTGAGGGGGTGTGAAGGTGACGGGATGTGAGGGTAAGGGTGTGTGAAGGTGAGGGTTGCAAGGGTGTGAGGGTGTGTGAGTGAGGGTGTGTGAGGGTGAGGGGGTGTGAGGGTGAGGGGTGTGAGTGTGTGAGTGTGAGGGTGTGTGAGCTTTAAGAGTGTGAGGATGAGTGAGGGTGTGTGAGGGTGAGGGGTGAGGGTGTGTGAGGGTGTGGGGGTGTGAGGGTGTGTGAGGGTGAGGGGGTGTGAGTGAGGGGTGTGAGGGTGAGTGAGGGTGTGTGAGGGTGATGGTGTGTGAGGGTGTGTGAGGGTCAGGGTGTGTGAGGGTCAGGGTGTGTGAGGGTGAGGCTGAGGGGGTGTGAGGGTGAGGTGGTGTGAGGGTGATGGGTGTGAGTGTGTGTGAGTGTGAGAGTGTGAGGGTGAGTGAGGGTGTGTGAGGGTGAGGGGGTGAGGGTGTGTGAGGGTGTGGGGGTGTGAGGGTGAGTGAGGGTGTGTGAGTGTGAGGGGTGTGAGTGAGGGTGTGTGAGGGTGAGGGTGTGTGAGGGTGTGTGAGGGTGAGGGTGAGGATGTGTGAGGGTGAGGGGGTGTGAGGGGGTGTGAGGGTGAGGGGTGTGAGGGTGTGAGGTGGTGTGAGGGTGAGGGTGTGTGAGGGTGTGAGGCTGAAAGGGTGTGAGGGTGTGTGAGGGTGAGGGTGTGTGAGGGTGAGGGGGTGTGAGGGTGAGGGGGTGTGAGGGTGAGGGGGTGTGAGGGTGTGTGAGGGTGTGTGGGTGAGGGGGTGTGATGGTGAGGGTGTGTGAGGGTGAGGGGGTGTGAGGGTGAGGGGTGCAAGGGTGTGGGGGTGTGAGGGTGAGGGGGTGTGAGGGTGAGGGGGTGTGAGGGGTGAGGGGGTGTGTGAGGGTGAGGGTGTGAGGGTGTGTGACGGTGAGGGGGTGTGAGGGTGAGGGGGTGTGAGGGCGAGGGTGGGTGAGGTTGGGTGAGAGGGTGTGTGAGGGTGAAAGGGTGTGTGAGGGTGAGACGGTGTGTGAGGGTGAGAGGGTGTGTGAGGGTGAGAGGGTGGGTGAGAGGGTGAGTGAGGGTGAAGGGGTGTGAGGGTGAGGGGTGTGAGGGTTAGGGTGTGAGGGAGGGTGAGGGGATGTGAGGGTGAGGGGATGTGCGCCTGAGGGGATGTGAGGGTGAGGGGATGTGAGGGTGCCAGAAGGAGCAGCTGGTGAATGGTAAGCAAAGAAGCAAGAATGACGTGGAAGTCTACCAACGGTAAATAAAGGTAAGTAATGGGCGGACTCTAAGCTCCCTTTTTAGGATAATTGTTTTCACTGACAGCGCATGCTCTCTTTAGGTGAAACCTAAAAAAGGGCGAGACAGCACTGAAGAAGGCTTAAGAGGATAAAGATAAGGAAAGACAACTGAGGAGGTGCAGAGCACAACAGAGGAAAGAGAACAGGGAAAGACAATACAAAGGAGAGAGAAACAGGAAGACAACAGGAAGGGAGTAAAATCCCCTCGAAGAACAGAGAGCTGGGAGAGAACAGATCCATAGGAGAGAGAAGGGAAGACAGAGTGGAGCACACCGGAAAGAGGGGGAGGAGAGGCAAGGTGGGCGGTAGAGAGAAGAAAGACTGCAGAGAAGGAATGGAGCTTAGCTAAGGACCCTGAGCTGGGAGAGGGCAGCCCTGTAGGAGACAGAAGGGGTGGACAGAGAAGAAGGGAGAGACATACCTATAGAAGACAGGGGGGAGGAGACAGCAGGGAAGAACTGAGGGATCGCAGAGGAGAAAAAAATCAGAGAGAGGTAACATTACGAGGAGAGAGAAAGGAGTGAACAGGCTGGGCGCCACAAAAGGCATAGGACAGGGACAGACAAAAGAGCTGGAAATAGAATGAAAGACAGCAGACAAGCAGTGGAGTAACAGAAGAGGGAAAGCAAGGAGAGGCTACGTGGGTAGTCAATGCAAGGAACGACCGCAAAGAAGGACAGCGGCATGAGAGCGCCGAGGAAATAAACCGAGAGGAACTGCAAGATTAAGTGAGAAAGGAGAGTCGAAGAGCTGAAAAATGGGATGAGGAAGACAAAAATAAAAGAATATGGAGGAAAGAATGAGGCTAGAGGTGAGGAGATGAAAGGAGTGAGTGACGGACTGAAAATAAAAGTGCAAGGGAGAGAACGGAGAAGTTAGAGAAAGTAGGCAGAGGACCTATGGAAAAGACAGAGGGGTGATTGAGCGGAAGGTGAGAGAGAGAACAGGAGCAAACATTGTGTAGGAGCAGAAATACTGGCAGTGCTGCACAAATCAAAATTACATACAAGTGTGTCACAAAATTACATAATGTTGTATAATATAACAACATAACATAAACAGCACAACATGGAATGTTAGGAGGAAAGGTGGGGAAAGGAAACAAGAGAGAGCAGGGTAAGTGAAGACAGAGTAGGAAGAACTTAGAAGAGATTGAGGAGAAATAGGAAACAAGTAAATAAAGGCTCACGAGAGCGAGGGCAACAAGTTTGGGAGCGCATTCCTTTGAAGTCTGATGAGGGGGGGACGGGCGAGCGGGGGAGCGGCTTCCTTTGAAGTCTGATGCCGAGGCTCAGACAAATGGTGGTGTGCGAGCGGCTTCCTTTCAAGTCTGATGGGTGGGTGGGGGAGCAAATGGTGAGCGCGCGCCCGGCGCAAATGCACTGGCCATAATCCGCATTCCAAAGCACTCTGGCAGGCTTTCCTGGAGCCCCTACATAATTCTCGCCGGAGCAATGTGCAAGCGCATTGGCTCAGCGAGACCTAATAAGGCACACTACATATTGGGATTAGTGTGCCATCACAGTTAAATACATGCCAAAGGAAATTTCTTTGTGTAGGCCTTGAAAACTATTCACTAAGCAAACTTACATAGGTTTAAAATCTTAACACCCTGCTTCTGCTTAGAAAAATAATACAAAAATTCTTGAAAACGTTTAACTTCTGATTTAATGACAACATCAGATTTTTGATGATGTAAGCAGAAAAGTAACTTTATAAAGATTTACTTTAGGCTGCCTGAGCCAGAACAGGCTTATCATCAGTTATGTCACTCTTCACACTTCCAGAGCTGCAAAACATATATTTGCCTGGGCGAGTTAATGACCCTGGCTCAGAGGACAATGGCCTGCCTCACAGCCCAGGAAGTGTCAATGAGGGATAACTGCTGAACACATAATAGGGATTAGCTAATGGGGAGTGAACACAAACAGTTGGCAGAACAAAGGGCAGATTTAGCACTACCTCTTGACTTGGAGAGATAGCAAGGAAGGTTTAAACCAATTCATTCCAATAACAGCCAAGCCTCAATCACAGCAGGAGGGAAAACAAATGTTGCCCCTCTCATGTGGGAGGAGAACTCACCTAAATAGGAGAGTGGCTTAGAATCTGAAGACATGACTGTCTGATGGCAGCTCGGTGTCACCATCAAGAAACAGGAGTTTCTGGTTAATTTTAAGTAAGGCAAATTGGAAAAACACAAAATAGATGTGTGGAATGCAAGAAAATAGTATTGGGTGGTGTTATTATTATTATTGTGTCTTTTGTAAAGCGCGCAGCTACCCCAACGGGGTGTCCCGGCGCTGATTGATTGTGATGAGATCCCTAAAGAAAGAAACCTGAAGACAGACAGTTACCGGCACAAAAGGAAGCGCGGCGGAATTCCGATTCAGTTCTACTCATGCGCAAGTTGAGAGGCAACTTGTTCCATCGTTGGGCAGCGACCAACTCAAATGTTCTGCCACCAGAACGGGATTTTTTAAATCTGGGTGTAACCAATAGGCATTTGGATTGGAACAAAGCGATCGAAGGTTGCAGTAAGGGCGAAGAATGGATCTAAGATGGGCAGACCCCATGCCCTGAGTGGAGCGGTAAGCTAGTGTCATAGCTTTAAACTCAATGCGTTTGCTCATGGGTAGCCAATGCCGTTCGCGGAGGTATGGGGATATATGCTGTCGGCGCGCGAGGTATAATGTATCCAACCACTGTCTATTGCACTAGATAAATCTGGAACATCTGCCACCTCCTCAAAATATTCTTGGACCTGGGAAGACTCCATCTGGAGAAGAAGGTCCTGCTGGATTGAGACTTCTGCTAGAAGAAGAGGACATATCCAGGACTTTAGAATTCCTAACTCATGCTTTCCCAGGATCACGTTTTTGACCTCCTGTTTCCTGTTTCAGGGGCCCAAAAAGGGGAAGGACTCCTGATCTCAAGAAGGCCCCAGCTAATACTGTGGTCTGGACCCTGCAAGAGGCCTGGCTAGAGAGAGATCTGCTGCCTACAAGCCTTGCCTTATGAGCATTGGTGTAACGCAAAATGATGTGCTCCCCTGCAGAATGAGCTTAATGGGGCACCATGAATGGTTCCACCCCCTACACTTCAGGGATATGATCGGTAAAGCAGAGTGGTTATCCAAGTCTTCAACTATTTCTTGTTCCATGCGATCGCACACATTCTGCAAGGCATGCATTGGCATGGTTTAGAAGATGAGGGTGGCCCCCTCCAATACAAGGAACCCTGGGAGACCCCCGCACCGCGGAGGCTGCAGGAGCCTCTGTTACACCCCTGCCTGAGAGGCTGCATGACTGACCTAAAAGAACTTTCCAGTACTTTGAAAAAGTGGGGAATTATTTCTTTTTCCTACCTCCAGGGGGCCGGTACCAGGTGCTGAAGTATGCCCAGGGAGGTCAAACCCAAGGCAGGCAAGAAATTCAGGTTCTTCCCACCTGGAGTATTTTTTTGTGCTTATAAATGGTTCAGTGAGACCTAACAGCAATAATATCAGGCTTTGAGGAACCCTGTTTGGCTATGACCTTCAGCTCACGGGAGGATTTTGACTTCCAAAACAGTCTGAAGGTTAAACTTTGGACCAGGGAGATGTGGCGGATCTATATGACCTGCAAAGTAACTTCGCCAGCTATGAAATCCAAGTTTGTCCAGTTCAGAACTTTTGGCACCAAAACTGACAACTTCATTTTGAGCTCAATGATGATGTATCCAATTCTGGGAAATTGCCTAGCTGAAAGTTTTCAACTTTCATAAAAAAAGACTAAGGGGCTCATTACAACGGCGGGCGGACATGAGTCCACTCGCCTATGTTGGGGTGGTTCGGACCGCCACCAGTAATGCGGCGGTTCCACCACACATAGTACGATGCGCCCGCCAATATCGGGCCTTTGACATTGCAGATGGTGCTGCTGGCTGCAGCACCGTTCGCAATATTAAAATGGCATGCACTGCATTTCCCTGCACTGCGTGGCAGGCACCACGTGGTGCCTGCCATGCAGTGCCAGGAAATGCAGGGGGTACCCATCCAGTGCAGCAACACCTCCCCCCGGAACAAGGTGGGCACGCAACAGGCCCACAAACCCTATTCCTGCCAGCCTTTCCATGGTGGCATTGCAGCATTGAAATACCTTTTCCTCACAACATCCTAATTTGGTGAACTGTGCCTGCTATGCACTGCCACCATTTTAGGCACCCTGCACCATCCACCAGGCATTCTGTAGGGGCAGACGGACTATGCGACCACCGCGGTACCCACCACCATCCTAACTGGGCGGTGGGTAAATCGCTTAGTGATGGCAGACAGACTCCTACCTCCGGCCCAGCAGTGGCGGGCATTCCGCCATCCTAATCAGCCCCTAAATTAGAAGACACAAACTTTGACAGGGATGAACTATGTGGTGTACCCGGACTTCACTCCACTGTGGTCAGCCTGAAATTGAGCTTAAGTCCCAATCAACTGAAAACAGTGTTCTTTGATTGGCACTTAACATTTCATTTCTCTTTTTGCCCTACAACTTTTAAAATTCATATCTGTGGTTTACCATGATTTATTCTGAGGAGCATTGTGTCTTTTTGCTCATTAACCTTTTCTGTATTTTTCCAAATTAGTTTGAGAATATTAATCTGTGGTGTTCTTTACTTTAAAATTGTTGGTATTGCTAAAACTTAGCATGCACTTATTTGGGAACTGTCTGCTCCTTGTGCCATAGCCACCAGGGATTGAGCAGAGATTCTCTCAGAACAGTGGACCTCATTTACTATATTTTGACACACTGCGGCGCAGCAAGCCTTTCTGCTGTGTTGCTGTGCGTCAAAATAAAATGATAGGAATACCCTGTATCTACAAGATAGGGTACTTTCCTGTTCTTTTCCAATTTGCTGGCACGCAAACAGCAGCCGTGCCCCAGCGCAGACATCCCTGCATAAAGTTGCAAGGCTGCCTGCGTTGCGGGGGTGATTGTTTTGGTGCAGGAAGGGATACCTTCCTGCACAAAAAAACATAATTGATGGCATTTTCCTAGAGGAAAAAACGAGGAGAAATAAAGGTATTTCTCCTTATTGCGCCATCCCTACGCCTTCCCTGTGGAGGCATAGGCTTTTGATGTAATCCCAGCTTTACAAATCATTGTAAATATGGAAAAGTATCAGTTCCCATGGATGTTGCTTGGAACGCCCACAGCAACACCCATGGAATGCTCCTTTAACCCAGAGTAATGAGTGAAAGGGGCCCTTATTTTCAAGGCCATGAAAAGTCAAGCAGGGTGACTTTACGTGGCCTTGTAAATATGGGCAAGCCCATTGCACTGCAGGAGAATCAAAAAGAGTGACACACCGGCGGCGCAACGGACTTGTAAATGAGGCCCTGTATTTTGACCTAGAGCTAGTAAAGGTATCCCACTCCCAAATTAATAACCCAATTTTTTACTCTCAGCTAAAAACCTCCACTACACAAAAAGACAAAACAATTTGTATTGCCAATGCTTGTTTAATGCATGATGTGAATAAAAAACTGAGCCCACAAAAATATGTGAACAGTGTTTATTTTTGTTTATACTTGTGAAACAAGGTGTGAAACCAGCAAATTTGTGAAAGGACTGAATGACTTTAAAACATGTTATGACATATCTGACAAGTGCCCCCATTTCTTGTGTAAGGGCTTTGGCCAATTTTGGCATTTTGGCCAACAGCACTTTCAATGCTGGAGTTTTGAACCCATAATGACAGCGTTAGAAGAAAACTACAATCCTCACAATGCTGTTGGCTGAAAAGCAAGGGATGAGTGATGGTATCATAGCTTATCTTCCCTCTTCATACACTTGTTAAATGTGAAATAACATTTTGCGCCTCACTTTCTGCTTTTTTGTCTTGTAGGAAATCAATCAATCAATCAATCAGAGTACTTGTAAAGCACGCTACTTACCGGTGAGGTTCTCAAGGCGCTATGGGGACGGGGGGGTGCTCCTACTGCTCGAAGAGCCAGATCTTGAGGAGTCTTCTGAAGGCGAGTAGGTCTTGGGTCAGCCGTATGTGGGTAGGGAGGGTGTTCCAGGTCTTGGCGGCGAGATAGGAGAAAGATCTGCCGCCTGAGGTCGTTTGTTGGATGCGGGGGACAGCAGCCAGGGCGAGCCTGGCGGAGCGGAGCTGGCGGGTGGGGGTGTAGAAGCTGAGTCTGCTGTTCAGGTATGCTAGTCCGGCGTTGTGGCGTGCTTTGTGTGCGTGGGTGAGGAGCTTGAAGGTGATCCTCTTGTCGATGGGGAGCCAGTGTAGGTCTCTCAGGTGGGGGGTGATGTGGCTGCGGCGGGGGACATTGACAATCAGTCGGGCGGAGGCGTTTTGGATGCGTTGTAGTCGTCATAGGTGTTTGGCTGGGATTCCTGCATAGAGTGCGTTGCCGTAGTCCAGTATTGTGCTGACGAGGGCCTGTGTCACCGTTCTTCTTGTTTCAGTCGGGATCCACTTGCCGATCCTGCGGAGCATGCGGAGGGTGTTGTAGCAGGACGAGGAGACAGCGTTGACCTGCTTAGACATGGAGAGGGAGGAGTCGAGGATTAATCCTAGGTTGCGTGCATGGTCAGAGGGTGTTGGTGCTGTTCCCAGTGTGGTCGGCCACCAGGAGTCATCCCAGGCTGAGGGGGTGGGTCCGAGGATGAGGACCTCCGTCTTGTCCGAGTTTAGCTTCAGGCGGCTGCTCCTCATCCAGTCGGCGACGGCCTTCATTCCCTCGTGGAGGTTGGTTTTGGCGGTGTGTGGGTCCTTGGTGAGAGAGAGGATGAGCTGGTTGTCGTCGGCGTAGGAGATGATGTTGAGGTTGTGATGGCGGGCCACATGTGCGAGAGGGGGCCATGTAGACGTTGAACAGCGTCGGGCTGAGAGATGAGCCCTGGGGGACGCCGCAGATGATGTCGGTGGCTTCAGATCGGAAGGGTGGGAGGCGGACGCTCTGGGTTCTGCCGGAGAGGAAGGAGGTGGTCCAGTCAAGGGCCTTCTCTTGGATTCCGGCTTCTAGGAGGCGTGTCTTTAGAGTGCGATGGCAGACCGTGTCGAAGGCGGCTGACAGGTCCAGGAGGATTGTTTAAACCGTATGGGTGAGACGGCAGAGAGATAGCCTTTCTAATGCAGGTCTGAATATTGCGCTGCTAATGGGCTAACATTAACACTCCTTTGACAAACCAAACCAGCAAGCTAATAAAACATTATTTACCAAAACAATGTGAGCAGCAGCACCTGACTTTGTCTGAAGAGACACTTAGGGCCTGATTATGACTTTGGCAGTGGGGCAACTGGTCCGCCCCGCCGACGCACTGCCAAAGCTGTGGTCAGGCTGCACGCCAGATTAGGAGTTTCCTCCTTTCTGGCAGGCCTTTTTCGAGCATTCCTGTGGCGGTGCCTCTAAAAATGGACTGAAAAGTCCATGTCGTGCAGGAACTGGGGTGCATGCACACTCGGGGGCACATGTTGTGCCCCCCTACATGCACCTCTACATGCACCCTACATGCACCTCAAGGCACAGAGGCACGGAAGCACCGCCATGAAAATGGCAGAGAGGAGACTCCTAATATGGTTGTCTGGATTGCGGCGGTCCCATTGAGCATATTAATGGCTCCTGACCCCAACAACACCACCAGGGAATGGCGGTTCCCTGGCGGCTGCGGTGGGGCAATGGCGGTCCGACAGTTCTAATCATAATAGTGCGGTCGGGAAAACACCGCGCCCGTACAAGTCTGGCAGTTTTCGGACAACCAGACTCTCAATCGGCCTACTATGATGCTCATGAGTCAGCCTTCAAAAACAGCTTAAAACCTTTCCTAAACTTCATACTCGTTCAGCTCTGAAATTCAGGCTGTTCATTCAGCGCTGGAAGTACTAAGTGGGCAGCCATGCGATATCCAAATCACACATCAAATCAAATCACAATCACTGCCTTGAACAGGAGCAGCATGCGCTGCTCCACGAGGATAGCCAGGGTATCCGAAACATATGCAATTACAACAGCAATTGCATTTATATAGCACTTACTACCCGCCCCACCAGCACCCATGACGAGGCATTCAAGCACTTTATGGCAAACACCAGTAATCAGCTGTGCATGCTTCTCTCTGCAACGCGCACTAGTGAACTCCAGTCAAATACAAAATGTCGGCGGGATAAGAGTGCTGAGCTCCACTTCCAAGTCAGGGTGGGGCAGGGTTCAAAAGGGATGCGGAAAGGAGAGGAGTGGACTATCATAACGGCTAGGGCGGTCGAACTCAAATCTGGGGTATCAGGTTCAAGTCTCAGCAACGACGCTCAACATCCTGTGATTCTGGGCAAGACACTAAGGGCCTTATTTATGAAGGCCTTGCGCCACCAGTGCGTCACTTTTTCCCATTTTAAAAGTGACGCACCGGCGGCGCAAGTCCTTCATAAATAAGGCCCTAAATCTCCCCGTGCTCAACAAAAAGGAATGCACCCTTGTGTCAGCAACTGGTGCTCATGTAAAGCGCTCTGATACCCGATACCTTTGTGCCAAGTTCCGTTATATAAAATTCCGGAGGAAAAAAAAAATGCCTGAGAAAGCTATAAGAGCATTTGTCTGAGTAACAAAAGAAAATCAATCAAAGTGGGAAATTAGGAAAACGAGATCAGTATGATATTTTTCGTTTAGATCATCCTGCTAAATCAAAATTGAAAACCCTATTTTCAGTCTATTATTTGGGCCGTAAAGACAAACAGCGCCTAGCATAGCTGTCCACTGCTGTTTAAATGCTATTGCTTCAGTCACTCCAGCTGAGGACCCGCAGCAAATCTAGTAAAAATAAAGAAATATTTTTTCAAACAGAATAAGTTTCAGCACTGAGAGAGGCTTCGCTGATACGACAGTGACTCATTATGGTTAGTTGTGCATTGTGGTGGCGCGCCAAGAAAACGCTGCCTGCAGCTCTGTGCTTGGCAGATGAATGCCTCCCTTTGTTTCCTTCGCTCCGTAACTCACAAAAACTTTAGCCAAGCACGCTTCGTGGAGGGACTGTCCCTGCAGGAGCGGGAGAAAGGAGAGTGTGAGGTAATCTCCGAGTCACGTGGCTGCTGCAACATCTGTCCGCTGTGATTCAATTACGGAGACATAACTGTGCATTTGATGACATTCAAGCCTGCTTCGCAAAGCCCCGCCTCCTCTGGTGTGACTGACAGCCGGGCCAGACTTAGGGATCCTCTGAAAAGTGACTCATTAAAGAGAGCCCTCGGCTGAAGTGCATCCATTTGCTCTAAATGAGACCCTCATACTGAGAGATTTGTAAATGCATTTATTTATTTATTTTCGAGACGGGTTTAAGCACTTACAGGCATAGAGCGCTAAAAGGAACGATATGCAGTAAAAGTGAAAGAGAGCAAGTATACCACATAAACATTTCATCGCATCCTTGTACATGTAAATTGATACTTGTATAGCGCACTACTCACCCGCAAGGCGCTTGTACGAATACCACTGTGGAACCCCTCCTGGCTTTCCCTGTGAAGCGTCCACTCCTGGGCACCCCCAAGGTGGAGGCCAGGTATCATTAGCGTTGTGAGGGCCGTTGTGGATAGGGTGACCAACTGTTATGAGTGCAAATTCAGGACGGTGACTGTAAAAATTCAGGACACAAATTCAGGACAGTAGGTCAAAATTCAGGACAAAACTTCAGGACAATTGGATAAGTTTTACAGACACATCAGAGGTCGCGCAATCGTATATAAGTAAGCCCAGCCATATCCAAAAATATTCAACCATTTGCAAACCTATTCATCATGTATCCGTCCATCTATCATTTCACTCATCCATCCCTTCATTCATCCTTTCACTCATCCATCATCCATCCATCCACCCTTTCACCCTATCCATCTGTACACTCATCCATCCTCTCTTCTACCCATCCATCCATTCATTCACCCATCCATCCAGCCATTTACCCTTTCACCCATCCAGCCATCCTTTCACTTACTATCCATCCACCCAGTCACTCATCCTTCCAACCATCCATCCTTTCAGTCATCCATCCATACTCCCTTTCTCTCTCCATCGACCCTTTCACTTAGCAATCCTTCCTTCCATCCATCCACCCACCCATCTACTCATCCACTCATGAATCCATCCATTGACCCTATCACGCATCCATCCTTTCTCTCATCCATTTATCCTTTCGCTCCTTCACTCATCTATTCATCCTTTTGTCCATCTACCCTCCCTTTCACTCACTCATCCGTCCTTGCATCCACCCTTTCGCTCATCTGTCCATCCCTTCACCCTTGCACTTATCAGTTCATCAATCATCTATCATTTCACTCATCCATCAACTCACTCACCATCCACGCTTTCACTCATCCAGCCATCATTTTACTGATCCATCCACCCTTTTACCCATCCAGCTACCCTTCCACCCATACATCCAGCTATTTACCTTTTCTCTCTTCCATCCTTCCACTCACTCATCAATCCAGCTATCCTCTCTCATTATCTTTCAATTCAATCTTTCATTCATCCACTCACCCTTTCACTAATTCATCCAGCTATCCACCCATCCCTTCACTTACTCACTCGCCCACCTTTTCATATTAATTTTAAGCTGAGCCTTTCTGAGAAGAGGCCCATCAAGAACTTCACCCTCGCTGCAGGAGCCTTTCCAGGAGTGAAACAGAAACCACCCAGGGCAGAGACAGGATCCACCACAGGAGGGGGACAGGAACAATCACAGGCAGGGGGGGGTGGGGGGGGGGAGAAGGGACAGGAGCTATCACATGGGGGGCACAGGAGCCATCACTGGGGGGGGGGGGCAGGAGCGATCACAGGAGGGAGAACAGGATCCACCAGGGTGGGCGCAGGGGTGGGTATGCAGTATTCTAGTATCATCCTGTCTCTTCCAGGGTGGGGTAGGGCTCCTCATGCCCTCCTGGACAAGACGAGAAGACAGGCTCTCTTTCCAAAATGTTAGTTTTGCCATCCCACCAGTCCCCCACTAAAGCAGATACTCAAAGAGAACTGATTTAACTGATTGTCCTCCATACTTTGTTAATCAGTGTGGGTGCGATTGTGCCATTTCTTTGCTTTATTACATTATAGGCTGCATGTTTGAAGAACCGCTCTGTGAAGAGAACCAGTGCTGCAATCAGGGCCGGTTCTAGGATGTTTGGGGCCCTGGCAGAAAGGGAATGTGTGAGGCTGCGGCCCCTCTAAATTACAGAGACGCATTCAGGGCTGTTTGCATCTGAAGAGATGCCCCTGGTCCTGAAGCCACAGCCCCTCCCTCTGTCACCTTCGAACACCTCTTAACAGCTCATCAAGGGCTGGAGGTGTGAGGCCATCCCGCTGCGAGTTAAGACGGGAGGTGGGTGGAAGCTGTGCCCGGTTAAAATTACAGACAAATGGCGTCCGTTAAAGGATCCTTCACGGACAACGGACAGACGGCCGAAATTACAGACTGTCCGTGAAATTTAAGGACGGTTGGTCACCCTAGTTGTGGAGATTAAGCAAGCCATTGCCCAGAGTTGCAGAGTGGGACTCCATGATTGGAATAGGCACCGAGGCGAGAATTATCAGGTCTGTGGAATTTTGAGCCCAAGACCCGCCGAGGTGGGGAATTGAACCCTGGTCCCGGGCTAGACCTCTGCATCAGGGTCTGCCGCTCTAACCATTGAGCCACACTTCTCCACTGAACTGTACGGGGTTCTGTGCAAAGAGCTGCCACCCCAGCCATAGAAAAGGACAAGAGTTGACCCCATAAAGCAAGATAACAAAGAACCGCAGCACACATGCTTAGACACATAGAGAGTGCCCTGCAGATCTCCGAAAAGATTAGCTGCATCCTATGCTTCGCGTTAGCCTATGTAAACAGTAAGAAAGTGCCTCTTTTTATGTGGTCGCCCTTATTTTGTACTGATGGTATTTCTTGTTTTGGAAATCTGCACACTGGAGAACCACTGTCCAGGCCCCAGTGTATTTGCTCTGACCCCTAAAACATGATAACATTGTCTCACACCCAACTGGCACATTTAACTTCTGAGTAAGGTCATAGTATATGGTGCAGAAAATTCACCGGTTACATTGAAAACAGAGGAATGAGGACTACAGCACAATATATGCCACCCACAACATGGCAAAGCAAACACGGCTTCAGGCCTACCTGTGTAACCTGACTCCTGCATCCTTCCTGCAAGCAAACCTGTCAAAATAAACCCTTTTAACAGGAAAGAACACTACTTGAAATAGTAAAAAGTCCCCTCTAAGTTGCCATTGTAGTGCACAAGGTAGGGAGTCTGTTATTTAAAGGCGGTATATGGAATATTTTAATGTCGGCCTGAACCTACAATAACAAGCCCCAAAAAGCTGTTTCACTGTGAAGCACTGTTGCTGTTCTAAAATCTAAAGTTCAGAATAAAGTCATAACAGTACTATCTCTGGTTTTGGAACCAGCTACAGCATAATTCAAATACTATTTTTATGCGTATTAAAAATCCAGTTAAGAGATGCAGTCACTAAAACATTTGTGAAAGAAGGGGGGCTAACTGGTTCTTTTTCCAGATATTGACTGAAGGTCAAATGTTTCCCAGGCAGTTTTGATGGTGATCTACTGAAAGATCTCAGCACTTTGGCATGCCCCTCAGTACACAGAGTATATATTGCAGAAATTCTTGTATGTGCTCGTAAGACGTTTGCAGCCCAGTGCAAAAAAATGCATGCACAGCAGGCAAACATTTTTCACAAATATTTTTCTAATAACAGAAGCAGTGCCTCTCTAACACTGTGTGCCCCAGATACATGCTTGCACATAAGCATACCCTAAGGGCCAGATTAAGTGTCAGGTGTGACCCGGGGTGCTTCATCTTGAAAGTGTCTGGCACCAGTTGTCCTTTTCCAGCCAAGGGTCATTGCAGTTACAGCGGTTGTGTCCTTTTTCAACTCTGGTAGTAGTGGGAAGCTTCTCATCTTGGAAATTGTCTAGAGTCATGAAGAAAGGTGGAGAGCAATACAGAAAACCACATAAGCCAGCAATCAATCAATGTACTCCAGTCCATGGCAGTTTGTGGCACTATTCTTTGTTCCCTCAACTCACAGCAACAGTTATATGTAAAAATTACATCTCCTGAAGCATTGCTTGAGATAACAATGGTTCCCTTAATATTGCGTACCATAATAATGTCCCGTAGGGCATAGGAAGGAAGGGATATGTTTGTAAATGGTATTTAGGATACCACATTTATGTCAGATGACATTCTAATGATGATATTTCTGACACCAAAACAAAAACAGAATTCACCCTCTATCCTAGAGCAAATCCTTGGCTCTTCAGGAAGAAGGCAACATGATGTCCAGCTTCTTGTTCAGTTCTTCTTTTGTGTTTGTGCACAGAGCTTCCAAGAAGTCAACAGTGTCTGATATACTGATTTCAGGTACAAGGTTATATTCAAAAGTTGAGGTCGTTAATGTAAGATCAATGAACCACTCGGGAGTTATTACTTACATACAATGTGGGAAGAGGCGAGAGAACTAAAACCTCATGGTCTTTTGAAAGGCGATTGTTAGCAGATAATAGGTGTGTTGAACATATGAATAAGTGGGCGGAAGAATATTTTGCAGCTAATAGATATAGTGCATCACAAAATGGGGTCTGGGAGGCTTTCAAAGCTGCTCTGAGAGGTGAGACGATTAGCTGCTCCTCAAGACTCAGGAAGGAGGATAGGCTGGAGGTAGAGAAACTCATGGGTAAACTCTCCACCGCGGAACTACAACATATCACAGATATCTCCACTGGAGGAGATGGTAAGGAAAGCCATAATGTTCTATTGACTATCAAAGCTAATATACAGAGGGAAGTAACACAAAGGGCAGTAAGGGATTTCCAATTGTCTAGGGTAAAGAGGTATGAAACGGGAGAGCAAGCGGGTAGAGTCCTCGCACTTCGGCTAAGACAGGAAAAATCAAAGAATCATATTGCACGTATTGTTGAAAATGGTAACACATTTACAGGAACTAATGATGTTTTAAAAGTATTTCATAATTTCTATAAAGCACTGTATGATGCGGGATATGGTGGGAACAGGTTAGTCCAAGGTAACCCAGATAACGGTCCGTGCTTGAGTGAGGAAACTAGAACAGACCTGGACAAAGATATATCTTATATTGAAGTGCTGTCCGCCCTGAGAGAACTAACTTCAGGTAAAGCCGCTGGCCCCGATGGGATACCGCTGGAAATGTATAAAACCTTAGAGCATGTGATTGTCCCAATGTTAGTGGATCTTTTTAATGGTATTCTGTATACTGGTGTTGTGCCCGACTCATGGAGGGAAACGAATATTGTAATCTTCCACAAAAAAGGTAAGCCAGCTGAGAAGCCAGGCTCTTATCGGCCGATATCCCTGATCAATGCCGACACTAAGCTCTATTCAAAGATCTGGGCTAGGCGACTAGGCAGGATTATAGGCGACCTCGTCTCCCCGTGGCAGCACGGGTTTGTCCCGGGTAGGGGGACAACCGACCATACTTGTAGAGCTATAGGTCTTTTTGATGCTCAGAATGCCACGGGGCGGGGGGAGTTGGCCATGATCCTGCTGGATGCCGAGAAGGCGTTTGATCGTGTGGATTGGGGCTTTCTTTGGGGGATATTGGCTGGGAGAGGATTTGGGGAAAAAGTCATCAGGGCACTCAGAGCCATGTATTTGAATCCGACTGCGAGAGTAATTGCTATGGGGAAAAATCAGATATATTCTCTATAAAGAGAGGGACACAACAGGGCTGTCCCTGTTCCCCCATTCTGTTCTCTCTATATATCGATCCCTTGATACAGAAAATACTAGAAAATCCAAATATTCCCCCGGTGATCTGTAATGGCTTTACAAACAAATTGTTAGCTTATGCTGATGATTTAGCCGTAATTACAACGGACCCCCAACAGACTTTACCTATTTTGGTTGAAATGGCAAAGACTTTTGGGCTGAGTTCTGGATACCTTCTAAATGAATCTAAGACTCAAATAATATGCTCAAATAATATTGTAAAGTCAGACACCCGATTTGTAGATTCCGCGGTCTATCTAGGGGTAAAAATCAATGCAACGGTGGGAAAAATAGTAGAAGAAAATGATCTACCTTTAATTAAAACCATAGAGGCAGAACTAAGAAGAATTGACGTTTTACATCTTTCTCTGGTTGGTAGAGTAAACGCTCTAAAGATGGTAATGTTTCCAAAAGTCTTATACCTATTTAGGGCGATACCACTTTTTGTAGAAGATAAAATAATGAATAAATTGGAATCAGCCTTTATAAGGTTCATATGGCAGTACGGTAAGATCAGACGCTCTACCAACCTGATGTCATTACCAAGGGAAAGAGGCGGAATGACACTTCCTAATCTTAGGCTATACCACTGGTCGTGTCTCTTAATACAAATGCATACATTACTCCAGACTAATCCCATTTCTGTTGAGGGGAACTCCGATCTTGGGA
Source organism: Lissotriton vulgaris (assembly GCF_964263255.1). Classification (NCBI taxonomy): domain Eukaryota; kingdom Metazoa; phylum Chordata; class Amphibia; order Caudata; family Salamandridae; genus Lissotriton; species Lissotriton vulgaris. The sequence goes on along the minus strand of NC_141694.1, from coordinate 1,612,666,732 downwards.
CTCAAGGCCCGCCCCCACTGTTTGAATTATTGTTAGGGAAAAATGCTACAGGACTTTTACTCCGCGAAGTAGAGCGTAGGTTCTATAAAAAGGTGCGTCTTAAGACTTTATTAGGGGCATGGTCTTTGTGGAAATCCATTTTGAAACATTTCAAAGTCCCTAAATTCAACTCATACCATCTCCTGGCCAACTCTTGCCTCTTTCCACATTTAAGGTCAGACAGAAGTCTCCAGGAATGGAAGACAATGGGGATTAAAAGGGTTGAAGATTTAATGGAGGGTGATAAGATCAGAGGGTTTGAGGACATGCAAAAGATGTTTAACATCCCAAGTACACATATTGTTGTCTTTCCTCGGTAACAGAAGACTTCCACTCAATGTATTTTTTGTTTACGTTTCTTTATATTTCATTGCAGTTTAAACTCCAGTTTTTCAAAATTGTGTCTTATATCTTCAAGATCATTAGGAAAAGTATTTCTTTCAGGCAATGTCTTTATGGTGTGTCCAATGCATTTCGGGCATTTACATCATGCCCTTCATCAGGGAATCGACACTAAAAACAATAAAGTAAACGGCCATTAGTATGGCTCTTGGCTGTATGAACAGATATGCAGATTGAATAAACATTTCAATAAATGCGGTCTTCTAAGTTATGAAAAACTGTGATCATGCAGTAAAAGAATTGTGCAATCATGCGTGGTACAAAATTATATATTTTGTACCACGCATTATATCGTCAGCCGAGTAGCAGCCATCTGTGGTCTCAAGGTGTGCAGTATTCCTTGGGACCATTGTTGTTAGGTGGCTACGGCGTTGTTCTTTGCTGCTGTTTGTATGGGGGACCACTGGAGGGATTTGCTGCCCAAGTGCCTTCGTTGGATTTTCTTTAAATTTTGTCGACAGAAAAGTTGCCCAATCAGTTTCTTGGATGGTCGATGTTAATACGTTTCGCGGTCTTGTTAGCTGGTTTATAATTTTCCTAAATTTATTTGAATCCTGGAGCTTAGAGCTGGCCAACAAATTAATCCAGAACCCGTCGTTCGTCTCCTTTTTATGCTCCTAAATCCTTTTTTTATATAACTGTCTTTGAGCAAGAAAAGTTTCCAAATAGCTCCGATCGTTAACGTTTAGTTGCAGGTTTTTTTGACTTCTGCGTAAAACCCTTCTTAGTTCTTGTAGCTCTAGCGGCAATTTCTTTGTTGGGTGCTTTCTCTTAGCCCCTGTTTTAAATGGTTTCATTTTTGTCTTTAATTTCTCTAGAAAAAGAGACCAGGCTTGTATCTTGTCCATTGTTGCGCTACCCAGCTCTTGCAATGTGGCCTCTATTATTGAGATCCACTTTACTTTATTGGAGCTATTCCAGTATATTCGTTTGTTTTTTATTAATTGTGCCTAGTTGGCCCTCTAGGGAGTACACAGGTTGCAGTGTTTCCGCAGAAAAGTTGTGTTTAAGGTGTTGCATGCCATGATCACTCATTGTTGTGTATTCAATGTAGAAGGTGAGTAATGGAGGGATCAATGGAAGACTTACAATGGTAAAGTCCAGTATTGATTGATTATAAGTTCCATAATACGTTTTTTTCGGTGGTCTGTCTTCCTCTGTCCTACCATTCAATACTCGCATGCCTAGGTACTCTAGCTCCGTTACTAAGTGTATGGCTAAGCTGTCCTTTCGACTCCTTGTCGCTCCATATGACTGCTGAGGGATATTCCAGTGCGTGTTCTCTGCGGTTAATATCTCGTCTTCCTCTGGTGTGTATATCAGGTTGGAATTGAAATCTCCATTTAATATAATGTTTCTTGTTGGCTCTGTACTTCGTAAATTTAATATTTCCTTGCATAACAAATCATTTTGTATCTTTTTTGCTTGAAGATTTGGTTGAATATAGTAATTAATCAGAATTGTCATTTTATGGCCGTATGGATTTTGTCCTGATTATTTGATTAGCTGTATGCTTGGATCTGGAGATTTAAGTCGTTATGTATCGATTTTTAAAGCAGTAGATACATAAACAGAAAGACCTCCAATTGCTCGACCATAGGTTTTGCATTTTTTCGCCGGTACCGTGTAGTGAATGAATCCGGCCAGTGCAATGTCTTCCTGCGGCCATGTCTCTTGCAGGGCAATTATGTCGGCATTGTCCCATTCGTCCAAAGCAAGTCCGTCCTCCAGCAATCTTTTTGCGCCGGCTATATTCCAAGAGAGTATATGTATATTGTTATTTACTGCTTTATTTCTTTCCGGACAGTTCGGTCAATTAATCCGTTTATTATTTAACATACTGGGAAGCCATTTCAAAGCATCAGATGGCGTTAACGAATCCCCCGGTCTCTCTGTGTCATGTGCTTCACGTATGGTATCTGCCTCACTTCTGCCTTTGGCGTTGTGTAATATAGAATAGACTGTTTTTTTGGGGGCAAGGTCCACCAGTCTCCTAGTAAGTTGTGGCCAGCTGTTTTTCTTTAGAGGAAGCGGGTATCTTGGGGTAATTGGCTGTGATAATTGGATACCCCACGTTTGAAATATATCCGATTTCCCTAGTATTAATTGCACTATCTCGGCGGTTTTCCAGGTTGTCATCGTTTGTTCGTTCGTTGTTTCATTAGTGCTGCTTAAGAATTTAACCCGATCTAAGTCGGACGAATTGATGGCGCTCAGATCCTTAATTTCATCCATCAGTTTTAAAATATTGTTCCTGTTTAGGATATCATGACTGCCTTGAGTCAAGTACTCCGGAGTGAAAATAATTTGGAAACTGACGTCATCTAACTTAATGTTGTCTGACATTGGCTTTGTTGCCGCCTCATGGTTTGACTGCGTATTTTCGTTGTTCACAATGCAGAAGCTCAGTTTTGTCTGGACCAGATTGCGCTGGGTGTCTGATGTTGAATTATGAAGGATTGTCCCGGAATTTTGGGCAGTGTCTTGTATTCCCCATTGGTGAGCTGTTTTTGGATTATTAGCTTTCAAGCCCGGCTTTTCCACTTCGCTCTGTGTGGCCTTTTGTAGTTGACTGCTTGCACATTCTTGAGACTCTTTATTTTCCTCGTGATGTGCTCCAGGTAGAGCGTTTTGGGGTATTAATATTGGTGCTGTGTTGATCGAGTAAGTGTGCCATGCCACGTTTTTAGATACCAGGACTGACGCCGGGTCTTGAGATATCAACCCATTCAAAGTGGTCTTAGACTGCTCAGTATCTTCTTGATCGGTAGTATTGATGTTATCCCTTGTCGCGGGTATTTTATGTTCTATCCCTTTTGCCGGCAAACTGATCAGTTTTATGGAGGCATTTTGCTTGGTTATTGACATCAATGGATGGTTTGTCAGACTTCCTGGTGAACGTGGGGCCTTGGGTTCCTTTATAGGTGACGTATTAATAGTAAGGTGCCTACTGGCTCCTGCTATTGCATCTTGAATAATTCTCCTTGAGCCGGCCTCTGTCGTTTTTAGTGTGTGTTGTTTTGAAAATATTGGATACATACCGGGACATTGGTGAGTGTCTTCTTCAATATTTTTGTTTCTCGCTTTCCGTTCTTTTTTCCTTTGTCTTTTCGTTAATATTTGTTTTTTTGGCTCAGCAGTAGTAGGCTCCGTCGTTGATTTTTCCATGATATCGTTGCTAGTTATGTTGTTCGCGTACTTAGATGGCTGATCTTCGAACATTTTTTCTACGCAGGACTTATTGCTGCCTGTTTGTTGATCTTCAGGTATGGTGATGTTTGGGCTCTTTGTCTCTTTCACGGCTAATAGCTCGATTGTTTAGATTAATGATCTGTTCTCTGACCTTTGGTAGGGTGCTCATTTTGTCAAGAATTGGGCCACAAGGGCAAGATGGTTGCAATTCGGTAGTGTTAGCTCGGGATCTTTTAATTAAGGTGTTAAAGTTATCTAATTTTGTATTTATCTCAGCTATATAGGAGACAAATATATTCATTAGATCAATTTGGATGTCCAACTTGTCGGATTGCATTATTAGCGTTGCCGTAGCTGTTTGTAGTGCTTGCAGGAGGGGAGCTACGAAGATCAGGGACCCTTCGCCTTTGCATGAATTCATGTTTGCTTCACTTATTGAAGGTTTATTATGCTGCATCACATTTTCTGCTGGA